>NC_035439.2:79449979-80072276 GCF_002127325.2 Helianthus annuus
ATCACCTCATCCACTGTTTCAGAGGCCAGCTGTTCCTCTTCAGATTCAACCCCCTCCTGTATCGACTCTAATGCCATTAAACAAAATTCATCATGAGAAGAAACATTAGAAGCATAGAGTGCAAAATTTTCATCACTGAGGTCTTCAGGCATACTGCTCCAGTCAACAAATTCTTGAGTAAAGAAACTTTGTTGATCTGGTTGTTTTGCTACTGGAGCAGTGGTTTGTGGTGCAGGTTGCACTTGTGCCTGGGGAGCAGGGGTTTGAACATATTGGATCTGTGGAGCAGCTGTTTGGACATAATGCACTGGCACAGGAGCAACAACATAGTGAGCAGTGTTCACATGTGCTGCTGGGGCATATTGGGCATAGTGCACAGTGTTTTGACTTTGAGGTCTAGGATTTGAACTAGGGTGAGTGATTATGGGACCAGTTGTTTGACTCCTACACTCTCTAGCATAATGTCCTAACCTGTTACACTTATAACACTTGATTTTCGATTTATCCAACCCAACCCTTAGATTCCCATGCAACCCTGGGAATTTTCGCCCTGTTCTTTTATAAAACTTGCTAGTTCTAACACTTAGCAAGGCCAGTTGGTGCAGGATGTCCATTTCCTCTAGATCAGTGGGGTCAAAATGTTGTAGATCATTGAGTTCAAAGCTTAAATTGTCTGACATCTGGTTTTCATTTGCAGTGAATGCATAACCTGTAGAGTGAGGATCAGGGTTGTTAAAATTTGCACCAGCTGTTATGTCAATGAAGTGATCATAACCCTGATCCTTACCACTACCACTAGATTCTTCTTGACCTAGAAGAGCAGTGTTACCAAATGAATAATCATCAACGGTTTTCCCTGACTCTTGTAACTTCCTTTTCTGGTTCAACTCCCTTTCGTAGGTCAGGAGTCGACCATGGAGTTGGGTCAAGGTCAGATCCTTGAACTCAGGTGAGTTTCGGGTGACAAAAGCTATTGTGTCCCATTTTTCTTGCAGTGACCTGAGGAACCTGCTGTTTTGAGTTGAGTTTGTAAAAGTAGTTTTAACAAGCCTCAGTTCACTGATGAGACAACTGAAACGCTCAAATTGTTGCGTCAGTGATTCACCTTTAACATGACAAAATGTTTCATACTGTTGGTTCAGGATTTCCCTATTGTTTTCTATGACTTCTTCGGTACCTCCAAACTGTTCCTTAAGCGCATCCCACAACTCTTTGGCATTGTCACAATGTAACAATCCAGCATATATTTCGTTGGGCAGCGCTGATGCTATGATACTAAACGCTTTAGCATCTAGTTTAAATTTTTGATAATCCGTTTCAGTGTAGTTTTCAACAGGTTTTGGAACTTGGTTTTTAGCATCTTCAGCGCTTGGCACTGTAGGAACATGAGGACCAAAGATGACAGACTTCCAACAACCTGTGCTTTGTTGAGCGAGGATGTGACCCATCCTCCTCTGCCAGATGTTGTACTCATTTCTTTTTAGCATAGGTGGTTTAAAGAGAGAACCAATGTTGTTTTTATCGTCCTGAGATTGTGACATCATTCTTGTTGTTTTACAGGTACTGAGAAATCAACTTTAGTGGTGATTAATCCTTACTCTGTTTTTCAACGACGAACAAACGATCAGTATCAACTGTTTTGAGCTGAACTATTTACGTCAAAATGATTGTTAAATCAAATTTGACTGTCCAAGCTCTGATACCAATTGTTGGATCTGAGTTTGATTTTGATTGTATTTTATGTTTGAAAATAAGATGAAGATGGATGAGTGTGCAGCGGAAATTATAATGAAAACAAACTTTGCATACAATCAAACGAGAGTAATACTTTTATCAAACATCTTTACACAAAGAACCGAAAGATTGAATTTATTTCAACTACGATTACAATGATTGATGTAAGAATGCAAACTCCCCCTCAGCCAGAGCTCAGTAGTTTGTTCGTGCAAAGAAGACGAATGATGCAAAGAGCTAATAGAACATTACAAAGTACTGAACTATTTATAGGCACTTGCAAACTACTGAGCATATTTGCTGACGTCACCATGAAAATGACATCTAACCTCCTAACAAACTCTAACCTCTGATCTATACAGACACTGCTTGTGTTAACTACTGCTAATACATTCTATTACAAAACAGACTTTAGAGCAGCTGCTGCAACCTTCTACTGCTGTGAACCCAGCAGCACTTGTCCGGATCAGCAGTGCTTGACTCAAGGCAGTAGATTGAATCAGCAGGACTTTAGTCTTCCATCAGATCTTTAGTTGAGCAGCAGTTATGGGTCAGCAGTTTAGCAAGATCAGCAGATAGGAGGTCATCAGTAGTTGTAATCACTTTAAAGGGGAGAGATTTGTATATCAGCATCTGCTTATTCAGAATCCACTGCTCTGATCCAGGTTTGGCTTTAATTATCTGTTCCTCTGATAGGGTTCAATCCCAACATCAGGAATTGACGGGCAGGGTTGAAAACCTGGAAACCTCAGTTGCTGAAATAAAGGATATGGTGCAGCAGCTGTTAAAAGCTCAGAAAGCCCAATCCACTGCTGCTCCAGCTCAAGCACCTGCACAACAGGCACCTGCTGCAAATGAGTTATGGAACATGTTCCAACCACTGCTGGAAAGACAAAAGCAGATGGCTGATCAGCAGCATGCTATGCATGTACAAAAGCTGACAAACATGGTTGAATCAAGATTTAAAGATACTCAGGCAGATATCAAAGCTATCAAGGCTCACATTTAAAGTGCCTTTGGAAAAATTCCCTCCACTGTTCTCTTCATGAATGAACCCTTCCCAGATAATGCCAAAAAGGGGGAGAAGATCAAGTGGAAAAAGAAAGGAATTGATGATGGCATCTTTATTGAGCCAGAAAATAGCCAAACCAAAGCCACTGTATCAACACACACCACATCACCACACACCACCATAACCACTGCTCCACCATCTTCTGTGATCACAACACCAACAACAACTTCACCATCAAAAACAGCCACCCCATCATCACCTCCTGCCAAAAAGTAGAAGACAGCAGATGTTACAACATCTGCTGTAATGACAACAGTGGCTGAAACACCAGTTGTTCCAACTACTGTTATCACAACCCCTACTCAAAAGCACTCATCACCACTCAAACCACTGCCATCACAACCCCTACTCAAAAGCAGAAGACATCTGCTGACATATCAGTAGTTGTAATGACAACAGAAGTTGAAACACCAGTTGTTTCAACCACTGTTAGTTAACCATCCACCACTGCTATCATCATTCCCACATCACAACCAGCAAAGCTCTATACCAGAAAAAGAAAACTTACTCAGGCAAATGAGGACAAATATGATCCCATTGCTGCAAAATATCCACTGGAACTAGAAGCTATCAAAAATGAGATGAGGCAATTCTACACTGATGATGATCCTTCAAACAGAAGATTTCCTTCACTCATTGGCTTCATAGTCCCAGAAGACATGGATGAATACCTTGAGCTCAAAGCAAGACAGACTAAGATAAGAGCCAAGGTTGAATGTGAAGGTCAAAGTACTGAAGCCATTGCTGAAAGATTGGATTTTCTGCTTATAAAAGTCAAACAGATAAAAGATTTTGCACAAGAGCTGAGCAAAGAAAAGGCAGATCAACGAAAAGAGATGAGAAAAAACTTCTTGCATACATTATCCAAGAAAAATTTTATCCTGCTGAAGAAAATCAATTTGAAGAATGGCCAATAGTGGCTTTAAAGTATGAGGTTGATAGAATTGATAAAATCAAGAATGATCCTAAAAAGAAGAAGAATGCTCCAAATTGGAGCAAATACAAAAAGCTCATCGCTCACCTAACTGCTGAGTACAAAAGAAAGAAACAGGAGCTGGTGGATGCAAAAATGGATACTGCCGAAGCCATATCAAAATGGTCAAAGCAGTAGACTGATGAAGCCTATGAAAGGCTGAAGAAAAGGAAGATAACTGTTTCAGGAACTTCAAAGAAGCATGAACAAATGATGAAGCTTGAACAACAAATTGAAAACCTCCAAAGACTCTTCAAATCAGCAGATAATCCTATTCTTGTGTCAAACCAAGAAGAAGGAAAACAGCTGTCTGAAGAAGAGGTAAAGAAAAGGGAAGCTGAGTACTTCAATGAAACCATCATGAAAATGGGTCTAAAAGAAGAGAGCTCAACAAAGCTTTAGAACCTTTTTAAGAAAGGTATTAACCAAGCCTGCATCACCAAACACTTCAACAGACATGACAAACATTGAGAGGTAAGAGCTAATTGAAAAAGAGACTAAAGAAGACATAGCTGTAGCAAACAATGTCATTGAATTGGCCTTCAAAAGAATGTCTGAAAGTCTGCAAGTGTTCTCAAGGCCAATATCTCCAAACTCATCAAAAAATAAATCTCTCCCAAGAAACCCATTAGGATTAAAAATACTAAAGTGGACGTCTGATCAAAAGACCCACGTATTGACCGTGGTCAGATCCAATGGTGAAGTGAAGTACATATCAAGGAAAGAAGCACTAGGCCTTAGTGTTGAAGATTTGCAGGATCTCCTTGAACTTACACTGTGTAGGGATGAAGATGACACAAGTTCCAAGGATTTTGAAGAAGAATTTAAAAGACAAGCTAAGGAACTTCTGATGAGGAATAAAGGTCCAGAATAATGAAGGGTTTTGGCATTATCTGTTCCAGGGGGAGATTGTTGGGATTGAACCCTACCAGAGGAACAGATAATGAAAGCCAAAACCGGATCACAACAGTGGATTCAGAATAAGCAGCTGTTTACACTTTGCTTTCCCCTTGACAGTGGTAATCTAACAGCTGATGGATCTTAAGTACTGCTCACTATAACAACTGATGAACCAAACACTGATGAAACTCTAAAGATTGCTGAAGACAAACACTGTTGCTCTATCTACTGTTGTTTCCTAAGTACTGCTGAAGACACAAGCACTGCCCATTCAAGGACTGATCACCTTTGAAGAAAGCATTGATGCTCAACATCAGTGCTCAGGCTACAACAGCGGAACGTGAAACAGTAGTTATCACTTGTTTTGTATTGTACTTATAATCAGTTGTTAAACATCAGTAGTTTGTATAGAATAGTGTTTGTAGGTTGTTAGGTTGTTAGATGTCACTATCATGGTGACGTCAGCTGAGATGCCTCAGTGGTTCGGTTTGCCTATAAATGGAACAGTACTCTGTACTGTTACATTTGATTGACTGAGTGGTTTCTTCTCCTCCAGTCTAATCCTTTCATCTTGTGCAACCAACCTTGGAGTATCAGGCTGAGGGGGAGCTTAGTATTGTAAGCATGCTTGTAATCTTTTGATTTGCTTTGTAACCTTTCGACTGATGAAAAGCAATTGTTTATCATACTATTCTCTTCTTTGGATTGTGTTTACAAAGTTTGTATTCATTTATGCTGCACTTTTCACTGTTTCATATTCTCTGAATGTTCAATTTATACAAACAAACACAATCATGAGAGCCTACAATCCTAACAACTTGAATTACAAACTTTTCAGACGGTGGTCAGCCAATGATTATGGGGTTAGGGGAATCTTATAGGGTCATACGCTCCCTGGAGGAAAAAAAAATTTAAGAGACCATGGGAATCGTATAGGGTTATACGTTCCCTCGAGAAAAAAAAAGTTTCAAGAGTAGCATATTGTTCTTAGTATCTTTTTTAAATTTATTTTTTTAAATTACATAAGTTGTTTTTTTTGTTAGAAAATCATGTTGTTTTTTTTTTTTGTTATAAATTTTATAAAAGACGTAGTGAAATTAAACAATCCAAACAAACTAAACATATCCAAATTAAACAAATATTATAAATACTGAAAATTAAATTCAATTGTTCGTACAGTACTGCATCATATAAAAATAATATAAACCATTATCCTCATTAATCCTCGTCAGACTCAGCGAGCTCCTCCTCCGTAAAGTACGGGCCACGCCTAGTAGAGGGTGACGGGCTGTGCCGCATATAGTCACCATTACCTTCAACTCCATCACCGGTATTAACCTGCAACTACCTCTACACCACCCACCGTGTTCATTACTTTCCTCTCCGATCAACTTTCTCTTCTCCGGTCACCTTCACTGTCAACGCCATCATCATCGTTTTTCATCATCACTGCACCATCATCTTCGTCCATCACCGGCGACAACCACCTCTACCTTTTCTCCGATCAATTCCATCTCCGGCGCCCATATCCGTGGTGGCAGCGTTTCTTTTTTTAGGGTTTTGATCGTATAAGACAAACGACATATTAATTGTCGTTTAAGAATTATTATAATAGTAATAATTTTAGTTAATTATAATATAATAATAATAATTAGGTAATCATTGCTAAATCATTAATATATATTAATTAAAGTTTATATTAAAATATATAATTATAATATTATAAATAGTTATTTTAATTAATTATATTAAAAAGGTTCTTATAATTATATTTAAAAAATTTAAAATTATTAAGAAAAATCCAAAAAACAAAGGGTTATAAAATTAAAAAAAAAAATTGTTCGATTTGATAAATTTTGACAAGTTTTTGAGCTGCGGTAAAGGAAACAGGTTCATTCGTTTGCGAAGTGCTTGAGTTAGCGAGTTTGCGGGTTATTGCTTTGTTCAACAATGAATTCTCCAAGAAACGTTTCTCAACGTGAGTTGGTCTGGAAACAACTCGATAAGTTCGGATACATTAAGGGTGAAAGCGTAGAAGACGTGATCAGTAGGTTTACCCAACTGCTTCCTGAAATCGAGAAAAACGGATTAAATGTAACACTTGGTAGGATTAACAGGGCTTTTCTGTACGGTTTGCCACGTAGCAAGACATGGGACTATCGTGTTGCAGTTATCATGGGAACATACAATCATGCTACAATGGAAACAAAAGATGTGATCTCCTTAGTCAATGAATATGTCCAGGAAGACAAACAGAGGAGACAGAATCACGCAAACACATCGTCATCTATGTCTAACTGTCAGAAGGCCGTTGGTACTTCGCCACTTGCTACTAATTTTAATATATTTTAAAATTATATTAAAAGTTTTGTATATAAAATATTAGAATTTAAAATTTATTACATTTAAAAAAAATTAATTAAAAAATATATAAAGGGGTTATTTAAAAATATTAAAAAAGGGGGTTTTGGTGACAAGTCTTGACAGGTTTTGAGATACGGTACAAAAAGTGGGATCGTTTGATTGCAAAGTGTTCAAACATTGTCTTCAGCCCAATATGTAATCCAAACCCGAATGCAAATCCGAACATAGTTTTCAGCCCAGTATGTAATCCAAAGTCGAATGCAAATCCGAACATTGTCTTTAGCCCAATTATCCAAACTACCGTTAACAGCACTACACCCCAGACACAAAATCAAAACCAAAACCCAAACCAGAACGTGATGGATAATGCTGACGATTCGCGGTTTGATCATTATTTCTGAAGATGGAGCTGGAAGTGTAACAACTGTCACAAAAAATCAATAATTAGAATGATAATTAGGTAATAAGAAAACCCTAATTGAAACACCCAAGTGATTCCGCATAAACCCTAAAATTTTCATAACAATCGGAATCAGAATCAGGGCCCCTAAAACTCGAGGGGGGTAAAACCTAGCTAGTAATTATCTTAAAATTCTTGCTGGAGAAGTAAAATTCGTTTGTTTGTCAACTCATCTAAGCTACTGGACACGAAACCAACCTAGGCTAGTAAATAGACCCGTCGCGCCACGCGACGGGTACACCTGTCTCTCTCGCGTGGCGCGAGGGAGTGCATTTTTCAGATATAAATAGGGGATTGTAGGATCGTTCGTCGACCTGTTTGAGTCGTTCAGAGAAGTTCGCATCCGAATTAAGAGGCGGAAACTAGTAATTCGGTGCAATTGAAGCTGTATTCACTTTAAACTTGCTGTTGTATTGATTTCAAACTCAGTCACAAGATCTGACAGCACTTCGGCAGCATACCGGAACAAAACACCGTTAACTATGTGTTGTGGATCGCTCCCCTATATATAGAGAATCTGGACCGCTCATACGACATGTCCGTATGAGCGACCCTACACAGTGCCACATAAGCGATCCAACATATTAACCTAATAAGCGATCCTGACAACCTATGACACAAAAGCGATCCTAGAACATGTACAAATAAGCGATCCATATACAAACAAGCTATTCTAGGATTCCGTGTCATGTCTGATCTCCTAAATCTTCAAGACTTGATGGAAGACGTAGTCAGCAGACGTAGGTGCACTAACAAATTTTTTTTTTTAATAAAAGTAAATGCAGAACTGAAATATTTACAGACAATATTTTTGTGAGTTCGTGCAAGAGGATCATATCAGTTTTGAAACATATCACAAACACCGTTAAGCTTCTAATCGTTTTAAGTTCTAAAAAATTTACCTAGATTGTCAGTATGTTTGTCCACTTAAATTTCACACAGATTTCAACTGATTCGAGATACGATATTAATGTTTTAAAGACTTAAACTTAATTGTGTATCACTCCACTTGAATATACTCCCGTATCCAGATCCCAAATATTCAGTCTTACAGGTGAGTATACCACAGATGATATGTGTAAAGGGGTTATGTGCGAGGGCCGTGAGAGCTCAGGTCAGAACTTCCGTTCAGCAGAGAGATGACGGCTCGACTTTTGGTGGGTCCCCTTTAGAGGATCTTTTATTACAACAGCAAAGATTACCAATTTTATTGTTTAATCAGTTTGCTGAGGGCGGCGCTTATGTTTCAAAGCTTTTTGCAGAAAGTATTATTCGGGGACTAGGTCAGTATTTCCATACAGCAGAAGTCCCGGAGTAATACCCTAGATATCACTGAGCATAAAGACCTAGTATCCAGAATACGGGACCTTTCAAACAAGATTTCGGGGGTTACCCATATATCCAAGAATAGTTACCCACGAATTAAGTAAGTTTGATTTAGGTTTATATCTCGTTTCAATTTACTAAATGTGCGAAAATCTACTGACACATCCGCAGTAAGTTTGTTTATCACATTTTGACTTTTCAATTCTTTAGCGTGCTGTGATAGTCCACTGATGTACTATCATTTCCTCTTTTTCGCAACAAAAACTCATTTTTCAATTTTAACATGTTTTTGACTTTTTCAAATTTTCTGATGTTTTTGGATTTTCTAAAAAAAATCTTACTCCCCCTAAAATTCAAATACATCTAAAGAAAATTAAAAACAAACTATACAGAACATGACAACTGACATCGAAACACTTCAATTATCCATCCGTTTGGCTTAAACAATCAGAACTCCCCCTCACAACAAACCATTTTCCCATAATGATTTCAAAACACTTAAGTTTGTTTTAATCAGAATGGTTTTTCCGGAAAATAAGTTTAGTTGATTTTACCATTTGTAAAAATGGGGTTTAAATCATCACATTGTTTACCAATTTCCTGAATGATAATTAAATCAAGTCCAATTCAATGACCTTGATTTAACCACTTGTAAGATCTACACCAATCACTACCATACAACCACTTGTAGGTTTAGCAATTAAGCTTATCAAACCTGTTTTTCAACCAATTACCATCTTTTGGTTGAATTCTCAAGGTGCCGATTCCTACTCCTCGCTTACAAACCTGGGAGTTCCGGCAAGTCCTGCAAAAACCTCACAAACATATTTTAGAAAGATGCCGATTCATGATCCACAATACCAACTTGGGATCTCCGGCAAGTCAGGTTTTCATTCTTGAAAAAATATATCCACCCAAGCCTGACCTTCCTTGGGTGTAACCTCATCGTTTTCATTGTTTCTTTCAACTATCCTGTAAACCCATCCTTTGGAAGCATAAAAATCCTGAATGCTTTGGGCCTTACCACTGACCATTTTTCCAAAGATGCGTTTTACATTTCCATTGAAAGTTTTTTCAACATCAATTTTCTTCTTGTCAGAATAAAACTGATTTGATATTTCAACTTTTCCAATTTTAGATTTGTAATTTTTAGCATTTAGTGGCGGAAAATTCACATCGTCCACTTTCGAAACTTTCTTTTCAATCTTTTTCTCAACACGTGGCTCCTCTGATTTTATGGAATCAGATTCATCACCAGACTTGTTACCTGAACCTTTTACAACCCATTTCTGATTTTTGGCATTGTCTATTCTTTTGGAAGCACTCTTTGAACATTCTCCTTTCTCATAAGTCGAATTCTCAAAGCCTGTGAACTTCCGGGTTGACAGTTCAGTCTTCTCAACAACTTTTTCTTTCATTTTTCTTGAGACTTCTTGTTTTGGTCGAAATGTCTTTGGACAATCTTTCGCAACATGACCCACAGCTTTACACTGAAAACAAGATCACTTTTCAACCTTCTTTGGATCCTTCTTCTTCATATCCTCTTGCTTCTTAGCAAGGATTTCTTGATTTGTCTGATTTCTGAATGATTTTTCTTTTTCAGCTTCTGTTGTTTTTCCTGCAACAAACATTTGTTTTGGTTTATAAACTTTTTCATTTTTATAGTTTTTCTGTGGAATAAAACCAATACCTTTCTTTTTGAAATTACGATTATGGTTTGGTTTCTTTTGGAAACTATAACCACAATTGTAACCCATTTTCTTGTTAATTCTCTGTTGATCTCTTGAAGTGTATTGTTTAGATTTTCCATTAAGATTAAAATCTTTTATTTCATAAATATTAATTTCTGTTATTTTGAAAACCTTTTGAATCATTTCAAGTCTGACACTTCTTATTGGAAAACTCTCATCTGAATATAATTTGTCAGAACCTTTCAAAGTATATGCCACTTTGACTGATTCATCATTCAAATTAGATTTCGAAAGTAAAAATTCTTTATCATAAACTCGTTTGTCCTTTTTGACTGTTCGCTTTGACGCACTGGACCCAGACTTTGACTCGGGTTTAGACTTCGGTTTTGATTCCTCATTGTCATCTGTGTCTAACACCTGATCGACCATACTTTTTATCAACTTTGACTCATGATCAGTGTCTGATGACGTATATGTGACATCAATACTTTCTGGTAAGTTATCCGATGACCCAGACTCCCATTTCAAATTGATCGCTTTATTGACTCTTTCTGAATTTGGATTTCGAGGTGAATATCCATTTTCGACCGGGGGCGGACATCTGTTATAAGATACACTCGGTTTCTTACCAGAAGTCTTCAATTTTTCTTCATCTTTTGTCACAGATTTTTCTTCTTCAAATATCTTCACTTCTTCAAATGTCTTCAAATCTTTCACCACTGGATAAATCCTGTCAACAACAAAAGTAGAACATGAGTAACTCTCTAATAATTTCTTAACTTTCTCAGTTTCTATCTTTTGTGTTGGCAGCTCAAGCTCGAGGTCTGCACATTTCTTTATGTTATAGTTCGCCGTATCAAGCTGTCTCAGATATGCTATCTTCAAAGTATTCATAGCTTCAGCTTGTTCACCATCAGAATCTGTATATTTGTTGATTTCTCTGTTCATAGTATCATACGATTCTTTCAACTTGTGAATATTGTGCAACAGCTCATTGTTCTGCTTAATCAGCGAATCACAGTTCATGCATTTTTCTTGGATCATGACCGGTTCAGCATCCACTTTAATCTCAAATTCAGAAACTTCTTTGACTGTCCTGCTTGAATTTAAAAATTGAGCTCTTCTTAATTTCTCAGCTTTTGCTTCTTCCTTCAATCTCTCTTCCTCTTCAGCCTCCTCTATGAGCTTTCTTCGTCTCTCTTCAGCAGCTTCCATGACTTTTCTGCATCTTTCTGCACATTTCAAATCATAAGCATTAGCAAAGAAAGCATGAGAAGTGTTTTTAGACATCTCTTTGGCCATAAGATTTTGATCTGGACAAAAATCATCCCAGGTAAAACCTTCAGCCATTTTTTCATCATCTTGTTCAGCTAGACACACTTTGCTATCTTTTGGAAGATACTTTTCCCAGGTAAAATTATCATATTTTCCCTGACTAACAACACATGCTCTTTTATCAACCACATCTCTTCCATGAGCCGTTTGTGCCTGATGCTGCTGTGCTGGTTGAGTGATTTGATGATAAATGGCCTTCTTGTGATAATCATTGTTTCCGAAAGGATTCTGGGCACCGGTAGCTTCACGGTTTTTGCATTCCCTCTTGAAATGCCCCTTCTCCCTGCAACGAAAACATGTAACTTTAGATTTATCAAAACCTAAAGTTGAAACGTTTGCATCACGAAAATCATCACGGCCGGTAATTTGTTTAAACTTCTCAGCGCGTCTCATCACACTCGCCATACACCATTTTATATCCATCAATTCCATTTCTTCAGCATCAATTTGATCGTAATCCTCTTTCGTGAGCATTGGATTACCGATCTTTCCTGCAACAAAACAACTATAAGATTCTAAAATCATTCCTAACAAAGACATTAGATTTTTTGCAATATCTTCAGTGTAGTCTTGATCATTTTCAAGGCTTAACACAATGTTACACTGAAGTTTTCTACCATTCTTTGTTACAGAGATATTAGGATCGAAAGATGAAAATCTTGTGCTGTTGCTTGATCCCTGAGATGTCTTCTTTTCAGTAGAATCTTTAACACTGTAAGCAGTTTCGATCTTAGGAGAAAACTTTGTTGAATCAGTAGCACCATGCTTGTAGTACAGACTGATATCCTGCTTTCCATCGTAGTTCTTCATCCTAGCGATCTTTCTCTGCTCCATCTCCTGAGCTTCCAAATGCTTTATGAAGTCTCCTAGTTTCATCTTTTTATATTCCACTTTGTTGGACTTCAGCATCATCAAAAATGTTCCCCAGATTTCGTATGGAAGCGCATCTGCAAGTTTTTCAATTAATTCATCAGTATCTTTCTTAACACCTAACTTTGTCATATTTCTCACCAAGTTACAATATCTATCAATAATTTGTTTGGTGGTTTCATTTTTCAATCCCCGAAACAAGTCAAATTCTTTCTTCATGAGAGACATTTTGTTCTTTAACATATCATCACTTCCCATAAACTTTGCTTCCAATTCTGTCCAAATCGAATATGCAGTTCCATCATGTTGAAGCAGTATCAAAATATCTTCTTTTATCGCTTGCTGAAGTAGAATCACCATCAATTTCTCATCTCGATATTTCTTTTTATCTGCAGTACTCATCTCTCTAAGCGTTAGCGGAATACCATTCTCAATATTGTCCTTTGTGGGTTTAACATATGGTTCCTCAGTGTGTTCCCACGCATCAAGATGATAGGCTTCAACCCAATTTCCGAATCGTTCCGACCACACGTTGTAATCATCAATATCCATGAGTTTCGGTGGTTTCTGAGACGTTCCGGTTTCATTTTCAATCAAAGCACTTCGAGTAATCGAGGCCGGGGTGGCAAAAGCATTATAAAATTCAGTATCCATTGTTCAAATTGTTCACAAAATCACAATGATTTTCAAATTTTAGCAATCTATTCACAAAAGCGGACTGTTCTATACGTGATCCAATAAGATTGTCAAATAAGCGGTCCAAACACAATGTCCACTCGAGCGATCCGACCAAATATCAAATGAGCGGTCCAAAATAATCCCGATGAGCGGTCCGGAAATCTTAGTTCGAGCGGTTCACAGTTTGTTCAATGAGCGGTTCAGGAATGCTATTTTGAGCGGTCCAGGCAATTTCAATTCGAGCGGTCCAGATAAATTGTTCGAGCGGTCCAAAACTCTGTCACAAGAGCGATCCAAGCTGAAATTTTCAAGCGATCCAAACAGATTGGACTAATAGGCGGCCCAGAAACTATCAAATGAGCGATCTAAGACGAAAATTTTGAGCGATCCAAATGCTTATGTCATCATTTGAGCGATCCTGAATGAACAAATCACCTAAAATCTTGGTTTCTACTTCGATTTTAGATCTGAAAACTTCAAGGATTTGTTAATTCATGATTCCGAGTGCACTGTGTGATTTTGAGCTTGTTTTACCGTGAAAAATTTTGAAAAAGTGAAGAAAGTGTAGAAAATCAGAAGAATAGCAGCTAAAATGGCAAGAACTCCTCCTCCTGAGCTCTGATACCACTTGTAGGATCGTTCGTCGACCTGTTTGAGTCGTTCAGAGAAGTTCGTATCCGAATTAAGAGGCGGAAACTAATAATTCGGTGCAATTGAAGCTGTATTCACTTTAAACTTGTTGTTGTATTGATTTCAAACTCAGTCACAAGATCTGACAGCACTTCGGCAGCATACCGGAACAAAACACCGTTAACTATGTGTTGTGGATCGCTCCCCTATATATAGAGAATCTGGACCGCTCATACGACATGTCCGTATGAGCGACCCTATACAGTGACACATAAGCTGTGACAATCCGAACTTTCACGGTTAGTGCGTGCGGTTTCGTGATTCAGATTTCCCTCGTTATTGTCTTTCCTATGCTTGTTTTAATAATTTGTTCAACTGTGACTTTGATAAACGTGTTGGATATATCGTAATTGAGTAATCGTATATGTGTGTGTAATGGGTTAGCTTGTGTTAGGATAACTACATGTTTAGTGTGGTTGGACTTACACAAATCTGATTGAAAGAAAAGCCACTGGGTCGGCTCTTGTTTTATAATCTCGGCCCAAACTAGCCTTGAGCCCACATATCCTTTATGTTATATTTACGTAAAACATGTGGAGGTGCCCATAATTTCCTGATCACGCACAAGATTTCAAACCCTACCCCCTCTCTCAATATCACGCACGGCAGCAGGTCTACCACCCCCCCTGTTCGAACAACCACACACCGGCGACCAGCGTTGTTTTCCGATGACCCGAGAAGCAGACTAATGACGGCAGCACTCTCATTCGAAGCATCTCTATTCTCGATCGAACTCTCCCTCTCGAAGCATGGTTGTTCACCAATAACCGGCGCTACAATCTTTCGGTTAGCAGAATTGTCCTTGTTTTAACTTTTGTTGATTGATCTTTGTTATGTGCAAACTGTTTGATTAATTGTTTGGGGGATCATGATTTTCGTATGATTTAGGGTGATGTTAGAAACAAGCTATAATTATGTATCTATAGAATTTCTTTTGACTACTCGTGACTAGATTTCTGTTGGTTCGAATTGTAAGGTAAAATCATGAGGTGTAATTACAAATAAGAGTTGTTAGAAACTTGATCCGGGTCGCATGAATCATATTGATAATTGGCACGACAGAAACATTAGGGTTGATGATATTTAGTGATAAAGAATTATTAAATCCCATTGGTCATTATGGATGAGAAGTGGTTTATGATGTGCATAGTGACGTGTGTTCATTGAAATTGTTAGAATACTGGATTGGTTTGCATGAGGGTGTTATTGTTGATTGCCTTTATGGAATAACCAATGATCTACATTAAATAGAAATAGGAAAAGTAACTGATATTGACCCCATAAACATGGGAATTTGCTAACATAAAAACCTTAAATTATGGACAAGAGTAAAAGACTAATTGGTCGCACATTCGAGTACCGTACACATCCTAGCTGCATGATAAACAGTCTAGTCACACATGTTTAATCTGGTCGCACAATATATCCCAATCGCACAAGATTGTTGGCCGAGTTAGGAATGGGCTGCCAAGTGTTATTCGTCTAGTATGTTTGCGATATGAAATTACTCGTGGCCTAAATGTGTAATGTGTATAAAGAATATGTGATATCATGAAGTATGTTACTACTTGGATTGTATGATTTACGGTCACAACTTGCATGATAATGTACGTATGTTACATGCTGTTATGTATTGTTGCGTTACATGATCCTTTGTTGCGACTAGCATGATGATATGTGATTTATGGGTACGCTACTTGTGTATTGTGTGTGGAGGATATGTGAATTGTGTGTATACGAAACTGACGGTCTTTGGTAACCATGGTAGGGTTTAGTTGACCAACTTGGAACGGGTAACGTAATGTAACATACCGAGCAGTCTAAGGTGAGTTCATCTCTTGAGCATGCGTCCCGGTGGTTGGGACAGTTTTTGGGTATCCCTAAGAGGGACTGGTTTTGGGTAAATCTGGGAATGTTGGATAATATACTCATCCTATCACCATTAAAGTCCCTCCGTGTTGTTTGGTTACCTGGAAGGTAACATGGTATTAGTTAGTAGCGCTACTTAGGTTTGGCAACCTCACCCCGTACCTGGGAGGACGGGTGTTGAACTAATGACCTGGTCATGACCAATGCTTTGATAGGAGCATTGGAGAAAGGGCAAAATCATCAGAAGCCGTCTTGTATTGGGGTATTATCAACATTGTTTTCAACATTACTTTCGGAATTAAATTCAATGGATTAACTAAACACTTGGTAATCAACGTTTTCGTAAAACTATGAACTCACCAGCGTTGTCTGATACACTTGTTGCATGCTCGCAGGTTGTTAGATGTCTTGGATCTGGGAACTTGCTGTCTGAAGTAGCTGGAGTGGTTATGGGTCGACTGGATGGATTCATCTGTTTGAATTATTAATACTATATATATTGGTTTCGAAACAATTTAACTTTGGTTTATTAATTGCTTCCGCTGAACACGTTGGTTTCCATTTAAACTTATTGATGGCTCTTTTTATTAATAATTGATGATTTTATTTAACAACTTGTGATTGGTTCAATATGATTGGTGGCTCGTTATTGGTTTGTCACACGCCTACTAGGGTTTCCATTGGGGGTATTTTGGGGGTGTGACAGTTTGGTATCAGAGCCGCTGGTTATAGTGAACTTGGTTTTAAAACGTTTTCATAAAACCAGACTATAACCGAACAGTACCGAAATCGACCATGACACTCAGCTCCAGACTGCAAGGTTCGTTTCTCGTTTACTATTGCATAGTATATCTATCTAGTGTTTGCTTATGAATAACATCACACGTGAATGCACACTTAGCACTGCAGTATGAACTTCTATGTTACCAACCCATGTTACGTGTTTTAAGAGTGCGACTCTTCTTGAACTTTCCTGATCTATGTTGTGGCGTCATCTGTCTTATTGCTAGAATTCGGGGAACCTTTTAGCGCGAGTTAAGAGGCACTGAGATAAGCATGCAAATTGCCTTATTATTATGGGTGCACACATAATAATAATGTGGGGTGCATGTGAGTCCCAGTGAGGCTTAACGAGTGTGAGAAGGGTTCTACTCTGTTAATTGATGTTATGTTAGAACTCAGCAGTCTATAGGAGTCATAGTAGTGATTGTCTCATACTCGAACATGATCTTTTCACTCCTATCTGAATCCTTACGAATCTCGATGCTATCGAGTATCACTGGATCACACATCTGAACGCCTAGCGAATTGTGTAGAATGTTAGGTGCTAGTACGAACGTCCCTGAGTTGGATGGCTCAGCGTCAAATGATTAGACTATACTTTCCTCACTTATCTTTGTTTGCCGGAACTTAGCGTGTTGACGCCTTAGATCCCGAAGTGCGATCACTTCTGCAACACTCTCGCGACATACCGTGTATTACTCAGCCAACTTACAAGAACGATGGACAAGAGGGTAAACGTAGTACCTTACCGACTTCAGCATTTGAACGACCCTAGTTACCGGCAATGAACAACAGCGATTTGACCCCAATCAAATCCTTAACCCCAGCCAGCAGCGCGTGGGAGTCGACCCTTACGAACCAATCGGGACAAAATCGATGATGACTGACTGTAGAGCGGACTGTGTAACCACCCGCACCATTAGCAGTGCCTTAGGACATGGCACGGAATGCGAAAAGATGGACCTTGTTGGTGAAAGGACGCAGGACACCGTTGCAGGCAACAATCGCGGAAACAACAAGGTACTCGTGATCGTAGCTTACAGCATGGAAACGAAGGTGACTTCGACAAGGATTGACTGTGTTAGTCAAGGTGACGACAACCAAGGGAACGGCGGTAGTACTGGAACTTCTCGCGACAAAAACAACACTGGAAATGAAGCTCATGGAAGGACATTTAGTATTGGCATAGGCTATACCAGGCGTAATAGCAACACGATAGCTTGGATGGGTAGCTATTCGCTTCGTCTCCGATCTGTTTTCACTGATGTTTCTTGAAACCAAACTTGTTGTGGCAGCAACGGATGGCAAGTCAAATGAAATCTCATATGTCCGCTGGGATGTAAACTCGACTTTGTGGGACAATTATTCGATGTCAACCTTCCTTCCACTACCCATGATGGTTCGAATCAAAGTCCCAGCTATACGCCTATGCAACACGAGAGAGTGATGACTTACGTAATGGTGATACGAAGAGGAACTGCACGACATACAATCTGCGGTGGAAGCCGTAGTCTTTGGATTTAAATTGGAGGCATTACTTGGACGGTACCAAATGCACTACCTAGACCGATCACAAGGGCCTCCCGTATACCCTTGTTTCGAAGGAGCTAAGCATGTAATGACATCACTGGATGGAGCTATTGGACGAATACGACCGTGAAACCTAGACGTGCACAAGCTTTGCAGCCTACTATTGACTCTAACATACCTGATCAGACTCGCCTTGCTCAAACTGAAGAACTGAAGGAAGGGAAACGAATATAAACCTCATTATACGGCAACCTTAGGGAACTGGTGCAGGCGAAGCACACGGGCCTCGATATCACCAGCACACTTCCTTGCAATCTAGATAACTGACAAGTCTTCACAGCTGTGAATGTTCCTCTGAGAGAGGTGGCGTTTAGGCACGAGGTGCCAACCCCTGTTACCTCTGAATTTGATCTATGCAAGATTTATGTCAAGCAATACACAACACCCTTGGCTCACGTCAGGACTTGAGCATTACTTATCACTGTAGGATAACCGGGCAGAGCAACAAACCATCCTGGCACCCGAAGACATGCTGTGAGCATGTGCGTGATTGACTTTAGTGAACATTTGGAAGGACACTTATCTTTGAGCATCGAGCCGTTATCGTTTTGGTATGCATACAACTCTGTTTGAAGCATTGCATGGATGGCAACGCCAACCCCCCCCCCCCCCCCCCCCCCCCCCCGTTGGACTGAGGTGGATGACAACCTAATCACAGGCCCAGGACTTACACTCGAAACTCTTGGGAAGATTATTTAGATTGAAATCGTGTGGCGGCAACGTGTGATCGCCAGGAAACCTGATAACTTAAGAAACACTGGGCGTACGCTGCAGATAAACGAGTCATAATGGGAGGGTGCGGTACGCCTTGGGAAGCGTGGGAAGCTTAACTTACGTTATGTTCGACCATTCAAAATTTTGGAAACGTGTTGGCAAGTGACGTACAATACAAGCTTGAATTACATGTTGAGTTGAGTAACGTGTTGATATTACTTATGTCTCAAACCTAAGGCAGTGATCGTTTAATGAGACACTTGTGATACCCTTATTAGAGTCAGAAGTTAATGACAGGTTGCAGTGGTTGAGAAATCTACTGAAATCCAGGACCAAGACGTCAAAATTCGTAAACATAGTCGTATCCCGGTTGTGAGAGTTCATTGGAACTCAAGACGTGGACCGGAGTTCACGTGGGAGCGTGAGGATCAGATGAAACTTAAGTATCCTCAACTCTTTCTTGATGACCAATCTACTCCTGGTACTACTGGTGAATTTCGGGACGAAATTCCATTTCAAGTTGGGGATGATGTGGCACCTGAGGAAAACTTGCAACAATCTTGATTTGTCACTTTACTCCTTTGTGCTTACTTGTCAAATTTCGGGACGAAATTTCTTTCAAGTTGGGGATGATGTGACAATCCGAACTTTCACGGTTAGTGCGTGCGGTTTCGTGATTCAGATTTCCCTCGTTATTGTCTTTCCTATGCTTGTTTTAATAATTTGTTCAACTGTGACTTTGATAAACGTGTTGGATATATCGTAATTGAGTAATCGTATATGTGTGTGTAATGGGTTAGCTTGTGTTAGGATAACTACATGTTTAGTGTGGTTGGACTTACACAAATCTGATTGAAAGAAAAGCCACTGGGTCGGCTCTTGTTTTATAATCTCGGCCCAAACTAGCCTTGAGCCCACATATCCTTTATGTTATATTTACGTAAAACATGTGGAGGTGCCCATAATTTCCTGATCACGCACAAGATTTCAAACCCTACCCCCTCTCTCAATATCACGCACGGCAGCAGGTTTACCACCCCCCCTGTTCGAACAACCACACACCGGCGACCAGCGTTGTTTTCCGATGACCCGAGAAGCAGACTAATGACGGCAGCACTCTCATTCGAAGCATCTCTATTCTCGATCGAACTCTCCCTCTCGAAGCATGGTTGTTCACCAATAACCGGCGCTACAATCTTTCGGTTAGCAGAATTGTCCTTGTTTTAACTTTTGTTGATTGATCTTTGTTATGTGCAAACTGTTTGATTAATTGTTTGAGGGATCATGATTTTCGTATGATTTAGGGTGATGTTAGAAACAAGCTATAATTATGTATCTATAGAATTTCTTTTGACTACTCGTGACTAGATTTCTGTTGGTTCGAATTGTAAGGTAAAATCATGAGGTGTAATTACGAATAAGAGTTGTTAGAAACTTGATCCGGGTCGCATGAATCATATTGATAATTGGCACGACAGAAACATTAGGGTTGATGATATTTAGTGATAAAGAATTATTAAATCCCATTGGTCATTATGGATGAGAAGTGGTTTATGATGTGCATAGTGACGTGTGTTCATTGAAATTGTTAGAATACTGGATTGGTTTGCATGAGGGTGTTATTGTTGATTGCCTTTATGGAATAACCAATGATCTACATTAAATAGAAATAGGAAAAGTAACTGATATTGACCCCATAAACATGGGAATTTGCTAACATAAAAACCTTAAATTATGGACAAGAGTAAAAGACTAATTGGTCGCACATTCGAGTACCGTACACATCCTAGCTGCATGATAAACAGTCTAGTCACACATGTTTAATCTGGTCGCACAATATATCCCAATCGCACAAGATTGTTGGCCGAGTTAGGAATGGGCTGCCAAGTGTTGTTCGTCTAGTATGTTTGCGATATGAAATTACTCGTGACCTAAATGTGTAATGTGTATAAAGAATATGTGATATCATGAAGTATGTTACTACTTGGATTGTATGATTTACGGTCACAACTTGCCTGATAATGTACGTATGTTACATGCTGTTATGTATTGTTGCGTTACATGATCCTTTGTTGCGACTAGCATGATGATATGTGATTTATGGGTACGCTACTTGTGTATTGTGTGTGGAGGATATGTGAATTGTGTGTATACGAAACTGACGGTCTTTGGTAACCATGGTAGGGTTTAGTTGACCAACTTGGAACGGGTAACGTAATGTAACATACCGAGCAGTCTAAGGTGAGTTCATCTCTTGAGCATGCGTCCCGGTGGTTGGGACAGTTTTTGGGTATCCCTAAGAGGGACTGGTTTTGGGTAAATCTGGGAATGTTGGATAATATACTCATCCTATCACCATTAAAGTCCCTCCGTGTTGTTTGGTTACCTGGAAGGTAACATGGTATTAGTTAGTAGCGCTACTTAGGTTTGGCAACCTCACCCCGTACCTGGGAGGACGGGTGTTGAACTAATGACCTGGTCATGACCAATGCTTTGATAGGAGCATTGGAGAAAGGGCAAAATCATCAGAAGCCGTCTTGTATTGGGGTATTATCAACATTGTTTTCAACATTACTTTCGGAATTAAATTCAATGGATTAACTAAACACTTGGTAATCAACGTTTTCGTAAAACTATGAACTCACCAGCGTTGTCTGATACACTTGTTGCATGCTCGCAGGTTGTTAGATGTCTTGGATCTGGGAACTTGCTGTCTGAAGTAGCTGGAGTGGTTATGGGTCGACTGGATGGATTCATCTGTTTGAATTATTAATACTATATATATTGGTTTCGAAACAATTTAACTTTGGTTTATTAATTGCTTCCGCTGAACACGTTGGTTTCCATTTAAACTTATTGATGGCTCTTTTTATTAATAATTGATGATTTTATTTAACAACTTGTGATTGGTTCAATATGATTGGTGGCTCGTTATTGGTTTGTCACACGCCTACTAGGGTTTCCATTGGGGGTATTTTGGGGGTGTGACATAAGCGATCCAGCATATTAACCTAATAAGCGATCCTGACAACCTATGACACAAAAGCGATCCTAGGACATGTACAAATAAGCGATCCATATACAAACAAGCTATTCTAGGAGTCCGTGTCATGTCTGATCTCCTAAATCTTCAAGACTTGATGGAAGACGTAGTCAGCAGACGTAGGTGCACTAACAGGGATGTTGGCACTTGAAGTTTTCTGTTCATTCGACGTCCAAATTCTCTGTAACCATCGAGTTATAGCGAATATCGTTCACAACACACACCGATCACGAAGTGCTGCCGCAATCAGGGTAATAACTCGATCGCTATTATGATTCAATGTCCGATCGATTATAACTATCCAACGATTGTCCGAGTGCTGCTCAAATTGAGCTTGTACTTTGATTATTCATCGTGATTTCGACTTGAATATTTGAGTGCTGTTCGAATTCGGACTATGCTCTGTTATTCGTTGTGAGTCCGATTGAATTATTGAGTATTGCACTGATTAATCGTTGTGAGGGTTTAATCTCGTGAATTGACGTAACTGCTGTATTAGTTACTAACCCGTTTGTGTGTGCATTATGTTAAATTAGGTTTAATCGAGGCTAATCAGTAGGCTTATATTTTGCTCGTTAAATCTGTAATGTGAGTCATTCCTCTTTTATAAACTCTTTTCTCACAGTTTGTGAGTCAACTGTTTTACAAAACTCCAAGTTATTTTCAAATTTATAATTACAGGGATTAAGTCTTTGTAATCACCATATTACAGCCGGTATGTGGGGTTTTGTATACATTACTTGTTTCCCGTCACACTTGGACAAACGGGTGGCCAAGGGGTGATCTGACCACAGTCACAGACACCATTGGACAAATGGGCTAGCCAATGGATGGTCGAGTGACAAATACTGTGGGTAGTTGGATTGATATCAGAAACATTGTAATCGCTCTTAATACTGTAATTTGTAACTAACGGGTCGTTTTAGAAAACTGAATGATTCACTCAGTATTTCCCTGCTGACAAAACCTTTTTCAAACATGTTTCAGGTGATCTGTGTGATCTAGGAAAAGTGCAGTAAAGCACTACAAGCTCAGAGAAGTGGCTCATTGTGAATAAATAAAATAAACATGATTTGGAAAATAAAGATTTCTTGTGAAATCAACTTATTGTAAATTATGGGATTTTATCCCTAAACCTTTGTGTAATATATTAAACGAGCATTTTCGGTGAAAAGATCCTGAATTAAAAGACTTCCGCTGTCGCTTAAAACAGATACCGCAGGTTTCCTGTCTCGCGGCTCTGGAACCGGGTCAAACCGGGGCCGAGGGCCGTGACAGGGAAAAGGTGGTATCAGAGCTAGCTTTTGAGCCACTGATCGAGCCACTGATTTAAGCCTATAAATTAAGTATTTGAGGAAATACTTAAATTCTGCAAATTGCTATTCTGTGATTATATGTTTTATTAACTGATTATTTGTTAGTTACAGTATGGGTAAACAAAAGCTCTCTGCTATCTACCACAAATTAGATATTGCATCCCAGGAAAAAGAAACCTCTTCTTCCAAAAACCCAGTAAACCTAGAAGAAGGAATCTTTGTCCGAAAGGCAAATTATGAAAATCCTCTTACTCCAGAGAAAAGAAACTCAATACTTAAAAAGAGTCAGGAGAAAAATAAACCCCGAACCAAGAAAGTTAGCTTTAACCCAGAAATTCAGGAATTAGGTAATAGTTCACCTTGGGAAGATAAACTAGACGAGAAATGGGCAAATCTTTATATGCTAGCTACCGTAGCAGAAATTGCCAACCTCTAAATATCCAATAAGTTGGGCCTAGTAAAAAAAAAATCACTATCCAGTACGTAAAATAAAATCCTAGTGTGTTTATTTCTGTTGTCCTCTGTATAAATTGGTATGCAATAAAACTTCAGTGTTTGTTTGTTAAACTTTGTCCCAAAGTTTTAACATTACAATCTTGTATTTTGCATATATGCTATGCAGCATGAATGAGATATCGGAAGCATTTCAGAATCTCAACTTATATCCAGTGCCTATTGAAGTCTCTCATGACTTTACTGGTTACATTGCTGACATAGAAGAACCCGTGGAATTCCAAGCTCCTCCGCTGGAAAAAGCCAAACCTAAAAAGAAGAGAAGATACGTAGGGTGGAGAAAAGTACGCCGTAGGAAGCCAGCCACTAGGAGACTTCCTAAAATAGAAAATCCTGTGAGTGTGAGCAAGGGAAAGGAAATAGAAACCGGAGAAAGTTCTAAACAAGCAGAAACAGAAATAGGGATAGATCTAAAACAAAAGGGAATAGAGATTGGAGAAAGCTCAAAACAACCGGGAGAAATCACATTCCAAGACGAAATAGATCGTCTACTGGCCAATTGTGATGTTATAGAGCATGTCAACAATAATCTCTTCTCTTATCCGGTTACAGCTCAAATTCCCATAAACCTAGCACCAATGATTCCAGACCCACTAATCCACACACGACCATTAGGCCAAATGGAAGAATGGTGGACCAATGACTGGCAATTCCAAAATATAGTCAATAGTCCTTATAGTTTCCTTCCTCAATTTGATCCAGAACCAATCCCCAATCCTCCCATGAGTAATGAAAACCTAGCCGAACTCCGTCAGTTCGGTGAAGAACTGATAGGTACAGGTAATAGGATTAGGGAAATAGGGGAACAACTATCTTGGAAATACGATGAGAGGGAGTATCGTTATTAGAACTGTCAGTCAACCAACGAAATAGTGAAGTCAGGAAAGTATATTGTATAATAGTATAATTAGTAAACTAAAACTCTGTAAAATGGGCAATAAAACTTTGTAAGATACGGTGTGTATGGATGCATATACAATATACAACAACAAAATGAAAGTCGAGAAATCGACAATTTTGGTTATACTTGTATGTTGTGATAATTTATGTGTACACCTGTGCTGATGTTGTTGCCAATAAATTAGACACTAATAATTCCTACTAATTAGCAGATGGAAAACGCTAATAGTGAACCAATTAATGAAGTAAATCAGTCTGAGCAAAACCAGGAAGATCAATATATAACTAGACAAGATATTGAGCACTTTATTGCTCAAGGGATAGCCAATGCTAT
Source organism: Helianthus annuus (assembly GCF_002127325.2). Classification (NCBI taxonomy): domain Eukaryota; kingdom Viridiplantae; phylum Streptophyta; class Magnoliopsida; order Asterales; family Asteraceae; genus Helianthus; species Helianthus annuus. Next base: position 79,475,135 of record NC_035439.2, read on the forward strand.
TCCAGAAATTGTGGCTGCTGATCAAAAACCTGCTGAACAATTAATTCCTAGTAAACATACTCCGGAAGATAACGGCAGTAATATCATAAATGGAGGCGGCAATCATGATCCGCAACAGGCCCCACTCCCAAAAAGAATGAAAGTTGCAACGCCTGGTTGCACTTACAAAGAGTTTCTTGCTTGCAAACCCACTGAATTTGCAGGTAACGAAGGGGCAACTGCAACACTGCGTTGGTTAGAAAAAACCGAAGCAGTAATTGCAATAAGCAAATGTGCCGAAGAGGATCAAGTGATGTATGCATCAAATTTGTTCAAAGAAGGGGCGCTAGAATGGTGGAACACGATCCTACAGGCAAAAGGAAGAAGGATAGCCTATGCCATGGGTTGGGAAGAATTTAAGAGTCTTGTAGAAAGAAAATTCTATCCCGAATATGAGAAAGACCAAATGGCAAACAAATTCTCAAGTCACCGCATGATCGGTGTAGATTGTCGTGGTTATACTTCGACATTCTTTGAATACGCAAGAGTAGTGCCAACACTGGCTTCGCCAGAACCGGTACTTATTTCCCGTTATATTTGGGGTTTAATTAGTGAGATCCGTAACATCGTTAAGGCTGCAAGACCTCGTACTATTGACGATGCTGTGGAATTAGCTAATACCCTAACAGATGAACTGGTGCGCACAAGAGAAGAAGATCGCAAGAAGGAATTAGCTCAAAAGATTACCCAGGGATTTCGTGCGGGTAATACCAAGAAAAGAGGAACAGGGCAATCCTCATCACCTCCTTTCTGCAGAAATTGCAAAAAGAAACATTATGGACAATGCAATATAATTTGCAATTTTTGCAAGACAAAAGGACACCGTGAAGAAGACTGCAGGAGGAAAACAAGAATTTGCTATAACTGCAGAGAAATGGGACATTTCCAATCTGAATGTCCTAAGTTAGCTAAACCAGCAGACAATAAAGCTAAAACGGCTGAAGGAGCAACCAAGAAGAATGTACGAGCATTCCAGCTAACCACTCAAGAAGCCGAACTTATTCCAGATGTGATAGCTGGTACGTTCCTAGTTCATGACGTGTTTGCAAAAGTATTATTTGAATCTGGTGCAAACCAAAGTTTTATTAATACTCCATTTTGCCAAGCTCTTAAGCTACCCTTAACCACTCTTAGGCGGATTTTTACGGTTGAAACGGTAGAAGGAAATTCTGTGAACATAGATAAAGTTTTGCAAGAAGGAAAAATAGAACTATTAGGCCATAAGTTTTCTGCAAATCTGTTACCAATGAATTTAGCTGGATTCGATGTGGTACTAGGAATGGATTGGTTAGTAGCCAACCATGCTCGAATCCTATGTGATAAGAATGCCGTAGAAATTCAAACCCCCACAGGAGAAGTAATTTTGATTACTGGAGATAAACCTCGAAAGCCACTGCAATTCATATCAGTAATGAAATTGGCTAGTTATTCGAGAAAACAGGAAATGGTGTATATGATTTCCGTAATCATTAACACTAAAGATAAGGAACTTCAGGTCATCCCCGTAGTCTCAGAATACCCAGATGTTTTTCCAGAAGAATTACCTGGATTACCACCTGATAGAGAAGTAGAGTTTAGAATTCATTTAATTCCAGGTACTGCACCAATAGCTAAAGCACCTTATAGATTAGCACCTACTGAAATGCTAGAATTGAAAAAGCAGTTAGATGAATTACTAAGAAAAGGATTCATATAACCTAGTTCATTCCCTTGGGGAGCACCAGTGTTGTTTGTGAAAAAGAAAGATGGATCGATGAGAATGTGTATCGATTACAGAGAATTGAATAAGGTTACCATTAAGAATCGATACCCATTACCTAGGATTGATGATCTTTTTGATCAACTTCAAGGAGCCAGGTATTTCTCAAAGATAGATTTAAGATCCGGATATCACCAGTTGAAAGTACAAGAAGAAGACATACCTAAAACTGCCTTTAGAACTAGGTATGGTCATTATGAGTTTACAGTCATGCCCTTTTGTGACAACTCGAAATTTGGAACCTTTCTTGTGCCTTGATGTAACATGCTTGAACGCTATGTGACTAGTTAACTTGTTAACTTAATAATAAATGTGAAGCTTTTATGTGATTATGTGTTGTATTTGTATGCATATATGTATGTGTATATGTGAGCCGAGAACCCAACTAGAGACAACAAGGACCCGACTCGAGACCATGTGGTCTCGAGTGAACAGTAACCATTAGGCCGGTTTGGGCCTTTGGCCGGTTGGGCCATTTGGGCCGTAAACCCTCACCCGAAACCCATTAAGGGTGCACCACTTGAACTAGCATATATATATCACACCCTAGTTAACCTTGTCATTTTTGAACAACACACACACACTCTCCTATCTTCCCTCTCACTAAAACCCTAGAAACACAAACACACCTCCAAGTTCTCGGATCCAATCGGTTGGCACAAGAACTCTCGGATTTGGACTTTGGATCGGCTCACACACGCACCTCACCAACCGGTTAGTATTTATGGTGTTTAGTGATTGATGTTTGTTGTTGTTAAATGATAGAATGAATGATATGATGTTTATTGTGTTTTATATTAGTGCTTTCATGATGTTCTTAATATAGATGATGTCCTTAGTATGTATAATGTTGGTAGTTGGATTAACATGCCTTGATTTTGGTTATATTGCATGATGAGTTGATGATATCTTGTATTTAAATGAAGTTTAAACCATTAGATGTAAATGTTCATAAAACCGGTTTGCACTTGGCATGTAATCGGATTAGTATAAAAACCGAGCTTGTGGTGTTATGCTAAATGTTTTGATGCTTGTTCATAATTTTGGTAGAATAAGGGTTGAATGTGTTATGAATATGTTTTGAATATATGAAGAACTTGATGAATGTGTTTGAATACATGAAGAACAACTTGAATATGCTAAGAAAGTGTGTTGAATATTTGAAATCTGCACTGTTTGATCCGATTTGGGTAAATATTAGACAACAAAACATGTTTAGTGGATAGTACATAATTCTGCATGAATTCTATTGGATAGTACAATCTGTGCAGAATCAGCAACTGTTGGGGAGTCGAGACCCCCGGTTGCGACTCGAAACCTCCATGTTGCGACACCAGTTGCGAGTCGTGAACATCTGGTTGCGACCCGCAACCATAACATGACAAGCCGAGACCACAGGTTGCGAGTCCCGTTGCGACTCGAAACCTTAGCATGATCAGCCGAAACCATGGTTGCGACATAGGTTGCGACTCGCAACCATCCATGATCAACACAAACAACATAACCCGCAACCATGCTTGCGAGTCCGGTTACGACTCGAAACCACACTTGTTGGGCTTGCTTAGTTATGGGCCTACGTTAATGGGCCGGACTTATGGAATTCTGTGTTAACTGTTTAAAACGTGTTTGGGCTTAAGTAATTGGGCTGAACATATGGGCTATATGTCACACCCCCAAAATCCACCTGCGGAGTATCACCGCTTGGGAGCGTGACTGACCAGGATCAAGCCACCAATTATATTGAACATGCATATAGTATTAAGTAAGATAAAAGAAAACCATCCGTTCAATACAAAAGGTGTTCAAAACATGTTATTGTTTTAAAGTGTAGCGGAAGCATAGTAATAATCCAACAATAGTAAATAGTTCAAATGTTATAATGGTTCAGCATAGAAACCACGAATCCTTGTCCACAACGACCCGCTTCTCCAGTGCAAGCTCCAAGTACCTAACGATCTGCAAGGCATGTAACAGAATGGTCAACAAACTAGTTGAGCGAGTTCACATAAAGGAAATGCGTAATAGTAAGTTCATTTGTAATAGGTGGCTCTACTGGGCCGTTTGTATATTTTACTGTGGTGGTGTTCCACGTTTTCCTGTGGTGGTGTTCCACGTTTTCCTGTGGTGGTGTTCCACGTTTTCCTGTGGTGGTGTTCCACGTTTTCCTGTGGTGGTGTTCCACGTTTTCCTGTGGTGGTGTTCCACGTTTTCCTGTGGTGGTGTTCCACGTTTTCCTGTGGTGGTGTTCCACGGTTTCCTGTGGTGGTGTTCCACGTTTTCCTGTGGTGGTGTTCCACGTTTTCCTAACCACTAGACTACTCGTAGCTATAGGTATCCTTCACAACCGAGGATAGTGATGTGGTAGTCTAGTCATAGTGTCAATAGAGTATCTAATCAACCTTTCAATCCCATTCCCAACACCCCGGGAACCCCATGCCTTGGTAAGAGTGTGAACTCACCTTGGTTTGCTCGGTATGCTAGGTTATGCACTCACAAGTAATTAATCACGTCCTATTGTATGCACGTATAACAAATCAGTTCATGTTCGCAATGATACGCATGCAATTTAATGTTCACATAGCAGTCGGTTTGCATATCGGCACAACACGTATATTTTGCACGAATACAAATGTTAACGTTCATCAAGCATGGCATGCCAAATAAATCAAGCATAAAAATTCCATTATTCAAAGCATTTTCAAAAACCCTAATATCTTTCGATCCATCAGTCATCTTTCGACCAACAGTTTTGTCATGTTTCGAAACAAAGCTATCTTTCGGTCAAAGTTATGGTTCGGTCAAACTATCTTTCGAAGGACTAGTATCTTTCGGTTCACAGCAACCTATGTTTCGAGCTATTAATATTTTTCGGTCACAGCAGTGATCTTTCGGCATACAAGTCATCCTTCGATACTCATCAGTTACATTTTATTCAAAGTTTCCAATTTTATCCGTGTTTATCAACTAACACAATTTCAAGTATTCTGTCACCTAAAAATCGATCAAACAGGGATTTTTATAATAACCTTTATGAACCCTAATTTACCCACATGAACAATAACAATAACAATATTCACATGAACAATAACAATAACAGTATTCAATCATATTATGTCCCGGTTCCAATAACAATAATATATATCCGAATTGCATGATAAAACAACCGATCCCCAAACACCTTATCACTAACCATCATCACGACAGAATCGATTAGCATACAAGTCCGATTAACATCCATATCCACTTAACATACATAACCGGTTATCATATCAACAACATATTGTAAGACGATCGATAAATCATGAAATCATATTTATTAAACACTAACCGGAAATGAAAACAAGGGAAATGATCAGCAAGAAGTCTCCGTAGGTTTGTGGTTGCCGTCACAAGTAGAGGTGTTCTAGGGTTTTTAGAAAAATCCCTACTGATTTCATGCATTCACTAATATAACCGTATCATCGGAATGGGCCAAGCCCATTAAAATGACTGGGCCGAAGGATATGTTTCGAGACCCCTTTGATCCGAAAGATGATCTTTCGGATCGAAGGATATGTTTCGTGATCCTTCGATCCTAGGGCCATGTTTCGTGAACATCCTTCGGAGGTTGGACATCCTTCGAAGGTTGTTTGTGATGTAATGTGTTTCACACTAACTAGTTTACACATTTTACAAGTTTCACCATATAGCAAACAACTATGCACAATCAAACAATCAAACGTATACAATTTCATGGCAGCCAAATGTGCAAATAAATAACCAGTCAATACATGATCGTGTAATACATATGAAATCGAATCTTGGAAATTCGAGTTGTCACATTATCCCCAACTTGAAAGAAATTTCGTCCCGAAATTTGGTACGCACTCACTGAGGAAGCTAGGTAAGTTACATCATTCACTGGTTTCCCTGGGGTGTCACATCATCCCCCCGTTGATTTGGAATTTCGTCCCGAAATTCAGTAGTAGTAGCTTCAGCCTCAGAAGTGGATGCATTGGTTTCGAATAACTGGGGGTACTTTTCTTTTATCTGGTCTTCGCGTTCCCAGGTATACTCTGGACCACGCTGGGAGTTCCAACGAACTCGAACAAGAGGGATTCTCTTGTGCTTGAGGACCTTAACATCCCGGTCCGTGTTTTCAACTGGTTCCTCGACGAACTGCAACCGCTCGTCGATAGTGAGTTCCTTAAAAGGAATGATGAGGGTTTCATCTGATAAGCACTTCTTTAAGTTCGACACATGAAAGACATTGTGAACTGCTCCGAGTTCAGCTGGTAAGTTCAACTTGTAGGCTACTTTGCCAATGTTTTCTAAGATTTCGAATGGTCCGACGTACCGCGGATTCAGTTTGCCCCTTTTGCCAAAACGTACCACACCCTTCCAGGGTGAGACTTTCAATAATACCCGGTCCCCGACCTGAAATTCCAAAGGCTTTCTACGCTTGTCCGCGTAGGCTTTCTGACGGTCGCGTGCTGCCGCCATGCGTTGTCGTATCTGTGCTATCTTTTCTGTGGCGTCCACTACAATCTCTGGACCCGTAATTTGACTATCCCCCACCTCTGCCCAACAGAGAGGTGACCGGCATTTACGTCCGTACAATGCCTCGAATGGAGCGGCTTGAATGCTGGTATGGTAACTGTTATTGTACGAAAACTCCACCAATGGGAGGTGTTTTTCCCAGCCGTTGCCGAAATCGATAACGCATGCCCTAAGCATGTCTTCAAGTGTTTGAATCGTTCGCTCAGATTGCCCATCCGTCTGAGGATGATATGCTGTGCTCATGTCTAAACGTGAGCCGAAAGATTTATGCATTGCTTGCCATAGCTCTGACGTGAATCGTGCATCGCGATCCGAAATAATAGAGGTGGGCACTCCGTGCCTCGAAACAACTTCTTTCATGTAGATGTCTGCTAGGGTAGAAAACTTATCCGTTTCTTTGATAGCCAAGAAGTGAGCAGACTTTGTGAGCCGATCAACGATCACCCAAATAGTGTCATTCCCACGCTGGGATCTAGGTAAGCCCGTAACGAAATCCATGGAAATTTCTTCCCATTTCCATTGCGGTATCTTAGGCTGCTGAAGCAGGCCTGATGGTTTCTGGTACTCGATTTTAACCCTTGCACAAGTTAAACACTTGCCGACGTAAGTTGCGATAAGAGCTTTCATGTTTGGCCACCAATAAGTTGTTCTGATATCGTGGTACATCTTATCCGACCCTGGATGTACCGAGTAGCGAGACTTGTGCGCTTCATCCATCACAAGTTCGCGTAAGCCGCCATAAAGTGGGATCCAAATACGCCCCGTTACATAGTAGGCGCCGTCTGCCTTCTGTTCCATTTGTTGTCGTGAGCCGCGTAAGGCTTCAGCCTTGACGTTTTCGGGCTTCAGTGCTTCTGTCTGAGCAGCTCGTATCTGTGCAGGAAGGCTAGACTGAATCGTAAGCTGTAGCGCTCGCACGCGCCGAGGTAAAGTGTCCTTTCGACTGAGGGCATCAGCCACAACATTGGCTTTGCCTGGATGATACTTGATGGCGCATTCGTAGTCGTTAAGCAGTTCGACCCATCGTCGCTGGCGCATATTCAATTCCTTCTGCTTGAAGATATGCTCGAGACTCCTGTGATCGGTGTAAATTGTGCACTTGGTACCGTACAGGTAGTGTCGCCATATCTTAAGCGCAAAAACAACAGCTCCCAGCTCCAAATCGTGCGTCGTGTAGTTCCGTTCATGAACCTTGAGTTGACGAGAGGCGTAGGCAATAACTTTATCCCGCTGCATCAATACACAACCAAGCCCCTGTATCGATGCGTCACAATAAACCACGAAGTCATCCGTGCCCTCGGGCAATGAGAGGATAGGTGCGCTGCATAATCTATCCTTCAAGTACTGAAAAGCAGTTTCCTGCGTATTACCCCATCTGTAAACGACACCTTTCTGTGTCAGCATAGTAAGCGGCTGCGCGATCTTGGAGAAATCTTTGATAAACCGTCTGTAGTATCCCGCCAAACCCAAGAATTGGCGTATTTCTGTCGGTGTACGCGGTGCTGGCCAATTTCTGATCGAATCTACCTTGGATGGATCGACATGAATCCCATCCTTGTTCACCACATGGCCTAAGAAGTGGACTTCACGAAGCCAGAAGTCGCATTTAGAAAACTTTGCGTACAGTTGCTCCTTTCGAAGAAGTTCCAAGATAAGACGTAAGTGCTGCTCGTGTTCCTCCTGACTCTTGGAGTAGATCAGAATGTCGTCGATGAAGACAATGACGAACTTGTCAAGATAGGGTTTGCACACCCTGTTCGTAAGGCCCATAATTATGGCAGGTGCGTTCAATAATATCAAACCATCCATTATATCAAACATAAAGTATAGTAGTTAAAATAATTCATAAAACCCAATACAAGTGATGTTCAAACCAAACTTTGTTTGAGTAGCGTAAACATAATAATGAAAACCCAAGATAAGTTAATAGTTCAGATATCGTTCATTGCGTCTCCCTGACCAATCATGTACACGCTGCCCCGGCGTCATGGTTTCCATTGCTTCCCCCAACACTTTCCCCGTTGTCATCCCTGTTTCCATGGTCGTGGTTTTGAGTCTGATCCTGGTTTAATTGAGGGCAATCGCGTTTAAAATGACCTTCAGCCCCACACTGGAAACATCCCCCGTTCCCACGCTGTGGCTGCTGCTGTGTGTTCTGTGGAGCTGGTAGTTGCAGTTGCTGGTTCTGTGAAGGTTGAGGCAGTCGTTGTTGTTCTTGGGTTACAGGACGTGAGTTTCGACAATCCTTTGCTTCATGACCAATCTTGAGACACCGCTGACAACGACCCCTGTTGCACTGGCCACCGTGGTGTCTGTTACATTTGTTGCACCATGGGTGAATTCCTCGATATCTTTTCTGCCCATGACTACTAGAAAACTGCTGTTTGGGGCTCTGGTAGTCATCTATCTCTTGCTGCTGCGTCAGAGGCTGGACCAAAATTAATCCCGTGCTCAGGTTTTCATCCCACTTGCGTTTGTTATCTCTAGAAGCACATGCAGTATCAGTCTTAGCTCGTTTCGGTAGTTTGTCCTGTTCTACAGCCTGGTCTGTGAGACGATGAGCCAATCGAGTGGCTTGCTGGATAGTGCCAAGGTTAGCTGTGGTCATATGATTCTGAATTTCGGGCACCAGACCCTTGAGATACAGTTCGATGCGTTTGGTGGGAGGGTCTACCATAGTAGGACAAAATGCGGCTAACTCGTTTGATCTCCTCGTATAAACTTCAATTTCAGACCCCACCATCTGTAGGTTGAGGAACTCTACCTCTAGTTTGTGGATGTCTTCACGACTACAAAACTCTTCCTTAATCAGGTCCTTGAACTCGTTCCAGGGGGTGGCATTAGCAGCTGCCAGCCCTAGCATCTGAACCTGTGCTTTCCACCAGGCTAATGCAGCACCTTCGAGTGTTCCAGTAGCAAACTTTACTCTACGTGACTCAGGGCAATCATGCACCTCAAAGTCAGTTTCGAGTCTCTCGAACCAATGGAGGAGGCCTTCAACCCCCTCAGTTCCACTGAAGGCACTAGGTTGGTAATCCTTAAGATTTTTGAAGGTGTAAACAGGTAACTGAGCGTGTTGACCTATCGTATATAAGAATAGGGCAAGGTTAAACACAAAAGTTGGTTTAGGAGTGTAGGATCTAAAGACCCTAGTTACGACTGCAGGGTTTACCTCCTGCTTGTATGGCTGCAAGTGCCGCAGCAATTCGTTCGTTAATGAGAGCCGTCAACTGGGCTTGTGTCATGTTGATATGTCCGGCCATTGATCTTCACATCAAAGGCAACATAAGTGAGAAAGGTTCGCGAATAGTGCAATGACAGAAGAGTGTAAGCACGTAAGTGTTCTCAAGCAATAACAAGTAGTGAGCAAAGTAAGGTAAGCATACTACGAGCAAAGTTCTATGCAGTTCTAGCAAGCAGGTAACAAACATAAACCTTATTACCTAGGATGTCGAGTCTTGCACGTGGAGCGAAGCGTCGTTGTGGATCGTTGAGAGCACTGTTCTGGTTATAGTCTGGTTTTAATAAAAACGTTTTTCCATATTAAAACCAAGTTCTCTATAACCAATGGCTCTGATACCAATCTGTCACACCCCCAAAATCCACCTGCGGAGTATCACCGCTTGGGAGCGTGACTGACCAGGATCAAGCCACCAATTATATTGAACATGCATATAGTATTAAGTAAGATAAAAGAAAACCATCCGTTCAATACAAAAGGTGTTCAAAACATGTTATTGTTTTAAAGTGTAGCGGAAGCATAGTAATAATCCAACAATAGTAAATAGTTCAAATGTTATAATGGTTCAGCATAGAAACCACGAATCCTTGTCCACAACGACCCGCTTCTCCAGTGCAAGCTCCAAGTACCTAACGATCTGCAAGGCATGTAACAGAATGGTCAACAAACTAGTTGAGCGAGTTCACATAAAGGAAATGCGTAATAGTAAGTTCATTTGTAATAGGTGGCTCTACTGGGCCGTTTGTATATTTTACTGTGGTGGTGTTCCACGTTTTCCTGTGGTGGTGTTCCACGTTTTCCTGTGGTGGTGTTCCACGTTTTCCTGTGGTGGTGTTCCACGTTTTCCTGTGGTGGTGTTCCACGTTTTCCTGTGGTGGTGTTCCACGTTTTCCTGTGGTGGTGTTCCACGTTTTCCTGTGGTGGTGTTCCACGGTTTCCTGTGGTGGTGTTCCACGTTTTCCTGTGGTGGTGTTCCACGTTTTCCTAACCACTAGACTACTCGTAGCTATAGGTATCCTTCACAACCGAGGATAGTGATGTGGTAGTCTAGTCATAGTGTCAATAGAGTATCTAATCAACCTTTCAATCCCATTCCCAACACCCCGGGAACCCCATGCCTTGGTAAGAGTGTGAACTCACCTTGGTTTGCTCGGTATGCTAGGTTATGCACTCACAAGTAATTAATCACGTCCTATTGTATGCACGTATAACAAATCAGTTCATGTTCGCAATGATACGCATGCAATTTAATGTTCACATAGCAGTCGGTTTGCATATCGGCACAACACGTATATTTTGCACGAATACAAATGTTAACGTTCATCAAGCATGGCATGCCAAATAAATCAAGCATAAAAATTCCATTATTCAAAGCATTTTCAAAAACCCTAATATCTTTCGATCCATCAGTCATCTTTCGACCAACAGTTTTGTCATGTTTCGAAACAAAGCTATCTTTCGGTCAAAGTTATGGTTCGGTCAAACTATCTTTCGAAGGACTAGTATCTTTCGGTTCACAGCAACCTATGTTTCGAGCTATTAATATTTTTCGGTCACAGCAGTGATCTTTCGGCATACAAGTCATCCTTCGATACTCATCAGTTACATTTTATTCAAAGTTTCCAATTTTATCCGTGTTTATCAACTAACACAATTTCAAGTATTCTGTCACCTAAAAATCGATCAAACAGGGATTTTTATAATAACCTTTATGAACCCTAATTTACCCACATGAACAATAACAATAACAATATTCACATGAACAATAACAATAACAGTATTCAATCATATTATGTCCCGGTTCCAATAACAATAATATATATCCGAATTGCATGATAAAACAACCGATCCCCAAACACCTTATCACTAACCATCATCACGACAGAATCGATTAGCATACAAGTCCGATTAACATCCATATCCACTTAACATACATAACCGGTTATCATATCAACAACATATTGTAAGACGATCGATAAATCATGAAATCATATTTATTAAACACTAACCGGAAATGAAAACAAGGGAAATGATCAGCAAGAAGTCTCCGTAGGTTTGTGGTTGCCGTCACAAGTAGAGGTGTTCTAGGGTTTTTAGAAAAATCCCTACTGATTTCATGCATTCACTAATATAACCGTATCATCGGAATGGGCCAAGCCCATTAAAATGACTGGGCCGAAGGATATGTTTCGAGACCCCTTTGATCCGAAAGATGATCTTTCGGATCGAAGGATATGTTTCGTGATCCTTCGATCCTAGGGCCATGTTTCGTGAACATCCTTCGGAGGTTGGACATCCTTCGAAGGTTGTTTGTGATGTAATGTGTTTCACACTAACTAGTTTACACATTTTACAAGTTTCACCATATAGCAAACAACTATGCACAATCAAACAATCAAACGTATACAATTTCATGGCAGCCAAATGTGCAAATAAATAACCAGTCAATACATGATCGTGTAATACATATGAAATCGAATCTTGGAAATTCGAGTTGTCACACTATACGTGCTACTGTTAACTGAATATGTTGTGCACTGTTGTTGAAACTGCCATGATAGGACTTGTATGCCATGATCGTTACATGCGTATGAATACGTGTAGTTATACGTGCACTGCCTGGTCTGAATCTGATATGAATGGTATCTATGTTAGGACGTAATTGACTACTTGCGACTTGATTGACCTTTCCGTGTTACTACCGAGCAAACCAAGGTGAGTTCACACCCTCTACAAAGCATGGGATTCCCTGGGTTGGGAATGGGGTTAAGGAACGTGGATTCCTCGTCCTCCTTGGGTAGGACAGCTATGGTTCAGGAATGTGATTCCTCGTCCGGATGGACGGATAACTCGTACTAGACTAAAACTCTATCACGAAGTCCCTCCTTTTTATATCGACTTAATCGCCGGGCCAATGGCGAGCGGGTCATTAGTTAGATAGCGCTATTTAGGTCTGACAAACCTCACACCGTACCGCAGAGGACGGGCGTGAACTAATGGATCTGGGGCACGTCAATGATGATAGACATTGATGGTTTTCAGGGCACATAAACATGACTACAGTCAGCAGTCGATATGGTAACGAGTCTAGTGTACGCATGGGGTAGCCCCCACGGCCGAAATGCCTGATAACTAACATGGGGTAGCCCCCACGGCTGGAATGCCAGAGTAACTGGGAATGAACGAGTCACGTTTTTAAACTATGGGGTAACCCCCACGGCAGGATGCCAGTTAAAGGAAACTGTTTTCGAAACAACTAAAACGAACACCCAACTGTGAACTCACTCAACTAGTTGTTGACTCGTTACTACATGGTTTGCAGGACCTTAGGTACTCAGCTGGAGCTTGCATGGAGGAGGGTCGTTGTGGGACACGGATTGCTGCATGTTCTATTTGAAAACATTTGAACTTATGTTATAACTTTAAACTTATGCTTCCGCTTACAACTTAAACTTGGTTTTGTTGGAACACCAATCGTATTGGTTAAACTTTTATAACTGTTTATATGCTTGTTCAGTATGATTGGTGGCTGGATCCTGGTCAGTCACGCCTCCGAGCGGTAGTACCCCGCGGGTGGATTTTGGGGGTGTGACAGATTGGTATCAGAGCCATTGGTTATAGTGAACTAGGTTTTAATAAAGGAGAAACGTTTTTGTTAAAACCAGACTATAACCGGTTTAGTGCTCAACGGTCCACAACGACACTTCACTCCACATGCAAGGCTCGACATTCTAGGTGATATGGTATGTGTATATTGCCTACTTGTTAGTTACATAGTACATTGCTCATGGTATGCTTGATTAGTATAACTACTGTTGTTTGAACACGTGCGTGCTTACTCTGTCCTACTATCATACTTTCGCGAACCTCTCTTACTCGTATTACTCTTGATATGAAGAATCATGTCTGGACACGTTAACATGACACAAGCCCAGTTAACGGCTTTGATCAACGAACGAGTTGCCGCAGCACTTGCAGCTGCACACGCAGGAGGTATATCCTGCAGCCCGAACTTATCCTAGGATCTTTAGGATCCTACTCTCGTGAACCAACCTTTGTGTTAAACTCTGTCTTTCTTTGACCTACCTTAGGTCAACATGCTCAGGCACCGGTGTGCACTTTTAAGACCTTTATGGACTGTCGACCCACTACTTTTAGCGGAACTGAAGGAGCAGTAGGTCTCCTCCACTGGTTTGAGAAACTAGAATCTGTGTTCGAAATGTGTGAATGCCCTGAAGCGCGCAGGGTAAAGTATGCTACTGGTACTCTCGAGGGTTTGGCCCTCACGTGGTGGAAGGCTCAAGTGCAAATGCTGGGGTTGGTTGCTGCCAACGCCACCCCATGGGAAACTTTCAAGGAAATGGTCAAGGAGGAATACTGCAGTCGCGATGACATCCATAAGTTGGAAGATGAGTTCTACAACCTCAAGATGACGGGGTCAGAGATTGAGGCGTATACTAAGAGATCGCATGAGCTTGCCTTGTTGTGTCCTACTATGGTGGACCCTCCGTATAAGCGAATTGAACTCTATCTCAAGGGCTTGGTGCCAGAGATCCAAAGTCATGTGACTTCAGCAAACTTGACCACTATCCAGCAGGTTGTTCAGTTGGCTCACCGTCTTACTGACCAAGCGGTGGAGCAGAACAAGTTACCAAAGCGCATAGGTGCTGCAACTACTTCTGGTACTTCTAGTGAGAACAAACGGAAATGGGATGGAACTTCAAGCAAGGGTTCAACTTCTGTGCAATCTCAGTCTCAGCAGAGAAAGACTGACGACCACAAGAGCCCCAGTCAGCAATCGTCTGGTGGTCAAAGTCATGGTGGGTACAAGGGGAATCACCCCAAATGCAATCGTTGCAACCTACACTACAGTGGGCCATGCACCAGGGGCAACTGTCATCGGTGCAACAAGCCTGGTCATGTTGCAAAGGATTGCAGAAGCGCATACCCCGCCAATCAGAATCGTCAACAACCTCAACAGAATCAGCGGCAGCAACAGGGTAACAACAAAGGATGCTTTCAGTGTGGAGCTGAAGGCCACTTCAAGAAAGATTGTCCCCAACTGAACCAAAACAACAACAACAACAATCAGGGGAATGGTAACAATGGGAACAACAACAACAACAATGGTGCCAGGGGGCGAGTGTTCGTGATTGGTCAAGGTGAAGCAAGGAATGATCCCAACGTGGTGACGGGTAAGTTCCTTCTCGACGACTTTTATGTTACAGTCTTATTTGATTCGGGTGCCGATACTAGCTATGTGTCACTAGAAGTTAGTAAAACGCTTAAGCGTATTCCAACACCCCTGAGCGACAAGCACACCGTAGAGCTAGCTAATGGTAAGAGTTTGGAGGCCTCACACGTAGTCAAAGGTTGCAAACTTGTCCTCGCTAACCAGACTTTCTCTATTGACCTTATTCCTATCGTCTTGGGTAGTTTCGACGTTGTCATTGGGATGGATTGGTTATCCCAACACCGAGCAGAAATTCTTTGCAACGAGAAGATCGTTCGTATTCCTGATTCAGGTAGTGAACCTCTCATGATTCGTGGCGACAAGAGAAGTGCTGTTGAGAACATCATCTCTCTTCTTAAGGCCCAGAAGTGCTTACGAAAGGGCCACACTGCGATATTGGCTCTAGTTACTGATACCACAGAGAAAGAGAAGAAGCTAGAAGATTTTCCAGTTGTACGTGACTATCCTGAGGTATTCCCTGAGGAATTACCTGGTCTTCCGCCCCATCGCCAAGTCGAGTTTCAGATCGAATTAGCTCCTGGAGCTGCGCCTATAGCTCGTGCACCTTATCGTTTAGCTCCATCAGAGTTGGAAGAACTCTCTACGCAACTACAAGAACTCTTGGATAAGGGTTTCATTCGTCCTAGCTCATCGCCTTGGGGAGCCCCAGTACTATTTGTGAAGAAAAAGGACGGTACCTTCAGAATGTGTATCGACTATCGTGAACTCAACAAGGTGACTGTGAAGAACCGTTATCCTCTACCGCGCATTGACGACTTGTTCGACCAGTTGCAGGGGTCGAGCTACTATTCAAAGATCGACCTGAGATCGGGATATCACCAGCTGAGAGTTCGAGAAGAGGATGTCTCTAAGACAGCCTTTAGAACTCGATATAGGCACTATGAGTTTTTGGTCATGCCGTTTGGGCTGACGAACGCACCCGCATTTTTCATGGACTTGATGAACCGAGTGTGCAAGCCTTACCTGGACAAGTTCGTTATAGTCTTCATCGACGACATCCTGATCTATTCTAAGAGTCAGGAGGAACACGAACAGCATCTACGACTTATTTTGGAACTTCTTCGAACAGAACAGCTTTATGCAAAGTTCTCGAAATGCGACTTCTGGCTTCGTGAAGTTCATTTCCTAGGACATGTGGTGAACAAGGATGGGATTCACGCTGATCCATCCAAAGTGGACTCTATTAAAAACTGGCCTGCACCTCGTACGCCAAAGGAAATTCGCCAATTCTTGGGATTGGCAGGTTACTACAGGAGATTCATTAAGGATTTTTCTAAGATCGCGCAGCCTCTCACCTTGTTAACGCAGAAAGGCGTTGTCTATCATTGGGGAAAAGCGCAGGAGTTAGCTTTTCAGCATCTAAAGGATAGACTCTGTAGTGCACCTATCCTTTCACTGCCAGAGGGCACAGAAGATTTTGTGGTTTACTGTGATGCATCAATTCAAGGTCTTGGTTGTGTATTGATGCAACGAGATAAAGTCATAGCCTACGCCTCACGACAACTCAAAGTTCACGAGAAGAACTACACTACGCATGATTTAGAGCTGGGAGCTGTTGTTTTCGCACTTAAGTTATGGCGGCATTACCTGTACGGAACCAAGTGCGCAATCTACACCGACCACAGGAGCCTAGAGCACATATTCAAGCAGAAGGAACTGAATATGCGGCAACGACGATGGGTCGAATTACTGAATGACTACGAGTGCTCTATCAGGTATCACCCGAGCAAGGCCAATGTTGTCGCTGACGCCCTCAGTCGGAAGGACACTGCGCCTAAGCGCGTGAGAACTCTACAACTCACGATCCATTCTAGTCTACCTTCACAAATACGAGCTGCTCAGATAGAAGCACTGAAACCAGAAAACGTAAGGGCCGAAGCCCTACGCGGGTCAAGACAACGCTTGGAACAGAAGGAAGACGGTGCTTACTACGTAACAGGACGCATTTGGGTCCCACTCTATGGCGACTTACGAGAACTTGTGATGGATGAAGCGCACAGATCTCGCTACTCGGTATACCCTGGTTCGGACAAGATGTACCACGATATTAAAACTACGTATTGGTGGCCTAGCATGAAGGCCCACATAGCAACTTACGTCAGCAAGTGTTTGACTTGTGCGCGAGTCAAGACGGAATATCAGAAACCCTCAGGCCTACTCCAACAACCAGAGATACCACAATGGAAATGGGAGCAAATTTCCATGGATTTCGTTACTGGCCTACCTAGATCACAGCGCGGAAACGATACTATCTGGGTGATTGTGGATCGACTTACAAAGTCCGCACACTTCTTGGCAATTAAGGAAACAGATAAATTCTCCACTTTAGCGGAAATATACCTCAAGGAAGTTGTTTCGAGGCACGGGGTGCCCACCTCTATCATCTCTGATCGAGATGCATGTTTTACTTCGGAACTGTGGCAGGCAATGCACAAGTCTTTTGGCTCACGTCTAGATATGAGCACAGCGTATCACCCACAGACGGACGGACAGTCCGAGCGCACCATCCAGACCTTAGAAGACATGCTTCGTGCATGTGTAATCGACTTTGGCAACAGCTGGGAAAAGCATCTGCCACTTGTGGAATTCTCGTACAATAACAGCTACCACACCAGCATTAAAGCTGCTCCGTTCGAGGCATTGTACGGACGTAAATGCCGGTCACCTCTCTGTTGGGCAGAGGTGGGGGATAGTCAAATCACTGGGCCAGAACATGTGGTAGACACTACTGAGCGGATTGCTCAAATACGACAACGCATGGCGGCCGCTCGTGACCGTCAGAAGGCCTACGCCGATAAGGGCAGGAAACCACTTGAGCTCCAGGTTGGGGAGCGGGTATTACTCAAAGTTTCGCCCTGGAAGGGTGTGGTTCGTTTTGGTAAACGAGGCAAACTCAACCCACGATATGTTGGACCTTTTGAAATCATTGAGAAAATAGGCAAGGTGGCCTACAGACTGAACTTACCAGCAGAACTCGGTGCAGTTCACAACGTTTTCCATGTGTCGAATCTGAAGAAGTGTCTGTCAGATAAGACCCACGTAGTTCCTCTGAAGGAACTCACGATCGACGAACAGTTGAAATTCGTCGAGGAACCAGTCGAAATCACGGACCGGGATGTTAAGGTCCTCAAGAGCACTAGAATACCTCTCGTTCGAGTTCGTTGGAACTCACGTCGCGGCCCAGAGTTCACCTGGGAGCGCGAAGACCGGATGAAACAAAAGTATCCCCAACTGTTTGCAAACGGTACGACCACTACTGAGGCTGAAGCTACGGAATTTCGGGACGAAATTCCAGATCAACGGGGGGTGGATGTGACACCCCAGGAAAACCGGGAAAACCATGCAACTTAACTAGCTTCCTCAGTGAGTGCCATCAAATTTCGGGATGAAATTTCTTTCAACTTGGGGATGATGTGACAACTCGAAATTTGGAACCTTTCTTGTGCCTTGATGTAACATGCTTGAACGCTATGTGACTAGTTAACTTGTTAACTTAATAATAAATGTGAAGCTTTTATGTGATTATGTGTTGTATTTGTATGCATATATGTATGTGTATATGTGAGCCGAGAACCCAACTAGAGACAACAAGGACCCGACTCGAGACCATGTGGTCTCGAGTGAACAGTAACCATTAGGCCGGTTTGGGCCTTTGGCCGGTTGGGCCATTTGGGCCGTAAACCCTCACCCGAAACCCATTAAGGGTGCACCACTTGAACTAGCATATATATATCACACCCTAGTTAACCTTGTCATTTTTGAACAACACACACACACTCTCCTATCTTCCCTCTCACTAAAACCCTAGAAACACAAACACACCTCCAAGTTCTCGGATCCAATCGGTTGGCACAAGAACTCTCGGATTTGGACTTTGGATCGGCTCACACACGCACCTCACCAACCGGTTAGTATTTATGGTGTTTAGTGATTGATGTTTGTTGTTGTTAAATGAAAGAATGAATGATATGATGTTTATTGTGTTTTATATTAGTGCTTTCATGATGTTCTTAATATAGATGATGTCCTTAGTATGTATAATGTTGGTAGTTGGATTAACATGCCTTGATTTTGGTTATATTGCATGATGAGTTGATGATAACTTGTATTTAAATGAAGTTTAAACCATTAGATGTAAATGTTCATAAAACCGGTTTGCACTTGGCATGTAATCGGATTAGTATAAAAACCGAGCTTGTGGTGTTATGCTAAATGTTTTGATGCTTGTTCATAATTTTGGTAGAATAAGGGTTGGATGTGTTATGAATATGTTTTGAATATATGAAGAACTTGATGAATGTGTTTGAATACATGAAGAACAACTTGAATATGCTAAGAAAGTGTGTTGAATATTTGAAATCTGCACTGTTTGATCCGATTTGGGTAAATATTAGACAACAAAACATGTTTAGTGGATAGTACATAATTCTGCATGAATTCTATTGGATAGTACAATCTGTGCAGAATCAGCAACTGTTGGGGAGTCGAGACCCCCGGTTGCGACTCGAAACCTCCATGTTGCGACACCAGTTGCGAGTCGTGAACATCTGGTTGCGACCCGCAACCATAACATGACAAGCCGAGACCACAGGTTGCGAGTCCCGTTGCGACTCGAAACCTTAGCATGATCAGCCGAAACCATGGTTGCGACATAGGTTGCGACTCGCAACCATCCATGATCAACACAAACAACATAACCCGCAACCATGCTTGTGAGTCTGGTTACGACTCGAAACCACACTTGTTGGGCTTGCTTAGTTATGGGCCTACGTTAATGGGCCGGACTTATGGACTTTTGTGTTAACTGTTTAAAACGTGTTTGGGCTTAAGTAATTGGGCTGAACATATGGGCTATACGTGCTACTGTTAACTGAATATGTTGTGCACTGTTGTTGAAACTGCCATGATAGGACTTGTATGCCATGATCGTTACATGCGTATGAATACGTGTAGTTATACGTGCACTGCCTGGTCTGAATCTGATATTAATGGTATCTATGTTAGGACGTAATTGACTACTTGCGACTTGATTGACCTTTCCGTGTTACTACCGAGCAAACCAAGGTGAGTTCACACCCTCTACAAAGCATGGGATTCCCTGGGTTGGGAATGGGGTTAAGGAACGTGGATTCCTCGTCCTCCTTGGGTAGGACAGCTATGGTTCAGGAATGTGATTCCTCGTCCGGATGGACGGATAACTCGTACTAGACTAAAACTCTATCACGAAGTCCCTCCTTTTTATATCGACTTAATCGCCGGGCCAATGGCGAGCGGGTCATTAGTTAGATAGCGCTATTTAGGTCTGACAAACCTCACACCGTGCCGCAGAGGACGGGCGTGAACTAATGGATCTGGGGCACGTCAATGATGATAGACATTGATGGTTTTCAGGGCACATAAACATGACTACAGTCAGCAGTCGATATGGTAACGAGTCTAGTGTACGCATGGGGTAGCCCCCACGGCCGAAATGCCTGATAACTAACATGGGGTAGCCCCCACGGCTGGAATGCCAGAGTAACTGGGAATGAACGAGTCACGTTTTTAAACTATGGGGTAACCCCCACGGCAGGATGCCAGTTAAAGGAAACTGTTTTCGAAACAACTAAAACGAACACCCAACTGTGAACTCACTCAACTAGTTGTTGACTCGTTACTACATGCTTTGCAGGACCATAGGTACTCAGCTGGAGCTTGCATGGAGGAGGGTCGTTGTGGGACACGGATTGCTGCATGTTCTATTTGAAAACATTTGAACTTATGTTATAACTTTAAACTTATGCTTCCGCTTACAACTTAAACTTGGTTTTGTTGGAACACCAATCGTATTGGTTAAACTTTTATAACTGTTTATATGCTTGTTCAGTATGATTGGTGGCTGGATCCTGGTCAGTCACGCCTCCTAGCGGTAGTACCCCGCGCGTGGATTTTGGGGGTGTGACACCTTTGGATTAACAAATGCACCTGCAGCATTTATGGACATGATGAATCGAATCTGTAAACCATACTTGGATAAATTTGTGATCGTTTTCATCGACGATATACTTATTTACTCCAAAAGTCAAAAAGAGCATTGTGAGCACTTGCGTGTACTCTTAGCTTTATTAAGGAAAGAAAGGCTCTATGCCAAATTCTCGAAGTGTGAATTTTGGCTGCAAGAAGTACAATTCTTAGGTCATGTGGTAAATCACGAAGGTATCCATGTAGATCCTGCTAAAATAGAAGCAATCATGAAATGGAAAGTTCCACAGACAGCAATGGAAATAAGAAGTTTCCTAGGCTTAGCTGGATACTATAGACGATTTATCAAAGATTTCTCTAAGATAGCCGTACCTTTAACTAAGTTAACCTGTAAAGCCACCAAGTTTGAATGGGGACCTAGACAAGAAGAAGCTTTTAAAATTTTAAAGCACCGATTGACAAATGCACCAATTTTAGCTTTACCCGAGGGAACAGAAGATTTTGAAGTATATTGTGATGCTTCAAAATTAGGATACGGATGTGTCTTGATGCAACGCAGGAAGGTAATTGCGTATGCTTCTAGACAATTGAAAAAGCACGAAGAGAATTATACGACTCATGATTTGCAATTAGGAGCCATAATTTTTGCCCTTAAGATTTGGAGACATTATCTGTATGGAAGTAAGTTTATTGTTTATACAGATCATAAAAGTTTAAGATACATATTTGGGCAAAAAGAATTAAATATGAGACAAAGAAGATGGATGGAAATCCTGAGCGATTACGACTGTGATATCCAATATCACGAAGGAAAGGCAAATGTAGTCGCTGATGCCTTAAGTCGTAAGTTCCATGAGAAGCAGAAACGAGTCCGTGCTCTTAGATTAAATCTACAAGTAGATTTAATGGAACAAATCAAGGAAGTTCAGGAAACAGCAATTAAGGATGATGCTGAAGGAATGAAGGGTTATATGAAAGAACTAGAACAAGGAGATGATAGAATTTGGAAATTCCATAAGAAACGAGTTTGGGTACCTAAGCAGGGAGAATTAAGAAATAAGATTCTAGAAGAAGCCCATAAATCTAGGTATACCATGCACCCAGGAAATAATAAGATGTACCAAGATTTAAGAAACAATTTCTGGTGGATAGGAATGAAAAAGGATATAGCCGAATACGTATCTAAGTGTCTAACCTATTCACAAGTTAAGGCCGAACATCAGAAACCTTCAGGTCTACTACAACAATTAGAAATGCCAGTATGGAAATGGGAACTCATAACAATGGACTTTGTTACTAAGTTACCCAAAACCAGAAAAGGTAATGATGCGATTTGGGTAATTGTGGACCGATTAACCAAATCAGCTCATTTCCTACCAATGAAAGAAACCTTTAGTATGGAAAGGTTAGCACAGCTGTACGTAGACGAAGTGGTATCCCTACATGGAGTTCCGCTCTCCATTGTATCGGACAGAGATAGTCGTTTTACTTCTCATTTCTGGACAAGTTTTCAGAAAGCAATGGGAACTCGACTAAATCTAAGTACAGCATATCATCCACAAACAGACGGACAGAGTGAAAGAACAATACAAACTTTGGAAGACATGCTCCGAGCATGTGTAATAGATTTTGGTGGAAACTGGGATAGCCACCTACCTTTAATTGAATTCTCCTATAATAATAGTTATCATTCGAGCATCGAAACTGCTCCATTCGAAGCACTGTACGGACGCAAGTGCAGAACCCCAGTTTGTTGGGCAGGGATAGGAGAAAGTCAATTATCAGGTCCTGAGATTGTACAAGAAACTACTGACAAAATAACTCAGATCAAGGAAAGATTGAAAACAGCTCGAGATCGTCAGAAAAGCTATGCAGACAATCGTCGCAAGCCTTTAGAATTTCAAGTCGGAGATAAAGTACTTTTAAAAGTTTCTCCTTGGAAAGGAGTAGTACGATTCGGTAAGAAAGGAAAGCTGAGTCCCAGATACGTAGGACCATTTCCAATAAGCCAACGAATAGGACCAGTTGCTTATCGTTTACAACTACCAGAAGAATTATCTGGAGTACATGATGTATTTCATGTATCTAATCTCAAGAAATGTCTATCAGATGAGTCCCTGGTAGTACCTCTTCAAGATGTAGAGGTGAACGAAAAGTTGAAGTTTATAGAGAAACCACTACAGATCGAAGATAGAAAAGTCAAGTTTCTCAAACACAAACGACTAGTGTTGGTCAAAGTCAAATGGAATTCAAAGAGAGGACTAGAATACACTTGGGAGCTAGAATCAGAAATTAAGCGCAAATATCCTCATTTATTCCAATGAATCTCGTGGACGAGATTTTTCTTAAGGTGGGGAGGATGTAACAACTGTCACAAAAAATCAATAATTAGAATGATAATTAGGTAATAAGAAAACCCTAATTGAAACACCCAAGTGATTCCGCATAAACCCTAAAATTTTCATAACAATCGGAATCAGAATCAGGGCCCCTAAAACTCGAGGGGGGTAAAACCTAGCTAGTAATTATCTTAAAATTCTTGCTGGAGAAGTAAAATTCGTTTGTTTGTCAACTCATCTAAGCTACTGGACACGAAACCAACCTAGGCTAGTAAATAGACCCGTCGCGCCACGCGACGGGTACACCTGTCTCTCTCGCGTGGCGCGAGGGAGTGCATTTTTCAGATATAAATAGGGGATGTTGGCACTTGAAGTTTTCTGTTCATTCGATGTCCAAATTCTCTGTAACCATCGAGTTATAGCGAATATCGTTCACAACACACACCGATCACGAAGTGCTGCCGCAATCAGGGTAATAACTCGATCGCTATTACGATTCAATGTCCGATCGATTATAACTATCCAACGATTGTCCGAGTGCTGCTCAAATTGAGCTTGTACTTTGATTATTCATCGTGATTTCGACTTGAATATTTGAGTGCTGTTCGAATTCGGACTATGCTCTGTTATTCGTTGTGAATCCGATTGAATTATTGAGTAATGCACTGCTTAATCGTTGTGAGGGTTTAATCTCGTGAATTGACGTAACTGCTGTATTAGTTACTAACCCGTTTGTGTGTGCATTATGTTAAATTAGGTTTAATCGAGGCTAATCAGTAGGCTTATATTTTGCTCGTTAAATCTGCAATGTGAGTCATTCCTGTTTTATAAACTCTTTTTCTCACAGTTTGTGAGTCAACTGTTTTACAAAACTCCAAGTTATTTTCAAAGTTATAATTACAGGGATTAAGTCTTTGTAATCACCATATTACAGCCGGTATGTGGGGTTTTGTATACATTACTTGTTTCCCGTCACACTTGGACAAACGGGTGGCCAAGGGGTGATCTGACCACAGTCACAGACACCATTGGACAAATGGCCTAGCCAATGGATGGTCGAGTGACAAATACTGTGGGTAGTTGGATTGATATCAGAAACATTGTAATCGCTCTTAATACTGTAATTTGTAACTAACGGGTCGTTTTAGAAAACTGAATGATTCACTCAGTATTTCCCCGCTGACAAAACCTTTTTCAAACATGTTTCAGGTGATCTGTGTGATCCAGGAAAAGTGCAGTAAAGCACTACAAGCTCAGAGAAGTGGCTCATTGTGAATAAATAAAATAAACATGATTTGGAAAATAAAGATTTCTTTGTGAAATCAACTTATTGTAAATTATGGGATTTTATCCCTAAACCTTTGTGTAATATATTAAACGAGCATTTTCGGTGAAAAGATCCTGAATTAAAAGACTTCCGCTGTCGCTTAAAACAGATACCGCTGGTTTCCTGTCTCGCGGCTCTGGAACCGAGTCAAACCGGGGCCGAGGGCCGTGACAGGAAGGTTGCGGGATCGAGTGAAAGAAAAGCTAAATGAGTTTATAGAAGAATACAATGTTGATCCTGTCATGGAATTTGTGATGCGCTCACTTAAAAGAGGGGGACGAAAAGAGGAAGTAAGGAATTGGATGAATACTTTTTTGGATAATGATAAAGACTCCTTTGTTTCTTGGTTGTGGGATGATTTACAATCAAACCAAGATCTATACGCACAGTCAAAGGAATCTCATCCCGATAAAGTGGCGAAACAGAAACCTCAAGCCCATCAAGCTGCAGTCAATAGTCCAGCACCCCAAGCCCAAGCCCAAACTCAGCCAGATAAACCAAGATCGCTCATTGACACTGTCAACTATCTGTTGTGTACTGAACCTTGCAGGAATAGGGTTGCACAACTTAGGGCACTCAATTCTAAAATGATGGATGATTACAACAGTGTCATGGCAAAGTACATCAGTCTTCGAGAGAACAATAAAATTCTCTATGAAAAGATTGACGCACTTAAGAAGGATATAGCTCAGCTTCACAGAGACGTGAATCAACAACAATGTTAGGTTCACGACTACAAACATAGACTCACAGTTAAAACTCTTGAATGTGACTCTATGAAGGGTGATCTAGAGCTCCTCACTGGAAAGTATAAACAAAACGAGTTAAACATCAAAAAGTTTGATACTTCCAGTGACACTGTTCGTAATCTGTGTGATGTGCAACTTGCTTATAAAGAAAATAAGGGTAAGGGTTTGGGCTACAAACAGGTTCCACCACCATATAATCATAACTACTCAAGAATGCCTACTACTGAGCAAGAACAAGAAAATTATGATACAATAATTTATGGTAAACCGAGTGATTATGTTCCATGGGAGCCTTTCAAACCAAAGAATGCTAGACCCACTAATTTTCAAAAACCAATGAATTTTGTTAAAAATGCAGATAAAAATTGCTCAAACGAATCATCTGGCGAATCTGAAAAGGAAAATGAAAATGGAAATGAATCAGAACCAGTGAAAACATCCGCAAATGAGTCCCAAGAAAATGTGTCAAATTCTGATTCTATAGACAATGTTAAATGTTTTAGTTCATGTGCAGAATCAGAGATAGTTGAAGAGCAGTCTGTTGTGGATGATAAATCACATTCAAACGTTGCTGAAGTTGCTGATGTTGCAGATGATTCAGATGTTGCCTAAGATGATAATTACGCTTGGAATTATGTTATGTCTTCGTTTGCTGAGGCTCATGGTGTTCCGACTAGAACTGGTGAATCTGGTCCTGTGATTTTAGATCGCAATGAAAGTGTTTTCACAAGGAAACCTGATGTATCGACTGATAAACTAGAGACCTGTGCCTCAAGTGACTCAAAAAGTCATTCTGATGGTTCAGACAACTATTCTAGTGTGCCTGAAACATCAGATAATACATCAGAAACTCATGAAGAGGGATCATCTGATGAACCTGACAGTCAAGTTGCAGATTCTGGTACATCAGACAACGAGCGTAGTACTTCTGAGAATTCTGAATGTGCCAAACACTCAGATTTAAGTAGTGCAAAGCCCGAAGAGAGTCAAACAGGTTCAAACATAGACTGCTCTTTGCATGAGAAACCAGAATCAGCTGATGTCAAGGACTCGGAGGTTGACGAAGCTAAAGAAAAGATTTTCGCAGAATCCATTTCTG
Organism: Helianthus annuus; assembly: GCF_002127325.2. Lineage (NCBI taxonomy): Eukaryota > Viridiplantae > Streptophyta > Magnoliopsida > Asterales > Asteraceae > Helianthus > Helianthus annuus. Next base: position 79,501,442 of record NC_035439.2, read on the forward strand.
AAGAAACTAATGTGATCTCGAAGCTTGAGGAAAAGAGGTCCATAGACATTAATTCGTCAGTTGATTCAAATGATGAAACTGAAGAAGAGATATTTGTGGAAACCTTTTCTACCAAAACTCCTGAAAAGATGGTTTCTGAAGAAAAGGAATCTGTGGAAGTAAATTCGACAGATAATTCAACTTTTGACCCCAAAAGATCAGACTCTGAAGAAAGTGTTTCTAATGAAACAAAATCTCCTGAATCTGTTCCTTCTAAGAAGAAAAGATCACGTAAAAATAGAAGACCACGCAAAAAGAAAGTTCGAAAGGAAAACCTAAGCCTCGGGCAAACTGAACCTAAGCTGAAGGGTAAAGCTGTCGATACTTGCTCTTGTGCTGATAACTGTAAGCAGGGTTCTTCAAAGATAAAACATACACACAAGAAGTCATCATCAAAAGAAAAGAAAGGACTTGATCAGTTCCCTGGAATAACACAAGCAGAACTAAATGTCTTTTTCTCAAAGAGACAAACATGTTTTAATTGTGGAATTCCAGGGCACATTGCTAGAAATTGTGTTAATCGGCCTTTCGTGCCTCACTACTCTGGTAACACACATCATCAGAAGGCTATGCATTATCGATCGGACGGAAATCGATTTTCTCGAGCCAAGTCTTCTGATGGAGACTGGAATCTAGCGAAAAAGAACAATCAAAAGTTTTCAAACACAAATAGGTTCCAAAGACATCATATGGAGTCAAAAGTCTCATCTTTATACAAAAATATGTCAAACAACAACACTGACTCTAAGATTTGGAAGCCCACGGTTCTTACTAGATCCCAGTCTCAGAGTTCACAACCGTCAACATCGACGTCTTCACCTCAAACCTCAAACTCTACTAAAAGTTATATGATCTTTCGTGAGGTTTCATACACTGATAACAATGGTCAACTTAGGTCAACAATGGCCTGGGTTCCAGTTTCTAATTAATCTCGCTAAGTGTGCGGGAACGGCTATGGAGGGCAATCGTTAGACCTTGGTTTATCGATAGTAGTTGTTCCAGACACGTGATAGAAGACTTATCCCAGTTGAATAACAAAAAAAGGGTATTTGATGGTGGATTTGTCAACTTCGCGGGAGAGGAAACTGGAAGAATTACCATGAAGGGCACTATCAGAAACGGGGTTCTCACCTTCTCAGACGTCAATTATGTCCCTGATCTGTAGCACAACCTTTTGAGCGTATCTCTGATATGCAACAAAAGAATGGAGGTTCTCTTCACCAAGTGTGGCTCGCAACTTCATTCTTCGACTGTTCAGAAGCCGATTTCTGAACCTGCTATAGCTATCCCTGATGGTGCAGTACGTAACACTGAAGTCTCCTCAGGACTCTCAAACATTCAAGGAACTTCTCTGTTTCTGGGAGCAATTCTTTCAGACTGCACTATAGATCCATCGGTGATCAACAACTCTACTGCATCAAATGAGGGGGAGCAATCTGGTATAGCATAAGGAAGTTGCTGGTGCACAATCCCACAGCGAATCGGGTATGAGAAAGTTGCTTCGAGCAAGTTAAAGGTCCGGATCATGATGAGGAACATGCATTGGTGATGAGAAAGAAGTTCGAAATGAGCTCGTTGGGAGAAGTGAAAATGTTTCTGGGCACACAAGTTCGTCAAAACAGGGATATGAAGTGTACATCAGCTGGATGCCAATTCTTGGGGACAGTCTCATCTCATGGCAGTGCAAGAAGCAACAGCTCACTTTTGCATCGAAAGCAAAGTGCGTTACAGCATCTGCTGCCTACTGCTCTCAGGTTCTTTGGATACAACACCAGCTCAAGGATTACGGTTTGACTTATCTAAACTCTACTACTTATTTTGATTAGGTTGCCATTATCCAGATTATCAAAAACCCTGTTTTTCACTCTAAAACCAAACACATTGATATCAAGGTGCGTTTTATTCGAGATTGCTATGACAGAGGATTGTTTAAACTTAAACAGATCCACACTAATGCTAATTCAGCAGATATTTTACAAAATCTGTCAGCATCTCGAGATTCAATGTGTTTGTGGATCTTTTGAAAATGATGCGTATCACCGACTGAGGGATCTTTAAAAAAAAAACCTAGGGTTTCTATACTAATGTAAATAAATAAGTAAATTTGTGCATAAAGTGTGATGCACATATTTAGGGGGGAGAGGGACATATATGTACATATGCATAGTTTGAGGGGGAGAAAAGCAAAAAAAACATATATGTACATACGCAATGTTTGAGGAGGAGAAAAGGTTGTTGGGAAATGAAATGAGCTTTCATGTTCAAGAACTTGATTAACACACGTAAGGTTTCAATGTTAAACAGGTTAGGCTCCACTGTGATGTGTTGATAGGTCTGCCGCTCGAAAAGCAAAAAGAAGCAAAAGTGATACAAACATAATGGACTGGACATCTCGTGGGTAACAGACCAACGGTGTATGATTTCATGGTCTTAAATCCTACGTTGATAGATAGCCAACATCTGAAGTTTCGGGTCTTTATGCTGATGTTTCATCCGGGATATCAGGGCTGTCCCTCTACTGTACGAAAGTACTGACCTGGACACAGTCAGGATATCCTACTAAAAGAGCCCTTGTCAGATCTTCCTTGGTCTCTCTGCTGTACGGAAGTACTGACCTGTTCACCAGGAAGTCTGGCATTGAAAATATAAAAAAATAGAATAAAAGGCCCTCGTCAGATCTTCCTTGGTCTCTCTGCTGTACGGAAGTACTGACCTGTTCACCAGGAAGTCTGGCGTTAAAAAAAATAGAAAAAATAGAATAAAAGGATGATCTCAGTATACTCACCTGCTACGATGAACCGTTGTGCTTACCTTGATCGCGGGGGTATGCCTTGGAATGGGACACACATATGTCACAGTATAAAACTACCTAAAAGCGTATCACAAAGCAAAAAGTTGAAGTTTGAGCGGTGGATTTAAGAGGACAAACATATCAACAATTGCGTGGACCAGCCTAAGTAAACGAAGGGCTGAAAAGTGTCCCTTAATCAGTTCGAAAACGATTTTGATCCCATGGCAGGTTCTCCCTATATTACCCCTCCATTAGTTTTCTATTATTAATTTGTTTTGTTTTGATTATCTCTTTGCTAAAAAAGGTTGCTCGGTTGGTTGGATCGTTGATTTTGAGAAAGATATTTTCTGTCTTGAAAATGCAAAACATTAAAGTAATAATCTGGCCCATTGTTTCGGATTGGGGCCCACTATTTCGGATAAAACGAATTGGATCCGGCCCATTGCTCTCGAATGTAATTCGGACCATTGTTCCGAGTTGGGGCTTGGCCGTTTGATCTCAGGCCCAATCTAAAACTCTATAAATTGTCAACCATTTCTCTTTCGAGTCACATTTCGGCCTTTTTCTCTTTCTAAGCATTTCAGATCCTCTCATTGTCTCCCCAGACCACTTATTCGAATTACAAGATTTGCAGGTTCCTATACTTTTCAAACCAAAGCCCTTGAATGCCACAGTTGCCAAAGAATATGACGAGCAACTCATGAGTGCTGCTGCTAAAGCTGAGATAGAAGCTGAAGTGTTAGAGTTGAATGAAGAAGAATCTGACGACATCAGTGATGTGGAAGTGATTATCTCTGAGAAAGCTGACGAACCTGTTTGAAAATCATCGTTAATGACTGAAGAAATCCTACAAGCCCTGATTGAATTCTTGAAGGATAGTGTCGGAAACCCTCCTTCCATATCTATTCTTAAAACTGAAGATGATTCGACAGATGATGCTGAAGAAGCATCCAACAAGAAATGAAGAACCGAAACAGCTCCTGATTTTCATTCTACTGGCCCAAGCTCAGAACCAAATTCTACTATGCCCACCGATCCACAAGTCACTGCTGCTACTCAAGAAACATGCACACAAGATCTCGATTTTGATTCTACTTTTGATTTCGATTTTGATCTGCCTGAAACAACTCACTCGCAACCAGAAAGCTCAAGCGGCATCAGGTTCAATGTAGGAAGTTCCAGTGGTGCCGGTTTCTCTGAGCATGATGAAGCAGCCATGCGTTTCGCCGCGAGCTAGATGAAATTTATTGAAGAAAGAGATAGTAATGATGATATGGCTATTGATGCTGCGAAGCTGCAAAGAAGAGTGATTGTGTTGGAACAAGACACTACCTTGAAAGAAGCTCAGATCTCATCCTTGCAGGCTCAAATCTCAAGCAAGGATCATGGCGTTCGTGATCCTCACACTAAGCGAATAGGATATCATGATTATTTGTCAAAGCCAGAATCATACGAATGATCAGTACGAAGAATGCAGTGGTCCTCCTAACAGATTCAGCAACTAATCCAGTAAACCAAGGGGGAGATTGTTAGGCCCAATAGGTTTATGGATTAGTAATTGTGGATAAGGCTTCTAGAAAGTGGGGGTATTAGAGTGGGCTTAGGGAATTATGGGCCTAGGGTTTTGGGGGAAACCCCTTACTATAAATAGAAGTTAGAAATTAGGAGCATGGTGGGTTGGTTCATTTGGTTTTAGAAACTTGTATTAGACAATTCTAATTGTATGCAAGTTTAAGCCTTTGAATATTCAAATCTTCATCTTCGTGTTCTTGATTTCTTGATCATCATCAAGTTTGGATTCCGCCCATCCTTGGTGATTGTTTCATATCGTTGTTTGATCCGGATTTTCGGGACTTACACAAAGAGATGATGGCTCGACTTTAGGTGTGTCCCGTTTGGGGATCTTTTCTTCAACAGCACATGATTAGCATTTTTCAATGTTTCATCATTTTTTATGCTGGGGTGGGCTTTATGATTAAAGCAGTGCAGAGTATTATACGAGGACTAGGCTATTGCTTCCGCAAAATCAGAAGTTCTGGTATAATACCCCAGATATCATCACGCACAAAGACCTAGTGTGTCAGAAATAGAAAGTCTTTCAAACAAGATTTTGGGGGTTACCCATATATCCGAGAGATGTTCCCCACGAGATAAGTAAGTAATGATATTTAGCTTTATATCTCGAAAACAATCTACTGAATGTATAAAAACCTTGTAGGATCGAGAATTGACCCGAACGAGTCGTTTAGAGGCGTTCTTCTATGTTTCAGGTGCGGAATAACAAGAAACGTAGGTAGAAATAGCTTGTTCTTCACTTAATCTACTGTTTTATTGATTTGACAATGATTACATCTCAATCGTCACACCGGCAGCACCTCGGTATGGAATTCGACAAAGTTACAAATGATTTCGCTTATAGGGTTTATATAGGTTTGAGAGTTTCGCTTATATGTACACGTCCACAAAAGCGGAACCTCAAGTGTACGTATAAGCGGAACTACTATGGTCCATATAAGCGAAACCTATTCTAATGCCCCTATAAGCGAAACTATCTTTCTAAACATATACATTCTCCTGTTTTCTCGTAAATCTCGCCCTAATCTATACAATACACTATATGACTCGATCCAAGACGAAGTCGACAGATGAAGTGCACCAACAGACTCCCCCTCAGATGCTGACGGAGTCGTCCATCGAGTCACAACAATGATGTATCTTCACATCTTCAATCTTGATCAGTCTCTGGGCTTTTCTTTCTCTCTATCTTCAGACTCCCCCTCTCGATTTGCTGGCATTCCTTTGTTCTTCAGCAAACTCTGAATCAGGATCATTGTCTGGCTTTTCATCAATCAAAATCCTCATGTATCACAACCTGACTTTCGTTCAGTTTCAAGATTAAAACTTGGCTATCTTCTAGCTTGAGTCTCTGGATCAACCTGACACAACTTAACCTGCAAAGACTTAACCCAGAAATAAATTTTCTAGATTTAACAAATTTAATGCCCAAACAGTCTGACATAATCAGATGACACCTTCTCATAGCATGTACACCAACAACACTCTCTCTTAGTTCACACACACATGATGAACCACTTTTTGATTTAGAAAACATATTTGGATATTTCAACCACACTCCCCCTCACAATAATGTCATCATGTTTAGCACTCGGAATTTTGAAAATCAGCTTTCCTACATCAGTTGTCAAAAAACTTTTTGGTCTTTTCAAAAGATTTATGCTAAGACACACCCAAAATCTTTTTTGAATTTTCTAATAGAAAGTAAATGACACCACTTATAAAGACAGAATGAAACAGAAATGAAATATATACAGGCAATAGTTTTGTGAGTTCGTGTAAGAGGATCATATCAGTTTATGAGACATGACATCAACACCGTTAAGTTCTAAACAATTCACTTAGGTTGTCAGTATATCGGTCCACTGAAATTTTTACACAAAGTTCAATTGATCCAAGATATGATATTAATGTCTTAGATACTAGCTTATTCGTGTGTCTCACTACTTGAATATACTCCCGTATCCAGATCCCAATATTCAGTCTTACAGGTGAGTATACCACAGATGATATCTGTTCAGGGATTAAATGCGAGGGCCGTGAGAGCTCAGGTCGATACTTCCGTATACGCAGAGAGATGACGGCTTCGACTTTTCGGTGTGCCCCCTTTAGAGGATCTTTTAGAATTTCAACAGCAGCGACTATCAATTTTATTGTTTCATCAGCATGCTGAGGGCGAAGCTATGTTTCAAGCTTTTTGCGGAAAGCATTATCCAGGGACTAGGTCAGTACTTCCATACAGTAGAAGTCCCGGGATAATACCCCAGATATCACTGAGCATAAAGACCTAGTATCTCAGAATAAGGGACCTTTCAAACAAGATTTCAGGGGTTACCTATATATCCAAGTTTGTGTTAACCCACAGAACAAGCAAGTTTGAAATTTTGTTTATAACTCGTCACAATTTACTACGTGTGTAAAAACCTACTGGCACATCCTCAGTGAGTTTGTTTATCACATTTTAACTTTCCAATTCTTTGCATGTTGTGACAGTCCACTGATGTACTATCATTTCCTCTTTTTACAACGAAACTCATTTTTGAATTTTATCATGTTTTTTGGCTTTTTCAAATTTTCTAATGTTTTTGGATTTTCTGAAATTTTCTACTCCCCCTAAAATGCAAACACATTTCAAAGTAAATTTGAAAACTATCTACACTCTAGACCCACTTGAAGAATATTCAAAACAAACTATACAAAAACTTGACAACTGACATTGAATTGCATCAAATCGCCATTCACTATGCAGAAACAATCTGAACTCCCCCTTTCAACAAACCATTTTCTCATTTAGATCTCAAAACACTTAAGTTTGTTTTAATCAAAATGATTTTTCCGGAAAATGAGTTTGTTTTTACCACTTGTAAGTTTACCACTTGTTTAAGCACGGGGATATGGTTCATCATCTTGTCAGTTTTATCAAATGTAGTAAATCAAGTACAACTTAATGTTCTTGATTCACTGTTTGCTATCAAGCAACCTCTAAACCACTTGTAAGAATAACCACTTGTAGGTATAACCAATCAATACCAATTGTAGGAATGAATTATCTACATTTTACCCATCAAAGTGCCGATTCCTGCTTCGCACTTACCAACCTGGAAGCTCCAGCGTAGTCATTTAACCTGTAAACATTCAAACACTTATCAAAAATTTTTATACACAATCATCAAAACATGAATGATGCCGATTCATGATCTACGATATAAACTTGGGATCTCCGGCGTAGTCCTTCGACTATCATGGAAAGCAGACTTCCATCCAAGTCTTTTCAGACTTGATGGCTTTCAATTCTTGTATAGTGGGATTGTAAGTTGCCTTCTTAGTTGCATAGAAATCTTTTACCCCCTTTGCTTTCCCATTCAACATTTTACCAAAAATTTTCTTTACACTTCCATTAAATGTTTTCTCGACATCAAATTCAGTTTTCTCATTGTAAAATTGATTCGAGATTTCAACATTCCCAACTTTTTTTTAACTTCTTCAAATTTCAGTGATGGAAAATCATCATCATTCACTGAAATTTTCTCCTCAACCTGTGGCTCTTCTGGCTTTGTGGAACCAGATTTATTGCCGACATTCACATCAACTTTCTTAACAACCCACATTTGGTTGTCTTTTCCTTTCTTTTCATACAAATTTCTCTTCGAACATTCACCAACCTCATACGTTGAGTTTTCAAAAATTTTAAGTCTATTGGTTGGTGGTTCAACATCAACAACTTTTTCTTTTAATTTCTGAGAAACTCCCTGTTTTGTTTTTACATTCTTTGAACAATTCCATGCAATGTGACCAGCTTCATTGCACTTGTAACAGATACGAGTCTCTCTTTGATACAACACTTCAGTTCCAATCTTTCTCTTCTCAGCAAGAAACTCTTGGTTTGACTGTCTCCAAAATGGTTTCTTCTGTTCCTCATCTGAGTTTCCACCTGACACAAATTCTGTTTTTGTTTTAGAATTTTTATCATTTTTATAGTTTTCTGGTGGAACAAATCCTAAACCTTTCTTTTTGTAGCTACGATTTTGGTTAGGTTTCTTTTGAAAACCAGAACCAGAATTGTAACCCTTTTTCTTGTTTAGACATTGTTGAACTCTTGAAGTGTACTTTTTAGGTTTATCAGAAAGATCTAAATCTTTTATTTCAGAAATATTAATTTCTGTCAATTTGAAAACCTTTTTGATCAAGTCGAAACGAACACTTCTTATTGGAAACTCTTTGTTATAATATAATTTGTCAGAATCATTCAAAGTATAAACTACTTCGAATGTTTCATCATTCAAATTTGCTTTTGATAACAAAAATTCTTTACTATAAGATCGTTTGACCGACGAATTTTGACTGTTGACTGACGAATTTGACCCTTCAGACCCAGATTTTGACTCGAACTCCTCATCAGTATCCAACACCTGATCGACCACCTTTTTTATTAACTCAGACTCATGATCGGTATCGGACGAGGTAAAAATGACATCAATGTTATCTGGTAAAACGTCAGTTGTGTCGGTTTTTAGCTTTATATTGACTGCTTTCTCAAGTTGCTCCTCATTTGGTTTTCTAGGAGAATACCCTTCCCAAACTGGAGGCGGACACTTGTTATAGCTAACAGTCGGTTTCTTACCACAATCTTTCTTCTTCTTTGGCTTCTCGTCTTGAAAAGCTTCCATTCCTGCAACAGTTGGGTAAATACGATCAATGAGATAATCAGAACTAGAATAGCTTTGTAGTAAACGTCTAATCCTCTCCTTCTCGATTTTCTCTGTCTCCAACTCTTGCTTCCATTTAGCACTTTCTTCGATGTAAAAGTTGATGGCTTTCTACTTTGTCATCATCACAGCATTCATCATCGTTAGTGCTTGTTCTCTCTCAGAATTTGTCTTTTGGAGGCCAGTTACTGTTTTGTTCAAGACATCATAAGATTCTTTCACATAGTTGAGGTTGAACAATAACTGCTCCTTCTTCTTCTCATACTCAACAATGATGTCTTCTTTTGCTACACATTCCTTGCAACCCTCCAAACATTTCATGCAAGGCTTGACGACTTCAACAATCTTCTCAACCTCGATTGTTTTCACCATTTCTATCACTTTTTCTTCTTCTTTCACTTTCTCAGCTTCAATTACTTTCTCATCTTCAGCAATCTTCTCAGCAACACTTTCAACATTCTGAACATCGTCTTCAAATTTCTTTAGTTGTTCTTTAGCAGCTCTTTTTCTCCTTCAGTTTCTCCAAGCGATCTGCAAAATAGAAATGAAAACTTTTAGGAGAAAGATGAGATTTTGCAACATTTATATGTTTCTCTTCCTCATCATCACTGCTACTATCAACTGGTGACTGATCAAACTGTACAGATTTTTCAGAATCAGCATCTCATAAACTAGAATCTGACGGTGTTTGATCAAGTACAACTTCCTTTTCTGAACTAGCAACATTTTGTTCATTTTTGTCTGAACTCTGAGAACCTTTATCAGTACTTTCTAAACTTTCATCAGATGTAACAGACTTTTCATCCTCACTCTTCACAGTCTCACCAATAGACTTCATCCAAGTAGCAAACATATCTGGTTCTCTGACAATCTTTGCAATGAAAGCTTTGAAGTCTCCTTTTTCATCAACAAACATATCCTAGCTGAAACCTTCAGGTAGTTGTTCATCATCTTGATTAACTAAACAGGCTTTGCTATCAGGAGATATGTAGTTGCTCCAGTTGAAGTTCACCAAACATGCTCTCTTTGAATCCTCAATTTTTCTACCATGAGCCGTCTGTGAGTCTTGTGATTGACCAACTTGCTGATAAATAGCTTTCCGGTAGTAGTCGTCTTTTCCGAACGGATTCTGAGCACCGTTAGCTTCTGTGTTCTTGCATTCCCGTTTGAAATGGCCTTTCTCCCTGCATCGAAAACAAGTAACTTTAGATTTATCAAAACCTAAAGTAGATACATGAGCATCAAGAAAGTCATTTCTCCCGGTAATTGTTTTGAACTTTTCAGCACGTCTAAGAACACTAGCAAGACACCATTTGATATCCATTAATTCCATCTCTTCGGCGTCTATCTGATCGTAATCCTCCTTTGTGAGCATAGGATTTCCGATCCGACCAGCCACTAGTCCCTCATAAGATAACAATACAGAACCAAGAAGAGCCATGTGGTCTTTTGCAGTGTCTTTTGAAAAACTTTGACCTTCTGGAAGATTTAGAGCGATGTTGCACTGAATCACATAACCATTTCCTGTTTTTGTGCTCTGAGACTGAAAACTTGTGTTTGAATTTTTAGGATTAACACTCGGAAATGATGAGAATCCGTTGCTGCTTTTGGTTGAACTCTGATAAGCTTTTTCTGTTGAATCACCCGCACTGAATGCAGTTTGGATTTTCGGACTTCTCTCAGATTCTGGAACTGGAACACTCCCTTTGTAATACATCTTTACATCCTGTTGACCACTGGGACTATTCATCCTAGAAATCTTCTGTTATTCCAGATCCTGACTCTCGATCTTCTCGATGAACTGTGAGATTGTCAACCCATCATAAACACCCGTATTCTTCAGAATCATCAGATAAGTTCCCCACTCTTTCTGCGGTAGTGCATCAGCCAACTTATCCACCCACTCTTCACGATCTTTAGTAATGCTCAACATAGACATGGATCGCACTAAGTGGCAGTAACGTTCGATCAGCTTCTTTCAGTCTTCACCCGGTAGACTGCTAAACAAATCAAACTCTTTCTTTAGCAATGCCTTTTTGCTTTTTATCATGTTCTCGCTACCCTCAAACTTAACACGCAAAGCATCCCAGATTGAATTTGCAGTCTTGTCATGTTGTAGTAGAATGAAGATGTCTTCTTTGATCGCTTGTTGAAGCAGACTGATCATCATCTTTTCTGCTTTGTACATAACCCCCTCTTGATCTGTAAACTCTGAAAGCTCTTTGAGAACCTGTAACTCCGTTCTAGGCAACACATACTTCTTCAGTATACATTCCCATGATCTGAGATGATTTGCCTGAACCCAGTTCTCGAACCGATCTTTCCACCCGTAATATTCTTCGATACTCATCAATTTCGGGGGTTTTTGGGTGGTTCCCGTCTCGTTCTCTAAGTTCATGGCCTGAGCAATCGCAGCTGGAGCAGACGGTGTTGCAAATGCGTTGTAAAGCTCGGTATCTATGATGACTTAACGCGTTTTCCAAGATAAGTGACAAATAAGCGAAACCAAAATGATTACAAAAGCGAAATCCTCTGATGTCCTGATAAGCGAAACTCCAAAGTACAAATAAGTGAAACCTTGATGTACTCTGAAGCGAAACTACAAATGTTATAGAAGCAAAACTTCAGATGACCGTTGAAGCGAAACTTTTGAGTTCAAATAAGCGGAACTATAAATGTTCTTAGAAGCGGAACTGTTGATGTATCATTAAGCGGAACCCTTCAAGTGAAACCCTGATTACTTTTGGAGCGGAACTTCACTTAAGTTGACACAAAAGCGGAACTATGTGACCATTGAAGCGAAACTACCAAGAAATTTGAAGCGGAACCTCTGATATTGACCGAATAAGCGGAACTATGATGTACAGAAAAGCGGAACTACACTATGTCCGAATAAGCGGAACCAAGTTCGAAGGTAATTTCAACCATTTTTAGTCCGTAAATTGATCTGAAACTTTCCAGGGTTTGTTAATGTTCTATTGCGCACAATCTGTAAAATTTTTAACAAATTCCGACCGGTAAATCTTGATCTAGTAAAGAAAGAAGGTGTAGAAGTAAGAAATGATGATGAAATCCAGCTAATTTCTGTAGGAAACCTCCTCCCAAGCTCTGATACCAATTGTAGGATCGAGAATTGACCCGAACGAGTCGTTCAGAGGCGTTCTTCTATGTTTCAGGTGCAGAATAACAAGAAACGTAGGTAGAAATAGCTTGTTCATCACTTAATCTACTGTTTTATTGATTTGACAATGATTACAACTCAATCGTCACACCGGCAACACCTCGGTATGGAATTCGACAAAGTTACAAATGATTTCGCTTATAGGGTTTATATAGGTATGAGAGTTTCGCTTATATGTACACGTCCACAAAAGCGGAACCTCAAGTGTACGTATAAGCGGAACTACTATGGTCCATATAAGAGAAACCTCTTCTAATGTCCCTATAAGCGAAACTATCTTTCTAAACATATACATTCTCCTGTTTTCTCGTAAATCTCGCCCTAATCTATACAATACACTATATGACTCGATCCAAGACGAAGTCGACAGATGAAGTGCACCAACAAACCTACTGGCATATCATCAGTGAGACCGTTTATCACATTTGACTTTCCAAATCTTTAGCGTGCTGTGATAGTTCACTGATGTACTATCATTTCCTCTTTTTCACAACAAAACTCGTTTTTGATTTTATCATGTTTTTGGATTTTTCAAATTTTCTAATGTTTTTGGATTTTCCGAAATTACTTACTTCCCCTAAAATTTAAAACCATTTAAAGAAAATTTGACAAACTGGTGTGAATTGCTTCAATTCTCCATTCACTTGGCATAAACAATCAGAACTCCCCCTGACAACAAAATATTTTCCCATTATGATTTCAAAACTTAAGTTTTTTTAATCAAAATGGTTTTTCCGAAAAATTAGTTTTGTTGAAATTCACCAACCACTTGTAGGTTAGGGGTTTCATCACATTGTTTTTCAATCACTTATATGAAAGTTAAATCAAGTTCAACTTAATGACCTTGATTAACCACTTGTAGGTGAAAATCCATTTTTCAACCACTTGTAGGTTAACTTATCAATCCTACCATTTGTAAATTGAAATATGACAATTTTTGAGATTATTTGAGAAAAATGCCGATTCCTGCTCCACGATTACCAACTTGGGAGCTCCGGCAGGTCCAGATTTTTAGTCATGATAGGTTCTATCCCAGTTACTAACCCGGGGTGAACCATCTTCATCTGGTTAACTCGTTTTATTTTCATAAAATTCCTTTACCCCTTTGACCTTCCCGTCAATCATTTTTCCAAAAATATTTTGAACTGTGGGGTTAAAGGCTTTTTCAACATCAAATTCTTTCTTCTCAGAAAAGAATTGATTTGAAATCTCAACTTTTCCAACTTTTGATTTTAAATTTTCAGCCCGCAATGGTGGAAAGTTTGCATCATCCAAAGGCGGAACTGAATTTTCACCTTTTATCTCAACTTGTGGCTCCTCTGACTTTGACGAGTCAGATTCATCACCAGAAAATAGCTCCTCTGATTTTGACGAATCAGAATCATTGCTAGAACTATCATCTGATTTCTTAACAACTCATTTTTTATTATTTAGCTTCAATTTTGTTTTGTAAAACCTTTATGAACACTCACCAACCTCAAATTTTGAATTTTGAACACTATAAATTGTCCGGTTGGTGGTTCATTTTCAACCATCTTTTCTTTAAGTTTTTCAGAGACCCCCTGCTTTGTTTGGATTGCCTTTGGACAGTTCCTGGCAATATGACCAACTGTTTTGCATTATAAACAAGTTCTTGTCTCCTTCTTCTTCTGAGCAACTTCCTTCCTCATTCCCTCTTACTTCTTCGCAAGGAATTCTTTGTTTGTCTGCTTCCTAAACAAATGCTCTTTTTCTTCTTCAGATGATGTTCCTGAAACAAACACAGTTTTTGGTTTATAAGTTTTCTCATTTTTATAATTTTCTGGTGGAATAGAACCAGAACTGTAACCTTTTTTCTTGTTTAACTTTTGTTGAACTCTTGAGGTGTACTTTTTAGGTTTTTTAGAAAGATTTACATCTTTTATTTCAGAAATTTTAATTTCTGTTAGTTTGAAAACCTTTTTGATCATTTCAGTTTAACACCTCTTATTGGAAATTATTCATCAGAATATAATTTGTCAGAATCAATCAAAGTATATGCTACTTTGAATGTTTCGTCATTCAAATTATTTTGTGATAACAGAAATTCTTTATTATAAACCCGTTTGCCCTTTTTGACTGTTGGACTTGAAGTGTCGGACTCAGACTTTGACTCTGATTTTCACTCCTCCGTTTCATCTTTATCCAACACCTGATCGACCATTTTCTTAATCATCTCAGACTCATGATCAGTGTTGGATGATGTGAAAATGACATCGATGTTGTCTGGCAAGTTATCTGAATGCTCAGAATCCCACTGTAAGTTGGTTGCCTTTTTGACTCTTTCTGAATTTGGATTTCATGGAGAATATCCATTTTCAAGCAGAGGTGGACACTTGTTATAGCCAAAACTTTGTTTCTTACCAGAATTCTTTAATTTAGTATCCGCTTTTGTCTCGCAATTCTTCACTTCAGATGTTTCTTCTTCAAATGCCTTCATGCCTTCCATTGTAGGGTAAATCCTGTCAATCACATAAGAAGAACATGAGTAACTTTTCAACAACTTGTTTACTCTTTCAGTTTCTATCCTCTGAGTTTCTAATTTTTGTTCAAGCTCAACACACATATCAATGTAATAATTGACCATTTCCTGCTTTATCATGTATGCTCCATTGAGTGTCTTCATGGCTGTAGCTTGTTCACTGCTTGACTCGTTATATTGATTCATGGCTTTGTTTAAGACATCATATGATTCTTTCAATCTGTTCATGTTGTGAATCAACTCATTGTTGTATTTTTTCATATTCTCACAGTTTTCACAATTCTCAGACATCTTTTCTGCATCAGCTTCTTTTTTAATCTCTAAAGCTGGAATTTCTTTGTCCTGCTTCTTTATTACACGAACCTCTTCTTCATCATTCTTATCTTTCATTCTTTCTTTATCTCTCTCAGCTAGAAATTCTAAGTGCTCTTTCATTCTTTCTGCCCAATAATCATCATCACTATCATCTTGTTTTTTAACCTTCTGCTTGCCACTCGAGCATTTTCAGCATCTCTTTCAGCTAGATATTTTAAATGCTCTTTCATACTATCTGCACAATACGAATTATCATCAGCATTGTCTTCAATGACTTGAGCAACAAAAGCTTTAGCCTTTAAGATCTCTTCATCCGGACAATATTTGTCCCAGCTAAAACCTTCTGGCAATCTTTCATCCTCTTGATTAACTAGATAAGCTTTCTTTGGTTCTTCAATCTCCTTCCTTGCATGTGAAGTTTGTGGCGATTGTTGATACGGCTGTTGAGCAACTTGATGATAAATCGCTTTCCGATAATAGTCATTGTTTCCGAAAGGATTTTGAGCTCCACTTGCTTCACGGTTTGTGCATTCTCGCTTGAAATGCCCTTTTTCCCTGCAACGAAAACAAGTAACTTTAGATTTATCAAATCCTAAAGTAGAAACATTTGCATCACGAAAATCATCCCTTCCTGTAATCTGTTTAAACTTCTCAGCTCTTCTCAACACACTAGCCAAACACTACTTTATATCCATCAACTCCATCTCCTCAGCATCAATCTGATCGTAATCCTCTTTTGTCAACATTGGATTTCCGATCCTTCCTGCAACTAACATAAGACTCTAACACAATCACCAACAAAGACATATGACTTTTGGCTACTTCTTCAGAGTAATTTTGATCATTCTCAAGATTTAGTGCAATGTTGCATTGTAGAACTTTGCCACTCTTGGTTGCTGAAAAATTTGGATCGAACGATGGATATGAAGAAAATCCAGTTTTGCTACTTGATCCTTGAGATGAACCTCCAGAAGAACTTTTTGCATTGAAAGCAGTTTCAATCTTTGGTGCAATGTGGGTCTTATCACTAGTACCTCCTTTGTAATACAGACCAATGTCTTGTTCACCATAATAGGTCTTCATTCTCGCTATCTTTCGTTGTTCCATCTCTTGAGCTTCAAGTTGTTCAATAAATTCGCTCAGTGTTAGATTGTCAAATTCAGGTTTATTTTTCAACATCATAAGATACGTGCCCCAAACATCTTGTGGCAACGCATCGGCCAACTTTTCAATCAATTCTTCTTTATCTTTATTGATGTTCAATCTTTTCATATTCATCACCAAATTGCAATATCTTTCTATAATCTGCTTGGTGTTTTCAGTTCTTAATCCACGGAATAGATCAAATTCTTTCTTCAAAAGCAACATATTGTTCTTGATCATTTCTTTACTTCCAACAAACTTTGGTTTTAATTCTTTCCATATTGAATGTGCACTTCCGTTATGTTGAAGTAAAATCAAGATTTCTTCCTTAATAACTTGTTCCAAGAGACTCACCATCATCTTTTCATTTTTGTATTTCTTTTTCTCATCAACACCTAGATCTTTAATATCTACCTTCTGTCCGTTGTCCTTAACCGGTCTAATATATCGAAATTCAGTATATTCCCATGCATCTAAGTAATATGCTTGAACCCAATTTTCAAAACGTTCTGCCCATCCACTATACTCCTCAATACTCATAAGCTTAGGCGGTTTTTGCGTGGTGCCCGTTTCACTTCTAGCATAGCATTCGGAGTCACAGTTATCGGGATAGCAAAGGCGTTGTAGAACTCGTTCTCTATGATTTGGTTATCAAAAATTCACAAACACAGACTTCCAAACGAATTGGATGATGTTTCACACGATCTGGAACAATCCCAAACGAAATGGAATGCATTCTCACACGAAATGGAGTCTATCAAACGAACTGATCCAAACGAACTCCTCAAACGAACTGCCCCTTCCAAGCGAATTGAACCTCTACAAACGAAATGAACCTTTCAAGCGAAATGAACTTTAATTTCACATGAACTGGGGTCAAAGATGATTAATTCATGTGAAATGAGAACAATCTCAAGCGAATTGGAACTTTTTCACACGATTTGGACCATTTCGTGCGAAATGGATCAAAGTTCAAACGGATTGGACCAATACGTGCGAAATGGAAGACCAATTCAAACGAAGTGAAGCATTCTCGAATGATCTGATGAGTTTTTATCAAAATTGATCAAGTTATAGGTCGATTTTAAGTCTGATTCTTTCAAGGGTTTGTTAAAACAGTGTTTCGCACGATATATGTGAAAATCAAGCCATTTTATCCGTGAAATCTAGTTTAATTTTGAAAAATGTGAAGAAAGTGAGTAGAATCAGAATTTTAGATGAAAAAGCAGCTGAAATAGTAAGAACTCTTCCTCCTGAGCTCTGATACCACTTGTAGGATCGTTTGCACGACCAAACGAGTCGTTCAGAAGAGATCTCGTCCAATACGAGAGGCGGAAACAAACATATCGGAGTTATTTCAGCTGGTTTGCACACAGAATCACTTAGACTGTCTCTTGTATTGATATCAGATCGTTTTACAATGCTGGAGACACTTCGGCAGAGCTTCGCTACCGAAATCGAAACGTTTTAAATGAATTGAACAAGGCTACTATTTATAGGCATGTCCATTTCACATGGAATGGTTCACACGAAATGGCCAATGTCATTTCGTACGAAATGGCAACACCATTTCGTGCGAACAAGACTTCCCATTTCGTGCGAAATGGCCATAACCCATACATTTCTCAATTTCTCGTTCTACGTGCCCTGATCTATCCAACCTATTACAAGACTCGATACAAGACGAAGTCGATAGACATAGGCACCAACAATAAAAAATACAAACAAAATATTTATTACATAACATTAAAATTGTTCATAGAAATAAAATAAAAAGAACATAGCTGCATGGAAAGGTTGGGTATATTTTGTTTACCAACCATGTTGGGTATCATCTGGACCGATGATGGCACAAGGATGCTTACTTTAAGGTAACGTTCCTGCAACATAGCCAGCCCGCAATTGCTAGTTCAAACGGGTGGAATTTGCCTATAAGGGCGTTGCTTGCTGTGGATTTGGGACACGCCCAATATCTATCATCGACCTGACGTAGTTCCTGCATGGCCCCATAGGTATTAAGGCAAGCGTGCCTATGGTTAAAGTCCATCAAGCTTACCAACAACCATGTTAGCTATAGTCTGGACCGATGATGACACAAGGATGCTTGCTTTAAGGTAACGTTCTGGCAGCACAGCCAGCCCGCAATTTCTAGTCCAAGCGGGTGGAATCTGCCTATAAGGGTGTTGCTTGCTTGCTGTGCATTTGGGACACGCCCAATATCTATCATCGACCCAGCGAAGTGCTCAACATGGGTTGCTAATGGCTATTTTGGCACTGATGGTTCACTTGTTTGGTTGGTTTTTGATAAACGTTTAGATGTCATGATGCTTGGGATCCAATAAACTTATGGGGGAAGCTGAGAGCTGGAACCCAATATCATTCACCAGATGGCTTAGCTTCGTCAGTGTGTATACTATGTCATTGAACCCCAATCCTCGATGCCAACCTGATTATGACTTTTGGATCGCTATTATCATGGCTATCGAAAACTGAGTAGGAGTCATCGAATAAGTGAGAACAATTTGTTGCCTTTATAGCCGTCGACTTTCGCATCGCCCGTGTGTTTTGGGAATCGCTTTGTGCATTTGGTTGCTTATCGTGCCTCTTGGCCTACGGTGGGTGCCACTTGCCAGGTGGTTTTCGGAAACGTCCACCGTAAAGGTGCATGAGTGGTGTTTTGTTTGTTATGGGTGGTTTGCTCTTTGCTTGCGCAACAACTACCACCCGACTTACCTCTTCAGATGTTTTCCTAGGCTTGTATAGCCTAAGCATATTGTGGGTTTCCTGTGTTGCCTACCTACGTTACGGAATTTTCTCGATCGATCAAAGTTGCTTCCGTCTTGTGTCATCTCGGTGGCATAAGATGAACCATGAAGCTGTCTCTTTGCACCGCATCGTTAATGCATGCGTTGATGTTGTGGCCCACTGAGCATTACTTGGTACCTTGGATACAGAACCTTATATAGGCATGGGTCCTCAGGGATCCTTGTTCTGCCCTCATTTAGCATTCGCGCTTCTCTTAGAATGACTGTGTGACAACCCGAGCTTTCAAGGTCTTGCCTCTACGCAATTACTTGTTTCACAACTCTGTTTTGACAACTGATTAACGTTGCATGTTTGATAAGTGATTAATGTTGCATGTTTGATAAATGATTACTGTATTGATTGTGTGGTTATATTGTGCATGTTTCATAACTAAGGTTCTTCGTCATAAACTCACCTCGACGAAGATAGTTCTTCGTCAACATCAAACTCGTCGAAGTATAGATTCTTCGTCATTGCTATACTCAACGAAGCTTAGGACCTTCGTCATCACCCTACACAGCGAAGAAGGTCCTTCATCAAGACCCTCGGTCCAGGTCCACTTGTGGCCCATACCTTTCAGATTGTATAACCTCTCATAATCATAACCGTAAACACAAAACCCTACTGTTCTCTTTCTCTGTTAGACGGCAGCCATTCTCCTTGGTTGGGAGTCCTCAATCGATCTTTCCTTGTGCACAACCATCGTGTGGTTAGTAACACTTTCATGATTTGAAGAAACCTCCATGTGATTCATGTTCATATGTGCTTGATTTGTTTATCGTGGTGAAGGAGAACCAATGCATGATCTAATGCTTAGTTGGTAATTCGATATGAATGATGTTACTTTTTAGGGTTACATGATAACAAGGTTTTGATGAATGACTTGCAATAACAAACTAATTAGATTTGGAACAGTGAGACTATGAGTAGGGTTAGTCGTTAAAAGGGGGTTCTGGTGTCTTGATACTCAATCTGAGGAATTAGAACATGTATGATAGAGGTTCGATGATCTGTGTACGTTTACATTCATTATGTGGTTTGCTAATTCTGTTCGATGAACTAGTATTAGGACTTAATAATCTGTTGGTGTTTGGGCATTGCATGATTTGAGATGTGTCATGATTAAGCTTAATAATTAGGATGAATGATTTTGATGAATGGTGTTTGATCTGATATGGAAACTATTGACCTGTTAGAAACTGTTACTGCACGAATTAAGGAGATTATAACTGCCTTTGGATGATCAGCGACGAAGGTTTGATTCTTCGTCGACTCCCCTCCACGAAGAATCCAAGCCGACAAAGGTTTGATTCTTCGTCGACTGCCCATTGGCGAATTCTCTCCTTGGCGAACTATGGTTCTTCGCCATGAGGGTAGTTCGCCGAGAAGATCTTCGTCAGGAGGGTACCCCACAACAGAATGTGTGAGATGATGAATGTTTATGATTAAGTCCTAGTTGCTGCCTGTCAATAATTGTTATGCATTATACCATGATTACTCTTGAATGCACACTGTGAATATATGTAACACAATAGTTTATGAAACTGATTTCATTAGTAACCACGGTATGGTTGGTTGACGAACTTGGAACGGGTAACCTAACAAACCGAGCAAACCAAGGTGAGTTCACTGCTCTTTTTCCAAGCATGCGTCCCGGGGAGGGACATTGGGTAAACATTCCGGGGAGGAAGGTCGGGTAAATGGGTTTGACTGGAATGTTAAACTAGGGATGTTGGTTAATACACTCATATCTATCATTAAGTCCCATCATATACCGAATTAGTTGTCGGGGAGGCAACGGGGTTATTAGTTGATAGCGCTATTAGGTTTGGCACCCTCACACTGTACCGGGGAGGACGGTCGTGAACTAATTATCTTAACCACTTGACCAATGTTTGATAGAGCATTGGGGAAGGGCAAATAATCTGGAGCCATCTGCGGTAATCGAGTTATTAACAACATCGAATCTCTGAATTGTTTTAAACTCATATCTGGTAACGAAACGTGTTAACAAACTTTGAACTCAGCAGCGTCGTCTGACACACTTGTTTGCATGCTTGCAGGTCGTTAGAGTCATGGTTATGGAACTTGCTATCTGGGAGTGCTGGAGTGGTCATGGGTCGAGTCTCTTGGATACATGTTCTTTGGTTTCGTACACTTGTTTTGAAACAGTTGATTAACGATATACATTATGCTTCCGCTGAACGTATTTGTTTTAAGTTGTGTTTTGGAATTACTTTATGAATTAAATGGAAACTTTTACTTAATACTACGTTGTGGTTCAACGTGATTGGTGGCTGGATCCTGGTACGTCACACGTCCCGTGGTGTTTTCGCATGTGATATTTTGGGGGTGTGAAAGACCGCCCAGCCGGTATAGCAAGCCATTGCGGATGGACATCGTGAAAGAGGAATGCTACCTGGTTGATCTTGCCAGTAGTCATATGCTTTTCTCAAAGATTAAGCCATGCATGTGTAAGTATGAACAAATTCCGACTGTGAAACTGTGAATGGCTCATTAAATCAATTATAGTTTGTTTGATGGTATCTTGCTACTCGGATAACCATAGTAATTCTAGAGCTAATACGTGCAACAAACCCCGACTTCTGGAAGGGATACATTTATTAGATAAAAGGTCAACGCGGGCTTTGCCCGTTGCTGCGATGATTCATGATAACTCGACGGATCGCACAGCCCTTGTGCTGACGACACATCTTTCAAATTTCTGCCCTATCAACTTTCGATGGTAGGATAGTGGCCTACTATGGTGGTGACGGGTGGCGGAGAATTAGTGTTCGATTCCGAAGAGGGAGCCTGAGAAACGACTACCACATCCAAGGAAGGTAGCAGGCGCGCAAATTACCCAATCCTGGCATGGGGAGGTAGTGACAATAAATAACAATACCGGGCTCATACGAGTCTTGTAATTGGAATGAGTACAATCTAAATCCCTTAACATGGATCCATTGGAGGGCAAGTCTGGTGCCAGCAGCCACGGTAATTCCAGCTCCAATAGCGTATATTTAAGTTGTTGCAGTTAAAAAGCTTGTAGTTGGACTTTGGGTTGGGTTGGCCGGTCCGCCATCAGGTGTGCACCGGTTTACTCGTCCCTTATGTAGATGCGCTCCTATCCTTAACTGGGCGGGTCGTGCCTCCGGCGTTGTTACTTTGAAGAAATTAGAGTGCTTAAAGCAAGCCTACGCTCTGTATACATTAGCATGGGATAACATCATAGGATTTCGGTCCTATTATGTTGGCCTTCGGGATCGAAGTAATGATTAACAAGGAAAGTCGAGGGCATTCGAATTTCATAGTCAGACGTGAAATTCTTGGATTTATGAAAGACGAACAACTGTGAAAGCATTTGCCAAGGATGTTTTCATTAATCAAGAACGAAAGTTAGGGGCTCGTAGACGATCAAATACCGGCCTAGTCTCAACCATAAACGATGTCGACCAGGGATCAGCGGTTGTCGCTTTTAGGACTCCGCTGGAACCTTATGAGAAATCATAGTTTTTGGGTTCCAGAGGCGGGGGGAGTATGGTTGCAAGGCTGAAAGTTAAAGGAACTGACGGAAGGGCACCACCAAGAGTGGAGCCTGCGGCTTAATTTGACTCAACACGGGGAAACTTACCAGGTCTAGACATAGTAAGGATTGACAGACTAAGAGCTCTTTCTTGATTTTATGGGTGGTGGTGCATGGCCGTTCTTAGTTGGTGGAGAGATTTGTCTGGTTAATTCCATTAACGAACGAGACCTCAGCCTGCTAACTAGCTATGTGGAGGTATCCCTCCATGGCCAGCTTCTTAGAGGGACTATGGCCTTTTAGGCCATGGAAGTTTGAGGCAATAACAGGTGTGTGATGCCCTTAGATGTTCTGGGCCGCATGCGCGCTACACTGATGTATTCAACGAGTATATAGCCTTGGCCGACAGGCCCGAGAAATCTTTGAAATTTCGTCGTGATGGGGATAGATCATTGCAATTGTTGGTCTTAAACGAGGAATTCCTAGTAAGCGCGAGTCATCAGCTCGCGTTGACTACGTCCCTGCCCTTTGTACACACCGCTCGTCGCTCCTACCGATTGAATGGTCAGGTAAAGTGTTAGGATCGTGGCAACGTGGGCGGTTCGCTGCCCGCGACGTCGTGAGAATTCCATTGAACCTTATCATTTAGAGGAAGGAGAAGTCGTAACAATGTTCCTGTAGATGAACGTGCAGAAGGATCATTGTTGAACCCTGCACAGCAGAATGTTCCGGCAATCGCAATGGCTTCTTTATTTCTTCATGTTCAAAAAAACAAGATTGTTTAGAGCCGATGGCACAAAATCTCATCTCTTTTTTTTTTCAATTGACGTTTGTATCAACAAGTTAACAGATCTGGTCTTATCGGGACTGAAGCATTTGTTTCGGGGCTTGTGAGGCCTTGTCGACGTGCGTTCATGCATGGCCCATACCTTTGGTCTGTCATGGATGTCATGTTGATGAAATAACAAACCCCCGGCACGAGATGTGCCAAGGAAAACCAAAATTAAAGGACCCGTGTTGTTGCGCCCCATTCACGGTGTGCGTGTTGGATGTGTCTTCTTTGTAAACTTAAAACGACTCTCGGCAACATATATCTCGGCTCACGCATCGATGAAGAACGTAGCAAAATGCGATACTTGGTGTGAATTGCATAATCCCGTGAACCACCGATTTTTTGATCGCAAGTTGCTCCTGAAGCATCCAGTTGTGGGCACGTCTGCGTGGGTGTCACACATTACGTCGCCCCCACCAGGCCATCCCTTTTAGGGTTGCCTTGTGTTGGCGCGGAGATTGGTCTCCCGTGCCCATGGCGTGGTTGGCTTAAATAGGAGTCTCCTCATGAGGGACGCACGGCTAGTGGTGGTTGATAAGACAGTCGTCTCGTGTCGTGCGTTTACTTTCTTCAGTGTAGATGCTCTTAAAGTACCCCGACATGTTATCTTATGACGATGATTCGATCGCGACCCCAGGTTAGGCGGGACTACTCTCTGAGTTTATGCATATCAATAAGTGGAGGAAAAGAAATCTACAAGAATTCCCTTATTAACGGTGAGCGAACCGGGAACAGCCCAGCTTGAAAATCGGGCGGCTTCGTCGTCCGAATTGTAGTATGGAGAAGCGTCCTCAGTGGTGGACCTGGCCAGAGTCCCCTGGAAGGGGGCGCCGGAGAGGGTGAGAGCCCCATCGTGCCCGGACCCTGTCGCACCAGGAGGCGCTGTCTGCGAGTCGGGTTGTTTGGGAATGCAACCCCAATAGTGCGGTAAATTCCGTCTAAGGCTAAGTAGTGGCGTGAGACCGATAGCGGCATTGTCTGCCAGGACTGAGGAAAATGCGGCATGGAAAGGTCGGGCTGAGTATAGGATGGGCCGTAAGCCTATAAGAATTAAAAAAAAAATAATAGTTATTACATAACATTAAATTGCTCGTAGATAAATGAAATAAAATTAAGATAATATACCTGCATGGATGGGATGGAGTGGGTAAAGGATGGCATGTACGGGCCGGGCTGCTGCGTATAGAACGGGCCCCTATCTGGATAAACTCATGGTGATGGACGGGGTGGAACCGATATACCCATATACTTATATATTTCACCCATGCCAGTCATCAGCCACCCCATATCATCATGCATCCGACAGTGTCAGAAGTCGCATCTGCTCATTCTGGTTACGCAAAATCCTGTCAAGAAGACGGTTGGTTGACCGAGGCAACCTAACCGCACGATAAACTCTCTGTGGATGCTAAGTATAAACGTATAAAGCATGTATGTTGGATTTGATTGTATGAATAACGTATTTGCAAATAAGTGTTTGCGTGCGTTTTGCATATATATATATATATATATATATATATATATATATATATATATATATATATACTAGTAGTTTACCCGCGCGATGCGGCGGGAAACATATCACTTAGGTTGGTGAGTTTAGGGCTATGTACGGGGCGGTTCGGTTTTGAGCCATAACCAAAACCAAATGCGCAATGCAATGGAAAACACAACACTTGTTAGTAATTCTAAGGGTGTGCATGAGAAGGTTCAGTTCGGTTGGGTTATACTCGTTTTATGTTAGTTTATCAATCATCTTTGTGATGTATTGTATTACGTTAGTTTTTCAATCCTTTATGTGGTGATCTAGTGATCAAAGGTTTCTTATGGTACAATGAAAGTCATGCATAAAAGCAATTAGAAACGGGTAATCAATCAAACACTAAGTGAAATCATATATTTTAACAGTGTTTCTACGTATGGGACGCTAGGGTTAGCGAGGTGTATGCCTTTTAATTTTACGTATACTAAGTTCCAAGTGTTCCACGTAATAAACGTTTATTTGGTTAGGTAGAAGATATTTTTCAGCAAAGTCACTATTATTAGGCAATGAAAGCCATATAAGGGTGTTATTTTTTTTAATGTCAAGTTACCATTAATAATGTATAAAACTTGTCAAGTTACATCAAAATATAAGGTAGATGGGAAATTCAGAGTACCTTTGAAAATGAGTCCAATTTTGCGGTATTTGTATTTTGCAAGGTATGAACAAATAGAAGTAACTTTTTTTTAACAAAATATAAATGAGTTTAAGACCATTGGTTGTCCCGTTGTCTATTTTGTAAATACGAAATAGAAAAAGGGTCTCATATCAATAAAAATATTTACCACAAACATGGATTTAGTTTAACAATTTTACAACGTCATACTTGTTTTCTGGGATCCAAATCCACGAAGTTGAAGGACGAACATTTCCTCCTACATATCATCCATGAGTGTAGGGGTTTTATGTTGGCGGTGTTTGAGTGTGGTCGGTATAATCTCTTTAGTATTTTTCTTTGTTATCTTGTTTTTTTTTTTGTTTTTTTTTTATTTTTTTGTGATGTATCCAACTTCTTTCTAGTCTTTCTTGGTGGAATGTATTCTCTTTTACCATTCAAAAATATTTGTAAACAGGTTAAATTTACCTGGAAAAGTGCATAAAATTTGATTAAATATGAGATACATTTTAATTAAACTTTTCGTAATATTAAAAAACAGAGCTTAATATAAGGATTTTAAAAATTAAATAAAAAATCACTCAAATACCTTAGAAGAATGCCATAGAGAGTATATGGTTTTTTTTTACAAGAGCATTTTTGCCTCATCATTGCTAACATATTCCCATAATAATTTTATAATTCTTGACTTATTCCCGCCTTTGTCCGTTGATAGGTAAATGACGATTAGAAGTAAATGGTATTTTTTTTTTACTTTTTAGAAAACCCTACTCCTAGTTACATGCTATTTATTACAGGTGTTCATTATATATATTACATTCAACTACTCCAACATAACCTTTATTCACACTACCATCAATTAATTTTTATGTAATTGTTGACGCATTATTCTCACTTTTTAAATATCCAAAAAAAATCTTAAAAAATAAGTCAAAACCTACTCAACTTTCATTCTTTTTACTTATTTCTTGGATAAAGGGCATTTCCCGGCAAAGAATATAACTCAAAAGAAAAAAATTACACCATCAAGGGGGCTATCCCCCGTATCATCCCCAAAACATGCTTTGGGGACAAAAAATACGAAATCATACAACCTTTCCTCCGACTATGCAAGAACCTAATACTTCTCATACTATGACACAAAATGCACCCTAATCTATAAAAATTACACGTAGTATAAACACGCCCAATAATATAAGGCGACTCCCAACCCACAAACATTCCGAACATTTCTCATAATCGAGTTATATTTTGTGACACCCATGACTATTATAGACCAGGAGCCCAAACAACGGCCCCATCTGCCATATCCCCAGCCCAATAACACAGGCCCAAACCGCATTTTACAACCCGGGCTGGAGACTTGAGCACACAAATGAGGACCCTCAGCCTTTGGAGACTTGCCAATGCCCAACTCAGAAGACTTGTTCCTAGCTTTTACCAATTAGTGCCATAATTCAAGCACCATTACAGGGCCTTCAGCGAACCATAAACCAGGCCCATTTTCAGGCCATGGGGCCTGGCCTTCACACGAGAAACCCACCAAAGGGCCATCACCAAATCTGACCATATAGAGAACCAACCAGGCCAGTAGATCAGCACCAGTAACCCAGTTGTGGTAGGCCTGAACGGGATAAATCCAACATAGCTAGCAACAAGCTTTTTGGGCCTTCTGAACCATAAACGTAGCAACTAAATCAGCCAAACCATTAAACCAGTCCCGAGCATTTTGAATAATAGGACCCGGGCCTGCATAGTACCATAAGTACACAAAGTACCAGCAACTCAACAAAATGACAATATTACCCCTGCAGCATAACGAGTGGATAACACAGTTCCATCTACCCAGGCTTCGAACGTTTTACAGATTTGTTGACGCCCATGTAGATAACTCAGCCGATCGATAACGGTCCCAACTCTTACTCATGAAACTACCCCTGGATCAATCTAACAAGATATCCAATGTTTCAGCCATCACACAAAGTCTCATTTTACTTTTAGTCGGTATCAAACTCTTTTTTTTTAACATTCTTAAAAAAATATGTAATAATTTCTTGAACACTTTGTATAACAATTAATAATTATTACACTTATCTAAAAGAGTCTATAGTCATGGGACCGGTCATTGACTCACTGTACGTGGACCTTTATGTGCATCTCTATGTACTTGAACAATACCATTTTTGCCAAAAACAATTCCGGTTAAAAGAAAGCAATAGAAAATAAGTGATAGTCACAAATTCAGTTATATTATTAACTCTATATACATCTTTTTTTAACAACCAAAGAAAGAATTTTATTGGTTTTGAAATCAACGTCATTTATTTATTTAACGAACTTGACAGAAGACGAATGAGTTGAAGATAAGGGTGTTGAGAACCAAATTAGAATCTGAGTTGTCAAGGTGAAAGATCTAATTGATATAATTAGAGAACCATAGCGCGACAACATTCATTGTCAGCTGAAACTGCACAAACTTCTGTATGTTCACATAAACCGAGCGACCCCACTTTGCCACAGTGACACTTGTGGAAAAATTATCATCTAGAATGATCACATCAGCACTCTCTTCCACCACCTGCATAATTCAAACCCAAATGAAATTATAGTAATAAACTATTAGCTTTGAACTATGTAGTTAATACATTAAAAAACCGGATATCGGTCAAGGACCGATATTTAAGATATAGGTTATCGCGTTGGTTATAAAATGCGCGCATCACATCAAACAGTAAAACAAAAGGTCGAATAAACCACTACCTTCAAGCCGCGTTCAGGTTGCTCAATATGATCCTCCTGCGACCCGTTACAAAAACCCTAAAAAATGTCAAAACTCAAATAGTTAATCTACATTGCTTGATTAAGAGACTTTCTTTGTTTTTTAGTGACCAAATATGAATTAAACACGTTTCTATTACTTGCATACTGATCATACAATTGATTTTGCATTGGCTTTAGCTGGACTTTGTGATCTATTGGAAAACAAAAATCTTGTATCAATAGGAAAAGGGTACACTCAACACCAAAACTCTAGGCTGATTACATTTTTTTAATTGTAGTAAATGGTGAATGCCAAAGCATTCCACCCGCTTCTTCTTAAGCGAAAAAAGCATTTGACCCGTTTCTTTTTAAGCGAAAAAGGTTTCTACCCGCTACTTATTTTCGACCCGTTTCTTTTTAAGAGAAAAAGCATTCGACGCGGTTCTTTTTTAGTGATAAAGCATTCGACCGGCTTCTATTTAAGTGAAAAGGCACTCGGCCCGCATCTTTTTTAGCGATAAAGCATTCGACCCGATTCTTATTAAGCGATAAAGAAATCAACCCATTTTTTAAGCCTAAAAATCATTCCACCCATTTTCTAAGTGATATATTATCTATTTTTTACATATTTTACCTATAAAAATAAAACAGAAAACAAAGAGTCTCACCACCATTCTCTGTGACCTTGAAAACTTTCTTGACGAAGCTTTTTGACAGCAATAACAATGCCGGTTCCGGGCTTAGTAGCAGTGAAAGACTGTTCATCTATCCAGCCCTTGAAAACCAACCTGAACCCGCCTTCTCCCAACATGTGGCACAATTGTAGCTTTGTGCACAGGGTGGGCCCATCAATGTAAATAGCTACAAGAGCATGGCCACCTTCATGGTATGCTGTTAGTTTACAGACGTCATCTGGTATAATTGCTGATTTGCGTTCACTGCCCATCATGATTTTGTCTTTTGCATATTCAAGGTTAGCCATGCTTATAGATTTAGCACCATCCATTGCGCCTTGAGAGCAGCAACGTTAACCAAGTTTGCCAGATCGGCACCAGAAAATCCAGGTGTTCCTCTAACAATTACAGCCAAATCCACATCATCTGCCTTTAAGATCTGTTGGACAGAATTCAAGAACAGTTTTATCAGAAATAAATGGCCATTTTGTCCGTAAAAAAATAATTATGCTGTACGTCCCTGTGGTTTGTTGAAAATTACCGTTACAGTCCGTTAGTTTAAAACTTGTTGCGGTTGCGCTCGCTAAAAACCATCATCGTAATTTCGCATTCTAATGAATTACTCAATAAAGAACAAAACATATTCATATCCAAGTTATAATCAAACAAAATCAAGGTCTTATCATTCGTGTAACATATTTTGCAATATTTATACTATATATAAAAAAGTTAGTTTTGTTATACTTACAGCGAGTTGAAAGAGTTCATGCTAACCGAGGCCGACTAAGAAGAAATAGTCGACGTCACGATCGTAGTACTTCCGATTAACTTTGTGACATCACCATTCTGATTGACTTCCATTAACACATCTAGTTGCTTTCCTATCACGCCCATCTGAACAAAATCGTAGTCTTCTCTCGAGCAAGCAGGCAGTGGTTAGGGTTTTGGGGCGAGGATCTGGAAAATGCGAGTGTTTATGGGCGGACTTATCTCAGAATCAAGTAGATTCTAACACTGTAATAAACCAAACTTTGGTACCTTTCAATAGCAGCAGTGGTGTTTCAAGCAACATTAAGGGCATCAGTTCTGACCCAAACCTATTTCCCAGCAGCCTCACCCAACAGATTTTCATGTTCTTCTGTGTAAACCTCAGACTGGGGTTGACAATAATCCTCAGAGTAGCTAACTGCTGGTGTACTTTGCAACCTATACATCAAAATTCAAAATGTAATTGAAAATCAACCAATCAAATCAAAATAAACAACACAGAAATCACTAAAACTTAAAGCTAGAGATGCGGAGGAAATAAAAAATATGTTCAAATTAGTGTACTTTTTAGAACAAAATCATTAAACAATCCATGTATGATGTATGTCGCTCTAACTACAAAATCCACGACTCTCTATTACATTCTCCAACAATCAAGACTAAAAAATACACATAATCCTGCTCACATTACACAAGCTACTGAGTACATAATCTTCATCCAAATCCAATCAAGTTTATTGTCATTAACAGCTAAACACAGACAAAAACACCAAAGAAAAAGCCCATCTGAACAAACAGTATATGGAAACGGTTTTTAAACAAAACTCAGGCCTGTTTAATATCACACGTAAACACAGACTGATTAGTTATTACTTTAATGGCCCAAACAATGGTTCAAAAATCACAATTACTTAAGCCTACATCTGCAATTATTTGCATAAGAATCCCATATAATGGTTCAAAAATCACAATAAAAACTTTTGTAAGTACACCCCTTTAACTTGAATATATTTCTGAGCACCATGCTCATTAAACTAACCGCATTTATCCTATTTGGTTCACGAATTGTAGTTAAATAAAATCCAAAAATTAAAGTAAAACCCTAGATCTCTGCAAGTTTAAAACAATCACAAACATCAGATTTAAAAACTAAAGCGTGTGACCTAAACAAATCAAAAGGACGTCGCCGGACATACCTCAGTTTGTCTGTCGGAACCTACCTCAATCATCATCTACAGCCGGGAACTCTTCTCCGTAGCCACCGATCTTTGCAGACTTGATTCCCTATAAACTACACGATGCCCGATTTGGTGAGTTATGAAACCCTAGATCTAAAAATCGTAATTATTGTTCCAAAACTCATGGATACTCAGATTCAAAAACACAAACCTAATGGTTGTTGAATAGGAAGAACGAACTTATTCGACCGTCATATCTCCCAGATTTAATCTTCAAATCGGTGGTGTTCTGAGAAAGAGAGAAAAGATGGTGCCGTTCAATATACATGAGAAAGAGAGAAGATGGAGCCAAATCCTCAAATCGATGTTGAACCCCTGTTTCAAAATTCAAATGTCACGAAAGTTGTACAAAAGTAGGGATTGTAGGACAGCTGTGGGGATCATGATCCGTGTGGAGTTAATGGACGGTAGGATAGGATCATGATAGCAATGGACGGTAGGATCATTATCTTTGTGTTTTTGTTTGAGTAAATAAGGGTATAAGTGGAAAGTGATATTTTATAGTGTTTAAAAGACTTGTAAATCATGCTTTAGGGGTGTTTTAAGAAAATTTTTATGACCTTAAGAAGTACTTTGGATATGCTTATTAATATAGTATATATATATATATATATATATATATATATATATATATATATATATATATATATATAGAAAAAGGATGAGTTGTTGGGATTAGAATACGAAAGTTACCCTATGGGGAAAACGGAGGTGTGTGACTATTCGGATTTGGCGAAGGGTTCGGATTCAGGATTTAAGTATATAAAAAGTATGTACACGAAAATATGTACTAGTCTTAAACATTCGTTTTAGCACTAAGATGTTATGTGATTTCATGGGTCCAAACTTGCCCATTAGAATCATAACAAGGAATTTAGAACAAAGATAAGTTAACCTATGTTCAAGATATATAACCATGATTCGGTTATCATCAAGAATTCGGTTATATATTATATACTATATAGATTACATTATAGGTCCATCATGTATTATCATGTAGTGTCATATAAGTCAAGCATGGAGGTATGAATACCTCATTGTATGATTCACCAAAACACAAGGTCATTAACTTAGAACCTAGTTGGTCATGACTAAAATATGAAATACTACTAACTAACTAGTTCATCAAGTAGTCAAGTAATAACAACCCGGGTTTTTCATACCCATCATGGAAAATGTTGGAGATGTGGCGGGGTTATGTTACTTTAGGTCTAGGAAACTACATGGAATGACATGATAAAACATCAAATGAGGTGGTGGAACAAGGTTGGAAAGCCAAGGGTCCCATGGTTCACACCTTTACCAAAACACAAGTCTTGCCATATAAACTATGGTAAACTTGGATGGTATCAACACTTATAGGTTGTCTAAACCTTGTCAAAACAGAAAGTTTAGAGGTTCTTGGATCTTAAACTTGATGGGGAACAACCACACACAAGCCCCATAATCATGGGTTTGATTGAGGATAAGGTGGGTACAAGTTCCTCACAAGAATGAACTTAAAAGATGAACATTTATAAAGTTTAGTGAAAGCAGAAAATTAAACCCACTTTGGACATCAAAATAGGAGTTGTACCACTTTGCTACACCTTAGTGAACATTGGGTAACAAACCTTGATGTTGTCCAAGTGTTTTGAAGCAAGAAAACTCAAGAAATAAGTAGTAGAAGTAAGTTAGAACTCACTTTGAACTTCAAAAATATTCTATCCAAAATCAGAAATTCTTGAGAGATTTAGAGGATTTGAGAGTGGATTTGGTGTTTGGAAAGTCTTTAGGAATGTATGGAGGCTCCTATTAATAATGGGGTTGATTAAGGTTAGAGTTAAATGAGTTAGGAGGTGATTCGAGGTGAAAGAGGTGACAAAAATGGACCAACTCGCAAGCTGGGAACGAGCTGCTGCGAATTGACTTCCCTGGCACATCGCTGGAGAATCCTGGGGTTCTTCCGCGTGGCGCATGAGAGTCCTATCTACAAATTTTCATTTTTGGCCCCTGAACTTTGTAATTACGTTATTTTATGCCGTAAACTTGCATATTAGCCCGTTTTTAGGTATTTAAATTGTAATAAAGTATAGTATGAGTGTGTGCATGTAAGATTAATACATCCAAGTATTTCGAGTCTCAATCTTTGTGTATAAACATGTATTCGACGTGTAATTGCGGATAACACATGTATGTAACAAGTATATGTATATGTATAAAAATGAATTTCCATTATGATCAAAGCCTCGGATTACAAGATTGGAAATGAATTATGGATACGATATGATTATATGTTTCCAAAAATAGAATGTGGATACAACTTTCTAAATATGGAAAGTATGAAAATGCAGAGCGTTACACTAGGGGAACCGTATTGCCCTATACGCTTCCTATACTTTACTGACAGGTTTACCGTATTGCTCTATACGCTACCTATACGACTCCCAGACCTTTTCAGGCCTATGGGAATCATATTGCCCCATACGCTTCCTATTGGGGTCACTTTTCAGACATTTTCAGCTCTGAGCTACCTGTATGTCAGAGAGTAGGTACATTGAGCAATAGGAAGCGTATTGCCCTATATGATTCCTATTGGTGTCGGATTTAATACGTTTAAACCCTATAGAAAGCGTATTGGGCTATACGATTCATATTCATATTGAGGGATGTACAAAAATTTTAAAGAATATCTAAACACCATCACCCTTTTCTATAGTGTACCAACTTATACTTTTTTAGCATGTGCTATACATTAATTGACATACAACTAGTGTATTAAAAACAAACTCTTTTAAGTATACATATTATTCGTTATCAAATATATATATATATATATATATATATATATATATATAGGGTTAGGATCGTACGATAAATACTAGGCTAATTGAGAAACTTGAGAAGCATTCTGGACCACGCATTTTCCCTAAGCTTTTCGTAATATACACATATGTATAGTTTAAAATTGACTATAGACATATGTGTATTTGAACTATACATATTTTTATAGTCAATTTCAAACTATACATATGTGTATATTACGAAAAGCTTAAGAAAAATATGTGGTCCAGAGTGCTTTTCAAGTTTCTTAAACAGGGTAGACTTCTATTAGGATCCCTACTCCATATATATATATATATATATATATATATATATATATATATATATATATATATATATATATATAGTATTTAAAATAACAAGTTTTAATTTCGAATCAGGGAGGGCAGGGTAAAGAGATGGCAATGCAGACAGAGTAGTAACTAAATTTAAAAGATATTGTTAAGATTTGTAAACCAACCTCATTGACCATTGAGGTTTGGGAGGATTATAATTTTAAACAAGAATTACAAAAATATCTCCTGTAATTACGGAGAGATAATAACAAATACAAGGAAATGATATAATTTACATTAAATACAAATTATTTCCTAATACCCCCCCTTCAATCGAAATGATGGCGGTCCAAGACGAAGCATCTTGCGAAATACATCAGATTGTGCGCGCGGAAGACTCTTGGTGAAAATGTCAGCCACCTGAAGATTGGTTGGAACGAACTTGGTATAAAGTTTGCCAGAGTTGACTAACTCACGAATAAAATGATAGTCCAAGTCAATGTGTTTAGCACGTTTGTGAGAAATGGGATTCTGAGTCATAAACAAGGCACTCTTGTTATCACATAACAAAGTAGAGCGATCCGGTGGTAAAGCATGCAATTCCCGTAAGAGATGAGGTAGCAAGACTAATTCGGCAGCGGTGTTTACCATGGCATGATACTCCGACTCACAACTTGATCTGGAGACAGTAGGCTGCTTCTTAGCACTCCAGGATACAAGATTACCCCCCAAAAAAATGGAATAGCCATACGTGGAGCGTTGTGTATCAAGACACCGAGCCCACTCAGCATCAGAGTAGCCAATGAAAGATGATTTATTGGAGCGACGGTAAGTAAGTCCAAAGGATAGTGTACCTTTAACATAGCGTAATAGTCGTTTCATGGCTCGAAAATGATCAACAGTGGGACTCTGAAGAAACTGAGAGAGCTGATTTACTGCATAAGATAAGTCCGGTCGGGTAATAGTCAAGTATTGCAATGCACCGACTAAGGAGTGATAGAAAGTGGGATCCGAATGAGGCTTACCAGTAGCGGTGAAGGACTCATGGGGTGAAAGAGGTGTGTCAACAGGTTTAGAGTCTAGCATATTTGCTCGAAGAAGGATATCCTTAGCATACTTAGCTTGTGTAAGGAAGAGACCCGTAGCGTTGTTGATGACCTCTAAGCCCAAGAAATAATTTAAGTCCCCAAGATCTTTAATAGCGAACTCACGGTGTAGACGAGAAACAAATGTCCGAATGATGTTTTCGTCATTCCCTGTGAGAATAAGGTCGTCCACATAGACCAGAAGATACATGATATGAGAGTCTCTTTGAAGAACAAAGAGAGATGTATTGGCACGACTGCAAGTGAACCCATAAGATAAAAGAAACGTGCTTAATCGTTGAAACCAAGCACGAGGAGCCTGTTTGGATCCGTAAAGAGCCTTGGATAGTTTGCAAACATGGTTGGGAAATTTAGTGCTTACAAACCCAGGTGGTTGCTCCATGAAGACGGTTTCATTCAAAATTCCATTTAGAAATGCATTCTTGACATCGAGCTGATGCAGTTTCCAGTTGTTTAGAACCGCAAGAGATAACACAATTCGGACAGTGGATGCTTTAACTACGGGACTAAACGTATGAGAGTAATCCAATCCTGGAATTTGAGTGAAGCCTTGAGCTACCAAGCGGGCTTTGTAGCGCTCAATAGATCTATCAGCGTGGTACTTGACTCGAAACACCCATTTGGAGCCTACAACATTCATGGATGTAGGACGCGGAACAAGAGTCCACGTATCATTTTGTTTTAGAGCCTCAATTTCGTCCAACATGGCTGCCATCCATTTCGGATCTTTGGATGCCGATTTGAATCCTCTTGGTTCGAGCACAAATGATAAAGCAACATGTAAAGCATGCGAGTTTAAAAACGCCGGCCTTAGCTCGTGTCTTCATGGGATGAAAATTAGAGGTGGTGGGTGCATTTGTTGGCGGATTAGGTGTGGTGGAAGTGGAGTTTTTTAGCGGAGAGGGAGAAAGGTGGGGTATTGTGTGCTCGAGGGTTGGTGGGTCGGTTTGGTGTGTTGGGTCGGTTGGTGAATTAGGAGGTGGGCCGTTTGGTGTTGTGGGCTCGAGGGTAGGTGTGGTGGGCTCGAGGGTTGGTGGTTCATTTGGTGGGTTTAATGAAGTCAGTGGAGGATTTGGAGATGGGTCGCATAATGGGCAGGGCATAGTTAGGCCAGTGTTTGAAGATGGGCTAGGATTGGATGGGGGTGGATGCAAGGTATTGTTATTTTGAGGCAAAGGTAATTCTTCACAGAAAGTAGTAAGCACCAATTTTTGAGAATCCAAGTTGGCATTATTGTTGATAAATGGATAGAAGGACTCATTGAAGCGTGCATGACGAGAGATAAAGATCCGATTGGTAGATGGTTCCAAGCACCGAAAACCCTTATGAGATGGACTGTACCCAATAAAAATACATGGGAGGCTCCGTGGTTCAAGTTTATGCTTAGCATAATCGCGTAGATATGGAAATACTTGACATCTATAGACCCGAAAATTAGAATAATTCGGTACCTTTCCGAATAAAAGTTCAAAGGGAGATTTGTTGTCGAGAAGAGGTGATGGCACACGATTAATAATGTATGTAGCCGAAGTAAATGCGTCCACCCAATATTGGGTTGGAACATGAGCATTTTGTTGATGCGTGTATGGACAAGAATACATGTGGAAGGTTCCATTTTCTTCAAAAAAAAAATTGAACGGTGTGGTTCACAAATTCGGTGCCACCATCACTCTAAAAGGTTTTTATTTTTCTCGAGCATTGATTTTGAACAAGTTTAATAAAGGCGGATAAAACCGCATAAAAACCTGTTTTGGTTTTGAGTGGATGAAACCACGTAAATCTGGAATAATCATCAATAAAAATAACATAGTAGCGAAAACCATCTGTAGAAGTCATAGGTGAAGGACCCCCCAAATCACAATGAACCAAATCCAAAGGAAATGAAACACGCTTTTCATTCAAATTAAAAGGTAAACGATGACCTTTTGCAAGTTGGCATGAAATGCAAATATCAGGTTTAGGTAATAAGGAGGTAACAGACAAAACACCACATTTATTCAACTTTGAAATAACATCAAAAAAAATATGCCCTAAACGAGCATGCCAAAGTTCATAAGACGTTTTATTCGAAACATCAGCAACAAAGGCTTGTGGTCCATTCTTGAGCACATAAAGTCCATCAATGCATGACCCACGAGCAAGAACCTGTTTAGTTTTCCCATCCTGAATATCAAAGTAGTGTTGAGAAAACAATACATCAACTGGATGATTTGTAGTTAGCTTGCTAATAGATAATAATTTTAGTGAGATTCGGAACAACAAGTACGTTACGAAGATGAATATTATTGAACAGTTTATGGGTGCCTTTGTATGGAGCCGAATGATGAAGACATTCCTTGTCAGGAGCCATGTGATCAGAGGTGCCCGAATCACCAGTCCAATCTGAAGAATCGTCGGTAACATGACACTTAGCATGAAAAGCCTTAGCTAAGGACTCATCCGAAGATGGAGCTTGACTAGCAAAAGTGTGCAGGTTTGGACAGGCAGAGGCATAATGGCTGTTTGTACGGCAAAGCTGACAGTGAGGAGGGCGACGCGTGTTGCCACGGCCCCTACCATAAGATCCTCAGGAAGAATTACCACGTGGGAAACCACGACCCCGGCTAGGCGTTGAAGATTCACGCCGTTGTTGAGAATGAAACGCAGCAGGGGGTGGCAGCCCATGAATGGACTGAAGGAAAAGTTCGTGACTCTCGGCCTGAGCAACGAGATCACGAAACAAGGGGGCTGGTTTCGTGACACGTAAGGCTGTAGAGAACACCTCGTAGGAGGGACCAAGTCCGCAAAGAAACCAATGTAGCTTATCAATGTCAGCAACTGGATGCCCAATAGCAGCAAGCTGTTCACAAATAAGTTTAAAACGACGTGCGAAGACCGTAACAGAGGACGTACCTTTGGAGAGTTGCCGATGAGAATCCTGAAGAGACTGAACTCGTTCCACAGAGGCATTACTATAGCAGTTTCGAGAGCACACTAGATCTGTCTCGCATTGAATAAGCCGAGAAGCTCTGCCGCAGCTTCTTCGGTTAAGGCAGAAAGGAGAAGAAGAGAAGTCTTGCGGTCATTTTGAAGCCAGGAAGTATATTTTGGATTAGGAATGTCTTTGTCCTCTGATTTGATAGTTTCCGGCGGTGGAGAAGAAGAGCCGTCAATATGGTGCGAGAGCTGATGAAGGCCGACAAGAATATTCATGTGGTTGCGCCATATGATGTGTGTAAAATGCAACTTATAAATTACATCAAATGAGGCATAAAACTAACCTTTTTTAAGTACTAATGTTGGAAAAAGAGTGTTTTTGTCTTCCTTTTGTATTTTCAGGATTAAATGAGCTCAAATTAACAAAAGAAGCAAAAAGGCAGCTAAATCTAACATAAATACAAGAAAAGGAACATAAGTGGATTGTCCGACCCCTCGACAGTATCCTCCCAAGCAAAACAGAAAAGGTAGAAGACTGAACACGCCCCGTGCTCAGCCAGCACGGGGCCGTGCCCAAGAAGCAGCAGAAAAGACAAACCTATAGAAGCTTCTATTGCCCACCACGGGGCCGTGCCCAGTGAACACAGGGGCGTGGCGAAAGTACTGCAGGCGCATTAATTGTAATTGCGAATTACAATTAATGAGGAGAGAGATTGTCAGACGGGCACGGGGCCGTGTGCAGCGGACACGGGGCCGTGCCCAGGCTTCTGTTCAGCCTATAAATAGGAGTGCTTGGCTTCATTGCAACTCATCCCTTGGCACACCACCTCTCTCACACTTCATCCACCACCCACCACCATCACAACACCATCATCCACCACCATCATCCATTGTCCATCATAGAGTGTGTGAGTCGTCTCGGGATCCAAGATTGATCGTAAAAGTTCTTGACAATCAAGGCCATGTTTGCCTAAGTCTCTTACATCACTTGGTGAAGACAGGTGTTTAGTATAATACTTTCTATTTTTAATATTTTGCACTTTTTATTTGGTTTTTTATTAATGACATTAATAACTAGTTGCTTATGTTGAAGGTGATTCTTCCTTATCGTTTGTCCATGGTGTCTTGGCATTATTTTAGTGTCTATATAAAATAAAAGATTTTCACCATTCATATCTTCACGGTCTATATGGAGGTATGTTGGCTACCTGGTCGGGGGTTAAGGGAACGGTTCGGTAAGGGTCTTGCCCTTGTTCAGCGTTTAGAGGTCCTGGAAGGGACCTGGGTCAAATTTAGTAGGATCTCCTTCAATACCCATAGGTATTGGATGGCGGGGATCCAAACTCTTTGACCCCCTCATTAGTTAACTACTATTAATACTATAACCCGGCTATTTAGGACTGTATCCCTGCTGACTCAGACTACTTAGTCGAGGGTAACGTCACCTCCAAAAGAGGGGTCTACCATAATTTGCATTAATAACTTAATTCATTATCGTTCATTAATCCGACCCTTTAGGATTGTATCCTTGCTGACTCAAACTACTGGGTTGAGGGTAACGTCGCCTTCAAAAGAGGGGCCTACTACAATAACTAAGATAATCTCTTAAACAAGTGCAAAAGTGCGAAAATAATCAAAGGTTATACTAATACACGAGTCGGATCCAAGTGATTCATCTTGTCTATCTGTTTTTATTTTTATTTTTATTTTTCAGCATTTAGTTAGTTTTATTTTCTTAGTTTAAAAATCTTTTCTAACATTTTGAATTGGTTAGACGTTGAGGATAAACCGGTACTAAAAGATCTTGTGTCCTTGTACGACCTCGGTATCTTACCAACACTATACTACGTCCACGATGGGTGCACTTGCCCATATGTGTGTTTAGTGTTAGTAAATATCGTGTTTTATAAATTTAAAACTTGGCTAAAAGTGTAAAAAGGGCTTAAGATATACATCTAAAATATAACACACTTCATGCACATCAAGTTTTTGGCGCCGCTGTCGGGGACACAAGGATTTTAAGAAAGTTAGGAATCAACGGCCTAATCATATTTTTATTTTTCTTTTTAATTTTTTAGGATTTTCTTAGTTTTTCAGCTTCTGCAGAGCTCAGCACGGGCCGTGCCTGCTGAACACGCCCCCGTGCTCAATGATTGGAACTAGCAATCTTGTTTTAAGTCAGATAGTAAGCTGAACACGGGGCCGTGCTCACTCAACACGTGTCACACCCCCAAAAATCCACCCGCGGAGTATCACCGCTTGGGAGGCGTGACTGACCAGGATGAAGCCACCAATCATATTGAACATGTAATTAATAAGTAAAAGTAAATGTCATTCAAACTAACCAATATGAAAGGTGTTCAAAACATAAGTATAATATGACTGATTAGCGGAAGCGTATAAATAAAACCCAACACAAGTAAAGTATGGAACGTCATAAAGTGTTTATCAAACGTTCACAATCCGTGCCCACAACGACCGCGCCTCCCGTGCAAGCTCCATAGTACCTAAGGTCTTGCAAGGCATGTAATAGAGAGTCAACAACTAGTTGAGCGAGTTCACAGTTTGAAGTTTAGTAATTGAAGTAGTATAGTAAGTCTTATGTCGTTCTTTATGCCATGTATCATATTAGTTCGTATCGCGGCCCTCTAGGCATGTCTGCGAAGATTAGGGGAAGTTTCCCAAGTATTCTAGACTAGGTATATTTGTATCGCAGCCCACCCGGCATGTGTGCGAAGTTTAGTGTACAGTTCGCGGCCATTCCAGGTATGTGTGCGAAGTTTAGTTCTATTATCGCAGCCAATCCCGGCGTGTGTGCGAAGAGAAGTATATGTATCGCTAGTCTAGCAGTATCTTATCAATAACCCTCCTCTCCCGAGGACAATATCACTAAGTTCCGTTAACTAGGTAAGTACAAATCAATCGTCCAATCCCATTCCCAACCCTGGGAATCCCATGCCTTGGTAAGAATGTGAACTCACCTTGGTTTGCTCGGTATATGCTTAGTTATGTGCTCACAGTAAATCAATCACGTCCTAAAGTATGCATGTATACATAATCAGTTTGTATTCACGAAGTTGGCACGTAAGTATAATCATAGTAGACAACTCATCAAGAATCACCGAGTAGTACATTGCACGTATTCATGATCATACAAGTCATGCATAGCTTCTAACAGCAGTTAGTTGG
Source organism: Helianthus annuus (assembly GCF_002127325.2). Taxonomy (NCBI): domain Eukaryota; kingdom Viridiplantae; phylum Streptophyta; class Magnoliopsida; order Asterales; family Asteraceae; genus Helianthus; species Helianthus annuus. The sequence goes on from NC_035439.2 coordinate 79,542,763, forward strand.
CTCAGTTAAGTTTTAACAGAAATAGTTACTGTGCACATTCCAAATCGGCAAAACACATTTCCTTTCGTCAAGACCCCACGGCGAAACACACTCTGTTTCGTCGTATACCCTTTTGGCGAAACACATTCCTGTTTCGTCGATTACCCTCGGCGAAACACCCCACCTGTTTCGCCGTAAATTCCGTTTCGTCAACCCATCAGTTACGTCGCAACATGTCAGTTACAAGCATTAACACAGAAACCCTAATGATCATGAACAGCCGTTATCACATCAACCAGTAATCATACAGAAATCGTTCAGCCTATAATCATCATCTAATCATCATGTACAACATATACCCTAAGCATAACGGCTTATTAATAAAATCCCGAACATCTACATCGTCTAACATATGCACATAGGTAGATCTGATATTTGTGATCTAAAAATAATCAGAATCTATGCTAACAATCATTAACATGTATAACCATTGCAAGATTCATGAAACCATATTTAACATCAAGCTTCGCATAAGGTTACGTAATCGATTAGTCATGCAATACCAAACCAAGATCATCATACGCATATCCGTTCCAGGAATCAAACATAAACATAAACACGAATCGAGTAGTCAGGTAATCATGAAACAGAATTAACATACAAGCAACTAACCGAGACGAGTGGGATGATTGTTTGATCGCTCAAAGACCTGGGGAATACACACGGCTGCCGTCACACTTGGGAAGGAGTTCTAGGGTTTCGTGTTTTGCTAAAGTGACGAATGAACAGAAAGTCCGGTATATAATTACATAACGTGTTGGGCCCTTACTGGGCTTCGGCGAAGCTGGGCTCGGCGAAACAGCCTGTTTCGTCGAGACTGAGGATGACGAAACAAACTTCCCTTTTGTCGAGTTGTTATTGGCAAAACACATCTTGTGTTTCATCGTGTGGGTTATGGTGAAACACGTCTTGTTTCGTCGAGCTTATTCATGGTTTAATATTCTAAGTTTTTCAACAAGTTCCACGTTATAGTACCAAACACATAAACATGCAATACTCACAATACGTTTTGTCATAATACAACGTGTAAATTTACAAGTCAAACAAATCAAGCAACTAAACGATCAAAGTCAATGTGCAATAAATGTGAAAGTGAAAGTCGGAAACTCGAGTAGTCACATTATCCCCAACTTGAAAGAAATTTCGTCCCGAAATTTAGCATGCGGTTACTGAGGAAGCTAGGTAAGTTGTATCGTTCACTTGTTTTCCTGGGGTGTCACATCATCCCCCCGTTGAGTTGGAATTTCGTCCCGAAATTCTGTAGTAGCTTCAGCCTCAGTAGTGGTTGCATTGTTTCCGAATAACTGGGGATACTTGAGTTTCATTTGGTCTTCTTGTTCCCAGGTATACTCCGGGCCACGACGGGAGTTCCAACGAACTCGAACAAGCGGTATTCTGGTGTGCTTGAGGACCTTAACATCCTGGTCCGTGATTTAAACAGGTTCTTCGACGAAGTGTAACTGTTCGTCGATAGTGAGCTCCTTCAGAGGAACTATGAGGGTCTCATCTGACAGGCACTTCTTCAGATTCGACACGTGAAAAACATTGTGAACTGCTCCGAGTTCTGCTGGTAGATTCAGTTTGTAGGCTACTTTGCCTATTCTTTCGATGATTTCGAACGGTCCGACGTACCGCGGATTGAGTTTGCCCCGTTTGCCAAAACGAACCACACCCTTCCAGGGTGAGACTTTAAGTAGCACTCGATCCCCAACTTGAAACTCGAGTGGTTTCCTGCGCTTATCAGTGTAACTTTTCTGACGGTCACGAGCCGCCGCCATGCGTTGCCGTATCTGTGCAATCCGTTCAGTAGCATCAACCACCATTTCTGGTCCTGTGATCTGACTATCCCCCACCTCTGCCCAACAGAGAGGTGACTGGCATTTACGTCCAAACAATGCTTCGAATGGAGCGGCTTGTATGCTGGTGTGATAACTGTTGTTGTATGAGAACTCCACCAAAGGGAGATTCTTTTCCCAGCTGTTGCCGAAATCAATAACACATGCCCGAAGCATGTCTTCTAGGGTTTGAATCGTGCACTCAGACTGCCCATCCGTCTGAGGGTGATATGCTGTGCTCATGTCTAGTCGCGAGCCAAAAGCCTTGTGCATTGCTTGCCATAGTTCTGATGTGAATCGTGCATCACGATCCGAAATGATAGAGGTGGGCACCCCGTGCCGCGATACCACTTCCTTCAAGTAGATGTCTGCTAATGTGGAGAACTTATCAGTTTCCTTGATAGCCAAGAAATGTGCAGACTTTGTGAGTCGATCCACGATCACCCAGATAGTATCGTTCCCGCGCTGGGATCTAGGTAGGCCTGTAACAAAATCCATGGAAATTTCCTCCCATTTCCATTACGGTATCTTTGGTTGCTGGAGTAGGCCTGATGGTTTCTGATATTCTGCCTTGACCTTCGCACAGGTCAAACACTTGCCGACGTAAGTTGCAATGTGGGCCTTCATACTAGGCCACCAATACGTAGTTCTGATGTCGTGGTACATTTTATCCGACCGTGGATGTACCGAGTAGCGCGATTTGTGAGCTTCCTCCATCACCAGCTCACGCAAGTTGCCATAAAGTGGGACCCAAATACGCCCTGTTACATAGTAGGCACCGTCTTCCTTCTGTTCTAATCGTTGCCTTGAGCCACGTAAGGCTTCAGCCCTTACGTTTTCTGGTTTCAATGCTTCTACCTGAGCATCTCGTATCTGTGCAGGAAGACTGGATTGGATAGTGAGCTGCAATGCTCGTACACGCTTAGGTGTAGTGTCCTTCCGACTGAGGACGTCAGCCACAACATTAGCTTTGCCGGGATGGTACTTGATGGCGCATTCATAATCGTTCAGCAGTTCAACCCATCGACGTTGGCGCATATTCAATTCCTTCTGCTTGAAGATATGCTCGAGGCTCCTGTGATCGGTGTAAATGGTGCACTTGGTACCGTACAGGTAGTGTCGCCATATCTTGAGCGCGAAAACAACAGCTCCCAGCTCTAAATCGTGTGTCGTGTAGTTCCGTTCGTGAACTTTAAGTTGCCGCGAAGCATAGGCAATGACTTTATCCCGTTGCATCAACACACAACCAAGACCCTGTATTGATGCGTCACAATAAACCACAAAATCATCCTTGCCCTCTGGCAATGAAAGTATAGGTGCGCTGCATAGTATATCTTTTAAGTGTTGAAAAGCCGTTTCATGTGTATTACCCAAACGATAGGTGACACCCTTCTGTGTCAGTAATGTAAGCGGCTGTGCGATCTTTGAGAAGTCTTTGATGAATCGCCTGTAATAACCCGCCAAACCCAAGAATTGGCGTATTTCCGTTGGTGTACGCGGTGCAGGCCAGTTCCTGATCGAATCTACCTTGGATGGATCAACATGAATTCCATCCTTGTTTACCACGTGGCCTAGAAAGTGGACTTCATGAAGCCAGAAGTCGCATTTTGAAAACTTGGGGTACAACTGCTCTGTTCGAAGGAGTTCCAAAATCAATCGTAAGTGCCGCTCGTGTTCCTCCTGACCCTTGGAGTGGATCAGAATGTCGTCGATGAAAACAATCACAAACTTGTCTAAGTAGGGTTTACACACCCTGTTCATAAGATCCATGAAAACTGCAGGCGTGTTTGTCAACCCGAATGGCATGACAAGAAACTCGTAGTGGCTGTAGCGAGTTCTGAATGCTGTTTTGGAGACGTCCTCATCCCGGACTCTCAGCTGATGGTAACCTAACCTTAGGTCTATCTTGGAGTAGTAGCTCGACCCTTGCAACTGGTCGAATAAGTCGTCAATACGTGGAAGAGGATAGCGGTTCTTCACCGTCACTTTGTTGAGTTCCCGGTAATAAATGCACATGCGAAAAGTACCATCTTTCTTTTTCACGAATAACACTGGAGCTCCCCAAGGCGAAGAGCTTGGACGAATAAAGCCCTTTTCCAAAAGCTCTTGCAGTTGCTTTGACAATTCTTCCAGTTCTGTTGGAGCTAATCTATACGGTGCTCGAGCTATGGGTGCTGCTCCCGGAGCGAGCTCGATCTGGAATTCAACTTGGCGATGAGGCGGTAAACCGGGTAAATCTTCAGGAAACACTTGAGGAAAATCTCGTACAACTGGAATATCCTCCAATTTCTTTTCTTTCGTTGATGCGTCAGTAACAAGTGCCAAAATGGCGGTGTGCCCCTTGCGTAAACATTTTTGAGCCTTCAGGAAGGAGATGATGCCAACCACAGCACCACTCTTGTCACCTTGAATTTCGAGAGGTTCTTTGCCAGAACGAGGAATGCGAATTATCTTTTCCTTGCATAGGATTTCTGCTAGCTGTTGGGACAACCAATCCATCCCAATAACGATGTCGAAACTTCCCAAAACTATGGGAATGAGATCAATCAAGAAGGTCTGACCAGCTAAGACGATATTACAACCCTTGACTACATGAGAGGCTTCTACACTTTTACCATTTGCTAACTCTACGACATGTTTGGTGTTTAGGGGTGGTTGTGTACGTTTTAAGATTTGACTAACTTTTAAAGACACATAACTGGTATCCGCACCCGAATCAAACAAAACAATAACGTAAAAGTCGTCGATGAGAAACTTACCCATAACCACGTTAGGATCGTTCCTTGCGTCACCCTGACCCAGCACAAAAGCACGACCCCTAGCACCGTTGTTCCCATCATTGTTTCCCCCATTGTTGTTTCCATTGCCCTGATTGTTATTGTTGTTGCGATTCTGGTTCTGGTTTAACTGGGGGCAATCCCGCTTGAAATGGCCTTCAGCACCACACTGAAAGCATCCCCTGTTGCCTCGCTGTTGTTGCTGCTGCTGGTTTTGAGGAGCTAGTGGTTGCTGTTGCTGGTTCTGATTTGCTGGCCGTGAACTCCTGCAATCTTTAGCTTCGTGCCCTATCTTAAGACATCTCTAACAGCGGCCCTTGCGGCACTGACCACTGTGGTGTCTGTTGCATCTGTTACACAGGTGAAATCCCCGATATCCACCCTGCCCCTGACTGCCTGATGATTGCTGACTCGGATTCTGGTAGTCATTTGTCTTGCGCTGCTGTGCTTGTGACTGAACAGAAACTGACCCCTTGCTGGAATCCCCCTCCCATTATCGCTTGTTGTCACTGGGAGTAGCGGGTGTAGTAGTAGCAGTAGTAGCACTGATGCGCTTTGGCAGCGTGTTCTGTTCCACCGCCTGATCCGTGAGACGATGAGCAAGACGCTGGATGTCTTGGATGTTGTCGAGGTTAGCCGATGTCACATGGCTCTGAATCTCTGATGCTAGACCCTTGAGGTACAACTCGATACGCTTGATTGGAGGGTCCACCATGGTTGGACAGAAGATGGCCAGTTCGTTCGACCGTTTCGTGTAAGCTTCGATTTCCGACCCCGTCATTTTCAGATGATACTGCTCCACCTCCAACTTGTGGATGTCATCTCGTGTTCAATACTCCCTCTTGATCAGTTCCTTGAAATTGTTCCAAGGTGTGGCGTTAGCAGCTGCCAACCCTAAAATTTGTACTTGCGCGTTCCACCAGGTTAGCGCTATTCCTTCGAGTGTACCGGTGGCGTACTTCACCCTGCGAGCCTCAGGGCATTCACACATTTCAAATATTGACTCGAGCTTTTCGAACCAATGGAGGAGTCCCACTGCTCCCTCCGTGCCACTGAATGTGCTAGGACGACAGTCCATGAAGTTCTTGAAAGTGCAGACGGGTTGTGGGGCGTGTTGACCTCCTGCTTTTGCAGCTGCAAGCGCCGCAACAACTTGTTCGTTAATAAGAGCCGTCAACTGGGCTTGAGTCATGTTAATATGTCCAGACATGATCTTCATAGCAAAGGTAACATAAGTGAGAAAAGGTTCGCGAGTAACGCGATGACAGAAGAGTGTAAGCACATAAGTATTCTCAAGCAATAGCGAATAGTAGGCAAGGTAATCTAAGCATACCACGAGCATAGTTCTATGTAATTCTAGCATGTAGGCAATAAACGTAAACCATATTACGTAGGATGTTGAGTCTTGCACGCGGAGCGAAGCGTCGTTGTGGATCATTGAGAGCACTGTTCTGGTTATAGTCTGGTTTTAATAAAAATGTTTTCCCCATATTAAAACCAAGTTCTCTATAACCAATGGCTCTGATACCAATCTGTCACACCCCCAAAAATCCACCCGCGGAGTATCACCGCTTGGGAGGCGTGACTGACCAGGATCAAGCCACCAATAATATTGAACATGTAATTAATAAGTAAAAGTAAATGTCATTCAAACCAACCAATATGAAAGGTGTTCAAAACATAAGTATAATATCACTGATTAGTGGAAGCGTATAAATAAAACCCAACATAAGTAAAGTATGGAACGTCATAAAGTGTTTATCAAACGTTCACAATCCGTGCCCACAACGACCGCGCCTCCCGTGCAAGCTCCATAGTACCTAAGGTCCTACAAGGCATGTAATAGAGAGTCAACAACTAGTTGAGCGAGTTCACAGTTTGAAGTTTAGTAATTGTAGTAGTATAGTAAGTCTTATGTCGTTCTTTATGCCATGTATCATATTAGTTCGTATCGCGGCCCTCTAGGCATGTATGCGAAGATTAGGGGAAGTTTCCCAAGTATTCTAGACTAGGTATATTTGTATCGCAGCCCACTCGGCATGTGTGCAAAGTTTAGTGTACAGTTCGCGGCCATTCCAGGCATGTGTGCGAAGTTTAGTTCTATTATCGCAGCCAATCCCGGCGTGTGTGCGAAGAGAAGTATATGTATCGCTAGTCTAGCAGTATCTTATCAATAACCCTCCTCTCCCGAGGACAATATCACTAAGTTCCGTTAACTAGGTAAGTACAAATCAATCGTCCAATCCCATTCCCAACCCTGGGAATCCCATGCCTTGGTAAGAATGTGAACTCACCTTGGTTTGCTCGGTATATGCTTAGTTATGTGCTCACAGTAAATCAATCACGTCCTAGAGTATGCATGTATACATAATCAATTCGTATTCACGAAGTTGGCACGTAAGTATAATCATAGTAGACAACTCATCAAGAATCACCGAGTAGTATATTGCACGTATTCATGATCATACAAGTCATGCATAGCATCTAACAGCAGTTAGTTGGCTCAGTTAAGTTTTAACAGAAATAGTTACTGTGCACATTCCAAATCGGCGAAACACATTTCCTTTCGTCAAGACCCCCCGGCGAAACACACTCTGTTTTGTCGTATACCCTTTTGGCGAAACACATTCCGGTTTCGTCGATTACCCTCGGCGAAACACCCCACCTGTTTCGCCGTAAATTCCGTTTCGTCAACCCATCAGTTACGTCGCAACATGTCAGTTACAAGCATTAACACAGAAACCCTAATGATCATGAACAGCCGTTATCACATCAACCAGTAATCATACAGAAATCATTCAACCTATAATCATCATCTAATCATCATGTACAACCTATACCCTAAGCATAACGGCTTGTTAATAAAATCCCGAACATCTACATCGTCTAACATATGCACACAGGTAGATCTGATATTTGTGATCTAAAAATAATCAGAATCTTTGCTAACAATCATTAACATGTATAACCATTGCAAGATTCATGAAACCATATTTAACATCAAGCTTCGCATAAGGTTACGTAATCGATTAGTCATGCAATACCAAACCAAGATCATCATACGCATATCCGTTCCAGGAATCAAACATAAACATAAACACGAACCGAGTAGTCAGGTAATCATGAAACAGAATTAACATACAAGCAACTAGCCGAGACGAATGGGATGATTGTTTGATCGCTCAAAGACCTGGGGAATACACACGGCTGCCGTCACACTTGGGAAGGAGTTCTAGGGTTTCGTGTTTTGCTAAAGTGACGAATGAACAGAAAGTCCAGTATATAATTACGTAACGTGTTGGGCCCTTACTGGGCTTCGGCGAAGCTGGGCTCGGCGAAACAGCCTGTTTCGTCGAGACCGAGGATGACGAAACAAACTTCCCTTTTGTCGAGTTGTTATTGGCGAAACACATCTTGTGTTTCGTCGTGTGGGTTATGGTGAAACACGTCTTGTTTCGTCGAGCTTATTCATGGTTTAATATTCTAAGTTTTTCAACAAGTTCCACGTTATAATACCAAACACATAAACATGCAATACTCACAATACGTTTTGTCATAATACAACGTGTAAATTTACAAGTCAAACAAATCAAGCAACTAAACGGTCAAAGTCAATGTGCAATAAATGTGAAAGTGAAAGTCGGAAACTCGAGTTGTCACAACACGCCCCCGTGCCCAAGATTCACTTACTGAAAACAGAACCGTTAGATCCCGGCGGTTGGTAATTTCTAACACAAACATGAGTGATGGTAATTCTTTTTACTTTCGGCACTCTTATGGTACGTGGTGTCAATTATGTGGAGGCGAACATGAAGAATTAGAATGTTACTTTCTAAATTATAAGCCCCACTACATAGTCCCACCGATTCCCTATAACCTTAAGAGGGGCGAAAGTAAAAATAATCACAATCTCTCACTCGAATGCGCCCAGCCAGATATTCTAGGAGAAATGCTCCTAGACGAGTTATTTCAACTAGAAGATCTAATTCTAAATTGGTCAAAAGAGCTTAGGAAGGATTTCCTTGATTCACCCCAAGACGAAGACCATGAAGAAATGTTGGGATCGCATTCCAACAACCTCGTTGCTTCCAAAAATACCTTCATACCTAGCGAAGACTTGGACGATAGTCGTCCCTGTGCCGATTGTGCCGTGAAGGACTCTCCATCGACTTCGTTCGGTGCATACATAGACCTGAGCGATTCGGCATATACCTTCTTTAACGAGAGCCTGGGAAAGGGTTGGACTTGTTCACCTAGAATAAAAATAGGAATTACCCTCACCGACAACCTCTTGCGTTCTCGCCTTAGTCTAGGACAATTAAGGTATCTTAGGCACTTTGGGGTTGTCCCGACCAGTAAGGAACCACCCGATATCAATAAGTTCCTTAGAATTAAAGAAACTCCATAAGACAGCTTCCAGACACGGGGCCGTGTCCAGGTCAACACGCCCCCGTGCTCACCTAAAAGATTCTCTGCTGATTTTGTCAGAATACGGACAAAATGTGTCAGGATTTCATCTGCACACGGGGCCGTGTCCAACCAACACGGGGCCGTGTCCAGTGCGCTGTCGTTTTCTTTAAATGCAGCCTGATTCCTGCTCATTTTTTACCACTTCAAAAGACAGAGATTCCTGGGATCTTCACTTATACCATCCTAGGTAAGTTCTAAAAGAAGGTTCTCAAGAACCCTCTTGTCCCTTCCACTTTTATTCATTACCTCTTCTTTCAAATTTTTTTCAAACATTTCTTCCATGAAAGCTTGGGAACTCCATGATCCCAACCTTTAGTGATAAGTTTGTAAGATTATTGGCTAAGGAATCTTGTTTAAAGTTAGTTGTATAACTCTGTTTTAAATTATATGTGCTTAAAACCTAATCGAAAACCATAAAAATAATTTAAAACTCCAGGACTCCTTGGCCTAAAATCCTGCAGACAAGTGGACACGGGGCCGTGCTCATCGAGCACGGGGCCGTGTCCGAGGTTCTGTTTCTTAAAAATTTAGCTTTCTACGGTTTATTTCCCAGAAATGGCAAGCAGAACAAGCGGAACATCTTCAAGGAATAACCGACAAGGGAGGAGATCATCAATGGCGGAAGACTCTCTTGTAAACTATGTTTACGCCCTATGGGAGGCTATTGATGAAATGACGGGAGTGGAAGAAGCATTGGTCGACCGTATCAACCATCTAACGGTGGGACTGGAGGGGTGTCTCCGAGAGGTAAACCTCTTGCACAAGAGGTTAAACCTTCTCGCCTCCCCGCCTTTGGTACCTATAATAACCCAAAGGGCGTGGAACATGGTGCCCGAAGTCATCATACCGGCCGAATGGTACGCCATGCACCCTGAGCCTCCGCAAAGGGTAGTGCAAGGAGTCCCGGTGAGTGTTCCCCCTCCTCCACAAGTTGCTGAGGAAAATGAAGCTGCCTTCTTCCTTTCAAGGGAGATAGAAGAATGGCTTTAACAACATCTAGGGGAGAAAACCGTCGGCCGAAACTCCTACTACATCGGGAAACTATTCTCGAAATTTTCTTGAAAAGTAGAACTCCTTATGATAACCTCGTGTACCTCCTGACCTAATTAGTTAAGTTTTTTTTTTATTTTAGGAATGTTATGTATCTCTCTATGGTTTTAATGGAATGATGGTTTTAAGGTTTGAATGGTTCATAATAAATAAAACACACTCATGGTGGTAAAGGATGATAAGAGAAACGAGAAACATGGCCCCATGCACAAGAACAAGGCCATCCGACATCAATTTCTCCATTACAGTAGGTCAGCACGGGCCGTGCCCAGCCCACACGGCCCCGTGCTGAACACCCTGCAGGAAAATGCCTAGTTCAGGTAACTGGACATGGGCCGTGTTCACCAGACACGCCCCCGTGTCCAGGCTTCTGTTTCTTTTCTTTAATTATCGTTACTGGCACCTGAACACGGGGCCGTGCCCCGTCCCCACGGGGCCATGTCTAGACTGCCAGTAACATAAATTTTTACTTTTAACACCATGTTACACATTCAATCAACCTAAAAATTTATTTTTGGGACACATTGAGGACAATGTGTAATTTAAGTGTGGGGGGATGCTAAAACCTTGAATTTTGCAAGTCCTAATAACAAGCCTTACACAAAACTCTATTGGAACCGCTAATCACCCTAAATTCATTTTTTTTTTACTTGTCTAAAGTTTAAATTGGGAATTCTAAGACTAACAAGGTTATATTTTTACAAATTTACAACCGATAGCGTCGTGATAAAAAGAACCAACATAAGAAAATTATGAAACGGCATGACAAGCTTAGTTAAAATTCGATTATATATACTTGATCACATAGAAAAACCCATTCCCACAAAAGTGAGTTTTGAGCCTTTATTGAGCATACAAACATACATCTTTACGCTAAATGCTCATTTTTCGTTTCTTGTGTGAATAGCCGCTTGGTTCTTACGACTCTAGAACTTGCCACGACAATTCATTCCCGGTCCTTACCAACTTAAACCCAAGTACGTAAATGATGGAGGCATTAGGACTAACCCTTTTTCTTTCAAAACCATTATTTTTATTTTTCTTTTCACCTACCCAAAAACTCCCCCTAGTTAACCCCTTTGAGACTAAACCTTTTCATTTCTTAACCCAAAACCCTTTTTACCTACCAAAAACTCTTTTTATTTTTACCCTCTATTTTAGTAACAAGCTCGGTTTTCGTGTGACTGAAGAAAAAGAGAATTTTACAATGAAGTTAGAAATAAACAAACAAAGCTCCTAAAAAGTTTGTTTGAAGAAATACTTCATTAAGAATAAAAAAAAGTCACTAAAACAAAATGTTTTACGAAAACCGACGTTTTTTACGCTTTTCGCCCTTTTCTACTAACCACTAACCCAACTACCCACCTTTAGCCCAAGCCTTTACCCAAAAAGTCCTCTTGATATTTACAAAGGTAAAAAGTTAAAAAGGAGGAGGATTGATTGCTTGGCAAGCCTATGGTAGGGATAAGTCCCATGCCGCTCTCGAGTGATTCACTAAAAAAAAAAAACACCTTCGGCCGAGTGTGAGTGATTTCTCCCGTGAGGTATGTGAACTTGTATATAAATGGAAATTTAAAAAGGCATGTTATGCCCAAATAAGTAGTTTCTCTTATGAAACGTTCTAAATAAATCATAACGAATAGGATTGTAAATAAATAAAAATAAAACCCAATAAAGATCTTGGATTCCCGCAACTCTATGACAAGCCAAAACCTTCTCTTCTACCCATTCCATTTGGGAGTGTAAGCCACATATTAAAGAGTTTTGCTTGAGGACAAGCAAAAAATTCAAGTGTGGGGGTATTTGATGTGTGTAAAATGCAACATATAAATTACATCAAATGAGGCATAAAACTAACATTTTTAAGTACTAATGTTGGAAAAAGAGTGTTTTTGTCTTCTTTTGGTACTTTCAGGATTAAATGAGCTCAAATTAACAAAAGAAGCAAAAAGGCAGCTAAATCTAACATAAATACAAGAAAAGGAACATAAGTGGATTGCCCGACCCCTCGACAGCATCCTCCCAAGCAAAACAGAGAAGGTAGAAGACTGAACACGCCCCGTGCTCAGCCAGCACGGGGCCGTGCCCAAGAAGCAGCAGAAAAGACAAACCTATAGAAGCTTATATTGCCCACCACGGGGCCGTGCCCAGTGAACACGGGGGCGTGGCGAAAGTACTGCAGGCGCATTAATTGTAATTGCGAATTACAATTAATGAGGAGAAAGATTGATAGACGGGCACAGGGCCGTGTGCAGCGGACACGGGGCCGTGCCCAGGCTTCTGTTCAGTCTATAAATAGGAGTGCTTGGCTTCATTGCAACTCATCCCTTGGCACACCACCTCTCTCACACTTCATCCACCACCCACCACCATCACAACACCGTCATCCACCACCATCATCCATTGTCCATCATAGAGTGTGTGAGTCGTCTCGGGATCCAAGATTGATCGTAAGAGTTCTTGACAATCAAGGCCATGTTTGCCTAAGTCTCTTACATCACTTGGTGAAGACAAGTGTTTAGTATAATACTTTTTATTTTTAATCTTTTGCACTTTTTATTTGGTTTTGTATTAATGACTTTAATAACTAGTTGCTTATGTTGAAGGTGATTCTTCCTTATCGTTTGTCCGTGGTGTCTTTGCATTATTTTACTGTCTATATAAAATAAAAGATTTTCACCATTCATATCTCCACGGTCTATATGGAGGTATGTTGGCTACCTGGTCGGGGGTTAAGGTAACGGTTTGGTAAGGGTCTTGCCCTTGTTCAGCGTTTAGAGGTCCTGCAAGGGACCTGGGTCAAATTTAGCAGGATCTCCTTCAATACACATAGGTATTGGATGGCGGGGATCCAAACTCTTTGACCCCCTCATAAGTTAACTACTATTAATACTATAACCCGGCTATTTAGGACTGTATCCCTGCTGACTCAGACTACTTAGTCGAGGGTAATGTCACCTCCAAAAGAGGGGCCTACCATAATTTGCATTAATAACTTAATTCATTATCTTTCAATAATCTGACCATTTAGGATTGTATCCTTGCTGACTCAAACTACTGGGTTGAGGGTAACGTCACCTTCAAAAGAGGGGCCTACTACAATAACTAAGATAATCTCTTAAACAAGTGCAAAAGTGCGAAAATAATCAAAGGTTATACTAATACATGAGTCGGATCAAAGTGATTCATATTGTCTATCTGTTTTTATTTTTATTTTTATTTTTCAGTATTTAGTTAGTTTTATTTTCTTAGTTTAAAAATCTTTTCTAACATTTTGAATTGGTTAGACGTTGAGGATAAACCGGTACTAAAAGCTCTTGTGTCCTTGGACGACCTCGGTATCTTACCAACACTATACTACGTCCACGATGGGTGCACTTGCCCATATGTGTGTTTTGTGTTAGTAAATATCGTGTTTTATAAATTTAAAACTTGGCTAAAAGTGTAAAAAGGACTTAAAATATACATCTAAAATATAACACACTTCACGCACATCACCATACCAGGTAGTTATCGGCTGAAAGTTTAATAGGGGATAGGTGAGGGACAGAGTTGATGTTGGTGAGGGAATCAGAAGCCATGTAAAGGTGGGATTAGGGTGAAAAAGAAGGTTGTCGGCTGAAAGAAAAGAATGTGGGGAAGAGAGAAAGTCGCAGGAAAGAGAAAGGAAGAGGGGATAATTTTAGGCTAATACCATGTTAAGATTTGTAAACCAATCTCATTGACCATTGAGGTTTGGGAGGATTATATTTATAAACAAGAATTACAATAATCTCTCCTGTAATTACGGAGAGATAATAACAAATACAAGGAAATGATATAATTTACATTAAATACAAATTATTTCCTAATAGATATAAATAAAAAAAGATATAATGTGGTCAATTTAGAGATAATGTAATCTCTTTATACATCTCCATCATGTTCAACAAGAACACATATTTTATAAAACGAATTCACCATTTGGGTGGTTGTGGTATGCATTCAACCCTTCACCCAATGTATCACTGAATCATGCTCAAAATAACACAAATGTAATAAAATCAATTGGCCATTTGGGTAGTTGTGGTGTACATTCAAACTTTAAACCCAATGTATATATCAGTGAAGTTCAAGAACACAAATGTAACAAAATGAATTGGCCATTCGTGTGGTGGTGTACATTATGTAAAAAAAAACGAATTGGCCATTTGGGTGGTTGTAGTGTACATTTAATAAGAGCCTTGGTTTTTTATAATGCATATATCTATTAAAATTATGATGTTTTTTATAATCCAAATATACGTATACTATTTACTAATCTAATATTTATTTGTTGTCTTTTTTTCATGTTGATTTTCTCTTGGGCTTAAGCTGATTGAGCCTATTTAGTTTGAGTCTGCATTGCTTCTGGGCCCGGACCCTTTTTGGAGTTTTCCTGGTCTGCAAAAGATGTTGTTACACCATTTACGTTTCCTCCATCATTTTTACCTTATAATATAACTAAAAATCATATTTTTCAAATTTTATCTCTTATTCTAAAAAACTTCCCACATCCTATATTTTTTAATTTTTTTCGTTTTGATACACTCACAATAATTTGATTGAGGATGAATTGCAGTTTTTTTTATATATGAATAACTAGTATACCAAAATTTTAAAATATAGGGGATGGGTTAGAGAAATGATGCATGGGATGTAGTGGATATTTAGTAAATTTTTTTAAATTTTAAAGATAAGGGAAAGTTTGATGGATAGAGTGTTAATGCTCTTAATTGAAGGTTAGTGGAGCTTGATTAAAGGTTATTTTCATATTGATTGGAGGTTAATTGGTGATTGTCATGTTTATCATTCTTCTCCTCGCATATTTATTTGAGGGCTTCTTCTTCTAGATATATTGATCGATTAATAGTCTTCTAATTATGTTCATCTTTGTAATCGGATTCATCTGAAGGGGTATGGTCCCAAAAAGCTGCGTTGACAAATAAGGTCGCGCGCGGGACCATACTCCTATTTTACTAATATGGCATCTTTCTCAACCTCGCGCCGGCTAATCAGGTGAAACATAGGTCGCGCGCGAGGTCCAAGCAAAGACAAGCCCAGATTTCACACTTAGCTTCCTGGATAAAGACCATCACTTCATAGACCTTGCGCCGGCTAGATGGGACTTCCCCATGGGTCGTGCGGAGGACAGAAGCGCAGGTCACCTTAGGACAAGTACGAAAGGTACGAGTGGCAGAGCAGTGGACGAATGAGCGTCCAACAGACTGTATTCGATCGTGCTCCACGATTAGTAATCGTACAAAAGACAAGAGAGTACGCAAGGACGCATACGTGGCACCAATCAGCATGCGCCGACACCTGCTCCACGATCTCCACTCAGCCGCTGATGGCAGAGAGACAACAAGAACAACGGTCAAGACACGTGGATCCATTCAACGTGCGCCAACTCCGTCCTTACCCAGAAGCATTAACGGTTGCTGCAGAGGGGACAATAAGGATATTCCTTGTTGTCGACTCTAGGCCTATCAGCCCATCTCCTTCTTCACTACTCCAGCTATAAATAGGTGCCTTCACCTACAGGTTTATTCATTCTAATCCTTGCCCTCTCACTATTAATCACACACTTATTTCCTCAAAACGCATACTTATTCTCACGCCGGAGAGTGGTTAAGAGGAGAACCCCCATTTTCCCCTCCTCTTAACGAGCTTAACGTGGTGTTTAGTGTTTTGTAGGAAGATCATGACTACAACTTGGAGATGATTAAGAAGATTAACCTTATTTGTTGAGGCACACACAACAAACTAATCACCAGATTAGTTTGGTGTTTCTTCATTGGCGCCCACTGATTTTTACAATCAATTTCATCTTCTTTTTTCTGAGCTATTCTGTTCTCTCGATCAATGGCTGATCATGGAATACCAAATTTTGGTTTCGGTACATGCTCTCAAATGTGAACAGGGTAGGACACGTCACACGTCCAAAACCTACCCAATGACGAGTTCACCGAAGGAGAAACTGCAAACGTCGGGGTTGCCCGCGTAAGTGGTGTTCGCATCACCCAAACGGCTACCCCGACAAGTCACAGAGCTGGCCCATCAATTCCAGCACCACCGAACGTATCCACATTTTTGGATTTACTAGAGAGGGAAACACTCGTCTCCTGGTATGCCAAGCAACAGGAAACCTTGAATCTCGTATACTCCCAGTTGAGCGTGTAACAGGCAATTCTACAAGCGCAAACGAAGCCATCTCTTGTGGCAACACCCGCACCAAGGCAGGGGGCGCATCAGACACCTCATCAAGAGAATGTACAAAGGCAGCATGAGAGGCATGCTTCTCAAAGAAGACAGAGCGCGCACGATACGTGTGACACCTATGATGAGACAGACAGTTACTGTGAACATACCTCTCATGTGCAACAAAGACATCCATTGAATAGCCGGCTCGGGCCGCGCAACATCAATGACGAATGGGAAAACAACACTGATGAAAACGATTCCACATACCGTCAAGAAGAGATCTCTTCAGTTTTGAACCGTTTGCAAAATAACCATGAATCATACCGACCAAAGCCGCGTATACGTATAATGAAGCAGCGGAGCATGACTTCAGTCTTTTTTATATGCCAGCGGTAGCAGCTGAGCATTCCAAGTTTATCCGTACCATCGCTTTAGCTCCGCTGGAGAAAGCTAATCTCCCACAAACTGTGGGTACGTTTAACGGCCTTACTGATCCAGATGATCACGTTCAACTTTTTACAAGTGTAGGTGTGGTGGGCCGATGGACCATGCCTATGTGGTGCCATCTCTTCATTCAAAATCTCATGGGAGCTGCTCGTGCGTGGTTCGACAGTCTCCCAACTGGAAGAATCAAGTCATGGGTCAATTTTCAGGAACAATTCCTAGCCCACTTCAGCCAGCAAAGGCGATACAAGCGCGACACATCTGAAGTTATGGACATCTGGAGACGAGAGAATGAAGGTTTGGAAGATTTCATCACTCGCTTTAACAAGGAGTGCTTAGAAATTGGTAGAGTGAGCGAAGATCTGGTGCGCGCCCACTTCAAGAAGGCAATCCGTTGTGATAGTCTAATCTGGAGTATCACGGGCAAAGACGGTATGCCTAAAAAGTGGGACAAGCTGATGGCAGCAGCCAAAGTAGTCGCACAATCAGAAGAGTGATTGACTGGTGGCAAGTCCAGTTATTATTCAGAAGGTCGTTACTCTAGAAACAACGCGCGCGAATCAAATAGGCGCAAAAACAACAAAAACCCTGGCTGGAAGTCCAACCAGTCCAGCGGCTACGATGAAAGGCCTCGATTCAAGGAGGACACGTGCGATACGATCGATCAAATTGGTTACCGCAAGGTGGTCAAGAACGAGAATAGAGAGAAGCACTGGACTCTGTTAATCAAGACACCTAATGAGGTTCTTATGACGAAGAATCATGATTTCAAAGCTCCAAAGCCAATGTTGAACAAGAAGGGTCAAGACCCTAATCTTTATTGTGATTTCCACAAGGATACAGGTCATCTGACTGATGACTGTATCTGTTTACGTCAAGAAATCGAGAAGGCTCTCAAAAGTGGCAAGTTGAGCCACTTACTCAAGAACGTGCGCAAGGAGACGCGCCAGATTCAGAGAAACGACGAAGGTGGTCAGAAGAAAGTCCGCAGGTTGGAAACACACATGGTCGACGAACCAAGAAAGAGCATGAAAAGCAAGGGCAAGCGCCCATTCGAGCCAGCATGGCAAGAGCAGCAAGTAATCTTTCAAGTGGTGCGCAGGGGCCCCGCGCCACACGCCCCGTCGTCATCACTGGCATCATAGGCCATTACGAAACAGACTATGTCTTCATTGACCCTGGAAGCACAACCGATATAATCTACGAGCAATGTTTCGATCAATTTGATCCTGAAGATAAGGCACGCTGTAACACCTCGAAATTTTTGCGTCCAATAAGGTATTGACACGTGTCTTGAGTTTACACAAGGTATTAAATACTGAACAAAGGACTAAAGTTGACAAACATGGAAAGTATGTAAATTCGAGGGTTAAAAATGTCAACGAGGGATAAATATACTGTATAGTAACCCTAAATGATGCTCGTACCTTCAAACGAATAAATCATGGATCGTACGGAAAGAAATGCGGAAGAAAGTGAGAGATTACAAACTACAAGGGTTAATTGTGTCAACATGTTTAAGTCACACCTCTGAGTGACCCTTTAACATACCCGAGTCTTTGTAACAGTAAATTACGCTCACTAGAATATATGATATAAATTTCGCGAAATTCCGTTTTAAAACGAGAAAGTTATGATCAATTTCGTATGCGAGGGGTTAGAAGCGTCAACAATGAAAGATAAGGCTTTTCGGATAGTAATTAAACTAACCGGGGACTTAACGGCGCGGGTAAAAGTCATGAGGCCCTTATTCGTAAATAATCGAGGCCCAAATCGCAAAGTTACCCCTTCGAAACCGAAAGGTCAGGCTAATAATGGCAAAAGATTTGAAAATCTTGAATTACAGGCCTCAGGCGGCCCGCGTTAGAGAATCAAGGAAGCTTATGCGGGCCGCGAGCCATAGGAAGATACGGTTCCTGACATAAGGATTCAGGCGGCCCACGTGAGCCCAGCCTGAACCTTAATACGGGCCGCGTCAAGTCCCCAGAAGCAGAAAACTCACACAGATTCAATGTTTGATGCTTTAACCGACCTTGGGAGCAATTATGGCAGCATGGGCGCCCCCTACATATCCCCTAACACTCAGGGACAGCTGCTGATCATCCATAAGCAATTATAGACTTAGTTGTGATGATCTTATGCCCCAAAATTCACTATAAAAGGCAATGTAGTGCACACAATTGAAACACACCTCAAACCTGCTTTCTTGATCACTTCTGGAGCTCAAGAGCACTCTTCTAACATCTCTAGTCGTGCACCAAGCTTCTGTAAGTATGCCTAACCCTTTGTGGTTTAGTTTTTACATAGTTTTAGCTTAAAAGTCAATCCGTCGTAATTAACGATTGACTTTACGATAAATCACAAATGGTCCAGTGGATTGTCGAATCAAGGGTAGTTATATGTTGGTAATCATGTGGGCTTTAAACCCCTAAAAGGGGCACCCTCTGATTCCCACTCGGACTAGTCCGAATGGCGAGTGAAACTTGCTTAGAAAAAGTCAACATAATACTATTTTGCAATTTTAAGCATGATCAGTAATATAGATGGCGTGTAATCTGTTTTAACACTCATATAACATGATAATAAGTATATTAACTAGTCTAAGCTTGTTTGATCCGACCATTTACTGTTTTGACCCGGTTCGGAACCGAAAGTCGCAAAACTTTGACTTTTGCTTTGACTTCAGTTCTGACCTGTTTTGGTATGATTTAGATATGCCTTAGGACTCTCTTAGGACCAGGTTACATGATGGTATAACCCTCTGTGACCGGTTCGTTGGTTGTCCGAGTCTTTATCACATTTCCGTTAAATGCTTAAAAGTTGACCGTAACGCCCTTTTTAATTTAAAACGAGAATTTTTGACATATGGAAGGACAATAACCTTAGTCACTGATTTCTAAGCATGTCCCTAAAATTTCACGTCAATCCGAGGTCCAGAATAGGAGTTATGCTAAATAGCGCAATTACGGAAACTTTAGTAATTAAATGGCGCAATTAGCATAACGCCTATCTAAACCTAGATTTCGACACCAAAACTTTTACACACTGATGTAAAACAATATTTTGGAATTTTTAAAGATTTTTAATTATTTTTAACCTGCTCATAACCTGCGGTTATGGCATCGGTTCGGTAAATACCGAATATACCCTTTTCGAGCATAACTTGAGTTCTACAAGGTCTTTTGACCCGATTCCAGTTGCTACTGATTTTAAATAATAAATAGAGTATTTTGGACTTTATAAACTATTCGGAAAACTCAGATTTCCTGTAGAACTCAGAAACCTCTTTTATAATCTTTAAAATGACCGAAATACCCCTACGGGGCATATAATGGATTTAAACTCGTTGCGGGCATTATGGAAGGTATCCTACTGATACCACAACCTCTTTAAAGCATATTGACTTAGGAAACTGGTGTAGGACTCTTACGGTTACCCGTTACGCCTTTTGCGCGCACGGTTCGGCTTATGTAACTAGTTTACATAAACTAACCGAAACGGGTCAAACCTTATTGTTTTGACCTCAAAATCCGGAGTGTGGTTATATTACCCATATAAAACAAGTCTTCAAACTTTTTGGGTCCGAATCACATTCCATTCCCGGTTTTCGCCTTTCACGCGACTAAGCCGTAATTATCCTTCGAAACCAACCGGTCTAGCTAAGGCTACAATAAAGACCCGTTAGGATTCTAATAGGTTGTTTAAACCTTCATTCCAGAATAGGAGACCAGTAAAAGAAACTTGCAATTGTTTATTAAGGATTATTACTTGCTCAGGTAAATACTTTTAACTTATTTTCCGTTATACGGGCTTGGGTTACGGTATTTAAAATACCGCTTGGTCGGGCAATTGACCCCAACTCATTAGTAGTCGGGTGATCTCAATGTGACCCGTTTAAAAATTGGTTTTGTTGGCTTTATGCCTTTGGGAGCTTAATGACCATGTCCCGGATATCCTTGGCATCATTTTACGAAATGGCCACGACCCCGACACACGTTTGTAGGCGTACACCCGTAATGTGTCTATATTATTAAAGGTATAACCGTTGGTTTTCCCGCCACGGCTTTATGCTTTGTGGCGTGTCTATTAACCTTTAACCCGGCACGACCCGGGCGACCGAACGTATATTACAAGATTTAATTATAAATTCTCTCAAGTTATAAAGAGTTTGTGCCATGTGCATTCAAACCAATTTTATTAAACATTTTTCAGAAGTGTCGGTTGAATGTATTTACCAGTGTAAACTGACGTATTTTCCCAAAAAGATTAAATGCAGGTTCTAAGCGTAATTGGATGGATATTTCTCCTTAGCATCAATAAAGAGTCTCGCAAGCCTAAGATGCCTACGTCTGTTGAACAATACTTATATTTTATTTTGATCCTCTGTGGATTATATTTCGACGACTGTGATACTTTGATATTACATTCAATGGTTGAAATATACTTATTTTTATGCTTCCGCTGTGCATTTATATATTGTGTGGTTTGACTATATTGTTGCCAACTACGTCACGGTAATCCCCCACCGGGCCCACCGGTGAAACACGTGGAAATCGGGGTGTGACACACGCCTAGAATCAGTGGACTACCCGTTGTCTGGTTTCTGTAACGAAACGGTATTTCCACTGGGTCAGATCAGCTTCCCAATCACGCTATCTGATGGCAAACATTCAAGAACAACCAATGTCAATTTCATGGTCATGCCAGTTAAATCAAGACACGATGTCCTGATTGGAAGAGAAACTCAGGGTGAAATGTGTATGGTAACATCCACCCCGCACTCAGCTATCGGTTTCCCAACAGAAATGGGGGTGGCAATTATCTACTCAAGAAAAGAATCATGGCAACTGAGGAAGCTCGGCCAGCGAAGGCCAGCAAGGTTACGCCGCCAACAGAACCAGAAAAGTGGATCCTGAATCACAATACCCAGAGCACGGCTATAGGTTGGAGAAGATTAAGAAGATTAACCTTATTTGTTGAGGCACATACAACAAACTAATCACCAGATTAGTTTGGTGTTTCTTCAGAGGGCTTCTTCTTCTATATATATTTATCGATTAATAGTATTCTAATTATGTCCATCTTTGTAATCGGATTCATCTGACTTGTTTGTCTTTGTTAAATAAAACGACAATTGTGTTTTGTTTATCAATATACCATTGTGTTTGACAATCTCACTTGTGTTATAGATAAGTAGGAATGCTAAACATGTGATGTTCATTGGTTGATGTGTCAAATCTAAACCAATGATTCATGCGTGAACACACATGACATGTTTAATCCGAAAAGTTATATTTTATTTCTTTACATATTAATACACTATAATTACAATTTTCCAATGGAAAACAAAAACATTATATAAAAGAATAACATTTAGTGGCGAAGCTTGGAAAAAAAGTTGGGGGGGGGGGCGGAAGGCACCGGACCTAAAAAAAAAATTCTATGTTCGGGTTGGACGTCGGTGATTCGATTCGAGTCGGGGGGCTGAAGAAACATGTAACTAATTTTAGTTTGGATTAGTTGGGTTTATGTTTCTACCATAAGGGTTAATCTTCTTTGGGTTTCTGAGCCCCTTGGTGATCGGCTAATCCTGCAAAACAGAACATAGTTAGCTCGTTAAGAGGGGAACATGGGGATTTCCCTCTTAACCAGACTCTGGCGTGAGAATAAGAGATTGCTTTGAGGAGATAATTAAGTATTAAGAGTGAGAGTAGAGGGCATAGAATGAAGTAACCAGTGAATGAAGGGTCCTATTTATAGCCGGAGAGGTGTAAGAGGATGTGGGCTGATGGGCCTTGGGCCGGAAGACGACAACATAGCGGGTATGCTCCTTGTCTCGTTGGTGTCGACCGTTAATGGCTTCTAGAAGTGCTCCGGTGCTGGCGCACCGTGATTGGAGCCACGTGTCGCTGTTGTTGGCCTTGTTTCCTCTCTGCCATCAGCAGGTGAGTGGAGATCATGGGGCAGGTGTCTCTTCCCTGTGATTGGTGCCACGTAAACGTCCTTTAGTACTTTCTGTCTCCTACACGTCAGACGATCGTGAAGCACGATTGAGCAGAGCCTGAAAGACGCGGATTGGCCCTTTTCCTCTGCCACTTGTACCATGAGAGCCTTCTGAAGTAGCCTTGCGCCATATCTATGCGTGGTCCTTGCTGAACACGGAACTAGCCCGCGCATGGTACTGGTGATTAGAGGCTCTTATTCAGAAGGCTAAGTGTCGAAATCAATGTTCTTTCATGTTTGGACCTCATGCGAGGTCAGTCCTTACTGAGGTGACCAGCGCGAGGTTTGGATTGAACATCTTATTGAATGAGGAGTATGGTCCCGCGCGCGGCCTAGAAAAAAGTCTGTGCGGCTTTTTAGGACCATACCCCTTCAAGTCCCCCCAGTCTAGTGCTGCACCATGTGCAATGTAAGTGGTTTGAGCTCTGGACTTAGAAGAAAGAAGTGTTAATGCTTTGAAATGCTTGCTTGATCCTGGTTGGCGACGCGCGTGTAATTGCTTGTCAGTTACTATGGCGCGGCTACCAGGTTTGGCTCTTGGTGGTTCACTGCCTATAAGGTTTAAGCGCGCTGGGTTATTGGTTAATTGTTGCTGATGCGCGGCCTTAGTGGCTTCTGCATGAAGTTTGTAGTAACTTCGGGCTGGAAAACTCTCGAAATTTGAACTCTAACGGGTTTGTGCAAATGTCGTTGATGGCGACGTTTGAGTTGACCGCTGACACGGCTGTCATCAAGTTGTCCCTGACGGTTCAGCTTTCCGTCAGGCGAGTGAGGCCCACGCGCGCGTGGTAACCGCCACTCCGATAATCCCGCCTTACGTGGCGTTCTGTGATTGGGCATGCGCGCGGTGATCTCGGCACGTTTACCCATCGCATTAAATGCGATGGGTATATATACCTGATGAGAGACGAGAGCAGATCATCTTTCCTCTTTTGTTATCATTTTTCCTCCCTACTTGCTTTCGAGTTCTTTGAATCTTCAAGTCTTTGAAGAATACAGTAGCAGATCTTCAAGGTTCTTCATCACATCTTCAAACTTTTTTCCGGAATATTCAAAGTTTAAACTCGCCTTCATGGCTGAAGAACATCAGGAAGAGAATCCCGGTGAAGAAGGTCCCGTTCCCGTCCTTAAGTGGGACTTAGGACTATTCGAGCAGATTACACGGAGTTTCCGGTTTCCACCGGAATGGGATGCCAGATACCCCGGTCAGAATCAGACGACCGCCGATGCACCGCCGGGGTATATCACGTTGTTTGAAGATTTCTTTCATCAGGGCAACTTCCGGTTGCCGGAGACAAATTTCATGGCCCACATTCTTCAGTTTTATGGGTTTCACATTTCACAAATGAGTCCTCCTGGAATGGTAAGGGTCCGACACTTCGAGTTTCTTTGTCGATCCCATGATGTTGAGCCAACTGTGGTAAGGTTCAGGGTTTTCTATCAACTGATCAGAAACATGGGCTTCTACTCATTTGCTAGCCCGGGGGCTGCGAAGAAGATACTTCTGAATCCTCCTAAGAGCTTTCATGACTGGAAGCCGAAGTTCTTTTTTATTCGCGAGGAGGTGATACCGATCGCCATGACCTTCTACGCATGGTCCAAGCTGATTTTGAAGGAGGATCTGGCGTTTCCCAAGACGGAAGGTTGGTATCTGACGCTTACTGCCACCCCAAACCGAGTGTTTGGTGGGAACGTCTTGGTAGCGGTGCGTATGAGTGACTAGTGGCCGGCAGATAGCAAGGACGTTCCAGTTTTGAAGTTTGAAGATAGAGGTTAGTTACTTCCTTAACTTCTTTGATTTCTTGTTTTGTAGCATGTGCTTAACTATTTATTTCGCGTGTAGAGGCGCATCTGTGGCAAGCTGCCTTTCCCACTTTTGGTGGGTCCATGGGCGTGCGCCCGCTTAGAGCTGGGGAAGAATACTGGTATGACCAGATTAAAGATCATTTTATGTATCTAGTTGCTGATGCTTTCGCTGATCCACCTACTGCAACCGAAGGTGCGCATATACCTAACCCTCAACCTCTGCGCGCTTTGACCTCTGCTGGGAAAGAGATTGTCTATCTTTCCAGCGAGGAGTCTGTCGGATCTTCCAATGGAGAGTTAAGTTCCTGGTCTACCATCTTTGCAGGTGTGCTGCGCGACTTGGGTATTGACCCTGAAGAGAAGAAGAAGAAGACCAGAAAGAAGAAGGTTATCACCATTGATGCTGATGTGACCAGCAAGAAAGGTGGAAGTAGCCGTACAGCGCCTGCTGCTGCTGAAAAAGGTACTCTACGCTTTCGCCAGAGTAACTTGGAAGATTATGTGATTATCAGTGACTCACTTGAGGGTTTGTTGCGCGTAGGCGAGAAGAAGACAGGAGTTGCTGGTTCACGGAGTTCCGGGAGCGCGGGTTCTCGCAACCCAGATGCTGGAGCCACTCCGTTTTCTCTCGTGCATGATGAAGAAGAGGAGGAAGAAGAAACAGAGGAGCCTGCTGTAAAGTTGGTTAGAAAGAGGAGTAGGGAGACTACGGCTGGCGCTTCAGTAGTGCCAAAGCCTGGTGGAGCCCCCCTTATTGGAAAACAGAGCAACTTGCGCTCTCTTTATAGATTTTCTCCTGGTTAGTTTCTTGTTTTCCCCTTGCGTTTTTTTTATTATCTCTTCTTAACATTTTATGTCTGTAGAGGCCAAAAAGAAGACCCCTGAAAAGAAGGGTGTCGTTATCACAGAACCCTCAGAGCCGGCGCAAAAAAGGCCCAGGGTTACCATCAAACCCCTCAAGGCTGCTGGGGTAGATGCCGATAAGGGGAAAACTGCTAAGAAGAAGAAAAAAGCTAAGGAGAAAGAAAAGGAGAAAAAGAAGGAGAGAACTGTTGAAAAGCCTGTTGGAGCTGATCCACAGGATACCGGGACCGCTGCTGCAACTGTTAGTGATAAGGCACAGGGTCCGGAGATTGTTCATGTCACGGGGCTTGACCAACCCCCTCATGAAAAGAAAAAAGAACCTGAGGTTGAAAAACCAACTGATCCTGTGCCAGCCGATGCCCCCGTTCATACTGCTCAAGTAACTTCTACTACTGGGGGTCGGGTTCTGCTCCTCACAAGGAGAAAGCTGCTGCTACTGGTGGCGCGAGTTCTGGTGGCGCTGGAGGGTTTATATCGCGATCTCCCATCGGTCCCAAAGATACTGTAGGTGACCTTTATTACAAAACCTATACCGAGGAGTCGCGCGGCAACGCTCCACACCAAGCTCCTTGGAGTCTAAAGCAAAAAGACACGTTTAATGAGTTTGCACCGTGTCGTGATTGGTTCTTAAATTCCTTCCCTCCTGGTGAAGTGAACCGCCAAAGAGCGCGAACCCATGATGGCTGTACCAGGCTTATGTTGTTGGAGAAGCCAATACTCGTGCCGCCAATCATCAGATCGTGCGGGAATGGCGCACGATGGTCAAGAAGCGGGAAGACTGGGAGAAGTATCGAGAGCGCCTTGTGAGGCAAGCTAAGGAGTTCGAGAAAGCTAATGCTGCCTTTGCTGACGAAAAGGCTAAGTTCGAGACTGATAAGAAATCAGAAGAGTGGGGCCGCGAGGGCCTTAGGAGCAAACTTCGCGCTGCTGAAGACCTCCTAGCAAAGGAACGTGCCGATTGGAAGAAGATTTGTGCGAATGATAACGACCGCATGTATGTGGCTCGCGCCAAAATTACTGAGCTTGAGGGTAACGTTTATGAGCTGACCAGGAAGGTCGAGGATATGCATGCTGCGAAGGAGCATGTTGAGGTTTGTCAAGCGTTTCCTTTTCCTTGCATTTTTTGTTTACAGAATTTATCTAAATCCTTTATCCTTTGTAGGTTGAGCTAGCTGAGGTGAAGGCGTAGGTAGTTAGTAAAGATAAGGACCTGGCGGCCAAGGATGTTGAGATCGCCGAGTTAAAACGTCGCCTGCGAGAGCAGGTTGACAAAAGTGAGTCCTTGGAAATCGACCTTGAGGCCGAGATGGGAGAAGCTGCCTCTACTGAGGAGGCCAGGCGAAAGGCCGAGGAAGCACGCGCCATAAGTTCATCTGCCCTTAATGTGGCGCAGAATAACTATGCTGAAGCCCAGGGCATTGTTGACACGCTGGTCTCCGAAGCTGATTGGATGCGTGGCAGGGGATTAGTTCTGGTATTGTTCTCTTTTAAAGTTAGGTTTTATTTGTTAAACCATATTTCTCATTATGTTTCTTTGGGTGTAGATGGCCAATTCTATCCTAAATGCTGCGGAGCTGGATGGAGCTGTTGCTGCTCTAATAGATGTCTCTCGCGCGATTGGTCACCGTGGAGGTTATCTGGAGTGTGCGTAGCATGTTGAAGAGGTGCTTGGGCAAGAGTTTGACACTAGCCATTGCTCAGTGACCAGTGAAGCCGATGCCGAGTTGGCTCGCGCTGAAAATGCTTACGATCATCTGTCATTGCCTATTATGGACTTAGTGGCAAAGGCTCTGGAGCATGATGACTGGTTCCAGCGTCTAAAGGCCATTCTTGACCCACCAGAAACCGTTGAACTATCTGATGAGGAGGAGGAGGCGGGCAATGATGGTGATGGTGATGGCCAACATGATGGTGATGATGGTGAAGGCGATGGTGATGGTCATGAATAGATAGTGTTGGTAGGCTTTGTGCCTTGTAATTTTATTTTTGGATGTTACATGCATCTGTTTGCGTGGGCGCGCTTGTTTGGTTTTGGCCTGATGATGTTATGTTAATATTGCCATGTAATCGTTGCGCGATTGCGCTTGTTTAATATAATCTTTATGTTTGCTTTTCCTTTGTCCAGTTAAAATTATTGCACTGTTGTTAGAAACTTTGGTTAAGTTAGCGCGAATAAATGTAAGTGTGGCTCTTGTGCGAGTGTAACTGCCCGGTCTCGCGCTGTGTTCGCGGAGGACCTTGGAGGCATAACTCAAGAGCTCGTAATTTTGTAGGCACTTGTAGGTTAACCTCATGTTAAAACTTGGGGATATGGTTCATCATCTTGTTCTTTGTGTTATCATGTTTAGTAAATCAAGTACAAATTAATGTCTCTGATTTACCGTTTTGCAATTAAGCCACCTCTTTACCACTTGTAGGATCGTATTCTGACCCGAACGAGTCTATCAGAGGAGTCTTGATCAGTTACATGTGCGGAAAACAAGTAACTAACGTAGAAACAACTAGATATTCACTTAAATCACGCTTTTGATTAATATAACAGCTTGTACAGTCAAATCTCACACCGGCAGCACCTCGGTATGGAAATCAAGAAGTCTTTTCAAGTGATTTCGTTCATGGGCTATATATAGCTGCCTAGATTTCGTTCATAGTGACATCAGACCATAAAAGCGAAATCAGACATTGTGATTTCCCACATAGTGACATGTCCATATATGTGAAATCAACTTATCCTGATTTCCCACATAGTGACATGTCCATATATGTGAAATCAACTCTCTTGAGAAATCACCACTACTACTTTATATTCCCATACAATGTGCCCTGATCTAACATTCTAAGACTAAGACTCGATCTAACATTCTAAGACTAAGACTCGATACAAGACGAAGTCGACAGATGCATGCACTAACAGACTCCCCCTCAGATGTTGACGAGTCTTAAGTGTCGAGTCTTCGTATCTTCAGTCTTGATCTGTCTCTGGGCTTCACTCTCTCAATCTTTTCTCGCAGGTCTTCAGACTCTCTCTTGCAATATGCTGACATTTTCTCTAAATCATAAGCTTGTCCGAATCAAATGACCTGGCTCTTCTGTCTTTCTTTTAGCTCAGGATCATCACCTAATTCAAACTTAAAACCTGCATAAACTCTACCTCACAGTAAATTTCTCTCACTTACATGTTTCAAAAATAAAACTTGCACTAACTCAGACTCTCCTTCAAAACCCAAACAAAATGATTTTCATATCAATCTGATGAACCACATGAAGGTTTGATAAAAAATAATCAGCTTTTTAAAGACAAACTCCCCCTCAAATTATACTCATCATGTTTAGCACTCAGAATTTTGAAAATCAGCTTTTCAATATCAGTTGTCAAAAATCTTTTTGAGTTTTCAAAAGTTTATGCTAAAACACACTAAAAATCTTTTTGGATTTTGAAATAAAAAAAAAATGTAATGCAGTAAAGAAAATATTTACAGACACTATTTTTGTGAGTTTGTGTAAGAGGACCATATCAGTAATTGAGACATGTCACTAACACTGTTAAGCTTGATTACGTTTTAAGTTCTAAACAATTCACCTAGATTGTCAGTATATTTGTCCACTTAAATTTTCACACAAATTTCAACTGATCCGATATACGATGTTAATGTTTTAAGCTCTTGAACTTATTCGTGTGTCCCACTACTTGAATATACTCCCGTATCCAGATCCCAATATTCAGTCTTACAGGTGAGTATACCGCAGATGATATCTGTAAAGGGGTTAAATTGCGAGGGTCATGAGAGCTCAGGTCGATACTTCCGTATACGCAAAGAGATGACGGCTTCGACTTTTGGTGTGTCCCCTTTAGAGGATCTTTTTGATTTCAGCAGCAGCGACTATCAATTTTATTGTTTCATCAGCATGCTGAGGGCGTAGCTATATTTCAAGCTTTTTGCGGAAAGCATTATCCGGGGACTAGGTCAGTATTTCCATACAGCAGAAGTCCCGGGATAATACCCCAGATATCACTAAGCATAAAGACCTAGTATCTCAGAATAAGGGACCTTTCAGACAAGATTTCAGGGGTTACCTATATATCCAAGAAGTTGTTACCCACAGAATAAGCAAGTTTGAATTTTTAGATTTATATCTCATCACAATCTACTAAATGTGTAAAAACCTACTGGCATATCCGCAGTGAGATTCTTTATCACATTTTAACTTTCCAGTTCTTTAGCATGTTGTGACAGTCCACTGATGTACTATCATTTCCTCTTTTCACAACAAAACTCATTTTTGCTTTATCATGTTTTTGGCTTTTTCAAATTTTCTAATGTTTTTGGATTTTCTGAAATTTTCTACTCCCCTTAAAATGCAAACACATTAAGGAAATTTGAAAACAAACTAAGCTCTTGACCCACTTGCAGGAAAAATTCAAAACAAAATGTACAGAAACTAGACAACTGCTATCGAATCGCATCAATTCGCCATTCACTAGACATATACAAACAGAATTCCCCCTTTCACAAATCATTTTCTCATTATGATTTCAAAACACTTAAGTATGTTTTAATCAAAATGATTTTTCCGGAAAATGAGTTTGTTTTTACCACTTGTAGGATTTAAAATTTTTACTCCCCCTAAAATCAAAATATATTTCAATTTTGATTTTCTGGGAAAATTTGAAACAAACTGTACAAACTTGACAACTTGATGAGAATCACTTCAATTCTCCATCCACCTGGCATAAACAATCAGAACTCCCCCTTACAACAAACTATTTTACCATTATGATTTCAAAACACATAAGTTTTAATCAAAATGGTTTTTCTGGAAAATTAGTTTGTTTACCAATCATTTGTAGGTTCGGGGTCACTTCATTATATTGTTTTCTACACACACATGACAGATTTTACAATTTCAGTTTTAAATCTCAAACATCACTTGTAGAAAATCAAGTACAACTTAATGTCCCTGATTTACCACATGTAAGGCGAAAAATCACCGGAGTGAAATTTCTCAAGAAATGTGCCGATTCATGTTCCACACTTACCAACCTGGGAACTTCGGCAAGTCAGGCTTTTCTATTTGAATAGATTCACCCAAGCCTGACGATCCTTGGGTGATTTTGAATTCTTGTTTAACAATGGTGGAAAATTTGCATCATCCATTGTTAAACCCGAATTCTCCTTTGTTACCTCAACACCAGGCTTCTCTGGCTTTGACGAACCAGAATCATTGCCTGCACATGGCTTGTCTGACTTTGATCTGTCAGATTCATTGCCTGAAGGTGGCTTGTCTGACTTTGACACGTCAGATTCATCGCCGACCATTTTCTTCTTTTTCTTTTCTTCTTTCGTCCTCAGATTTGTATCCGATGAATTCGTTTGGCTTGACTTTGCAATCGAGGGAGTCGATTCATCAGAACTCTTATTTTTACCAACAGATGAACCCGGGGACAAGATCTTCTCGAGATACTCTCTTGCCTTCTTCCTCTTCTTCCTCAGTCTGTATTTCTGCCCCTGTGAAAGTTTAACTTTCTTTTCTTGAACTTTCTGTTCTTGAACTTTAGGTTTTAGAACCTTCTGTTCATGGGGCTTGACTTTGACTGGAATCGTTGCCAATTTTTTAGAATTAGCCCTCAATCTGTCATTCGATCTTCTTGGGTAATCTCTGGCAATGTGACCTCTAATGTTGCAATTATAACATCTTCTCGTCTCATAGCTCCAATTCTGGCAGTTAACAGCAATGTGTCCTTGATAACCACATTGGTAACACACTCTGTTATAATACCAATCACCACTTTCACACCAGATGTTCAGATCATAGCATTGTTTGGCTTGGTGATATTCCTTCCTCATGTTTGCTGGATTTGGCTTTTGAGCACTTTGGTCAAACCTGCACCACTTATTACCAACACTTTTTGAGTTTTCATTTTTACTTTTTGTAATTTTTTATTTTGATTGGATGATCGATCTGATGAGTTGTTATTCTCTTTTTGAACATTTTTCAGATTTTTTACCCTTTTGTTTTTGTTCCACTTTCTTCTACAAAGGTTTTCGCTTAGAGCATTCTCCCTTTTCAGTCGATTATAGAACAGTTTTCTGAAATTTTTCTTTTAATTTTAAAAACAATTTTTGTTTTTTTAATTTTTTCATTTTCATCATCAGATTTCTCATCACAATCTTCAACTTTGACATTGTCAAAGTTTGTGACATTGTCACTTATTGGAACTGAATTGATCGGTTTTGGACAGGGAAAATTCAAACTATCTGATGAAGTCACAAAACCTTTCAGTTTCTTTTCAAGTTCATCAATCTTGATTCTTGAATTCTTAGCTTCATTTTCAAGCTGAGATATTCTTTCAAGATGAGACTTGATTGATTTTTCATTCTCATTCTTCATGTTTTCAAGAACAGATTTTTCATTTTCCAAAACTTTTAACTGTTCTTGAAATTTTGTTTCATTTGCTTTCAGATTCTTGTTCTCCAGTTTTATCCAGAAATCTTCATTTTCTGAAGATTTCTTTTTGCTTTCAAACTCTTTTTCTTTCTCTTTCAAAAACTCAATTTTCTTTTGAGCACAATCAGCTTCTTTTTCAAGTCGAATAATCGTCTGAAGATGAGAATTTATCATTTTTTGCTTTTCAATGTTATTTTTGCTAAAAACATTTCTCCCATCTTCAAGAATTTTTAATTGACTTTGATATTCTTTTTCCAGTTTTAACTTTTCATTTTCAAGAATTTTGATTTTATCTTCAAAGATTTTTTCACTTTCTTTCAATTTCTTGTTTTCCAATGTTAAACTGTTCAAATCACTTAACAGTTTAAAATTTTCGAACTTCAGCATTTCACAAGTTTCCTTCAAACCCAATATCTGTTTATTATCATCTTTCATCTCAATCCGTTCCTTTCC
Organism: Helianthus annuus; assembly: GCF_002127325.2. Classification (NCBI taxonomy): domain Eukaryota; kingdom Viridiplantae; phylum Streptophyta; class Magnoliopsida; order Asterales; family Asteraceae; genus Helianthus; species Helianthus annuus. The sequence continues at coordinate 79,575,173 of NC_035439.2, forward strand.
CCTTTGGTCATCATTTTGGCTTTTCTTATTTTCAGCATTGATCATCATCTGTACTTCAATCTTTTCAATGAGTAGACAAATTGTCAGTCGAGAAAATTCTCCAGAAATCTTCAAGTTCAAGATATAATTTCCCCATTCTTCTTGACATAAAGCACTGACAAATTTCTCAACCCATTCTTCTGGTCTTTTGGTTATACCAATTTTGGACATTGAATGAACAAGATGGCTATACCTCTCAATGATAGTTTTTGTGTTTTCTCCTGGATAACCTGAAAACAAATCAAATTCTTTCTTTAATACATTTATTCTGTCAAATGTTTCTCTATTCATATTAAAGAAATTGATATCCATGATTCGGTAACACGTTTATTAAGACAGTTCCTTCTCGAGCGAAATAGGCTTTTCGAGCGAAATCACTAAGCAATTTCAAGCAAAATCCCAATTTTCACCTCTTGGAGTGAAATCTGATGATTAAATGCTTCAAGAGCGAAATCAGATGTCTTATGAGCGAAATATGATGTCTTATGAGCGAAATCTGATGTCTTATAAGCGAAATCTGATATTAAATTTCCCAAGAGCGAAATCACCACTGTTTTGGAGCGAAATCAAGATGTGTTAAAAGCGAAATCAGAGAAAGTCCATATGAGCGAAATCAACTCGGGGGACAATTTGGTCCATTTTTAGTCCGAATTTTGGTCCCAAACTTTCAAGGATTAATCTATGTCCAATTTCCTATAATCTGTGAAATTTTGATACAAATTTGACCAATAAAACTCGTTCTGATGAAGAAAGAAGGTGTAGAAATCAGAATTTTTCAGCGAAAACGAGCTAAACGGTAAGAACTCTTCCTCCTGAGCTCTGATACCACTTGTAGGATCGCGAGACGACCTAACGAGTCGATCAGAAGAGTGCTCAGACTGAATCAGAGGCGGAATTCATTGATTCTGTCTTTGTTTAGCTTGATTTCACTATTAATTTTCTCTTTTATTGATCTGATAACAGTTTACAACCACATAGACGATTCGGCAGGGCTTCGCCGTCACATACAAGACCTTGACCGAACTAACTATATATGATTTCGCTCATAAATGCCTATTTATAGGCTTGGGATTTCGCTCATAGACACAAAGTCTACAAGAGCGAAATCAGACATTGTACATAAAAGCGAAATCAGACTTACTGACTCTATAAGCGAAATCAAGATTATCATGTGATTTCGCTGATAATGACAAAGTGTCATTATGAGCGAAATCAACACTATAACATGTTTTCTTGATTTTCGTGCACTGTACAAACAACCCTAACCAAAGACTCGAATGAAGATGTAGTCGACAGACAACTGCACCAACAAATTTACTGAAGTGTTTTCGTGCTAATCAAAAGTTTAACATGCATTTGTAACATGGAAGACATAAGGCATATGCTTTCATTCAATAAGAAACAGACGCTTAGGCCAACATACATCGCAAACAAGTAGGGCGTTTAGCCAACATAGGAAACTATAAAGGCAAGTGGCCAACATGAGAGAGCTAGGGCGCAAGGCCAAGAGAGGTTAAATATAACACTTGCGTAGTTGTTGCGCGTTCCACGTGCGCGGGATGATGTATCCATCCAGAGTGCGCAACTTGTAAACTCCCTTCCCTAGCACCTCGTGTATTAAGTATGGGCCTTTCCATTTGGGTGCTAGCTTTCCTGGGCGTTCGGCGTTTGAAGCTTCGTTGTCTCGGAAGACATATTCTCCTGGAGTGAAGGTACAAATGCGCACTCTCGCATTGTAGTACCTTTCCAGTTGTATCTTGTACTTGGCTTCTTTAATTCGCGCAATTTCGCGCCTCTCCTCCAGCAAATCCAAGTCAAGACGACGCTCTGCCTCGTTATTGATAGTGTTGACTACTGTCAAGCGTGGCGAGGGCAGGCCGATTTCAGCTAGGATAACCGCCACCGAGCCATAGACTAGGCTGAAAGGAGTTTCGCCAGTGCTTGCTTTCGGCATGGTTCGATGAGCCCACAGGATGCTTGGGAGCTCATCTACCCAGCCTCTTCTCTTTGTGCCCAGTCGGGCTTTTATCCCTTCAACGATGCTCTTGTTTACACTTTTAACTTGTCCGTTGCCCTGAGGATGCGCGATAGAAGAGAAAGTGTGTTCGATGTTTATCTCTTTCAACCACTTTTGGAGGTCTTCAGAAGCAAAGTTTGTGCCATTGTCTGTTACAATTTTGAGTGGGAGGCTAAACCTGCAAATGATGTGCTCCCAAATGAACTTGCGCACGATCATTGCAGTGGTTGAGGCTAGTGCTTTGGCCTCCATCCATTTTGTGATGTAATCAACGACAACGATTATGAACTTGACAGCGCCAGGAGCATCCGGGAAGGGTCCCACCATATCAATTCCCCACTACTGGAAAGGCCAGGCAGTGGATACCGAGATAAGATCGTTTTTTGGGCGCAGGGTTTTTGGAGAATGTCGCTGACAGGAGTCACATTTGCGCAGCTCCTTCAGGGCATCGACGTGCATCCCTGGCCAATAGTATCCAGCGTTCATAATCTTCGCGACAACCATGCGTGGGCCTGCATGGATGCCACAGATTCCTTCGTGGATCTCCCTAATCAGGTAGTTCGCGTCTTGGGGGTCCATGCAACGCAACAATGGCCCTAAGAAGGACTTTCGGTATAAGATACCACCATTCATTTCATAATGCAGGGCCTTGTTTTGAATCTTCTTTGCCTCTTTTTTGTTTTCCGGGAGTATTCCTTCTTGCAGATACTGAATTATAGGGGTCATCCAAGATGGTTGCCCTATTTCGATCACGTTAACCTGGCACAGCAGCACTGATGGATTTTTGAGTACTTCAATCCTTACATCTTTGGCGAGATGTTGAAAAGAAGTTGAAGCGAGCTTGCTTAAGGCGTCTGCTAGTTTGTTTTCGGAACGGTTGATGTGAACTACCTTGTACGACTTGAATTGTTGGAGTAACTCTTTCGCCTGGTCCAAATATAAGGCCATAACCTCGCCTTTTGCATCATAAATTCCGTTGATTTGGCTGGCGATCAAGAGTGAATCAACGTGCGCTTGCAGATTTTTAGCTCCCGTTTTTATGGCGAGGCGCAATCCTGCCAAGAATGCCTCGTATTCCGCCTCATTGTTGGTGTTCTTGAAATCCAACTTGAAGGCATATGTAAATTCATGCCTCTCGGGGCTCACAAGGCGCAACCCAGCTCTTGCGCCATCCTCATTTGAGGCCCCATCAGTGTACAGCAACCATAACTTATCAGATGTGTCTTTCACGGGAGTCTCAACAATCTCGCAATCCTTGATTTTTTCCACTGGGACTTCTGTGATAAAGTCCGCAAGGACTTGACCCTTGATGGCTGGGCGCAGCCTGTACAAGATGTTGTGGCCCCCCAGCTCGATCGCCCCCTTTGCTAACCGCCCAGACGTCTCTGGTTTTTGCAATATCGTTCCGATGTGAAAGTTGGTGAGCACTGTGATCACGTGCCCTGTGAAGTATCTGCGCAGCCTTCTAGAGGCGTGTAGTAATGCAAGTACCAACTTTTCCATCGTTGAATATCTTGTTTCTGGGTCAGTGAGCACCCTACTGACGTAATAAATTGGAGTCTGGACTCCATCTCTCTCTACCAGTAATACCGACCCAACTGCCTTGTCTGACGAAGACAAGTACAAGATGAGCGGCTCTTTTTCGAACGGCGCAGTCAGTGTAGGGAGCTTTATCAGGCACTCTTTCATTTGTTGGAACGCAGCTTGTAGGACCAGTTTTGACTCCGAAACGATTGCGAAACGAACGTATGACGTGCGGAATCCATACACGAACGCGATCTAACACACACGATGTAATATAAACGTGATTCTATTAGAAATCTAACAAGAACAAGAACCTTGAATCACTTTCTCTCTCTAGATTCTCTCTCTAGATCTAGAGCTTTCTAAACACAAATGAGGCAAAAGTCTCTAATCTAAACATAACCTCCCTATTTATAGGTCAAGGGGAATTAATGAGACTTCTCATTAATTACAGAAATGCCACCTTGCCTTTTGCCTAGCTATCACTAATGTAACGACTCGTTTTCTTCTGTTTCTCGTTACGGCTCGGATTGAAGAAGGCTATAGACATAAATGCACTAACAGACTCCCCCTTGGATATTGCCACAGTCAATCTCGTAGCGCCTTGTCTTTTTCTTTCTCTCTGAGTCTTCTTGAAGCTTTAACACGTCTTCATCAACGTAGACTTTCTCTTGTTTGAGCAGAATCCCCGTAGATCTGTCTTCAGCTTCAGCTTCTCCTTTCTATAGACTCTTTTCTTCATCAGGCTCCCCCTTTCATCAAGCTTTCGTGCTTTTGGGATTGACACCTTGAATCCACGCTTCCTTTTGCGTTGAGCTCGTCTTCAGACTCCCCCTTAGACTCGGCTTTCGGGATCGCAGTCTGGTATAACATCTGCAACACTCAAACATTTATAAGTACAAACATTTTGACCATTCAATTATCCAGGAATTGTGATCCTGGCTATATTCAACTTTTTAAAACACTCCCCATATCAACAATCTCTATTGATTTGGCAGTATTTAAGAATCCAACTCACTCACAGTTAATCTTCCAAGTCCAAACTAATGACCTTGGAGATATCACAAACTGTTTTTGAAATTTTTGATTTTAATTCAAGTATCAAATTAATAAACTTGTTTTATTTTCAGAAACACAATCAACTTACTTAGATTTTGAAACTCAGCATTTCAGACATCGGTTGTCGAAAATAAAGCAGAATAAAAATCTTTTTGTATTTTTCTGAAAATATAAGGCAGTAAAGAAATATGTACAAACATATTTACAGACAATATTTTTGTTTGAGTTCGTGTCAGAGGGTCATATCAGTTTTTGAAAAATCAAAAGTACCGTTGAGCTTAGTTACACATTAAGAATTAAACAATTCACTTAGATTGTCGATATACTGATCCACTTAAATTTTCACACAAATTTCAACTGATTCAAGATACGAATTAGGTGTTTTAAGAACTTAAACTCATTCATGTGTCCCACCTCTTGAATATACTCCCGTATCCAGATCCCAATATTTAGTCTTACAGGTGAATATACCACAGATGATATCTGTAAGGGGTTAGATGCGAGGGCCGTGAGAGCTCAGGTCGATACTTCTGTACACGCAGAGAGATGACGGCTTCGACTTTTGGTGTGTCCCCTTTAGAGGATCTTTTTTACAACATCAATGATTATCAATTTTATTGTTTAATCATTTGTGCTGAGGGCTGCGCTATGTTTCAAGCAATGCGGAAAGTATTATTCGGGGACTAGGTCAGAACTTCCATTCAGGAGGAGTCCCGGAATAATACCCCAGATATCACTGAGTATAAAGACCTAGTATTTCAGAAAGAGGGACCCTTCAAACGAGATTTCAGGGGTTACCTATATATCCAAGTAGTGTTCCCCACGAAATAAGTAAAATTCAAACTTGCTTAGGTTTATATACCGAAAAAGTTTACTAAATGTATAAAAATCTATCGGCATATAATCAGTGAGACTGTTTAACGCTATTTAATCATTACATTTCTTTAGCATACTGTAAATGTCTACTGATGTACTATCATTTCACTTTTTACACAAAACTCAATTTTTGAATTTTATCATGTTTGTGGCTTTTTTAAATTTTCTAATGTTTTTGTATTTTCTGACAATTTTTCTCCACCTAAAATGCAAAACCATTAAAAGAAAATTTGACAACACGATACTGATAGCTTTGTCTCGCCATCCATTTTCTGCATCTTGTGCACTGAATTACACTAAAAGCAGTAATTACCCCCATGATTTACAACACATTAATTTTTACAGTTTGAAAACCGTTTTACAATCTGGTGAAAGTAATCATGTTTGTTCAGCCGTGAGGGTTTCGGCGTATTCAATCAACATATATTTTTGTAATTTTCTGTTTTTGACAAGAATTAAAAACAAACATATTTTTGGTTTTTCAAATTTTAACAAACTAAAAACATATTTTTGGTTTTTAATTTTTCAAATTTTTAGGGTTTTGAAAATATGGTTTATTTATGTACAGAAAAACAAATAAACTCCCTGTTCAACCAAACCAGGGTTCAGCAGCAGCCTCCTCTTCTTGTTGTGCCAGGTTGCTCCTACTTCCATTCTCACAGTCTTTGTATTTGTTGACCACCTGCACATTCAACTAACTCAATTACTTGAACAATTTGGCCCAGGTCTGTTGGACCTTAGGCATTTCAACACAATAATTTTCATTCAATGCTGGAAATTCATTGTCATTTTTCACAAAAACTTTCTCAATTTTAACTTCCACTTTCTCATCTTTTACCAAATCAACATGTTTCTTAACAGAACATGTCTGACCTTTCGGTGTACCACGTTTGTAAAAGTGTGAATCTGTTTGAACACTTTGTTTTTGAACAACATTTTTTGGTTTCCAAAACTCTTGGGGTTTTGTCATATCGACTGATGTTTTCCAACTTTGTGTTGTTCTGAATCTGGGTGTGTGAGTATCCCAGGTCTGTCTTGAATCTAACCTGTTCGGGTTTGATTTCCAATTTTGATTCGAAGCAAACTTGTTTGTGTTGTACCTCCAAGTTTGTTTTGAATCAAATCTGGTTAACCTTTGTCTCACATTCTCAGATTTTTGTTTCTCAGCATCAATCTTCTTTTTGTTAACATCCACATGTTTTAGATTTGGACACTTGCGTGCAAGATGTCCTTTTTGATCATATTTGAAACATGTTCTCATGGACACATCTTTGACCTGTGGTTGTTGCCTTTTTTTTAGCAAAGAACTCATCATTAGACTGCCTCATTTTGAGTTCTTTTTCTTCTGCTAAACTGTTTCCCTGAACAAAACTCATTTTTGCCTGATAATTTGGCGTCTCATTTTTGTTCCGATGTTGTTTCTTCTTATAACCCAACCCAGCCTTCATGTTTTTCTTCTTGAAACCAGGTTTGTTATACGAAACTTTACGATTCTTACCGACAAACTTTGAAATCTCAGACTTCTCAATCTCAACCATTTTGAAAACTTTATCAACCTTTTCTAAAATCACATTCTGAATCGGGAATACAACATCTAAGAATAATTTGTCTGATCCAATCATGGTATAAACCAATCCCTTTGAATCATCATTCAAAATTTTCTCGGATTTTGTGTTTTTCAGATATCCATCATGAAGATTTCCTTCATCTTCATCCTGTGATTCAGCTTTACCTGTATCAACTGACTCTTCTTTCAACACACTTTCAACGACTTTACCTACCACTTCTGAATCATGAGTTTCATCAGATTTGGAATAGGTTATGTCAATATTGTCTGGCAATTGGTCTACCATGTTGAAAGCTTTTTCGACCTTTTCCTCATCATAAAATGCAAACTTTTCCAGTGGTGGAACTTGATGAAACTCTAAGCCAATGCCTTTCTTGTTCTGCTTAGACTCACCATCACCCGGTTTTATATTGAAAATTCATTCAAGCACATATGACGACACGTGGTAACTTTTTAACTTGTTGTTATCCTGTTCTAAATCAGCAATCTGTCGCTTTAACTTAGCAACATCCTCAATATAGGAATTAACAACATCTTGTTTTATAGCATACATTCGTTTAAGCTCTTTAGTTGTTTCAGAAAGATAATTCATTCTTGATTGAGCATATTTCATTTCATCTTTCACTTTCTCATATGACTCTTTTGTAATATGATATGCTAATATCATTGAGTCATATTCCTTTTTCATTTCTTGACAAGCAATTTCTTTTTGAGAACACTCTTCTGTCATTTTAGAAACATTTTCTTTCAAAACTTCATTTTCTTTTTCTATCTTTTTACACTTTTCAGAAAGTTTTTCATCATTTTCTTTAAAGACTTTTTTCTTTTTCTAGCATTTCTTTGCATTTTTCTTTGAAAATGTTTTCGATTTTTGTGAATTCAAGATCTCTTGTTCTGAATTGCTCATCTTTTTCAGTACAAGCTCTGCACGGTTCCATGCATTTCTTGCACTGATCAATCAGTTTCAAGTTTTCAGAATCAGAATTTACCTCAGTGATTGGCACTTCGGTGTTTGATGCAGTTGCCTTAGTTTGCTTCTGATCAGCATCATCTTGCTTCTTTTCAATACTAACTTCATCACCAGCATCACCAGCTTCCAAATTCTCATTCTTTACTTCTTCTTCTTCTTTCTTCACCTCTTCTTCAATCTGTTGTTCTTCAGTAACAGCTTTCTTAACCTCTTCATTCACCTCAACTTCTTCGCTTTTGATTTCCTTCACAGCTTCAACTTCAACAACTTCTGTTTTAATCTCTTCAGCAACCTTCTTCAGATTGTTCACCATTTCTTCAACATTCTTCTTCATTCTCTCTTCATCCCTTTTTCTCAGACATGATAACATGGCATATCTGATCTCCTTTTCAAACCTCTTAGCGTATGTGTCATCTTTCATCACATTTCTATAGTATTCGGCTCTCAACGGGACTATGAGAAGAACATCATCAAAAAATATGTCTTTCTTTGGAACAGCCGGTTCACCTTCTCTGTTGTAGTAGCACTCTCTCTTCTTATCCCATCTTCTGTTGCTGACAGCACTTTCATACTCGTCCTGCATGTCATCCATTCTTTTGTAGACCACGTTTCTTTCTCTGTAAGTCTTCTCACTAAAAATCTCTTCTCGAGTTTTCTCTTTGATTTCAGCACCAACATTTTCTTTTTTGTTTTCTTCATGAATTTCAGCAATAAGAACATGATGTTGGGCCTTTGATGCTTTTCTGCCATGAGCTGTTACAGGACGATCTTCATCTGGAAGAATTGTGCTCCAGTCAAAACCTTCATCGTCATGAATTACTGCATATGCTCTTGACTTTTCTTTTGGAGTATTTTCAATCATGTTCGGCTCTTCTTTGCTACGGTGATAAATCTCCTTTCGGTAGTAATCATCGTTGAAAGGACGTTCATTTACTTCAGCAACTTCAGAATTTCTGCATTCTCTTTTGAAATGACCCTTTTGCTTACATCTAAAGCAGGTCACTTTGGATTTATCGAATCCAAGCTTCGTTGACGGACCACCAAGAGATTGTTTCCCGGTAATCTCCATGTATCGTTGAGATCTACGAATACAGCTTGCTAAACACCAGCGAATATCTATGAGTTCCATCTCTTCCGGATCAATTTGGTCGTAGTCTTCTTTGGTCAACTCCGAGTTTCCAATTTTGCCAGCTACAAGACCTTCATATGATTCCAGAACAGATGCAAGGAAACTCATTTGCTGCATTGATGCTCATTGCAGGAGAATTTTTCAGTTTAAGAGCAATGTTGCACAAAATCTCTTCAGTTTCATCAGAATTTGATTTTGAAGATGAATGGTATCCAGAATGATGACTTGTTGAAGTTGTTGGTGGTTCTTTCATCTTCTCACCACTGAATGCTATCTTTGGTGAACCAACGCCTTTCTCCGAAGGTACACTGCCTTTGTAGTACAAGCCTACATTCTGTTGATGTGAAGAACCAGTCATCTTGCTTTGCTTTTGTAGCTCCAGATCATGACTCTCTATCTTTTCAAACAATGCATCAAGAGAAATCGTATCATATAAAGCATCATTTTTCAAAATAAACACAAACGTTTGCCACTGATCAGCTCGTGGTAACGCTTCAATCACTTTATCAATAAGTTCCTCTCTTGTTTTCATTATCTCAAATCTCTCAAGTTCAATTTTAAGATGACAAAATCTTTCTATCATTTGCCTCACCGACTCTCCTTTTAAACTATCAAACAGATCAAATTCTTTTTTAAGTAAAGCAATTTTGTTCTTATTTATCTGTTTACCCCCCTCAGCTTTAACATGTAAAGCTTCCCAAACTGATTTAGATGACCCATCATGATTCAGCAACGCAAAGATATCATTTCTGATTGCTGACTAGATCAACGCAATCATTCTTTGTTCGGCAGCAAACTCAGATTTATCTTCTCTGGTAAATCTCTTGAATGGTAGTTCTTCGCCTTTATCATCTTTTGGTCGTTCGTATCCAAACTCTAAACAAAACCAGCTTTCATGAGCATACGCTTTCGCCCAGTTGAGAAAACGTTCTTTCCACCAGGTATAATCCTCAATGCTCTCTAGAGTTGGTGGCTTTGAGTGTGTTCCGTAGAAGTTATCATGCTTGATGTTCTCATTGATGGCTTTCGTGATGGTCTTTGGTGTAACAGTTGTTGTTTCAGAAGAATCGGATGTGAACGCGTTGAAAAACGTGTTGTAGAATTCTTCAGCCATGATGCAAACCTTGAATTACCTTGAATATCTCGAATTACCTTGAATCAACAAACAAACAAACACTTATCAGTTTAAACACTTATCAAACAACTAAATCAAAATAATACTCGAACTGGTGAATATTTTGTGCAGACTGAAGGTTGACACACTGTGCGGACTGAACTTGATGCGAACTGAGATTTAAGTTGTCAAACCGTACGAAGTGCTATGACCCGGATCAAATTCAAACGACCTTTTCCAATGACCTGACAAGGTTCAAACGAACTAGACCTTTGAATAATCAAACCGTGAGACTTGAACCTTTGACACACCGATTTATTGGGCCTTGACACACAATACAAATCTCTATCACGTGCAAACTGACAAACCTTGATATTACTCTGATTGGGCCGCAAACTTTGGACAGTAAACTAGATCACATGAGCTGATGACTTATGTATTAGAACTCATTGGGCTGAGAAGTCTAATATATTCACATGTACACTCCTTGAATTACTCAATTATATTATGATATTGAGAATATTAATGGCCGACAACTCTTAATTCACAATGAATTTTAATTGGGCCGAGAGGTAAATGGACCGACAATTTTTCTGATTGGACCGATATTAGATCGATTACTTTATTATGTGACAACAGTCAAAGGTAACAACATTAAGTGGGCAGTTAACTTTTCGATGACAATTAATAGCTGATAATACCTTTTCACATGCAATCAAACTGAATTTTTATTGGACCTTCAAACTGAATTTTATACATGCATTGGGCCGCAAATTTTAAAGATTACATCTACTTTATCACTTTTGACATATTGTTCATTTCGTTCGATAATTTGGGCCATTAATATGTATCACATGCAGCCGACAATTTTACAAATCATCTTTAATCTCATAGGACCAATATTAAAGTGGGCTGACATCAATTAATGCTAATCACATGCAAGATTATTTAAAGGCTGACAAACGATTGTGATAGGGCCGAGATACTTTAAGTCACATGGGCTGTATCAGATCAACGAACAGTTCAAGCGGAATCAAAAATTAATGTTTTGGAGCGAAATCAGTTGAATGACATGTTGGATCGAAATCAGTTGAATGACATGTTGGAGCGAAATCAAAATATTAACTTGGAGCGAAATCTGAGATTTCGAGCGGAATCTCTCAGATTTTCAAGCGGAATCAAGTGTACAACATGATTTCGGGCAAAATCAGATGATTTTGGAGTGGAATCAGTTGTATTAGGATTGAAATCTAATTTTGGGGTGAAATCAAAGATAGATCTCGAGCGAAATCAAGCTGTTAACACGAAATCGGACCTAAAAACTTAGATTTCTCCTAAACGGCAAGGAATTTGGATCTGAAACTTGGTAGGGTTATAGATCAAGTGTTTACGCACAACATATCAAAAAATTAGCCGATTTGGACCGTAAAAACCCGTTCAATTTGACGAAAATCAGTTAAAAACGTGAAAAATATGAAAAAGATGAAGAAATAGATGAAATCCGGATCTGAAATCGATGAAATCACGAGCGGAAATGTGTGTTGGATCAGTGCAATCAAGCTCCTGCTCTGATACCACTTGTAGGACCGGTTTTGACTCCGAAACGATTGCGAAACGAACGTATGACGTGCGGAATCCGTACACGAACGCGATCTAACACACGTGATGTAATATAAACGTGATTCTATTAGAAATCTAACAAGAACAAGCACCTTGAATCACTTTCTCTCTCTAGATTCTCTCTCTAGATCTAGAGCTTTCTAAACACAAATAAGGCAAAAGTCTCTAATCTAAACATAACCTCCCTATTTATAGGTCAAGGGGAATTAATGAGACTTCTCATTAATTACAGAAATGCCACCTTGCCTTTTGCCTAGCTATCACTAATATAACGACTCGTTTTCTTCTGTTTCTCGTTACGGCTCGGATTGACGAAGGCTATAGACGTAAATGCACTAACACAGCTTCTGCTTCCGGTGTCCACTTAAACTCTTGCTTCTTTACGCAGTTGCGCAAAGTGCTGATAAAAGGATATGACTTTGCGGCATGGTTTGACAGAAATCTATTGAGCGCTGCGAGACGGCCGGCTAATCGCTGCATTTCTTTGATTGTTCGTGGCAACGGCATTCGCTCTATGGCTTGGACTTTTCTGGATTTACTTTAAATCCGCCATTTGTCACTACGAAGCCCAAGAACTTTCCTTCCTCCATACCAAAGGAACATTTGGCAGGATTCAGTTTCATATTCACGCTACTCAATGAGTTGAATGTTTTCTCGATATCTTTTAACATTTGGTCCTCCTCGGGACTTTTAATCACTAGATCATCGATGTACACCTCAATATTTTTACCGATGTCGTTGGCAAAGATTTTATCCATTAAGCATTGGTATGTTGTGCCAGCGTTCTTGAGGCTAAACGGCATCTTTGTGTAACAGAAAATTCCAAGATCAGTTCTGAAAGCTGTCTTGTCTTCATCTTCCAGCTTCATCTGGACTTGGTGGTAACCTTTATAACAATCCAAGAAGCATTTCCATCTGAATGGTGCGAGTGAGTCTATCTTTTTGTCGATCTCAGGCAAAGAATAGCAATCTTTAGGGCATGCCTTGTTGAGATCGGTATAATCGATGCACATTCTCCATCCTCCGTTAGACTTCTCCACCATTACGGGGTTTGCCGCCTAACTCTGATAGCGCACTTCTCTTAAGATTCCTGCCTTTAACAACTCACTGACTTGTTCATTCATTGCTTTGGTTTTATCCACCCCTAAGCTGCGCCTTCTTTGTACTTTTGGTACAACGGAGGGATAAGTGTTCAGACAGTGTTCGGTAACGTCGCGCGGGACACCGGTCATGTCTGCCGGAGTCCAGGCGAAAATGTCCATATTCCTGAACAAGAGTTGTTTGAGATGCATTCTGATATTTGGTGAGATTGCGTGGCCAATCGTCACCATTTGCTCTGGGTACTTGCGGTTTAAAACCCACTTTTCTGGTTCAGTTGTTGAAACTTTTGCCGCTTTGGTTGGGCGCAACTCCTCTGTCAACATTACTTCCTTTTTTGCATAAATAATTTCCACCCCCGTCTTAGTTGGAAACCCGATGGCTGAGTGGGGTGTGGAAGTTACCATGTTTAATTCGCCTTGGGTTTCTCTCCCAATCAACACATCATGCCTTGATTTGACAGGCATTACCATGAAATTCACATTTGTTGTACTTGAATGCTTTCCTTCAGAGAACGTGATGGGAAAGCTGATTTGGCCTAGTGGGAAGACCATTTCGTTACAAAAGCCTGACAGAGGGTAATCGACTGGTTCGAGTCTCGCTTTATCTTCGTCGTCAAACTGATTAAAGCATTACTCATAGATGATGTCTGTTGTACTTCCTGGGTCGATAAAGATGTACTCTGTTTCATAATGACCAACAATTCCGGTAATAACAACGGGGCGTGTTGCGCAAGGGCCCCCGCGTACTACCGGGAAAATGACTTGTTGTTCTTGCCAAGATGGCTCATACGGGAGCTTGCCATTTTCTCTTGCGATGTATTTTGGTCCGTTGACCATATGTGTCTCCAAGCGTCTGACCTTTTTCTCTCGTCCATCATCATTGCGCTGGATTTGACATGTCTCTTTGCGCACGTTCTTTACTAAATGGCTTAACTTCCCACTTTTCAGTGCTCTCTCGATTTCTTGCCTTAAGCTGATACAGTCATCTGTCAGATGCCCCGTATCTTTGTGGAAGTCACAGTACAGGTTGGGGTCTTGCCCCTTCTTGTTCTTCATAGGCCTGGGAGCCTTAAAATCATGGTTCTCCATCATGAGCACCTCTTTGGGCGTCTTTATGAGCGGAGTCCAGTGTTTCTCTCGATTGTCGTTCCTGACTGCCTTCCGAAAGCCAATGCGATCTATAGTATCTCGCGCGTCTTCTCTGTATCGAGGTCACTCGTCATAACCGCTGGAAATGGCTAGCTTTCCATCTAGGGTTTTTGCCTTTGTTGCGCCTGTTGTTATCGCGCGATGCTCCTTTTGAAAATTTATCTTCAGTGTAAGAATTCTTGTGACCGGCCAACGACTCTTCAGTTTGAGCGACTATCTTCGCCGCTTCCATGAGTTTATCCCATTCTTTGGGCATTCCATCTTTTCCCGTGATAGTCCGGATAAGGCTATCACAACGAATGTGTTTCTTGAAATGAGCGTGCATGAGTGGTTCGCTTACACCACCGATTTTCAAACACTCCTTATTAAAGCGAGTGATGAAATCTTCTAATCCTTCGTTCTCTTGTCGCCAAATGTCTGTTACCTCAGCTGTGTCGCGCTGGTAACGTCTTTGCTGACTGAAGTGGTTCACAAACTGTGTTCGGAAATCGACCCACGACTTGATCTTTTCCGGAGGGAGGCTGTAAAACCAGGCGCGAGCAGCCCCTATAAAAGTTTGGATAAACAAATTGCACCAAATAGGCATGGTCCATCCTCCCATGCAACCAACACTTGTAAAAACTCTAACGTGATCATCAGGATCAGTCAGCCCATTGAACTTTCCAACTGTTGGAGGCAATTTCTCTCTTGATAGCGGCGCTAGAGCGATCTTTGGGATGAACTTTGAATGTTCTGTAGCTTCAGCTGGTCGATAGGCGAGGCGAAACTCGCGCTCTGCCTCTTCGCTGTACCCGACGTGTTGTCTTGGTTTGTAATATTCATGGTTCCTCTGTAAGCGGTTAAAGACTGAAGACCCTTCGTCATCTTCCCAAGTTGGGTCGTTTGGGTCTGTGTCATCCCATTCGTTGTTCAAGTTGCGCGGCCCAAGCCGGCTTTGAACTGGGCCTCTTTGGACATGTGTCGGATAGTCATAATAGCTTTCTGTCTCTCCCCGTGTGTCGCGCGTGTCATGCACGCTTGTTCTTCTCATGGGGGGGTCTGTTAGCTCTTCCTTGGATGTTTTGTTGTGGAGGTATCTGGCAAGCCCCCTGACTCTGGCCCTGAGGCGTAACCAAGGATGGTTCTGTCGTTAAAACTGCTTGCTGTGCAATCAAAGATTGATACGCGGCATTGATGGTTGTAATTTGTTTGGCGTACCAAGAAGCTGGAGTTTCGCCTTCAGGTAGCCCTAATAGCGCCGAAATGTTCTGAGGTGGAGCTGGATTTGAGGGTCCAGCACCGTTGTTTCCTGGGGTTACCGTCTGGGTGATGCGAGTGATGCTCGCGCGGGGTCCCCCGGTGTTGGTTACTTCGATTTCACCGATTTCTTCTACATGTTGTACTTGGACGTTTTGATTGTCCTCCCCCAACACTGCATTAGAGTTTGTTCCAAAGCCAAAATCAGGAACAATTCCTTGACCAGCCATGATCGAAGGAAAAAAGAAGTCAAGACAACTCAGAAAAAGAAGATGAGAGTGATTAGCAAAAAAACCGGTGGGCGCCAATGAAGAAACACGTAACTAATTTTAGTGTGGATTAGTTGGGTTTATGTTTCTACCATAAGGGTTAATCTTCTTTGGGTTTCTAAGCTCCTTGGTGATCGGCCAATCCTACAAAACAGAACACCATTAGCTCGTTAAGAGGGGAATATGGGGATTTCCCTCTTAACCAGACTCCGGTGTGAGAATAAGCGACTGCTTTGAGGAGATAATTAAGTATTAAGAGTGAGAGTAGAGGGCATAGAATGAATTAACCTGTGAATGAAGGGTCCTATTTATAGCCGGAGAGGTGTAAGAGGATGTGGGCTGATGGGCCTTGGGCCAGAAGACGACAACATAGCGGGTATGCTCCTTGTCTCGTTGGTGTCGAACGTTAATGGCTTCTAGAAGTTCTCCGGTGCTGGCGCACCGTGATTGGAGCCACGTGTCGCTGTTGTCGGCCTTGTTGCCTCTCTGCCATCAGCAGGTGAGTGGAGATCGTGGGGCAGGTGTCTCTGCCCTGTGATTGGTGCCACGTAAACGTCCTTTAGTACTTTCTGTCTCCTACACATCAGACGATCATGGAGCACGATTGAGCAGAGCCTGAAAGACGCGGATTGGCCCTTTTCCTCTGCCACTTGTACCTTGAGAGCCTTCTGAAGTTGCCTTGCGCCATATCTATGCGCGGTCCTTGCTGAACACGGAACTAGCCCGCGCATGGTACTGGTGATTAGAGGCTCTTATTCAGAAGGCTAAATGTCAAAATCAATGTTCTTTCATGTTTGGACCTCGCGCGAGGTCAGTCCTTACTGAGGTGACCTGCGCGAGGTTTGGATTGAACATCTTATTGAATGAGGAGTATGGTCCCGCGCGCGGCCTAGACAAAAGTCTGTGCAGCTTTTTAGGACCAGACCCCTTCAGGGGCCGAATCAAACGCAACACCAGCGACCATCTATAGAGTTTTTCCTTGCAACTATTGCCAGAGAAAATTTTTCAGCTCGCAAGCTCTCGGGGGCCATCAGAATGTGCACAAAAGAGAGAGGATGCTTGCAAAGAGAGCTATGAGAATGGGTATTTTCTCAGAGAGGTATTAATTTAACCAGCTTGCAGCTTTTCCTTTAAATGGAAGTTCATTCAGATCTCTTCAAATTAGAGCTCATCCGTCAGAGCACCAAACATTCATGCCTCGTATACAATCCAATGGATTTATGGGATAGCCTACATATGTGGAGGATTATGGACCTGATCAGCTTATTTGGCCAGGAAGCTTCCGTCAGGTGAGTGCACCGGTGTTGAAGTCGATTCAACGCTAAAAACGTTGCCACCGCAAATCGTGGAAGGGATCGGACAAGTTTATATATGGTGGTTATGCAACACAAGATCTTACTTTGAGACTTTAATTTAGTTCTTTGTTTCTTTGCATTGTAATTTATCACCCTTTAATTTATGTGGATTGTTGTTTGTATAGTTAACTAACACTAGGTGATGGATGGTATGTTGCAAGTTTGCATGTTTATTGTATGCTCCTAAACTATGTCAATATACAAGAGCTTTCCAAAGATTCTTGTGTGTTGGAAATCAGGCTCTAAAACCAACACTTCCCCATAGCATAATCTAACAACACAAGTTAACAAAACAAATAACCCTAAATTCAAACTCTAATAGTTACAGAAAGATTCAACAAGTTTAGGGCACAAAATCGGACCAATTTTACCCCTAATTTCAACCTAAATCACATAAATTGAAGCCCTAAATTAATCATAAAGATAAAAAACACATACCTTGAAGATTGAAGAAGTCGAACAAGACCACAAGTTGCGCAGCCCAGCCGGTTCTTCCTCGTCTCCTCGAAGTCGAACAACACCAGTGTAGCCAGTCGTTCTTCTGTTCCTGTTCTCAGCGCTCTCGATGGTTTGTTTTTTTTGTTTGGTCGTAATCCCCAATCTAGAGAATCAGAGATTTTGGGGTTTTTTTTTGTTGATAGAATGATAGGGTATTAGGGTGGGCTTTTAATTTTGGGCTATAATAAAAATAACAATTTGATTTGGGCTGAAACTGAATAGATCTGATTTTGGGTTTTTTGTTTTGATTAAATATTTTATTTGGGCCATAAAATACATTTTTTTATAAAACCGGGGGGTCGAAAACGTATATACCTAATTTTTTTAAACCCGGGGGCGAAAACGTTTATACCTAAAAAATGATATACGAAAAGTACATACGTAACACTACTGCGCGAAAAGTTCGAGGGGTCGGACGCCCCCAGCCCCTTGAATCCTTCGCCCCTGACGTTTAAGTTATATGGATTCTCTTAACATTTAAATTGCATCAAATAGTAATATGTGACTATTTGGTTACGTCCGAAATCATGTTTTTGTAAACATATTTGTGAGTTTAACTCAAAGCCGACAAAAAAAAAAAAAATTGTGTAGAGTAAAGTAAACTCACCATTTGTTTTAAGTTCGTATCATGTTTTTTGTTCGTGGGAGAAGGGAAAAGATCAAATAGAAAGTTTGAACTTGATAGAAAGTGCAGAAGTTATCTTAGTCATCTGCGTGTAATTTTTTGATTTAGACGTGCAGGGATATTTTAGTCAAAAACAATTTCACATTCTCAGTCTTCTCTCACATAATAAAAAATCCCAATTTCACGTCCCCTATAAGAAAACCCTAACATTTCAGATTCTTTCTACTCCAAGGTAAAATAAAATGAAAATACTACAATGTTCGACAACCGACTCTTCGATAACAATTAAAGGGTTGTCGGTTGAAGATTTTCATAATTCATTATTTATTGTTTAATATTGTTCAGTTTCTAAGGGTTCTTCTATTTCCACACCCCTATAATCTTATTTTCACATCCCTATTTGTATACGGGCCGTATATACTTATACGGGCCGTATAGAATGTTCATGCACAGAATTTAATGAGTGGAATGTTTTTTTTGTTTTAATATGTATACGGGACCTATATTATATACGGGTCGTATACATACTTGCATATTGTTTCGAAGGTTGGACAAGGGTTTTTAGTTTTGAAATCTGTATACGGGCCGTATAATGTTATACGGCCCGTATAGCCCGTATAGAAAGGTTAATTTTTTGTTGAAATCGGGAAACCGTTTAATAAGTTTTGTAAATTTTAAAATAGTGTTGTATATATCGGATTATGTTACGAGTTTGTAGTTAAACGTATTTATTATGTTTAATAAGTTTCCTCTTTGTAAAACAATAAATATGTATAGAAAAGTTAATTTTTTGTTGCAATCGGAAAACCGTTTAATAAACTTTGAAAATTTTAAAATAGTGTTCTATATATCGCATTATGTTACGAGTTTGTAGTTAAACGTATTTATTATGTTTCATAGGTTTCCACTTTGTAAAACGATAAATATGTATAGAATAGTTAATTTTTTGTTGCAATCGGGAAACCGTTTAATAAGTTTTGTAAATTTTAAAATAGTATTGTATATATCGGATTATGTTACGAGTTTCTAGTTAAACGTATTTATAATGTTTAGTAAGTTTTCACTATGTAAAACGATAAATATGTGATATGATTATGATAAACTACGACAACAATTATTAAACAAACAAGTTAACATCTAAACATAAGATTAATATTTATAATGTTTTACATCTAAAACAAAAAAAAAAGATAAACTTTTACAAAGTTTCAAACGTAAAATAACAAAAAAAATAATAATAATACAATAAGCAGCTACGGCGGTGGTGGTGGTGGTGGTGGTGCAGCGCCAGCTCGTGGAGGTAGGGGCGCGGCAGAATGCATAGCCACAATCGCCTCGACCATCCACCGTACATCCTCTCTCACTGCAGCTAAATCCCCTCTGACTGCAGCTACATCCGACTCGACCTGAACGAGTCTCTCCTCCACCCCCGGTGGAGGCATCACACGCTGTCTCACGCTGCGTCGAACGTACGGGCGATCACCATGTAACTCCTCCGCAGCTACCTGTGATCGATCGACAGCATGAGCGACCCCCTCTCCGTCGCCTCCCTCTCTGTCGCCTCCATCTCCCTCGCCCTCGCCTCCCTCTCCCTCGTCTCCCTCCTCATCACCACCCTCTCCACGGGGTCCCTCACCCACACCATAAGCCCAAACCAGCTGCCCTCCCTTGACCTCGCGAGCCAAACCCATCAATAGGGCTGTGTCCCTCCCAACCCTGTCAAGCTGGCGTGCGAGGACAGGAGGCGAAAGAAACCCTTCGCCAGACGGGTGACGAAGGCCCCACAGCTGATGTGGGAAGAGGGTCGCTTAAAAGCGTACTCGGCAAGATATGCGGCCAACTTGTACGCCAAGTTGGCCCTCCCGCCAGTAAGTAAGTCGTGCAAGAAGAATAGGTCATTTTGGGTGACCCCTTCCCTGCTATCATGACGACCGGCGATCGTCACGGCGGTACACCGATGTAGGTATCGGTGTAACAGGTCGTAAAGATCAGTCGCCCGTGCCTTTGGGGATCGCTGACTCGGTTTCGCGAACTCCCCGAACCCAATAGTGCACCGTTATTGTCACACCCCCAAAATCCACACGCGGAGTATCACCGCTTGGGAGCGTGACTGACCAGGATCAAGCCACCAATCATATTGAACATACAAGTAATAAATAAAAGTGTTTGTAATTCAACCAAACCAATATGAAAGGTGTTTAAAAACATAAGTGCAATATCAATGTTTAGCGGAAGCATATGAGTAAAAGCCCAACATAAATAAAGTATATAATGTCATAATGTTTAACTAAAGCATTCATGATCCTTGTCCACAATGACCGTGCTTCCCAATGCAAGCTCCATGTATACCTAACGACATGCAAGGCATGTAACAGAGAGTCAACAACTAGTTGAGCGAGTTCATAGTAAGTAAGTTCGTAATAGTAAGTATGTTTCGTAACGTGTGGCTCTACTAGGCCGATAGTATGTTCTATTAGTGGGGGCTTCCCATAGTTGCATATACACTAGACTATTTGTAACCATAAGTGTTCTTCTTAATCCCGAGAACAGTAGTACGTACAGGGTTTACGTAGGTTTTACGTAAGTGTCCTTCACAAACCAAGGACAGTGGTACGCGAGGATTTACGTAGGTTTTACGTAAGTGCCTGTCACAATCCGAGGCAGTAGTGAGTATAAGTTTACGTAGGTTTTACGTAAGTGTCCTTCGCAACCTGAGGACAGTGATGAGTACAAGTATACGTAGGTTTTACGTATGTATCCTTCGCATCCGAGGACGATGGTAGATAGTCTAGTAAAAGTGTAAGTACAATCCCATTCCTTCAATCCCATTCCCAAACCCCGGGAATCCCATGCCTTGGTAAGAGTTGTGAACTCACCTTGGTTTGCTCGGTATGTTATTGCCTCTAGTGTTAATTAATGGTTAGGTCCGTTACACACGACCTAAGGTACATTGCATATAAACTCAATGTAAGTGTTTACGTTCAATTAGGGTTTTTACAATTCCTTGATGTCCAAACAACTATGTTTCGTGTGATAATCGTGTACAGAATGACATGACATAGATTGTTCATACATACAGTATCATCCAGTAACATACAGTATCATGCAGTAACATACATTAACATACATACAATGGTGGCAGGAGGATAAGTGTTTTTCATTCAACATGTAACCTGATTCTGTTAACAAACTCGGACCTTATAACATTAACAAAACTCAAACTATATATTACTTGTAAAGTTCAGACCATGCATCTCTTATGAAATTCGGACCTTGCATCTCATCTAAGAAATTCAGACCATATACATCATAAAACTCAGACTAACCTCCACCTCTTAAAATACGGACAACACTCCTCTTAAAATTCGGACTAAACCCCACTACATAAAATTCGGACCATACCCCTCCCCCCCTCTTAAAATTCGGACCTCGTATCATTCTCAAAACTCAGGCCAAACAACTTATAAAATTCGGACATGTGAGCATTCCCTACAACTCGGACTCAAGAGTCCTTATAAAATTTGGACTTCTAGTCCTTACAAAAATTCGGACTCTACATTTCAACATAAAACTCAGATCATATTCATTCCATAAACTCAGATCATATTCATTCCATAAACTCAGATCATATTCATTCCATAAACTCAGATCATTCATTCAATCAAAACTCGGACTTTGTGACTTCACAAAACCCTGACACAAACTCCGGACTAACAGTCAATCATACGTAATATTCAAAACCTAATCACAGCTTCCAATGGAACAGTTACATTCACGATCAAAACCCTAATCCAAGACATTTCCAGTGTTGTAATCTAATCAACAATCAAACGATTTTACATATCATGCATCTCATTGTCAAGCATTCGATTAAGCAACTATTCACAAATCATTTCACCATAAACAGGAGAATCAATAAACATAGAGCCATTATATGTAGAACTAGGGTTTTGCATGAATCACATAATCAAGGATTAACAATAAATAATCATTAAACGTTTACCTTAGATTGATTCTAGATGAAGAGTGGGATCAAGAGTGATGATTGAGAGCTTGTGCCAATGATGAAGAAGATGATTGTAGGAAAGGATTGTAGAGGAATCTTG
Organism: Helianthus annuus; assembly: GCF_002127325.2. Lineage (NCBI taxonomy): Eukaryota > Viridiplantae > Streptophyta > Magnoliopsida > Asterales > Asteraceae > Helianthus > Helianthus annuus. Next base: position 79,597,426 of record NC_035439.2, read on the forward strand.
AAGGTACGTATGATGATTGTGAGATGATTGTGAGGGAGGTTAGGGTTAAGAGTTAATAAGATTTCACTAACTACTCTACTCACCCCTAAGTATCATCTTTTACATAAAACACACCCTTCACAATATAAATTACAGTTTCATCACCAAGTTCATGTATTTGTCAAATCATTCGTAAATAACACATAACCATGCAATAATCGCAATACACTTTATTAAATCACAACGTGTACAGTTACAAAGCAAACCAATTGTGTAAGTAAGAAACTAAACAAACAGTGAACGTGCAATAAATGCAAAAGTGGAATCTCGGAAACTCGAGTTGTCACATTATCCCCAACTTGAAAGAAATTTCGTCCCGAAATTTAGCATGCGGTTACTGAGGAAGCTAGTTAAGTTGTATCGTTTACTGGTTTTCCTGGGGTGTCACATCATCCCCCCGTTGATTTGGAATTTCGTCTCGAAATTCTGTAGTAGCTTCGGCCTCAGTAGTAGTTGCATTGTTCTGAAATAACTGGGGATATTTGAGTTCCATTTGGTCTTCTCGTTCCCAGGTATACTCTGGGCCACGACGGGAGTTCCAACGAACTCGTACAAGAGGTATTCTGGTGTTCTTGAGGACCTTGACATCCCGGTCCTTGATTTCAACAGGTTCCTCGATGAAATGCAACTGTTCGTCGATAGTGAGTTCCTTCAAAGGAACTATGAGGGTCTCATTTGACAGACACTTCTTCAGATTCGACACGTGGAAAACATTATGAACTGCACCGAGTTCTGCTGGTAGGTTCAGTTTGTAGGCCACTTTGCCTATTCTTTCAATGATCTCGAACGGTCCAACATACCGCGGATTGAGCTTGCCCCGTTTACCAAAACGAACTACACCCTTCCAGGGTGAGACTTTGAGTAGCACTCAATCCCCAACTTGGAACTCGAGCGGTTTCCTGCGCTTATCAGCGTAACTTTTCTGACGGTCGCGAGCTGCCGCCATGCGTTGTCGTATCTGTGCAATCCGTTCAGTAGCATTAACTACCATTTCTGGACCTGTGATCTGACTATCCCCCACCTCTGCCCAACAGAGAGGTGCAGGCATTTACGTCCATACAATGCCTCGAATGGAGCGGCTTGTATGCTGGTGTGGTAACTGTTATTGTACGAGAACTCTACTAACGGAAGATGTTTTTCCCAGCTGTTGCCGAAATCGATAACACACGCCCGAAGCATGTCTTCTAGAGTCTGAATAGTGCGCTCAGACTGCCCATCTGTCTGAGGGTGGTAAGCTGTGCTCATGTCTAATCGAGAGCCAAAAGATTTGTGCATTGCTTGCCATAGTTCTGAAGTGAATCGTGCATCCCGATCCGAAATAATAGAGGTTGGCACTCCGTGCCTCGAAACAACTTCTTTCAAGTAGACGTCTGCTAAGGTAGAGAATTTATCCGTTTCTTTGATAGCCAAGAAATGAGCAGACTTAGTGAGTCGATCCACGATCACCCAGATAGTATCATTCCCACGCTGGGATCCAGGCAGGCCAGTAACAAAATCCATGGAAATTTCTTCCCATTTCCACTGTGGTATCTTGGGTTGCTGAAGTAGGCCTGAGGGTTTCTGGTACTCCGTCTTGACCCTCGCACAGGTCAAACACTTGCCGACGTAAGTTGCTATGTGGGCCTTCATGCTAGGCCACCAATATGTAGTTCTGAGATCGTGGTACATTTTATCCGAACCTGGATGTACCGAGTAGCGAGACTTATGTGCTTCGTCCATTACAAGTTCTCGTAAACCGCCATATAGTGGGACCCAAATACGCCCCGTTACGTAGTAGGCGCCGTCTTCCTTCTGTTCTAATCGTTGCCTTGAGCCACGTAAGGCTTCAGCCCTTACGTTTTCTGGTTTCAATGCTTCTACCTGAGCATCTCGTATCTGTGCAGGAAGATAGACTGAATAGTAAGTTGTAGTGCTCGCACGCGCCTAGGTAAAGTATCTTTTCGACTGAGAGCGTCAGCCACAACATTGGCTTTGCCTGGATGGTACTTGATGGCACATTCGTAATCATTCAGCAGCTCGACCCATCGTCGTTGACGCATGTTCAATTCCTTCTTCTTGAAGATATGCTCGAGACTCCTATGATCGGTGTAAATAGTGCACTTGGTACCGTACAGGTAGTGTCGCCATATCTTAAGCGCGAAAACAACAGCTCCCAGCTCTAAATCGTGTGTCGTGTAGTTCCATTCATGAACTTTAAGTTGCCGCGAAGCATAGGCAATGACTTTATCCCTTTGCATCAATACACAACCAAGACCCTGAATTGACGCGTCGCAATAGACCACAAAATCGTCTGTGCCCTCTGGCAATGAGAGAATAGGTGCGCTGCAGAGCCTATCCTTTAGGTATTGAAAAGCCGATTCTTGTGTATTACCCCAACGATAGGTAACACCTTTCTGTGTCAGCAATGTAAGCGGCTGTGCGATCTTGGAGAAGTCTTTAATGAACCGTCTATAATAACCCGCCAAACCCAAGAATTGGCGTATTTCCGTTGGTGTACGCGGTGCAGGCCAGTTCCTGATCGAATCTACCTTGGATGGATCAACATGAATCCCATCCTTGTTTACCACATGGCCCAAAAAGTGAACTTCACGAAGCCAGAAGTCGCATTTTGAAAACTTAGCGTACAGTTGTTCCTTTCGAAGAAGTTCCAAGAGAAGACGTAGATGCTGCTCGTGCTCCTCCTGACTCTTGGAGTAGATCGGGATGTCGTCGATGAAAACAATCACAAACTTGTCTAGGTAAGGCTTGCACACTCTGTTCATAAGATCCATGAAGACTGCAGGCGCGTTCGTTAGCCCGAATGGCATGACTAGAAACTCGTAGTGGCCGTAGCGAGTTCTGAATGCTGTCTTAGAGACGTCCTCATCCCGGACTCTCAGCTGATGGTAACCTGACCTCAGGTCAATCTTGGAGTAGTAGCTCGACCCTTGCAGCTGGTCGAATAAGTCATCAATACGTGGCAGAGGGTAGCGGTTCTTCACTGTCACTTTGTTCAGTTCACGGTAATCTATGCACATCCTGAAGGTACCGTCCTTCTTTTTCACGAATAACACTGGAGCTCCCCAAGGCGATGAGCTAGGACGAATGAAGCCCTTATCCAAAAGCTCTTGCAGTTGCTTAGACAGTTCTTCCAGTTCAGTTGGAGCTAATCGATACGGTGCGCGAGCTATAGGTGCTGCTCCAGGAGCTAGCTCGATTTGAAACTCGACCTGGCGATGAGGCGGTAGCCCATGTAAATCTTCAGGAAACACTTGAGGAAAGTCGCGTACAACTGGGATATCCTCTATTCTTTTCTCTTTCGTTGTGGCATCAGTAACAAGTGCCAAAATGGCAGTGTGACCCTTTCGTAAACATTTCTGAGCCTTCAGGAAGGAGATGATGCCAACCACAGCACCACTCTTGTCGCCTTGAACTTCGAGAGGTTCTCTACCAGAACGGGGAATACGAATGATCTTCTCCTTACATAGGATCTCTGCTTGCTGCTGGGATAACCAATCCATACCAATGATGATGTCGAAACTACCCAGAACTATAGGAATGAGGTCGATGGAGAAAGTCTGGCCAGCAAGGATAAGATTACAACCCTGAACTATGTGTGTGGCCTCTAGACTTTTACCGTTAGCTAACTCTACGACATGTTTGGTCTTTAGGGGAGTTGGTGCACGTTTTAACATTTGGCTAACTTTTAGAGACATATAACTTGTATCCGCACCGGAATCAAACAATACAGTAACATAAAAGTCGTCAAGAAGAAACTTACCCATAACTACGTTGGGATCATTCCTGGCATCACCCTGCCCCAGCACAAATGCACACCCCCTAGCTTCGTTGCCGTTGTTGTTCCCACCGTTATTGTTTCCGGTGCCTTGGTTATTGTTATTGTTGTTGTTGTTCTGGTTTCGGTTTAACTGAGGGCAGTGTCTTTTGAAGTGACCTTCAGCGCCACAATGAAAACATCCCTTGTTGCCCTGTTGCTGATTCTGCGGTGTTTGCTGCTGCTGCTGATTCTGATTCGCAGGCTGCGGGCTCCTACAATCCTTGGCCTCATGACCCATCTTGAGGCACCTCTGACAGCGACCCTTGTTACACTGGCCATTGTGGTGTCTGTTACAGTTGTTGCACCTTGGATTGATAACCACCCTACCTGTGACTGCCCGAAGATTGCTGACTAGGGCTCTGATAGTTGTCAGTCTTATGCTGCTGCACCTGAGACTGAACTGAAGCTGAACCTTTGCTGGAATCCCTCCCATTTTCTCTTGGTGTCACTGGGGGTAGCAGGAGTAGCAGAAGTGGTAACGGTAGTAGCAGCGCTGATACGTTTAGGCAGCCTTTTCTGTTCCACTGCCTGATCCGTGAGGCGATGAGCTAGACGCTGAACATCCTGGATGTTATTAAGGTTAGCGATGTTACATGGCTCTGAATTTCAGGTGCTAACCCCTTGAGGTACAACTCAATGCGCTTGACCGGAGGGTCCACCATAGTTGGACACAAGATGGCCAGCTCATTTGACCGTTTCGTATAAGCTTCGATTTCTGACCCTGTCATTTTCAGATGGTAGAGCTCCACTTCCAACTTGTGGATGTCATCACGTGTGCAGTATTCTCGTTTGATAAGTTCCTTGAAATCGTTCCAAGGGGTGGTGTTAGCAGCTGCCAACCCTAAAATCTGAACTTGCGCGTTCCACCAAGTTAGCGCAATCCCTTCTAAAGTACCAGTGGCGTATTTCACCCTGCGAGCCTCAGGGCATTCACACATCTCAAATACCGACTCGAGCTTTTCGAACCAATGGAGGAGTCCAACCGCTCCTTCAGTGCCACTAAACGTGCTAGGATGACAGTCCATGAAGTTCTTGAAAGTGCAAACAGGTTGCTGAGCGTGTTGACCTAGTGTGTATAAGAATAGGACAAGGTTAAACACAAGAGTTGGTTTAGGAAATGTAGGATCTAAAGATCCTAGTGTGAGTTACGACTGCAGGGTATACTACCTGCTTGTGCAGCTGCAAGTGCCGCATCAACTTGTTCGTTGATAAGAGCCGTCAACTGGGCTTGTGTCAAGTTAATACGTCCGGCCATGATCTTCATAGCAAATGTAACATAAGTGAGAGAGGTTCGCGAATGGTGCGATGACAGAAGAGAGTAAGCAACAAGTGTTCTCATGCAATAACGAATTGTAAGCAATGTAATCTAAGCATACCACGAGCAAAATTCTATGTAATTCTAGCATGTAGGCAATAAACATAAACCTTATTACCTAGGATGTTGAGTCTTGCACGTGGAGCGAGGCGTCATTGTGGATCGTTGAGCACTGTACTGGTTATAGTCTGGTTTTAATAAAAACGTTTTCCCCTTATTAAAACCAAGTTCTCTATAACCAATGGCTCTGATACCAATCTGTCACACCCCCAAAATCCACACGCGGAGTATCACCGCTTGGGAGCGTGACTGACCAGGATCAAGCCACCAATCATATTGAACATACAAGTAATAAATAAAAGTGTTTGTAATTCAACCAAACCAATATGAAAGGTGTTTAAAAACATAAGTGCAATATCAATGTTTAGCGGAAGCATATGAGTAAAAGCCCAACATAAATAAAGTATGTAATGTCATAATGTTTAACTAAAGCATTCGGGATCCTTGTCCACAACGACCGCGCCTCCCAGTGCAAGCTCCATGTATACCTAACGACCTGCAAGGCATGTAACAGAGAGTCAACAACTAGTTGAGCGAGTTCACAGTAAGTAAGTTCGTAATAGTAAGTATGTTTCGTAACGTGTGGCTCTACTAGGCCGATAGTATGTTCTATTAGTGGGGGCTTCCCATAGTTGCATATACACTAGACTATTTGTAACCATAAGTGTTCTTCTTAATCCCGAGAACAGTAGTACGTACAGGGTTTACGCAGGTTTTACGTAAGTGTCCTTCACAAACCGAGGACAGTGGTACGCGGGGGTTTACGTAGGTTTTATGTAAGTGCCTGTCACAATCCGAGGCAGTAGTGAGTATAAGTTTACGTAGGTTTTACGTAAGTGTCCTTCGCAACCTGAGGACAGTGATGAGTACAAGTATACGTAGGTTTTACGCATGCATCCTTCGCATCCGAGGACGATGGTAGATAGTCTAGTAACAGTGTAAGTACAATCCCATTCCTTCAATCCCATTCCCAAACCCCGGGAATCCCATGCCTTGGTAAGAGTTGTGAACTCACCTTGGTTTGCTCGGTATGTTATTGCCTCTAGTGTTAATTAATGGTTAGGTCCGTTACACACGACCTAAGGTACATTGCACATAAACTCAATGTAGGTGTTTACGTTCAATTAGGGTTTTTACAATTCCTTGATGTCCAAACAACTGTGTTTCGCGTGATAATCGTGTATAAAATGACATGACATAGATTGTTCATACATACAGTATCATCCAGTAACATACAGTATCATGCAGTAACATACATTAACATACAGTAACATACATACAGTGGTGGCAGGAGGATAAGTGTTTTTCATTCAACATGTAACCTGATTCTGTTAACAAACTCGGACCTTATAACATTAACAAAACTCAGACTATATATTACTTGTAAAGTTCAGACCATGCATCTCTTATCAAATTCGGACCTTGCATCTCATCTAAGAAATTCGGACCATATACATCATAAAACTCAAACTAACCTCCACCTCTTAAAATTCGGACAACACTCCTCTTAAAATTCGGACTAAACCCCACTACATAAAATTCGGACCATACCCCCCCCCCTCTTAAAATTCGGACCTCATATCATTCTCAAAACTCAGGCCAAACAGCTTATAAAATTCGGACATGTGAGCATTCCCGAAAACTCGGACTCAAGTGTCCTTATAAAATTCGGACTTCTAGTCCTTACAAAAATTCGGACTCTACATTTCAACATAAAACTCAGATCATATTCATTCCATAAACTCAGATCATATTCATTCCATAAACTCAGATCATTCATTCAATCAAAACTCGGACTTTGTGACTTCACAAAACCCTGACACAAACTCCGGACTAACAATCAATCATACGTAATATTCAAAACCTAATCACAGCTTCCAATGGAACAGTTACATTCACGATCAAAACCCTAATCCAAGACATTGCCAGTGTTGTAATCTAATCAACAATCAAACGATTTTACATATCATGCATCTCATTGTCAAGCATTCGATTAAGCAACTATTCACAAATCATTTCACCATAAACAGGAGAATCAATAAACACAGAGCCATTATATGTAGAACTAGGGTTTTGCATGAATCACATAATCAAGGATTAACAACAAATAATCATTAAACGTTTACCTTAGATTGATTCTAGATGAAGAGAGGGATCAAGAGTGATGATTGAGAGCTTGTGCCAATGATGAAGAAGATGATTGTAGGAGAGGATTGTAGAGGAATCTTGAAGGTACGTATGATGATTGTGAGATGATTGTGAGGGAGGTTAGGGTTAAGAGTTAATAAGATTTCACTAACTACTCTACTCACCCCTAAGTATCATCTTTTACATAAAACACACCCTTCACAATATAATTTACAGTTTCATCACCAAGTTCATGTATTTGTCAAATCATTCGTAAAATAACACATAACCATGCAATAATCGCAATACACTTTATCAAATCACAACGTGTACAGTTACAAAGCAAACCAATTATGTAAGTAAGCAACTAAACAAACAGTGAACGTGCAATAAATGCAAAAGTGGAATCTCGGAAACTCGAGTTGTCACAAATATGGCCACAACACGTCAGTGGACGTGCTGACTGGCGCATCAAAAAATACGCGGGACCTTGAGTCCTCCTGTGAGTACAGACCCAAGGCAACAGCGAACTGAGTAGGTGTCATCCTCTGAGTCTTGCCGCAAATAGTAAAAGCTACGGCCTCTGTTGTCAAAAAATGCTGAAAACCCCCACCCCGGGTGTCCGTAAATGAAAAGGTAGATAAAAACTCTAAAGTAATCTCCCTGTGGGCCCGCTCTGCGGCGGCATCAAATAAGCGGTCCAACGGGGAGTTAGCTGGCATGAGCTCCCGGACCCGACCGGTCGCTCCAATATCGGTCAAAAACTGAAAATCTATGGTCCGAGGTGCATCCAGCTCCATATCCCGTAATTTGCCCAAAACCCTATAGGCAACCGTACCTCGGGGGATATCTCTAAGAAACCGCCCCGTCTCAGTAAAATCAGACACAACCTCCTCCTCCTGTCCACGTCCACGTCCCCGTCCGCGTCCACGGCCCCGACCCTGACCCTGACCTCGACCTCTACGGGCCGCACCAGCTGCTGATGACTCAGCCATATCGTCTGTAACAAATAACAATTACAACTTAGCAATCACTATACGATTATCGTTAACGTATTATACGAATACTGTTCTTGTATACGAACGTATTGTACATATCATATACGGTCGTACAATGTTTGAATATTCAACAAGTATACTACCGTATATAAAATATACGTTCGTATAATGTTTAAATATTCAAACAGGTATACGACCGGATATAAATATACGATTGTATAATGTTTGAATATTCAAATGTTATACGAGTGTATATAATGTATACGATCGTAAAACATTTGATTATTCAAGTGTATACGGTCGTATAAAGTGTATACGATCGTATAATGTTTGAATATTCAAACATCATACGATCGTGTACACTTTATACGACCGTATATACTTGAATAATCAGTTACAATTTTCTGTTTCAATTTTTTTTCAAATTGAATTATACAATCGTAATCGTTACGCCTATCTACGCTTTACTATACAAGACCATAATCTAACATGTTACGGAATTTTAAAGTTTACTATATGAAAACGTACCGTATAGGAAGAACGAGAAGAAAACGCCAAAAACACCGAAGAACGCTGTCCAAGAATGATCCGAGAGAAAACCGAGAAAATTTTTGGTGGAATGTTGAGGCCGTATGGTGGAAATGAGGTCGTATAAAACTTATACGATCTTTTTTCCTTTGTATACGGGCCGTATAAAAGTATACAACTCGTATACAGTAATTTAATTTATTTTAATTCTGTCGTATACTTAATATACGATCACGGTATACGAGGCATATATTTTTATACGGCCCGTATACAATTCAGTATTTTTCATTTATTTTCAATTACTATATGCGGAAGTGACGAAAATACGGTCGGTATGCGTTAACGTTGATTCGTTTATAATTACAAATTGTCAAAACATTTATATAACGTGTATGTTGATCATTACAAATTGTCAAAACATGCAAATAACATTTTATATTCATAGGGCACCTAAATCTATGTAATCCCTGGTCCTATATTCATCAACGATCGTATTATATTGGTCAATACGTTCCTTGTAATAGTGATACCAACTTTCTGCTGGCGTATTCCGTCTCGGTTGTCGCCAGTATCCTGATGGGGTTGGCATTGGATATTCCCCTTCTAATCTGATGTGAATAAAATGGTTCCTGTGTACATGTACAAGCGCGACTGTTCGATCCGGAATCTTTTCTTCGGCTGTTGTGAACATGGGAAAAAATGAAGCATAACCAAGGTTACTTAATAAGAGACAAATGACATTCCACCGGTTTGCTATCAGAAGCCCCGTGAATGGCATTTGTAGCCACTTATGTCGAGGTGCTCCGTCTATATGGTCGCCCCAAACTAATGATTCCAGAACTTGTTGATACTGAACTTCATTTATCTTTTTCCAAAATTCGTGGAACCGGTTGCACTCATCATGAAGATGCTGCCGTATGAACGGCCACTGCCACTCTTTAAGCGATAAGCCGGCCGCTATAGATCGAAACCCATAATTACCATCACCCTGCACATTTTGTATGTGACTGAGGTGTGGATAGAAGCACGGTGGAACGTACTTTTTGAAGTGCATGAACATATTAACTTGTCCGACAGGTAGCAAAGGTAAGTCTGGTGGCTCTTCCTTTGATTTTGCGACCTTGTTTTTCGTTTTCGAATTCTTAGCGCCGTTCGCAATCTCGCTGAAGAACATAGGTGTTTCAGTACAATAACTTTGTGACTCAACAAACGATCTGTGCCTGGTAGGTTCGATCGTTGACTCTTGTGTGCCAAACCCATCTTGTGAATCACTATACTGGTCCTGCGTTGTAAAAAAGCTGTGTCTTGAAGGCTCCGTAAACGAATCATCCTTCCTTTGTTGCTGAGCTTTTAAAGTTTGCACGACCCCGTGTGTTTTTTGCACAACTTGTTGTTTAAGCTTCGTCTTATTGAGTTGTACCAACTCCTTCATCTTTTGAATCAAGTTTTTCTTGAGTTCTCTCGGCTGAGCACTTAAATGTTGTTTGAGAAGCGCAAATTCACCGTCTAAGTCGAAAGAGTCCACCTTGCTCGGTTTGACTATGGAGTCCAAATTTAACTTTCTCCAAAAAGGGTGTATCAACTCCAACGGGATCATTTGACCTAAGAAACATATCAACAAACAACATAAAACGTCAATAAGATTTTGCGTGATGAAAGGCTATGATTATAAAATGTGGTTGGTCGAATAATGTATTACCATTCGTTGTATACGGTTCCAACTGACACGCGCACGGCAACCCACAACTTGTATACAAACGGTACGCGCATGTACGGTTATATAACTTTAATTTTTCTATTTCATTTATTTCGTCTGATATCAACTCTAGGCAGGCATGTGAAACCTTCTTTAGTAGGAGATTAAATATTGGTTTGTTATGATGACCCAATGTTTGGCTCCTGCTTGTTTCAATGCTGCCTTTGATTTCTGTCACCTGGTTTCTTATGAGCTTATCGATAAGTGGTACCACTTTCTCCAGGGTATAATTAGAGTCGCCTAGGTACTGCTTCAAAAGGGCATGTTGACCCTCTGCCCTGTTCGTTGTATTTTGACCGAAGTTCAGATGTTGGTCGCTCCAGAACGAAACAAACTGGTCTCTATATGGTTGTAACCAGATTGAATCCAAGTAGTTCATAATCTCTGTAATCAAAGTCAAGTGCAGTTAAGACAAGTCAAATAAATACGATTATTAAACAAAAATTATATAAAACTTACCGTCGGTTTTTTTGCGTGGCAAGTTTGATCGTATTCGCTCGTACCAGTAGTTGTAGTCAAGATCGGCCGTTGAGTTAATTAGCTCGCCCACTTGCAAAGAAACCTCCCCCATTTATCCTCTGTTTTAAAGCTTTGCCTGCAATGCTTGAAGATGTTTTGCTGTATGTGCCACCTGCACAATGAATGTCTAGCCCTGGGAAACACGGTTGCACATGCGTTCATTAGGGCGCGATCTCTATCGGTTACTATTACACGGGGTTCCATAACACTGTCTAATGAGTGTTTCAACCTCTGTAGAACCCATGTGAAGTTTTCCTGTTTCTCGTTGCTTACGAACGCATGAGCAATGCAAAACGACATCAACGTGGATGTAACACCGATAATCTGGACTAGCGGCATTTTGTACCAATTCGTCTTGTAGGTGGCGTCTATAAGCAACACATGCCGGAAGGCGCGCCACAGCATGTTCGACTCCGGGTGGATGAAGAAAACATCCTCGACCCGTTCGCCGTTTTGAGATGTTCTATGGTAAAAAACAAACCCAACCTTCTCCAACCGGTTGAAAAGTATCTGCATTGGAGTCTCGCCGACTTGTTCCATTTGACCCAATTTGGCCCGAGCGTTGAATATGGTGTTTCTTGTTGAGACATTATGGGGGTTCTGTTCTTTAATGGCAGCAAGAATGTCTCGTGGTTTTATGTTCTGATGCGTCATTTGCTCCACCGTCCTCTCTTCTGATGGAGGCAACCTCATTAGGGACGGATAACCCTCTAGATACAGAAATGGTTCATGGTTATGTTTAGCTTCCTCAACCCTTAGATCCCAATAACCTAACCTCTTTTTGTATGCCCCGACCAGTTGGAACTTGCAACCGGTTTTCCTGGTCCCGCTGCGTCTGACCGTGGCTGTTGATTTGTACTCGCCGGCACAATCGCACGTAAGCCAGATTTTTAACGGCTGACCGCTACCCTGTTTATCGTAGATGGTGCGTTTGGTGACGAGGGCGTAGCCATTTACGCCTCCAACGTCTTTACACCACTCTACCAATTCATCCATGCTAGCGAATTCCTAACGAAAACACTTATATGTGTCAATTAATGATTAACCAATCGGTTTAGCTTTAGTATAAACGGGTTCGGGTCAGTTTCAGGTTGAACCTGCGAACCCGTTTGTGTTAACGGGTCGGGTTCGGGTCAACATGGTCGGGTTGGAGGGTTGACCCGTTACACATTTATACTATATATTAACATAGATTTCATAATTTAAATATGATATTATATATATATATATATATATATATATTTGTGTTTTTAAATAAATTTTAACTTTAATATATTAATTTCAGAAAAAAAATAAAAAAAATTAGGGTTTAATGGGTCGTGTTCGGGTCAACCCATGAAAGTTCGGGTCGTGTTCGGGTTCTTATGTATGGCACAGCCTTTGTCGGTTCACTTTATTCTATACGGACCGTATAACCTTATACGACCCGTATAAACCATATTAGAATAAGATGATACCATGTGGCACAGCCTTTGTCGGTTCACTTTATTCTATACGGACCGTATAACCTTATACGACCCGTATAAACCATATTAGAATAAGATGATACCATGTGGATTTATTAGCAACTCTTTCTAATCTTTATTGCGTTTCATGGAATTCATAGAGATGATTCATTAGTGGGGCATTTATTAATGGTGGGGAATTATTCAGAGTTGGCATGTTATTGTTTACTAAAGGCAAAGATTAGGTTTTTTTATTATTAAAAATTTATTTAATTTGTCATTTAGTATATTAAGAAAAGTGTCCTTATCATATGCTGGGAACGATCATTTGAGATATTGAAATATTTGTTACACAAATTTTGTTTATAACACAGTGAAAATAAGGTATTTTATTCTATTACGTTTTTTGAATTGTTATTCAAGTCTATTGTGTTTTACAACATAATTAATAAATACATTTTGTATGTGTTTTTATTCCATTGTATTTTACAAAACAATGAAAAAAACACAATTTTTTTGTGTGTTTTTGTCCATTGCGTTTTAGAAAAAAAAAACATATTTTTTTGTGTTTTTAGTCTATTGCGTTTTACAAAAAAAAAAAAAAAACATATTTTTTTGTGTTTTAGTCAATTGCATTTTAGAAAAAAAAAAACATTTTTTTTATGTTTTTAGCCTATTGCGTTTTAGAAAGATCACTTTCTTTTGTGTTTTTTGCTCATTGTGTTTTTTGCTCATTGCGTTTTAGAAAAAAACATTTTTGTCCATTGCGTTTTAGAAAAAAACACTTTTTTGTTGTATTTTTTGTCCATTGCGTTTTAGGAAAAACACATTTTTTTGTGTTTTTTGTCCATTTCGTTTTAGGAAAAATACATTTTTTTTGTTTTTTTTTCCATTGCATTTTAAGAAAAACACAATTGTTTTTTCTGTTTTTTGTCCATTCTGTTTTATGAAAAACACATTTTTTTGTGTTTTTTTCCATTGCGTTTTACGCATCTGAGTTTTCAATTTTTTTTCCCAAAGTATAGCAATAATATACTCGTTTTAAAGATAAAAAAATGCTCGTTTTTATGGTGCAATTTAAAAAAAAATAATGTCGTATGAAAGAGTTATTAACGTTTAGTAAACGGGGGGTATTGGAGGAAAGAGAAACCAGTGACTTGGATGGACTGCAATACCCTTACTGAAACTCACGCGCCTCTCATTTTAATCAATTCAACCTATTTAATCTAAGTCCTTAATTACTCAATAGATAGTCAAGATTATTTCCTAACCTTCATAACCAAATAAATTTCCTTGTATATCCTGACCCCGCGGGAGAAACTTATGATTATCAACTTTTAATCGTTAGGATCACTTAACATGGCAAATGAAACAACGGTAGAAGCATACAAAATGTCGGACGAATTAACGAAACGCGTCAAGCCCCGTACCATTACTCCATTAGAGGATTGAAATTTTATCCGTTTTATGTATTTAAAAATCTTTCCATATATGTGTATCATAGTTTTTTTTATTAAAATAATATTTAGAATATTTTTCAAAGAGAATCTAGTTAGACCATGTGTAGTGAGTCTTGAAATAATGTCATTTCCTTAGGATTGAAATGATATGTGGTAATCCAATCAGCATTGGACATTAGTTTAAAATGGGTGTAGTGGTATAATGCCCAATAATGTCATATCCAATGATTACCCAATTATTTTTTTTTTGTTTTTTCTTTAAAATTAAAGCTAATAATATTTAATTAAATAAATAGAAATTACATAAATAATAAAGCACACACAAATAATACTACTCGTCTTAATCGTCATTTTCACTTTCGTCGTTCTTGTCATCTTCGTGTTCCTCGTCATCATCTTCTTCTTTGTCCTCGTTTGAAATATACAGAACCGGCCATGCATGTTGGACCAAATCAACCGCTAACGCGGAATGTGCGGCTTCAGATCGCATTTCATGTGCATTGTTCACTTTTTCTTCCATTGTTGCTTGCGGATATTCCTGAACAACTTCCTGTACATAGTTTTGACATATTATTTTTCCTTCGTCTTCTAATATCATATTATGCATGATTATACAATCGTACATAGCATCTCTCATTTTTTATTTTTAGTCCATGCACGATAAGATATTTCTCAAATAATGCCACCGTTGTTGAAGAACCTCAAAGCATCTCTCAATGTCCTTCCGCAAAGACTCTTAAAATTTTTTAAAATGATCTATTTTTTCATCGTACGAATCCCTAAACATCTTCACGACAATCGAATACCTAGAATAAATTCCATCACACAAATAGTATCCGTGCGGGTAGTAGTTTTTGTTTGCATAAAAAGATGTTTTTGCAGCTCTACCAGAAATGAAATCCTCTACCATTGGAGATTGTTCGAAAACGTTTATATCATTGCATGACCTCGCGACACCAAAGTAAGCCGACCAAACCCAAAGGTTGTGTGAAGCAACCACCTGAAGAATAACAGATGGTCCGTCTTGGTCACCTCGTGTGTGTTGACATCGCCGTGCAATCGGACAATTATACTACCGCCAATGGCGACAATCTAAGCTCCGGATCATGCCCGATAAACCATGTTGATTAGAATGAAACTCCTAAATTTGTTGAAGATCGCACCATGTAGGCTTTCTCAGATAACAGACACCGTACAATTTTGTATACCTTTAAAAAATAAACATATATAATTTTAAGCTAACTAAAAAAATACGAATGCATGTAATATTTATAGTATTGTAGTGTACCGTGACAAAAATGCTCCATGGTATCGCGCGTTGTTTTTCAGCCATCTTTAAATACTCATCGTTGATGTCGGTCATGTTTCCGTACGCAAGGACTCGTAGCGCAGAAGTACACTTTTGAATAGCGATAAATCCAAGCGTCCATCTCGCATCCGCTTTATGTTTAAAATAATCAAACTTGTTTTCCAAGTCTCTGGCAATGCATGGAAATAAACGTTTACTTATCCGGAAACAACGCCTAAAACGTTTGGGTTTGGGTAAGTAATCTTTCATCAATCGATCGTTTGCCGAATGTCGGTCTCGTTCAATATATTCTCTTGGCAAAATTTCACGTTGAGACCGACTAGAATGTTTCATATACCGCGTCGCGAGTTCACACGCACTCGTAACCGCCTCTTGCTCGACCTCCTCGTCGGTCGACTCACCCTCAACAGCTAAAAACCCTTTGTAATAAAAAAATGGCAACAAACGATGAGGACATGGGGGAATCCATTTTTTATAGAAAATGGTGTGTAGTTTGTGTTTGTTATTGTAGGTTTTGGTTTATGGTTTATAGAAAATGGAATGTAAGAGTTTGTATACATATATAAATAGACCGTTGCCAATGGTCATTGGCCAAAAAAAATCTGGATTTAGCGTTTTAAATAACACGCCTCGGTAACTTTTTTGAAAACCACACGCGGTGGGGACCGCGTTAAAAACTAAAGGTTGTCATAAGAACTAAAAGTCGTCATAACGGTGACGTTAAAAACAAATTGAGTTTTCTTACATTTATGTATTATTAAATAATTAATTAGGACTAAATAAATATTAGAGTTAATTGCCCGGATGGTCCCCGTGGTATCACGTTTTTTCACGTTCAGTCCCCACATTTTGAAAATAGCAGGTATGCTCCCTATAGTTTGTTATTTTGTTACTCGAATAGTCCCCTGAGTAGATATCAGTTAGTTTGGAAATAGCAGGTATGCTCCCTATGGTTTATCATTTTGTTACTCGGATAGTCCCCTGAGTAAATGTCTGGGGACTATCCGAGTAACCAAATGACAAAACATAGGGAGCATGCCTGCAATTTACAAAAGGTGGGTACTAAATGTGAAAAAACGTAAAACCACAGAAACCATCCAGGCAATTAACTCTAAATATTACATTGGATAGAATATTTTTTTTTTCATAAACTGTTTTAGGGTAATACGTTCATAGTTGGCATACCCTTTCATCCAACAAACGCCCAATGTGGTTTGATTATAGGGTAAATTATATTTTTCGTCATTTATGTTTGTATCGGATTGTAGTTGATGGCCTTTAACTTCAATAATTAAAGTCACAGTCTTTTATTTGTAAAACCTGTTACACTATAGGTCCTCTAACACTAACCAGGTTAACATTTTCAGTTAAGTCTATTCATTTACGGGTACTTTGGTCATTTCATGCTTTTTTAAAAATATTTCTTAATAAATAAATAAAACAAAAAAAAATCTATCTATTATATTAAATGAATTCTCTTAGGCCACAAGAGCTATTCTTAGTCAATCATTTTGATGATGTGGACATCCTCTTAATCAAGAGAATTCACCAATGGGCGCCAAACTCTTTTCCTCTTTTCTCCTCAATTCCTTGATTCTTCTTTCACACGCTCCTTTGATTTTAGTCAATCCAAACCCTAATTGTTCCTCTCTCTCCAATCAATCCAAACCCAAATTGTTCGCCTGTATACGTTTCATCTTTCTCAAATTCATCTATCTCAATGTCCAAACTTAAATGCGAAGAAAAAAATAAGCCAATGGATCTTCTATTGATTTCTCAAACTCAAACCCTAATGGCGATTTCTGAAACTCAAATCCTAAAGGCGATTCGAAGAAAAATCTAAGCCAATCGATTGGATCTTCTGTTGATTACTCTTTTTCTAATCTTCTATGAATCATGGTCCCTCAACCAAGGTGGGTATGTATTTCCGATTTGTGCTCTGTTTCAAGTTATTAGAGTCGAAACCCTAATGGTTTATTTACTTGATCACTGAAGGTTTGTTTTAACAAATATTTATTAGGGATCTTTTAATTAACAACTTTCTATTGTATCTAAGATAAAAGTTGTTACTGAAGTTTCTGATGAAAATTTTATGTTAGGTTATGATGGGGATGCCAATGGTGGGATGATTACTCGAGATACGTAACCCCTGTTGTAGTTGATGATCAGGTAAAGTCGATAATTGTAACTAGATTGCTTGAATTTTAGGCCACATTATATCGTGTTGATGATGATTTGGGTTTTCATGTTTTTAATTGGAATCTCAAATTTGGCTTGAATTGTAAGATGAATATTGATGTTGAAATCAAATTAGTTGTTCTTATTCTTTGAGGTACAACTTTTTTTGCCAACGAAGCAACTTTTTTTGCACAAGTGATTTTTGTTATTTTTATGTGTCAGCAGTTCATCTATGCAAGTGGTCAAAGTTTGTATCACGGGTTAAAGCTGAAATACAGATTCAAAACATGATTGTTTTTTTTTTCTGTTATATATGGAGGTTGGTTTCTGATTTGTTGTTAGTTTTAGATGATATTAATGAAAAAGATGTAGTTATCTGGGAATATAATATGCCTATAACAAGCAACTTTCTTTGCACAAGTGATTTTTGTTATTTTTATGTGTCAGCAGTTCATCTATGCAAGTGGTCAAAGTTTGTATCACGGGTTAAAGCTGAAATACAGATTCAAAACATGATTGTTTTTTTTTCTGTTATATATGGAGGTTGGTTTCTGATTTGTTGTTAGTTTTAGATGATATTAATGAAGAAGATGTAGTTATCGGGGAATATAATATGCCTATAACAAGCTTCCCACCACTAGAGATAGAGAAAGATACAGTTGTTAAGAACAGTAATTCCAGTGGTTTGTGTTACTTTTAGCTTTTTGTAGTTTCAATTTTTTTAATCTTTTTGACATAATTAGATCATTGCTTGCTTTTTGTGTTGTTTTTACGCATGCCCTATTGTTTTTTATGTTCTTGAATATTAAAATTTTTTCACTGTTTATGACTAGACTATGAGATGGATGATTTTGCATGTGCATAGAAAGTTCAAATCGGTTCTATTACGCTAATAAGATTAAAATTTCAGGGTAGGATATTGGTCTCATGTACTAGAAACATAAGATAAAAACCTTAAAATCTTGAAACTAAAATAGCATTATGTAATGGTGTATTAGGTATACATTCACAAGATGATCAGTTGAGTTTTATTGGCTGGAACACAAGATTTGTTTCATAAATTCTTTTACATTAAGCAAAAAAAAGAGGATTTTTGAAAGATGTATGATGTTAATGTCAAGAAGCCATTTGATAACCTTGGAAGGGAAAAGTTTTTTGTTCAGGTAAAAGTCCTGATTTATTGGTCTACTAGGACAGTATGACACTCTACTACTCTATATAATATATTATCTTATTGACCAATTATTTTTGGTCATAATCTTGGCTAGCCCTTCGGATCCTGAAAAATTCCCATTTGTTGTGTGGAGGAATAAGGTAGACGCTAATGGAGGCAATAGTCAACTGGTAAGATGATCTTTGCTATTTGATTTTAATTAGAATTCATCAAACAATGATCTCTCATTTTGCTTTTAATGTGTAATACTAAGATGCAAATAAGAGTCTACAAGGTTCAAGAAGAAAGTGGAGAGATGATTTGGTTTTAGGCGATAGTTGATAAGGTTATGGTGGGGGTGAGTGTCTTATTAATATTGACTGGTATGGCTTTTATATATTTCTTTAGTTTATGTGGCTAATACCCGATTGTCAGAGCACACACCCGATTTTGGACTCAAAACCCGATATTCTTTTACATTGTCAGTTGTCAAGGACTTTATTTTTAAATAGTAAGCATTTATTTTGAAATTTTTTAGAACTCTTCAATATTATACTTCAATCTTTAGCTTTTTAGAGGTTACTGATTTAATGAATTTTACAAACAGTTTTTCACAGATAAGCACAAGAAAGATTTGTTTGAAGCTCTAGAGAAGGTCAAAGCTGGTAATTAAACTACACAACATCTCTTTTAAACTTTAATTAATCCCCATTTTTTTCTTCAAAAACAGTTCTTATATCTAACCATTGGTTGTTTGTCATTTGTAGAGTTGATGATTCTGGGGTTCATCTCACTGATATTGACTTTTAATCAGTATTACATTGCGGAAATATGCATCCCAGTTGATGTTGCTGATACAATGTTGCCATGTGCTATAAAAGATAAAACGGAGAAAAAAGAAAAAGGAGCCCGTCGATTTCTTCTATGGTACGAGCATGGTAGATCATTGGCTGGTGACTTAAAGTCTACCTGCAAGGAGGTGAATAATTAGTTAGTCATTCCATCTTAAGCAATGTGTATGAAGGGTGGCAATAGTGTCGGATTGGCGGGTTGAATCTGCAAGGAGGTGAATAATTAGTTAGTCATTCCATCTTAAGCAATGTGTATGAAGGGTGGCAATAGTGTCGGATTGGCGGGTTAAATTGAATATGACCCATATATTTATGCGTCTCAAATATATCAACACTAACCCAGACAGTACACTATTACACTAAGAATCATGCAAACCGAACATGACCTGTCTACTCATTTATATATATGGGTCAAACGGGCTAACCTGTTTTACATGGGTTGGTGGTTGTAAGTCGGTCTCAATCGGTTAATCGGGTCATACTTGGGCTGTAATAAATGGGTTAAATGGATCGTAATGGTGCTGGTGGGTTAATCGGGTCATATTTGCTGAAGTTTAGTTATCCTTCATTAATATAGTTTTTTGGTTAGTTATATTTTACTCTGGAATGGGTTGCATCAATCTTTGGGGTACCAACTGAATTAATAAGAAATTTTTGGTCTTTCTTATCACACTATGATTTAGTAGTCTAAAAACTTCATTAGTAACACCAAGTGTACTTTTCAGGCTCATGGGTACAAGACAGTATTAATGATCGGTAGTTGTTTTGTACCAATTCGACTGAGTGAATTCAAATGTATTAAAGAATATACTCCAAATGAAAACGAATGGACTTTACCAAATTGATGTCGAGTGTCCATGAAAAATACCGGTACTAAACTGAACCGTACCTATTGAATTTTGCCACCTATTTTTTGTATTTTTCGGGATTGGTACTTCCGATTCGGCATGAAACGGTATTTTACCCAATTTTTTTACCTTTGAATACTGTACTTCGATGCCGGTACCGCTACCAAATTTTCTGAAAATTAAATCCAAAAACTTGCAGATTTTTTCAGAAAAAAATCCCAAAAAATAGCATACTTTTCAGCAAAAAAACGTTAAACAAGTGCAGGTTTTTGCAGCACCCGGTTCCGCCAAAAAAACCACAATTTTACCAGCAAAAAAACATCACAAAATGCAGGTTTTTTCTGCGAAAAAACACAAAAAACGCAATTTCTTTCGGCGAAAAAGGCAACCAGCAGCAGCGTCGCTGCCGGTTTTTTCGACAGACGAAAATGCGTCGTTGCAGGTTTTTTGAACTGACGAAACGTTGTTTTTTTTCAGCGATCTGCAGCTGCAGGTTTTTTGGACTGACGAACCGATTCAGCTGGGAATAGTTTGGGTTTTAGTCAAAGCAACTTAACTAACATTCATACCTTTGATTATGCAGAGTGTTAGTTGTCACAACTTTTATCATCCTTGGATTTAGCAATCACCAATCACCTGGTATATCTCAGTGCTTTTTTTTTTTTAAGTTGGGTTCAATTTTAACTGGGTTGATTTGCAACGCAATGAGATTGAAATAGAATATCTCATCAAGGTAAATTTATGGTTGTTTTTAATACTCTGGCTTTTAGCTTATGAATTCTATGCTGCTGATATTGGTTACGAGTGGAGAATGAATATTGATGGGAAGTTATCTTTTAAACATGAGTTATTTGGAAGCTTTGTAATCAATAGTTTTTCTAGAACACCTACGACTAGACCCGTATTGCTATTGTATGACTAATATGCTTACTTATTAATAGAATTGATTAAAACTAGAACGTGTCAATTGAGTCAAAAGTAACCCAAAATATATTCAAATAAGAAAACAAATATTTTCGTCTTACGTCAGTTGACTCAATGATTTCAGGTTACTACTTGGCGCCACAAATCCATAATTCAGCCGAGCACCATCGCCGCTACAAACTCTCAGACCGCTGATCATTTGCATGGACTTGACAGTTGGTCTTAGGGATTGGGATAACCGAAACGCCTAAAGACGACTTTTGTAGTGGATTGGGATAACCTGGGAATAACAAATTAGTTTTCATGGACGGTTAATCTTATAAGTTTGATCTTGAAGACTTACTTCTGCCTCTTCTGAAGCTCTGGGAAAGGGCGGTTATGGTACAACTTATAAAGTTGTTTCAGGCGAAGGAACAATGGTGGTCATAAAAAAAGGCTGAGAGAAGTTGTCGTTGGAAAAAGAGGATCCGACCAGCAAATGGAAAAAGAGAAAGCCATAATTAGGGGACATGGACATGTTTCCGTAAGTATAAATGAATCTTGAAACGTTCTTTTTTCATAGTATTGCTGAAAAATCTGTAATTAAGAAGTACCAGTGACAAATATCAGTTCTTAAACAAGAGCTTGATCAGCTTAAAGGGGGATATAGGGATGCTTATTGGTGAGATAGTGACTTTAAAACAAAAGGTAATATTTCAATTTTTGGATAATGTTTCTGGTAGGCCACATATATATTGAAGTAAATTATAGGCCGTCTAAGTATGTCTCCAGTTTTTATATATACTTAAAAGGTGGGACAGACATGTAGTCAGGGTAACGGGTCAACATGAGTTTGGGTTCAAAATTAAAATTGAGTTAAAATACTACTGGATTAAGGCGTCAACTTTACTCCTAAAATTACTCATAATAATATCCTATAATTTTTTACAATACTTATTAAAATATCCGACTTCATTACTTAGCTATTTATCATTCTTTCTTGAGTAAATTACAAGAATCCTCCTTTATGTATGTCACTTATTGTAAACTGTGTCCTTTATCTTCAATAACTAAAGAAAACGTACTCGATGTTTGTAAACCCTTGCAAGTTATGTCCTTTAGCCCTAACTCAATTAATTTTTTGTGGTTAAATCTGACCAAATGGACATCACATGAGGGTATTTTGGTCATTTTACTTTCATGTGAGGTCGATTTGGTCAGACTTAACCACAAAAATACCCTCATATGGGGTCTATTTGGTCAGATTTAACCACAAAAATTAACTGAGTTAGGGCTAAAGGACATAAGTTGCAAAGGTTTGCAAACATCGAGTACGTTTTTGGTAATTATTGAAGACAAAGGGCTCAGTTTGCAATAAGTGACATACATAAAGGATTACTTTTGTAATTTACTCTTCTTTCTTTAAACAAAATACAACTGATTCTAGCATGAAATATACTCCTAAAATTATTCAGGTGTATAGGCTAACATAAATAAGGTATTGGGATGTCTTAATGCTCAAAATGTCCGGTTTGTAATCTTATTCGAGGATCGATATGCTCTGGGTCTTTTATACGCTTTTGGATCGAAACTTAAATAGGCAAAGTTAATTTCAAATGTCTTTTTCCTTCCTTATTTCGGTTGGAAAGGAACAAACTATGTGTGGTTAGTGATATATTACGGAGGGAAGGAAATGTTTTATCCTTCTCTTGGAACTGGAGTGTAGCGCCCTCTACAATCTTCAGCCGGTAAGCGTTTTACCATTACGTTTTGTTTGAAATATAATTCCTTTTTTTATAATTACATCATTTAACTTTTGAATGGTTGAAAATTAAAAGGTTTGATGTAGTTGTACAAATAACGAATGGTTGATCTAAGAGCTCAGTTTATGATTTATGATTCTGGAACCAAACAAAGACAGGTACGCAGCGTGTCTCTTAACAACTTGCAAGACTAATTTAGGTTGAATTAAATTAAATTTTAGCTTTAGGTTGACTAATGGTTTTGCATCACCTATGAATTATTAAACTTTTATTGTATCATTTTAAATATTAAGTTTACTTTACTCATTTTTAATGGTTGTCAGGGTACGTGAGTCTCATGTGATGATACTAGAAAATTTGTCCTGTCGCCCAAGATGATGGCCTGGGTCAAGCTTCAAGGTACACACAAAGTGACGATAGCACAAACTTGAGACACAATGAGAGTAGAGTAGTGCATCAGGTATATTTAATGACCAAAGGACTCATTTAGACAATAATTTTTTATGAGTTTGTGAAGCATGAAATCAGCATTTGGTAATTTTGCTTGAAAAAGAAAATGCATATGGGATAATATTTGATAAATCTTAATGAGATCAACTACTTTATTTCTTGATACATCTTGCTATTTTTCTTATAAGCAGTCTATAAGTTTACCTACGAATAAACTTTGGACAATTTGTGTGTTTGTTAATGTGGGAGTTTATGTTGGGAGGAATCAAACAAGACAGTTTAATCTATCTTGAAATAATTTAAGCTTTTTGAAATGTTAGACCTCGAACTCACTAGGCATCTACATTTTATAGTTTGAGATCACTGGTGGGAAACAAGCATAAGATTTCTATTAAAATTAGTGGTACTGCGAATGTTCCGCCAACTGATTAAGAAATGAACCCCCAACCCTTTAAAATTAGATTTGTCTTTGCATTTTTATGTTCCTCAAACAACAAGTATTCATGATGCTATTGTTATAAAAAAATTATATTACCTTGTTTTCATTTGCTAAAAACATTTCTATTACAAGTTTTGTCATCTTTAAAATGAAGTTCGAGTACGAAGACTTCGAGAAGTTGCACCTGTCCCTGTCCGACCATTTGGTGTGTAGTCTAGGGGATGAAACTAAAGCAAGGTTTTGGGTTAATCAGTTTAAATGTATTTTTTTTAAATAAAAAACATATCATTTCTCAACGTTTTTTATTACAAGTTTTGTCATCTTTAAAATGAAGTTCGAGTACGAAGACTTTGAGAAGTTACATTTATCACTTCTTAACCGGTCCACAACTCATTGTGCATCAACGTTTGTCAACCTTATAGCCAAACTCTATTATTTTGACTTCAGAGTCGGAATCAAATTTCACACAAATGAGTTCAAATACGACACACTTTAACTTTTCTAGATTAAAATACATGAGTTATGATATCTTATGAAGTTTTACCCGTTTCAAAAGAAGTACTTATAGATTAATTGTCAATATTTTCCGCTAATATATTTATGTTTATTTAGTAGCAAAAGCAATAACAATATATAATGAGGATATCATTTCTTTACACTTTTTTTATTTTTTAAGTTTTTTTAATTTCCAAGTTTACATTTTTAAAGTTTAGCATACATTTTTTGCTTAATTGTAACGTCAATTACTATGTAATTTCATTAAGGCATTATAAGTAATATAATTAATATATTTTAAAAAGAATAAGAGATGGGTCTATTAAAAGCTGGCCTATCAATTAATAGAATATACATGTGAATATTAGAAAAATATGCACATTTTATTTGTGATGTGAACATATCTTTCACTGGGAGCTTCGTTACCTTATGATGTTATATAACATTTGTCTTTTAATTTGCAAATCTATAGTGATGGTTGTAGCAAAAAAATTTAGATGGCTCTGAGAAAGAGTAAGTGGTAGTCTGTTTACCTCTTAATGAGGCTCTTAATGGTTTAGACCTATTACTGGTTCAGCACTTACTGGTTCAGACTGTTTGTTTCATGAGCAAATCTCTGAATGGTTCAGACATTTGCCTCTAAACGGTTAAGATTTATAAAGAGTCTGAATGGTTAAGACCTCTAATCTGAATTGGTCAGACATTTCCCTCTTAATGGTTCAGACCTCTTACTGGTAAGTAAAATGAAAGTGTGTTGCTATCTTTATGAAGAAAACGATTATGCATTGTTTTTGTAGAAGTTTTTTAAGTAAGTTTCGGTCTCAAATTATAGTATAGATACCGAAACAAATCTTTCATTAAAAGATTTATGAAAACACCGTTAAATAATATATCTTTTGAGGCCACCCGTGTAACACACGGGGTCTTAAGCTAGTACATACATATAACATCATCTTCCCTAATTCCCCAACTCTATAACACATCATCCTACCACCATGGACGACCACCCCCACCCCACCCAGATTCGGCATTTCTCTACGATCATAAACCAGACACACTATAAGGATCAATCTGGAATTACTGAGTGAAAAACCAACCAAAATGAAATGCCACACTAATAAAAAACCAAGCTCATCTGCCTATTATAAAGAATACTTCTATCATTTCTTGTTTGTTTCACCCTCCAACTAGCAACTTATTTGTGAGTAAATACATCTGCAAAATTTGACTATCTCCAAAATTAAACGCACGGTCCAACTATTTCAAGCATCTTTCAATCGAGTAATCACCGAAACGATTCCGGAACAATGGAGGTCAAATGTGGAACGATGAAGAAACCCTCGAGTGTAGTAGATTCTCAAAATCAATCATACGAACAACTGTACGGATCTTAATTTCTATTAATTTCAGATTTAATATGGATGTCCACATCTCAACTCTGCCATCAACCTACACCGATTGCTCATGCCCTCCTTTAGTCTTGCTGTATCATCGACCTATTCACATTTAAATAAAGTATCTTTTACGCTTTAACCTGTTGTACCTCGTGCTCCACACATTGTATGTCACACCCCCAAAATTCACATACGGAAACCACCGCGAGGCGTGTGACATACTAGAATCTAGCCAATAATCACATTGAACTAATACTAATATAATAAACTCGAAATCTTATTCAACGTGAAAGGTGTAATTCAAAACATCTGTTTAAAACAAAATACGTTCAATGGAAGCATTTGAAATTGTTTCTAAGCATTTGAAAGCAACTTGTTCGCAAAACATAACATAACATCAAATAAGTTAATAAAGGCACGACCCATGACATCCATCTTCCAAATCAAGAAATCAAATTGTTTCTCTCTCTACAACCATAAAACCCTACTTTTTCCAAATAAGATCCACTAGCCGTTGTCCCTGATCTGGGTGAACGAGTTTAAAGAATCAGATGAGACGGGGTGAAAAAACCCGGACTAACCCCTCTTGTTTTGCTATCATTGATCAGGTACCCTTATCATCGGTACCCCTAGCCGCTGTCCCTGATCTGTTCTCGAAAACCCTTGCACCAGCGCCCCTAGCCGCCTCTTTTAGTCTTCTTCTCCGGGCAGGAACCTTTATGTCATTCATTCTCACTCAAGAGAGTTGCAGGTCAGATGGTTTGGTGGTTGTTTATGGTATAAGAAGATGGATATGGAGAGAGAGAGAGAGAGAGAGAGAGACAGAGACAGAGAGAGAGAGAGAGAGAACCATCGGTGAAAGTCACCACCAACCCCCAACGCCGCCACCAACCCCAACACCACCACCACCACCACCACCAACACCGTCACCCACCTCTGCCCCACACCACCACCACTAGTCACAAAACCACCACCCCCGTCATAGTTTCACCACACCATCACCCACCTCTACCCACCAACACCTAACTCCGCCACCAAACCTAACGCCACCACCACCAACACCGTCACCCACCTTTGCCCCACACCACCACCTAGGTTTTCGGTAAGTGAGCAAGAGAGAAAATAGATCTAATTCTTGTGCTATGAGAGAGAGAGAGAGAGAGAGAAATTTTGTGATATGAGAGAGAGAGAGAAATAGATCTGATTTAAGAGATCTGGTTTTTGTTTGAGAGAGAGAAAAAAAAAAGAGATCTGATATAACCCTCATAACTGCATATTGTCAGTTTTGGTTAAATTACAAATATACTCACATGTTTAATGTCCACTTTTGATCGGTTAATATTGGTTCCTACGGTTCTCGCAACTCGGCTTAGTTCTCGCTTGAACCGGATCCTCTAAATATATATATATATATATATATATATATATATATATATATATATAGGGTAAGGTTATTGTAAAAAAAGACCTAAAGTGTGAGAAAGGTAAGAAAGAATCTCAGCCATTAGATCTAAATTAATTGAAAAGGGTAAACAAGTAATTTTATCATTAATTCAATTAATTAAAAACTTCCCATAACCGCCACCTTAATTATAGGAAGTATATAACACCATTCAGCAATTATATAACACCATTCAGTAAGTATATAACACCATTCAGCAAGTATATAACATCATTCAGCAAGTATATAACACCATTCAACATTCAGCAAGTATATAACACCATTCAGTAAGTATATAACACCATTCAACAAGTATATAACACCATTCAGTAAGTATATAACACCATTCAACAAGTATATAACACCATTCAGCATTCAGCAAGTATATAACACCATTCAGTAAGTATATAACACCATTCAGCAAGTACATAACACCATTCAGCAAGTATATAACACCATTCAGTAAGTACATAAACCATTCAGCAAGTATATAACACAATTCAGAAAGTATATAACACCATTCATTAACTAAACATCTGATCGAAACATATTTTTTTCTCTATATAAGTATAGCAATATGGTACTCGTATTAAAGATAAAAAACGCTCGTTATTATGGGGTAATTTTTTTTTTAAAAGTTACGTATAAAAAGTTATTGACGTTTAAAAAAGACGGGGGAAGTTACATGTGCATTACCTAATTTCTAGTGGGTTTAAAAGACTATATTGCCCCTAGATATTTCAAATCAGTCCAAATTAATGAAAATATTTTACAATTTGGTCCCTATTGATCTCAACCATTAGATCAAAAGATCAAATGGCTGAGATTCTTTCTTACCCTTCTCACACTTTAGGCCTTTTTTTACAGGATCCTCTACCTATATATATATATAAATATATATATATATATATATATATATATATATATATATATATATATATATATATATATATATATATATATATATATATATATATATATATATATATATATATAGGTAAAGAGTATGGTACAAATCCCACTATCGTACATTATGTACGCTTCAACTGCAGCCATACACGTGTCCTGATTCAATTTTAACAAATAAGGGTATATCAGACATTCTATTCTATCATTTACGACAGCTAATCATTGAATCCCGTCAATTATGGAGTTCGTTTCATAACCGTTCCATTTAAGTATTCTTCGTTTTCAATTCGATTGCAGGGTTTTGGGGTTTTTCTTGATTCCACACAGAACGGCCATTTTCAGAGACTTCTTGAATCGTCATTTAGTTAAGTTTTGGTGTTTTTTTATTTGAAGTTTTTTATTATTAGATTTATAATCAGGGGGAGAAGTTAAGTGTTTATTGGAACTAATAGTTGTGTTGCTATATCGCATGTGTCTTTTTTATATATCGCATGTGATCTGTTAAAATAAACCAAATAGTAAAGGAATGGATCTGTTGCATAAATTCGCATGTTTAAATATAGTCATTTCGCACACAATGAAGTTTGGTATATAATTCGCAAGTGTAATTCTAGATTTCGCAAACTTTAAAGATGTTTATCAATTGCAGCTTTTGATTTCGCATTCTTTTATGAGTAATTATTTTTATTTTTGCACAGTGTGTTTCAATTATTGAAATCAAATAATTCAGTTCAATAATTGATTTCAATAATTCATATCAATAATTTTTTTATTATATATTCTATGTTTTCATCACTATTGCAGACATGCAATTAAAAAATGGCAGATCTACCAACATCCTCTTCTTCTTCTTCTTCTGAACCAAGTATCAAGCAGGGTTTGAGGAAAAGGATTCAGCAACACATTCAAGAGGATCAATCTTGTCAAGAGATGTTGGAGGCCAACATTTCTCGTGTAACGGAAAACATGAAGAGAAGACAAGAAATTCTGAACATGTTATCCCAGATGCAAGTGAGTAGTCTTAAAGAAATTGCAGTTATGTTTATGGTGGATTTGGGTGAGAGGGATGAGAAACAGTTGAAAGAGTTGGCTGGTGCAATAACTGTATTAAGATGCTCTATGAAGATGAAAATAGAGTTTCTTTCATCTTTTGAATGAACTTTTGTTTTTTTTTTTGGTGTATGTTTTGTTCCAATAAATTTGCATGTTTTGTTATGTAATCGACTTTGGTGTATGTTTTGTTCCAATCTGTTGTTTACTTCATCTTCATTCACAAATCCTGTCACCCATGGTTTTTGGTCTCCTTTGTACGTTTCCATGTGACGCATTGTAAACACTCCACAGTCTACGCCGTTATTTTTCGTCCTCCAATCCATTTCTTTTCTTTCTATCACTGAGGTTGCAAGTTGTTGTATAGCCGGTGTTGGTTTTAAAGCATTTTGTAGGTATAAAACCAATACCCTTCTCTGTAACATTGTAACATTGTGTTAGTAGCTTTTACATAAAATATAACATGTATAAGTATAGGGTTTTGTATTACCAGTGTGTCTGGGAGCCCCTTGTATCTTTCCTTAAACTCTTGTTTTGTAGCTGAATTGTCAATCAGCTCAATTTTGCCGGTTTTTAAGTTGAAGCACAAGACATAAAAGTGGTCACCTTGAAGTACCGGAATAAACACCAGGTCAACCGATTCAAGTTTTTTTACCTCATATCTATTTAACATGTCTTCAAAATTCGAGGCAAATATTTTGAGTCGTTGGTCATCTGTGTATTTCTCCTCGTCGTAACAGATACTCGGCTGTATGTTATGTAACCAGAGTCAAATCAATGAAAACAATGCACCAAATGCGAATAGTGTTTGTACCAAATGCGAAATTACAACAGTAGGAGAAAAGCAAACATTTGATTTTTTTCACATGCGAATAGTATATACAACACATGCGAAATTACAACAGTATGAAAATGTTTCAAAAGCAAAAATTCTGCCATAATACATGCGATTTAGATATAAATAGTTTGCGAAATCATTTAGTATGCATTTACCTTTTAGAATTTCAAATGACAAAATGTACATGAAAACATACCATCATTGTGGAAAACAAGAAGAATCTGTGTGGTGATGATTTTATATCCCATTTCTTCTCTTCAAGGTTTAGAATATCTACAAATGCATCTATCCCGTTTGATGCTACGTATTGTTCCCTAAAGAAGCTTTCAAACACAGCTTTGAATGTTGCAACCTCAGTTTTTGATCGGTAAAACTCTTCTCTGCCAGTCATAAAAATAAATAATTAGTTCTTGTTTTGTGTATATTTTTATTAGATTCTTGTTTGTTGATATATGTTTTTCTACTTACTGCAAGCCTGCATAGGTAGCAAATGTGAAGCGGATCACACTCAATTCTTGGGTCAAGAGTGCTTCATGCATGTTCACCACTCTATTGCAGTAAGGTGAACAAAATTTGTCTCCAAGATCTGCACATCTTTTTTCACCTCTTATTCTTGCTTGTTCTATTGTCTTGTAAAGCAGTTCATTTAAACCTTTTGGTATGACTTGTTTTGGAACTTGCTTTGGCTTTGTGTTTTTTCTCCCCCTAGTTTGTTTTTTTCCTTTATCTTCTTCCAATGTTGGCCCTACGCTCAAAACCAACTCAACTGAATGCAGTTCTTCAGCAGTTACCTGAGGGCATTCAGGTTCCATTTCCTTTTCAACTTCAACGTCCGTATCGAGTTGTGGGGGGTCTTTTTCCGGCACTTCTTCCTGGACCTTTTGTGTAGATTCTGCCAAGTTCACTGTCTCTTCTACAACAGTTTCATTTTCACCAGTTTCTGCATGCCAGAGTAATTTAAGATATACAATAATTCATGATGTTTAATTTTTCTCATAAAGTAAAGGGTTTTTATTACCATTGGCAGATGTTTGGTAAGCATATACACCCGGTTCCACTGTTTGAATATTTGCAATAAGGGTGTCCGTGACTCCTCCATCATCTGGTTGCAGTGTACCTATAGATCCAAATTATTTTATTTAATACAGCAGAATCAAAATCGCAAGAGTATACATGACATTGTGTGCGAAACCAAATCTGAAATGTTTTTCACAATATCGCATGTGTTTTTTATAGGTTTCGCAAATGCATATTTTTTAGTGAATTTTTAAATTATATCGCATGTGTTAATATCTGAGTTCGCATGTGTTACCTTCTGATGCCAATTGTACCAAAACACTGGATATTACTTTTTGTGCTTCTTCATCCTCTCTACCTTCTTTGTTTGTAGCAACTTCATGATGAACCTCAGAAGCTGGGTTTTCAGGTTCTTGATGAACAGGAGAGGCTGCAGGTTCATGCTCTTGAACCGGTTCAGGTGGCAGACAAATGGGATTATTCTTAAGTGTCTGATCCCACTCCTTACAAGCATTCATAACCTCAACATCCCAAAAACACTTAGTTTTTGCCTCCGACACTAAGTTGTTCATCTCTTGAACATCTCGAACCATTTTAAGGTATTTTTTGACATTTGCTTTCATCTTTTTCAACAGATTCTGTAATATCAACATAGAAGTTAAATATAATTGATTAAGTTAAATAAGTTAAATTAATATTTTTTTACACTTACCTTTTTGGCTGCTCTTGAAGCCTCTAGTTGTTGTTCGTGGGCTGTGTCATAGATTACCGACGGTGAAAGTTGAGCAGGAGTGTTGCAATAATCCATCATTTTTTGCGTCTGCGTTCCAACTTCAAAGTCAATGTTCATCTGAGACATTTCATGCATTTCAAAACTGAAATCCATGAAATCATCAATGATCTCGTCATCTTTTTGCTCTGCCCCGGTTTGTTCATTTTGTACTGCGCGCGCAGTTCTTCTTTTGTAGCTTATCGTCGTGTCAACCGGTGGTCGTAGTGTATAATCATCCTCCGGAGGACCCTCTTCTTCTTCCTTCTTTTCTTCATTTTCTTCTTCATTTTCTTCTTCACTTTCTTCATCTTCTTCACTCTCACTTGATATCCATAGAGGTCCGTTATCCGAAATATGTTCTTCGACTTTATCAATCTCTGAAGATGTTAAATAACGAATAACCGGCATCTCCACGGCTTTCTCAAACAGGTTAAGCTTTTTGTTGTATTCATGCGTGTACAAAAGCTGTATAAATCGCAAGATCATTTAATTATATAAAAGAACAAACTAGTATTTTTAAATATGTTATTAAATGTAGTAATGTATACCGTAAGAAAGGCAACAGGTCCTACGAACTGTATCTTATAGTTCTTCCAGCCCGCTCGTGTCTGGCGCAAGGTTTCGAGTAGATCTGAGCACCAATCTAGATTTTTTATTTCCTCAACATCTTCTACACCGAGCAAACATCTATCATTTGCAAGTGTTGCCTTTGTAATTTCTGCAAAGAAAGTCATCCAGTATACAAGGAAATTTAATTTAAACAGATGCCCCCCGTCTCTTTGATTTTCCATTGTATTTGCTATTAAGCCATGGGTAAGTCTCGCGTTTTGTCCCCACTGGCGGATGAATGTATCCCGGACCGCATTTCCCGGTTCTTGACTTTTTTCAATTTTGTCTTGCTTTTTGACTTTTCTCTTATCGGCTATTATTTCAACCTTCTTTGGACCTTTTGGTAATCCAAATACCTCATATACTGTGTTCGATGTTATTTTGATTTGGTGGTTTCCTACGTTTAGCTTATCGAACTTTTCATCAAAGTTTCTCACTAGCCAATACGCCAATCTTGTCGAAATATGGTTGATGTTGATATCAAGAATAGCTCCAAACCCCATATCCCTAACATCATCTATCTGTTTTTTTGAAAATCTTCTAACAGTATCCATATATGAGTTAGGTTGGCATCGCAGTAGTATTGCTTCATTGCTGTATTTGAAAAACTCTCTGTGTTCTGTTTTAGGTTGTTGCCCCTTTTTTGAATGTTTTTTTGTGACTATCTTTGATTTTCTTTTATCTTGTTTCTTCTCATGTTTTTTTCTTTTTTTGGGGTGGTTTAACAAATTCATCATCTTCTGAACTTTCTTGAATCAGCAATCTCTTTCTATGCTTTTTAATTTTTATCAGACTTGATATTGGTCCTTCAAAGTCTTCATCAGATTCTATTTCTACAAAATCGCAAGCTATAGTTAAAAAACACTTACAAAATCGCATTTGTCAGTTAATCATGCACAACAAGTCATCAGTTCGCATGTGTTAGATATCAATTCGCATGTGCTATTTTTATCCATTTGCATTTAAGAGTTATGATTTCGCATTTGTTACATAAGCATTACCTAAACAATACAACTAACTTCTGATATAAAATCACATTTGCATTTATATCAATTCGCAAATCTAATTTAACCTAAAACAAAAAACCTTCTACATACTATCTTTTATCATATGAAATCGCAAATATCAAAAAAAGCACAACAAAACCCTATATGATGTCGCACATCCATCAGTATCATTAAGACAACTGCATAAAAAATGCAAAACCTAACAAATAAATATACCAGTAACAAACCCTAGCAAAATTGAAGTTGTTATCAATATGTAATGTTATAAAACTTGTAGGATCGTATTCTGACCCAAACGAGTCGTTCAGAGGCTTTCTCCTTGGTTTCAGGTGCGGAATAACAAGAAACTAAGGTAGAAACAGTAGGCAAATCACTTTAACTACTTGTTTATTGATTTCAAACGTTTACAGCTCAACTCTCGCACCGGCAGAGCTTCGGCACGATTTCTACGCAATGTTACAAACGCGATCGCTCATCATGTATATATAGGGCTTTGGGACCGCTTATTGGACAGGCCCAATAAGCGGCCCATACATGATGTCACATGAGCGGTCCATAAGGTGTCATTGGAGCGGTTCACATAAGTTGCCACTCGAGCGATCCAACATGATCACTCGAGCGGTCCACTAACCTAATGGTCCTAAGAGCGATCCTAGGATCGTATTCTGACCCAAACGAGTCGTTCAGAGGCTTTCTCCTTGGTTTCAGGTGCGGAATAACAAGAAACTAAGGTAGAAACAGCAGGCAAATCACTTTAACTACTTGTTTATTGATTTCAAACGTTTACAGCTCAACTCTCGCACCGGCAGAGCTTCGGCACGATTTCTACGCAATGTTACAAATGGAATCGCTCATCATGTATATATAGGGCTTTGGGACCGCTTATTGGACAGGCCCAATAAGCGGCCCATACATGATGTCACATGAGCGGTCCATAAGGTGTCATTGGAGCGGTTCACATAAGTTGCCACTCGAGCGATCCAACATGATCACTCGAGCGGTCCACTAACCTAATGGTCCTAAGAGTGATCCAACCTCTAGTTCTATACATTTTCTCCAATTTCTCATATTACATTCCCAGATCTAACGTTCTAAGACGATGACTCGATACAAGACGTAATCAGCAGATGTAGTGCACCAACAGACTCCCCCTCAGATGTTGATGGAGTCGACTATCGAGTCACAACAATGCTGTCTTCAGTTCTTCAGTCTTGATCAGTCTTCGGGCTTCTCTCTCTTTATCATTCTATCATTCTAAGACACGAACGAAGATGTAGTCGACAGACAACTGCACCAACAGACTCCCCCTTGAATGTTGACGGAATCTTTAGTGAGAGTCTTCAAACATTCACAATTCTTCAATCTTGTTCGGCCTTCTCCAGGAACTCAGCTGGAATAATATTTTCTTCAGGAATTCCTTCCTGGAATCACATGCCTGGATCATTCTCTGGCTCTAACTTTCATCAGACTCCCCCTATCATAATGCTGGGATCTCTGTCTGGAAATCGTTATCACCATTGAAATCAACTCCTGGCTTTCTCTGTTTAAGCTCTCCTCTGGTTCTGATGTTTCTCCTGGCTATTCGTAGCAACAGGATCAGAAACTTGCAAAACTCAACCATACTATTACAAACTAATACAATTTGCAATTCAACTTAATGAATCAGCAAATCATATAAGAAAAATTATGAAGATCAAACTGTAGGTTACCATTCAACTTATTCATCAAGTTAATGAACCAAATTTGCATTTCAAATCTTCACAATTTTACACTCTCTCCCAAACCACAAGTTCAACATGTTTAGTACTTGAAATGTCAAATATCAGTTCTTCACACTCTGTTGTCGAAAATCTTTTTGTAGTTTTCAAATGTCAAACAAAAATACAATATTTTTGGATTTTTGAATTTAGAGAAATACAGAAATGAACACTATTTTTGAGAGATTGTGCAAGAGGATCATATCGGTTTTTGAGACATATCACCAACACCGTTGATCTTGATTAATCAGCAAATGTTAAAAACAAATTTACTTCTGATTGTCAGTATTGTTGTCCACTTAAACCTCTACACAAATTTTCAATTGATTCAAGATACGTATTTAATGTATTAGCACTTAAACTTATTTGAGTGTCCCACCTCTTGAATATACTCCCGTATCCAGATCCCAATATTCTGATTTACAGGTAAGTATACTACAAATGTTATCTGTATATAAATTAGGGGAAAAATGCGAGAACTGAGGGATCTCAGGTCAGAACTTCCGTTCAGCAGAGAGATATCAGCTTTGACATAGCAGTGGGTCCCCTTTAGAGGATCTTTTCAGCTACAACAACTGATCATCAATTTTATTGTCTAATCAGCTGAGGGCTTTATGCTATGTTTCAAGCATATGAAGAAAGTATTAGCCAGGGACTAGGTCAGAACTACCGTTCAGCAGAAGTCCCGGAATAATACCCCAGACATCATTTGAGTACAAGAACCTAGTATTTCAGAATAAGAAACCTTTCAAACGAGATTTCAGGGGTTACCTATATATCCAAGTAGTGTTCCCCACAAAATAAGTAAGTTTGATTTTTATGTTTATATCTCGAATACAATTTACTAACTGTGTGAAGCCTACTGACACATCATTAGTAAGACTTGTTTAAAAACAATTTTGACTTTACAAATCTCTAGCATGCTGTGATAGTCCACCGATGTACTATCATCTCCTCTTTTTGCAACAAAACTCATTTTCATTTTTCAATTTTTTTAAATTTTTCAAAATTTTATTACTCCCCCTAAAATCAAAATATGTTTCAATTTTGATTTTCTGAGGAAAAAAAATTGAAAACAAACTATACAAGAAACTTGACAACATAATGTGAATTACCTCAATTCACCATTCTCGTGCAAAACAATCAGAACTCCCCCTCACAACAAACTATTTTCCCATTGTGATTTCAAAACACTTAAGTTTGTTTCAATCAAAATGGTTTTTCCGGAAAAAAAAAATAGTTTGTGTTCAAACCATTTGTAGGTTCGGGGTTATTTCATCAACTTGTTTTCTTCAAACATATGAAAGATTTATCAATTCCAGTTTTATCATAAACCATCAGTAGAAAATCAAGTACAACTTAATGTCCCTGATTTACCACTTATGAGGCGAAAAATCACCAAAGTGAAATTTCTCAAGAAATGTGCCGATTCATGATCCACGATACCATCTTGGGATCTCCGGCAAGTCAGGTTTTTCTATTTAAACAATTTCACCCAAGCCTGACTGTCCTTGGGTGATTTTGAATTCTTGCTCAACAATGGTGGAAAGTTTTTCTCATCCATTGTTAAGCTAGAATTCTCAACTTTTACCTCAACAAATGGCTCCTCTGGTTTTACCATACCAGAATCATTACCTGCAGGTGGCTTGTCCGACTTTGATCTGTCAGATTCATCGCCGACCTTTTCTTTCTTCTTCTCCTCTTTTGTCCTCAGATTTGTATCTGATGAATTCTTTTTGCTCAACTTTGTAGATGAAGGAGTAGATTCATCAGAACTATTATTCTGTTTGTCCCGTGAACCCGAGGACAAAATCTTCTCGAGATATTCTCTCGCTTTCTTTCTCTTCTTCCTCAGTCGGTCTTTCTGCCCCTGTGAAAGTTTAACTTTCTTTTCCTGAATTGACTGTACTGGAACTTTAGGTTTCAGAACCTTTTGCTCCCGGGGCTTGACTTTGACTGGAATCTTTGCCGTTTTCTGAGAATTAACCCTCAATCTTTCACTTGATTTCCTTGGGCAATCTCTGGCAATGTGACCTTTAATGTTGCAGTTAAAGCATCTCCTGGTCTCATAATTCCAATAGTGGCAGTTAACAGCAATGTGTCCGTGATAGCCACAGCTGTAACACACTCTGTTATCATACCTATCACCATTTTTAGTCCAAACGCTCAGATCAAAGCATTGTTTGGCTTGGTGATACTCCTTCCTCAACTTTGCTGGATTTGGCTTTGAAGCACTGTGGTCCGACCTGCACCACTTATTACCCACAATTTTTGAATTTTCATTTTTTACTTTTTGTAATTTTTCATTGCGATTGGATGATTGAACTGATGAGCTTTTATTTTCTTTTTGAACACTTTTCTCATTTTTAAATTTTTGTTTCTGTTCCACTTTCTTCTTCAAAGGTTTTTGCTTAGAGCATTCTCCCTTTTCAGTCGATTGCAGAACAGTTTTCTGTAATTTTTCTTTTAATTTCAAAAATTTTTTTCTTTTTCTTAATTTCAGCATCAGATTCCGTCTCAGACTCATCAGCTGAATAAAATTCCTCATTTTCATCATCAGTTTTCTCATC
Organism: Helianthus annuus; assembly: GCF_002127325.2. Classification (NCBI taxonomy): domain Eukaryota; kingdom Viridiplantae; phylum Streptophyta; class Magnoliopsida; order Asterales; family Asteraceae; genus Helianthus; species Helianthus annuus. The sequence continues at coordinate 79,635,243 of NC_035439.2, forward strand.
ACAATCTTCAACTTTGACAGAGTCAAAGTTTGTGACATTGTCACTTATTGGCACTGAATTGATTGGTTTTGGACAAGGAAACTTCAAACTGTCTGATTTAGTCACAAAACCTATCAATTTCTTCTCAAGTTCATCAATTTTGTTCCTCGAATTCTCAGCTTAAGCTGAGATATTCTCCCAAAATGAGACTTGATTGTTTTCTCATTTTCATTTTTCAATTTTTCAAGAACAGATTTTTCATTCATCAAAACTTTTATCTGTTCCTGAAATTTTGATTCATTCGCTTTCAGGTTTTTGTTTTCCAACTTGATCCAGAAATCTTCATCTTCTGATGATTTCTGTTTGCTTTCAAGCTCTTTTTCCAACTTTTTGATTTTCACTTGAGCGTACTCACCTTCTTTTTCAAGTTTGATAATTTTCTGAAGATGGGAATTTATCATTTTCTGTTTTTCAATGTTGTTTTTACTAAACACATTTCTCCCATCTTCAAGAATTTTCATTTGATTTTGAAAATCTTTCTCAATTTTTGATTTTTCAATTTCACAATTTTTAACCTTTTCTTCAAACTTCTGACTTTTCAACATCAAACTATTAAAATTACTTAACAGTTTGTTGTTTTCAACTTTCAGTTTCTCACAAATACCCTGAACCATAAGAATCTGTTTTTCAGCAGTATGCTTCTCGTCTTTCAACTTTTTGACTTCAGATGCCAAACTTTCTATGTCTTTCATGAGTTTGTCATTGTTTGTCTTCAAGTTGTCACATTTAGAGCATACTAACGTAGAACTTAAAGATCCAGACTCTACAGATTCTCTGATTTCTGAAGCTTCATCTTTCTTTTCATCGTTAATTTTCATCTGTTCTTCAATTTTTCCAATGAGTTGACTAATTGTTAGACTAGAAAATTCTCCAGAACTTTTTAATTTTAAGATGTAATTTTCCCATTCCTCTTGAGGTAAAGCACTGGCAAATTTTTCGACCCATTCCTCTGATGCTTTGGTTAAACCAAATATGGACATTGAATGAACAAGATGTTTGTATCTCTCAATGACACATCTTGTGCTTTCTCCAGGAAAACCTGAAAATGAATCAAACTCTTTCGTTAGTACTTTTCTTCTATCACATTCTTCTTGAGTCATGTTAAAGATATTGAACTCCATTATTCGGTCAAACACTTTGACTAATCAATGAAAATGTAAGATGTACACTTGAACTAGACTTTGACTGAAAAGTGAACTAAAAATGACCAAACACGTGGATCGTTCAAATGAGCGAACCAAATGATGATCAAATAAGCGGTCCAGATGAAGTGTTCAAATAAGCGGTCCAAATAAGCGATCCACCACTCGTCCGTATGAGCGGTTCAAAGTAGTCTGAATAAGCGGTTTACAACAGTGAATTTGGAGCGGTCCAAGATCAATCCGACCGAATGAGCGGTTCACGATCCGTCCGGATGAGCGGTTCAAGAACAATCCGACCGAATGAGCGGTTCAAGATTCGTCCGGATGAGCGATCCAAGAGCTATTTGATCGAGCGGTCCACAATTTCAAATCCAATTTTGACCCACTTAAACTTCGAATTTTGATCTGAAACTTTCAAGGGTTTGTCACGGTACTATTGCGCACAATCTGTGAGAATTTGAGTGAATTCCGACCGTGAAATCTTCCCGAATCAGAAAAAGAAGATGTAGAAGTAAGAAAAAGTGACAAAATCCAGCTAATTTCTGCAGAGAACCTCCTCCTGTGCTCTGATACCAATTGTAGGATCGTATTCTGACCCAAACGAGTCGTTCAGAGGCTTTCTCCTTGGTTTCAGGTGCGGAATAACAAGAAACTAAGGTAGAAACAGCAGGCAAATCACTTTAACTACTTGTTTATTGATTTCAAACGTTTACAGCTCAACTCTCGCACCGGCAGAGCTTCGGCACGATTTCTACGCAATGTTACAAATGGGATCGCTCATCATGTATATATAGGGCTTTGGGACCGCTTATTGGACAGGCCCAATAAGCGGCCCATACATGATGTCACATGAGCGGTCTATAAGGTGTCATTGGAGCGGTTCACATAAGTTGCCACTCGAGCGATCCAACATGATCACTCGAGCGGTCCACTAACCTAATGGTCCTAAGAGCGATCCAACCTCTAATTCTATACATTTTCTCCAATTTCTCATATTACATTCCCAGATCTAACGTTCTAAGACGATGACTCGATACAAGACGTAATCAGCAGATGTAGTGCACCAACAAAACTTATATGTTTAGTTAAAACGTTAATAAACAATCAAAATCGCATTTGATTTTAAAGTAGCTGTATGTTACTCTATAAATCGCAAATTTAAATAGATACCTGGATTCATCTTCTTCGCTTGTGGTCTGTCGTTGTTTGCTTTGCTTCTTTTCTCAATATTCATGGAATCGTAGTTGAAATCGCAATGCAGAGTAGCAGGTAATCGCAATGGAGAGTAGCAGGTAATGTTTTGGAGAAGGAGAATGCTTTTGATTTTGGGTTTACGGTATGATTTTGAGTTATTGTATGCTGATAATCAGGGGTTTTGTTCTCGCTATGACGATTCTAACCTTGGCGGTTTCTTTTAGTAATTTTATTTTGATTAATTTAATTGTTTAAACACGCGCTTTTAATGAGATGATCGTATGGTTGTTGTTGTAGCGTACATAATGTACGATTAGAAGATTTGTATGATAACCGGCCTCTATATATATATATATATATATATATATATATATATATATATATATAGGGTAGGGATCCTGTACATTAATCCAGAAGTGTGAGAAGTGTATTATAACACTATATATAACACTATATAACACCATATAAACATCGTATAACATTATGTAACACCATATAACATTATGTAACACTATATAACACTATATAACAATATATAACACTATACATCTATCATAGACATGCTATCAGACAAAATATAGTGTTATATTTGTTATATAGTGTTATATAGTCTTACATAATGTTATATGGTGTTATATGGTGTTACATAGTGTTACCCGGTGTTTAAATATAGTGTTATATATGGTGTTATATGGTGTTACATAGTGTTACCCGGTGTTTAAATGGTGTTATATAGTGTTATATATAGTGTTATAATACACTTCTCACACTTCTGGATTAATGTACAGGATCCTCTCTCTCTCTCTCTATATATATATATATATATATACATATACATATAGGGGACCGTTAAAATGAAAACCACCTCCAGTTGTAAGAACCATGAGAACTTTTTGATCCGGGGCGAGTTGGACCAAACATTTTTTTCATAAACGTAGATGCGTGTATTATAAACACATTTAAAAAAAAAATTCAAAAAATGTCGTGTGTGTAGTTTTGAGCACCACAAGTTTGTGTAGGATCGTGAAACGACCTAACGAGTCGATCAGGAGAGGTCTCAGACAGAATCAGAGGCGGAATTCATTGATTCTGTCTTCGTTTAGCTTGTAGAACACTGAAAATACTATTTACTGTTTCTTGTATTAATCAAAATGCGGTTACAGCCTTGGAGACACCTCGACAGCACCTCGGCGTCGGAAACATGAACTGATCAACTACTGTTGATTTCGCTTATACTACCCCTATATATACACCTTCTGATTCCGCTTGAACATGTTTCAAGCGGAACCTCAACATTCATTTTGGAGCGGAATCAGACTTGACAATTGGAGCGAAATCAGAAGCTTATGTGATTTCGCTTGAACATGACCTAGTGTCATTTCAAGCGGAATCACTTCTAATTCTCACTTTTTCGTTTTACGTGCACTGTATAATTAGTTCTAAACTAAGACTCGAAAGAAGATGAAGTCGACAGACAACTGCACCAACAGACTCCCCCTTGAATGTTGACGGAATCTTCAGTGAGAGTCTTCAATCATAACGACTCTTCAATCTTGATCGGTCTTCTTCAGAAACTTTTCCTGGAAACATGTACCCGGATCTTTCTCTGGTTCTAACTCTCACCAGACTCCCCCTTTCATCAAGCTGGGATCACTGTCAGGAATTTGTTATCACCTTTGAAATTACATCCTGGCTTTTTCTCAGATTAAGCTCTTCTCAGGTTCTGATGCATCTCCTGGCTTTCCGTAGCAACAGGATCAGAAACCTTTCTTTTACCTACACATAGCTCAAACACTCATAAACAACTTTTTCTCATTTAAGAACTTATCAAAAATTTGAAACATTCTAAATTCTGATTCAAATTAATGAATCATCTAAACATTTCAAAATTTTCATCTCAAACACTCTTATCCAAACCATCAGTTCATCATGTTTAGCCTTTAAATTTTGAAAATCAGTTTTTCATCATCAGTTGTCGAAAATCTTTTTGGAATTTTCAAAATATGTAAACTAAACAGAAATTTAAATGCAGAAATGAAATATGTACAAATACCATTTTTGTGAGTTTGTGCAAGAGGATCATATCAGTTTTGAAACACATCACATGCACCGTTAAGCTTTTAATCGTTTTAAGTTTTAAACGATTCACATAGATTGACAATATTGTTGTCCACTTAAGCTCAATCTAAAAACTTTCGAAATGCTTGCTGATACGTTTAGGTATATTAATTATGCACTAAGTTCTTATGGACCCCACGATCTCAGCATATCCCCTCATCATGCAATGCACTAACTCAAGTAATGCCTTTAAACTTTGATCAACTGTGATTTGTGTGAAAAACAAAGCAGAATGTTTAAACATTAACAATCAGGTCGATACTTCCGTAGACGCAGAGAAAGTCCGATGTTTAAACAAAATAAAGAAAATGAAAATAAGTTGAAATTGTTTAGGCTTTAACCACCAGGTCGATACTTCCGTATACGCAGAGGTGATCCAAAGCTTAAACGAAACACCAAAGAAAATAAAGCAGAACATTTAGGCAATAGCATCCAGGTCGATACTCACGTATACGCAGAGGATGTCCAAAGGTTAAACAAAATAAAGAAATAAAACAAGTTTAAATCTTTGCAAAAGAAATACACAATCATAGTGTCATTTTTAGCAAAGTTATGAAAGCTCACAAACTTAACCAGTTTTTATGCTTTTTTAGCATTCAGCAATTACTGAACAGGTAGACAATCAAGAAGGACAAAACTAAGTACTATGCTTTTGATCATGTTTCCCACTAGAACTAGGCTTTTTCATTTATGTTTGTATCGTTATCGCAAATCTACTAGTCTAGCTGAGCCTATCGTCACATCTTTAGTGAGATCGTTTATTACTTTTGACTTTGCAATTCTTTAGCATGCTGTGATAGTCTACTGATTTTCTATCATTTCCTCTTGTCTCAACAAAACTCAATTTTGAATTTTTTAATGTTTTTAGACTTTTTCAAATTTTCAAATTTTTTTTTAAATTTTTACTCCCCCTAAAATCAAAATATATTTCAATTTTGATTTTCTGGGAAAATTTGAAACAAACTGTACAGACTTGACAACTTGATGAGAATCGCATCAATTCTCCATCCACTTGGCTTAAACAATCAGGACTCCCCCTCACAACAAACTATTTTCCCATTATGATTTCAAAACACTTAACTTTGTTTTAATCAAAATGGTTTTTTTCCGGAAAACTTAGTTTGTTTACCAACCATTAGTAGGTTCGGGGTCACTTCATCACTTTGTTTTCTCTTCATTCATATGAAAGATTTATCTTTTAAACCTCAACACCATTTGTAGAAAATCAAGTACAAATTAATGTCCTTGATTAACCACTTGTAAATCGAAATATCACAGTTACCAATCTGTGAATTTCTCAAGAAAGATGTCGATTCATGTTCCACGCTTACCAACCTTGGAACTCTGGCAAGTCAGTTTTTTTTATTTGAAAAGATTCACCCAAGCCTGACGGTCCTTGGGTGTTTTTGAATTCTTGTTCAACAATGGTGGAAAATTTGCATCATCCATTGTTAAACCAGAATTCTCAACTTTTAGTCCAACACATGGCTCTTCTGGCTTTACCATACCAGATTCATCGCCTGAATGTGGCTTGTCTGACTTTGATGGGCCAGATTCATCGCCGACATGTGGCTCCTTTGTTTCCGAAGAAACAAATTCATCACCAGGAAGTGAAAATTTCACTTTCTTTGTTTTGTTAATTTTCTGATTAACAACTTTCTCTTTCTTCAAAATTCCTTTCTCTTCTGTCCTCAGATTTGTATATGATGAATTCGTTTTGCAAGATTTGTCATTTTTTGAAAAACAAGACGATTTATCAGAACTGCAGTTTGGTTTTCCTGATGTACCCGAGGACAAAATCCTTTCGAGATACTTGATGTGTGTAAAATGCAACATATAAATTACATCAAATAAGGCATAAAACTAACCCTTTTTAAGTACTAATGTTGGAAAAAGTGTATTTTTGTCTTCCTTTTGTATTTTCAGGATTAAATGAGCTCAAATTAACAAAAGAAGTAAAAAGATAGCTAAATCTAACATAAATACAAGAAAGGGAACAAAAGTGGACTGCCCGACCCCTCGACAGCATCCTCCCAAGCAAAACAGAGAAGGCAGAAGACTGAACACGCCCCGTGCTCAGCGAGCACGGGGCCGTGCCCAAGAAGCAGCAGAAAAAACAAACCTGTAGAAGCTTCTATTGCTCACCACGGGGCCGTGCCCAGTGAACACGGGGGCGTGGCCAAAGTACTGCAGGCGCATTAATTGTAATTGCGAATTACAATTAATGAAGATAGATAGCGTCAGACGGGCACGTGGCCGTGCCCAGGCTTCTGTTCAGCCTATAAATAGGAGTGCTTTGAGACATTGCAACTCATCCCTTGGCACACCACCTCTCTCACACTTCATCCACCATCCACCACCATCACAACACCATCATCCACCACCATCATCCATTGTCCATCATAGAGTGTGTGAGTCATCTCGGGATCCAAGATTGATCGTAAGAGTTCTTGACAATCAAGGCCATGTTTGCCTAAGTCTCTTACATCACTTGGTGAAGACAAGTGTTTAGTATAATACTTTTTATTTTTAATCTTTTGCACTTCTTAATTGGTTTTGTATTAATGACTTTAATAACTAGTTTCTTATGTTGAAGGTGATTCTTCCTTATCGTTTGTCCGTGGTGTCTTGGCATTATTTTATTGTCTATATAAAATAAAAGATTTTCATCATTCATATCTCCACGGTCTATATGGAGGTATGTTGGCTACCTGGTCGGGTGTTAAGGGAACGGTTTGGTAAGGGTCTTGCCCTTGTTCAGCGTTTAGAGGTCCTGCAAGGGACCTGGGTCAAATTTAGTAGGACCTCCTTCAATACCCAAAGGTATTGGATGGCGGGGGTCCAAACTCTTTGATCCCCTCATAAGTTAACTACTATTAATACTATAACCCGGCTATTTAGGACTGTATCCCTGCTGACTCAGATTACTTAGTCGAGGGTAACGTCACCTCCAAAAGAGGGGCCTACCATAATTTGCATTAATAACTTAATTAATTATCTTTCAATAATCCGACCCTTTAGGATTGTATCCTTGCTGACTCAAACTACTGGGTTGAGGGTAACGTCGCCTTCAAAAGAGGGGCCTACTACAATAACTAAGATAATCTCTTAAACAAGTGCAAAAGTGCGAAAATAATCAAAGGTTATACTAACACACGAGTCGGATCCAAGTGATTCATCTTGTCTATCTGTTTTTATTTTTATTTTATTTTTCAGCATTTAGTTAGTTTTATTTTCTTAGTTTAAAAATCTTTTTCTAACATTTTGATTTGATTAGACGTTGAGGATAAATCGGTACTAAAAGCTCTTGTGTCCTTGGACGACCTCGGTATCTTACCAACACTATACTACGTCCACGATGGGTGCACTTGCCCATATGTGTGTTTAGTGTTAGTAAATATCGTGTTTTATAAATTTAAAACTTGGCTAAAGTGTAAAAAGGGCTTAAAATATATACCTAAAACATATTACACCTAACGCACATCAATACTCTCTCGCCTTCTTCCTCTTCTTTCTCAGTCTGTCTTTCTGCACTTGTGAAAACTTAATTTTCTTTTCTTGAACTTTTGGTTCTTGAACTTTCTGGTCTTTGGGCTTGACACTGACTGGTTTCTTTGCCATTCTCTGAGATTCAGCCCTCGATCTTCCCTTTGATCTCATTGAGCAATCTCTGGCAATGTGTCCTTTGATTTGGCAGTTATAGCATCTTCTTGTCTCATAATTCCAACTCTGGCAGTTAACAGCAATGTGTCCTTGATAACCGCATTGGTAACACACCCTGTTATCGTACTAATCACCATTTTCAGTCCAAACATTCAGATCATAGCACTGTTTGGCTTGGTGATAATCATTCCTCCTCCTGAAAACTGAATTTGGCTTTGAAGCACTGTGGTCAAACCTGCACCACTTCTCACCAACTATTTTTGAGTTTTCATTTTTCAATATTTGTGATTTTTGATTGCGATTGGATGATTGATCTGATGAACTTTTATTTTCTTTTTGAACAATTTTCTTATTTTTCATTTTTTGTTTTGAATCTGCATTCTTTTCCAAAGGTTTCTGCTTTGAACATTCACCTTTTTCTGTAGAATGCAAATTCGTTTTCTGAAACTTTTCTTTTAATTTCAAAAACAATTTCTTTTTCTCAATTTTTTCATTTTCATCATCAGATTTCTCATCGCAATCTTCAATTTTGACTTTGTCAAAATTTGTGACATTGTCACTTATTGGAACAGAATTGATCGGTTTTGGACAAGGATGACTCAAAAACTCGAATGAAATCACAAAACCTTTCAATTTCTTTTCAAGCTCATCAATTTTAGCTCTTGAATTCTCAGCTTCATTTTCAAGCTGAGATATTCTTTTAAAATGAGACTTGATTGTCTTTTCATTTTCAACCTTAATGTTTTCAAGAACAGATTTTTCATTTTCCAAAACTTTTATCTGTTCCTGAAATTTTGTTTCATTTGCTTTCAAATTTTTGTTTTCCAGCTTTATCCAGAAATCTTCATTTTCTGAAGATTTCTTTTTGCTTTCAAACTCCTTTTCTTTCTCTTTCAACACCTTGTTTTCTAATGTCAAACTGTTCAAGTCACTTAACAGTCTAACATTTTCAGATTTCAGCTTCTCCCAATTTTCCTGCAAAATAAGAATCTGTTTATCATCAGTTTGCTTCTCATCTTTCAACTTCTTAACTTCCAATGTCAAACTTTCTGCATCCTTCAAGAGTTTGCCATTTTCAGTCTCAAGTTTATCACATTTAGAGCAAACTGATTCAGAATTTGAAGATTCAATCTTCAAAGATTCTTCATGTTTTGGAGCTTCTTCTTCCTTTGTCCGGAATGTTCCTGCACAAAAAAATTTTAACGAAATCAAGAGGATTTGCATTTTATCAATATAACAACCCCTCTTGTTATCGTATCTCATAACATATTTTGCCCTAACACATTCAACAATCCTTTTGTTCATTTCATCAATCATATCTAAACTCATATCCACTAGATGTTTTTCCAAATCCCTCATCAAATCTTTCCTTTTCTTTCCATTTTCAAACTCATGACTTTTAAGTTTACTGATGAATCCTTTTAGATGTAATTTTGAAAAATTTGAATCCTTTCTTAAATTTTCAAACATTCACTCCATTCAATAGGTAATGCATCTGCAAGCTTTGTTATTTTTTCAGCATCTGATAAGAAAATCTCATGATTTTTTAGGTAACCTAGTAAAACATTATATCGGTTTTCTAGATCATCCAATGTTTCATTTTTCAAGCACACAAAATATTTAAAGCTTTTTACCCAAACATCCTTTTTCACATTTCTATAACTCTCATCTATAAGTCCTCGATTCCAATCATTAAATCTCTCAAAATAATAGTTTTCTTGTTCATCAAACATCATTGTCATTTTTCAAACAGTCCCGACAAATTTTTACACAAAATACACTTTCAAGCGAAATAGGGTTTTCAAGCTGAATACCCTTTGAAGCGAAATCACACTTAAAAGGGAACCAACTGATTTCGCTTGAAATGTTTCAACCGGAATCTGTAATCTCAAGCGGAATCAAAATGATTTTTCAAGCGGAACCCCAATTTAAGCGAAATCAAACATCAACTCAAGCGGAATCAAGTGTCACTCGAGCGGAATCAGCTATTTCGCTTGAAATTACTTTACTTTTGAGCGGAATCAAAATTTTTCAAGTGAAAAAACCTTATTGCGCTTGAAATTACCAAGACTTTTCATGCGGAATCAAAAAGCTTCGTTCAAGCGGAATCAGGTTTTAGGTCAATTTCTGTCTGTTTTAGGCCGAATTTTGATCTCAAACTCTCTAGGGTTTGTTAAAGTACTGTTTTACACAATATATCAAAAACTCAGACCATTTTAACCGTGAAAACTCAAAAAAAATTTTGAAAAAAAGGTGTAGAAATCAGAATTTTCCAGCGAAAACGAGCTAAACGGTAAGAACTCTTCCTCCTGAGCTCTGATACCACATGTAGGATCGTGAAACGACCTAACGAGTCAATCAGAAGAGTTCTCAGACAGAATCAGAGGCGGAATTCATTGATTCTGTCTTCGTTTAGCTTGTAGAACACTGAAAATACTATTTACTGTCTCTTATATTAATCAAAATGCGGTTACAGCCTTGGAGACACCTCGACAACACTGAAAATACATGAACTGATCAACTACTGCTGATTCCGCTTATACTACCCCTATATATACACCTTCTGATTCCGCTTGAACATGTTTCAAGCGGAACCTCAACATTCATTTGGAGCGGAATCAGACTTGACAATTGGAGCGAAATCAGAAGCTTATGTGATTTCGCTTGAACATGACCTAGTGTCATTTCAAGCGGAATCACTTCTAATTCTCATTTTTTCCTTTTACGTGCACTGTACAATCAGTTCTAAACTAAGACTCGAACGAAGATGAAGTCGACAGACAACTGCACCAACAGTTTGTGTTTACCAGTACCGTAAATTTTAAAAACTACACACACGACATTTGTTTTTGAAATTTTTTACAAATGTGTTTATAATACGCGCATCTACGTTTATGAAAATTTTTTTTGGTCCAACTCGCCCCGTACGGTGTAGTTCTCATGGTTCTTACAACTGGAGGTGGTTTTCATTTTAACGGTCCCCTATATATATATATATATATATATATATAGGTGATTACTAGGTACTATATTAACCAATGGGGTGTTAATATAGTGATAAGACCATGTTCATTGGTGACCTGATGTTAGGTTGGTCACCAATAAGACAAAAGTTTGAGTAATTAAAAAAGTTAGAAAAGAAATTCACACCAACCAAAGTTGACAACAATCTTGGTTGCAACCCAAACTAATACCCCTAATAATATAATTAATCAAATAACTTATAATATTTAAACTTTAAAGAAAAACTAAATACATGGTATTTCTTAATTTTTTTTTGTGAACATCCCGATATAAATTTTTTAAAAAACCGAGTTTGTTCAAAAATATATATTTTTAGATTGGGATGGGTTGTGAATGTGTGTTAAAAATTGAGTAGGGTTGGATTAGGTTGTGTGGGTGAAAGAAAGAGATATTAATATTTTAATAAAAGGTTGGGTTGGGTTGGGTTGGATCACCTGTGGACATAGTCTAAATGTTTAAATGGAGTGTCTTTGTTCAAGTCAAGATTTGATGAAACACAGGTTAACGCTGAGGTTAATCTGTGGGGTTATTTCTTCTGTGGGTTCAATCTCCTATCTTACTCGCTGAAATGACCTGGATCCTGCAAAACAGCAACACCGTTAGTCTCGTTAAGAGGGGAATATGGGGGTTTCCCTCTTAACCAGGCTCCGACGTGAGAATAAGTACTGTTCTGAGGGAGAATAATCAGTGTGTGTTTTGTGTGTGAGAATAGAGAGCCAAAGATGCCGAACCTGAATGATGAAGGGTCCTATTTATAGCCGGAGAGTGAAGGAGGGAGGAGCAGCTGTGCCAGCTATAGATGCGCGCCAGCTGTCCGACCAAGGGGAATATCCTCTTGGTCTGCTCTGCCATGGCCGGTGTAGTGGTACACGTGGCGAGCTTACATTTGTCCATGCTGGAAACCTTGTACTGGCGTTGTCAGCTCTGCCCCCTGATTTGTCGCAGGCCTATGTGGCGTTCTGCGACTGGTGACATGTGTTATCCTTTTTGTCGGATGGAGCATCTTTGGTGCCACCTGCAGATCTTCCAGAAGTTTCTAGAAGCTTCTGGATTGCTTTGCTGATGTAGGCGCCATGTATGCTCAAAAAGTGGTGTGGTCCCTGCCATGTAGGCAGGGAATTGGGACCATACCTCTTCAAGTCCCCCCCACTCTAGTGTGCCTTCTAGTTGAGTTGATCGTCTAGGAGGGATTCTGGACTTATAAGGGAAGTGGTTTTATTGGCGGTTTGTATGGCGCGTTAAGTTTGGCGATTTAAGGGTAGTGGATTCTGGACGCATGGCGCATGGGTTTTGGCACTTTGTAAAAAGTGAGCCAAATGGACACATGGCGCATGGGTTTTGGTACTTTTGTAGAAAGTGAGCCAAATGGACGCATGGCGCATGGGTTTGACACTTTTGTAAAAAGTGAGCCAAATGGACGCATGGCGCATGAGTTTTGGCACTTTTGTAAAAAGTGAGCCAAATGGACGCATGGCGCATGGGTTTTGGCACTTTGTAAAAGGTGAGCCAAATGGACGCATGGTGCATGGGTTTTGGCAATTTTGTAAAAAGTGAGCCAAATGGACGCATGGCGCATGGGTTTTGGCACTTTGTAAAAAGTGAGCCAAATGGACGCATGGCGCATGGGTTTTGGCACTTTTGTAGAAAGTGAGCCAAATGGACGCATGGCGTATGGGTTTTGGCACTTTTGTAGAAAGTGAGCCAAATGGACGCATGGCGCAGGCAGTTATTGTTTCCTTCTAACATAAGTTTTGTTGACTTGGGGAAGATATTGATGTGACTGTCTGATGTCCCTATCTTATCGGAGGTGAACAGGCGCCTTTTCAGTTCCCGTCAGTTACTTTCTGTCATCTCGTCAGGCCCTGTTACCCATGCTCACGAAAAAAGAGGTGACGTCTTCTCGCTCTTCTGACGTGTCCTTCCCCTATTGCTTGCTTTTCCTGGGCTCGCATTAAATGCAATGGGTATAAATAATAGGCGGTTTCCTCCTTCTTCCTTACTTTTCGAAATTTTGAAGTTTGGTTCTCTCCGTTTCTTTCATCTTTCCTTCTTTCTTTGTCTGAATTCTTTCGTTTAACCTTTCTTTGTCCTCATTATGTCTGGTGCAAATCCTTCTTAGAGGAAGAGGAAACATAAAGGGAAAGCTCCTCCTGGCCCTGACCAGGCAGTTATTGGGTGGAAAGAGGAAGAGTTCCACAACCTTGTTCAAGGGATGGGTTTTCGCCCTGAGTGGGGAGCCCAATATCCGACTGCTGGTTCCACCGCCTTGCATGCTCCTCCTGGTTACTTGACTCTATACGCTGCATTCTTCCGGGAGGGTAACTTTAGGCTTCCGATTACCAAGTTTACTGCCTCTGTCTTGAGGAACTATAGGCTGCATATTTCTCAGATCAACGCCATTGGGCTTCCGCCTATTACTCATTTTGAGTTCGTTTGTAGAGCCTACCGTATTGAGCCGACGTTTGAGATGTTCAACGTCTTTTACAGCGTTACTTATGCCAGTGGGTTTTATTTTTTCAACGCCCGGTCGGGTGTTTCTCCGGTTTGTTCTGTTCCCTTGAAGAGCTTGCACGATTGGAAGCAGAAATTCTTCTACATTCGTCGCGGTGTGATTCCAACGGATATGCATTATCGGTCGGTGAGTGAAGGGATTCCGAAGGTAGATGTGTTAGTGGATTATGCTGCCCAAGATTGGTACAAGAAAATAACAAACAAGGCAACTACTATTTCTCAATTGGAGGAGATGGCTTTAGTCGGTGCCGGAATGAGTTTGTTGTGGGTGCCGAAGAATCCTTTGGGTGTTCCTGTTTACAGTTATCAAGGCAAATGTATGTGATTTCCTTAAGGTACTTCTGAAATATCTTGTTTTATGTATGTTTTTTCTTATCTCTTTGTCTTTTGCAGTTGGTTATAGTTTGATAAACGCTTTGGACCCAAAAGCTGCTGGTGCCATGGTTGAGGCCATCCAAGAAGATGGGACACCGACGTGGCTAAGCCAAATTCGTGGCGTTTCTTGCACCCATCTGATGAAAGTTTCAGTAAATATGCCAATGTTGCCCTAGGTGAAGATGATCAAGATGACCCTGTTGATCCTATTCGAGAGGAAGTTGTTGTTCTCTCGAGTGGGAGTTCTGACGAATCCCCTGAAGGTCTAACTTCTCGTTGCGCGCGTGCAGGTACTGCGCAGGGTGGTGTTGATGAACCTATTCATGAGATTGTTGGTGATGATGCAGAGATGCCCGTTGATCCTTCTGCACAATTGGAGACAAGGAAGAAAGCAAAGACTGATAAGTCTGTGAGAGGGGAGAAAAAAGTGAAGGGCAAAACGGCTGATACTTCTCGTAAGCGACCTTCTACTCTTCTTTGTCTAGATTATGTGGTTGTCTCTGATACATTGTCTGGTCTAGGAGTTGGTGAGAAGACTCGAGCGTCTGACCCAGACGACAGTGCTACATTGACCGAGCATATGAGGAAAAAAGCTCTCGAGGATCATAAACGGAAACTTGATGAGCAGTCTGCTGCTCTTCTTGCTGCGAAAAAAGCTAAGCTCCATAAGGAAGCCCCTCCCGCGCCTTCCGAGTCTGAGATAGATATGGGTGTTTTTAGTGGAGGTCGCGGGAACCTCTTGGAGGAGATATTTGCTGCTTCTGCCCCTCCTGGTAATGGTTTTTATAGTTGTATATTTCTTTCATGTTTCATCGAGTTATTTTTAACCGTTGTGGTTGTTTTATGACAGAAGTCAAGTCTGGCAAGAAACCCCGTAAGTTGGATATTTCACAGATCACTCCCCCCGCTTCTCCTTCGTCGAGGACGATTGGCTTGACCCCTCCTCAGGATGATTCTGAGAAGGAGAAGAAAGAAGATGAAACTGTTGCCGAGAACGCGGGTGAAGGTGGTGGTGATACTGCAGGTGGTGTAGGTGTTGATGGTAGAGGTAAGGGCTTTGAGACTGAGGTGGAGTCCAGTGAGGCCACTCCACGTCAGACCATTTATACTAAGCGCCCTTCAAGTGGTGGTGGTGCTACTTCTGGTGCGGTTCGCAGTCCGCAGTTTACGAACGTGCGTGCTGATTCGTGGGATACTCACAATCCTGCTTGTGATGACTTGCCGCACGCGCCTCGCTGGAATCTTACTCAAGGTTCTCGAATGAATGATTTGGGTAACTGTCATGACTTCTTTTCTATGTCACTTCCGCCCGCTGAAAGGATGTTCCAGAAGCGGCGCAATCGCTTTGAGTTATTAGATGATCATGTTCGCGCCAGAGTTAACTTCTTTGCTTCTGCTCAAGAAATTGTCCGGGATTGGAAATCTATGGGGGAAGAGACAGCTGAGTTTGAGGATGCGAAGAGAGCGTTGGCTGAGGAAAGAGAGAAATTTAATGCTGAGAAGAAGGGTTTGCAATGAAGGGTCGCCGATGCCGAGCAGAAGCTTGAGGAACAGAAACAAATTAACCTTCAAAAGCAGAAAGATTGGGAAACTGCTTGTGAACGCACCAATGCTGAGATGCAATCTCAGCGCGATGCGATTGTTTGATTATCTGGTGAGAAGAAGGAGCTAGCAGATGAAGCCCATCAGGCGCGCCTTGCGTCTGAGAAAAAGGAGAAAGAGTATGTCGATCGTATCGACAAGTTGGAACTCCTTGTGAAGCAAAAGGCTCCGGCGTGAGAATAAGTACTGTTCTGAGGGAGAATAATCAGTGTGTGTTTTGTGTGTGAGAATAGAGAGCCAAAGATCCCGAACCTGAATGATGAAACACAGGTTAACGCTGAGGTTAATCTATGGAGTTATTTCTTCTGTGGGTTCAATCTCCTTTCTTACTCGCTGAAATGACCTGGATCCTGCAAAACAGCAACACCGTTAGTCTCGTTAAGAGGGGAATATGGGGGTTTCCCTCTTAACCAGGCTCCGGCGTGAGAATAAGTATTGTTCCGAGGGAGAATAATCAGTGTGTGTTTTGTGTGTGAGAATAGAGAGCCAAAGATCCCGAACCTGAATGATGAAGGGTCCTATTTATAGCCGGAGGGTGAAGGAGGGAGGAGCAGCTGTGCCAGCTGTAGATGCGCGCCAGCTGTCCGACCAAGGGGAATATCCTCTTGGTCTGCTCTGCCATGGCCGGTGTAGTGGTACACGTGGCGCGCTTACATTTGTCCATGCTGGAAACCTTGTACTGGCGTTGTCAGCTCTGCCCCCTGATTTGTCGCAGGCCTATGTGGCGTTCTGCGACTGGTGACACGTGTTGTCCTTTTTGTCGGATGGAGTATCTTTGGTGCCACCTGCAGATCTTCCAAAAGTTTCTAGAAGTTTCTGGATTGCTTTGCTGATGTAGGCGTCATGTATGCTCAAAAAGTGGTGTGGTCCCTGCCATGTAGGCAGGGAATTGGAACATACCTCTTCAAGATTAGAAAAAAACAATTGTTTGAAAAAAAAAAAAAAACTAAAGTACTATAGTAGTTTGATTACTCTTTTTTGGTTTTATTTTTATTTTTTGTATTGAAAGGCGGATAAAGTTCATTGAATAGGATTATTTTTTGTATGATTGATTATTATCATATATAATTTGTAATTGATTACGTAAATAAAAAAATACAAATAAAAGTGTTCCATTACCTTTATAATTGATTATTATCATATATTAAAGCGATTCATTGATTTTCATCTAACCCACTGCATATGTCATTTCTCAATAATTTCAGCTATGTCATTTCTCAATAATTTAAGTTTAAATTACGCCAGCACCTATGTCACTTTAGAGTACAATTGATTCCATTGCACTCTATATATACCATCGACAAATACTTATGGTTTAACACATTTGTCTCCCTCTCCAAAAGCATTAATTATCAATGGCGAAATCACCTGAATCCGAGCATCCGATCAAGGCCTATGGTTATGCTGCTCGAGACACTTCCGGAGTTCTTTCTCCTCTCACTTTCTCACGAAGGTACGTATAGCATAACCTTTTTCTTATGTTATCAATAATTTTATTTATTATCACTATCACATTTGTCTACTAATGCATGTGTATAATGTGATAAAGACTTTTCTAGTGATGAAGTAGTTAATAGGTATTTGATGTTGATGATGATTTATAGGGCTACAGGTGATAAGGATGTGAGGTTTAAAGTTTTGTATTGCGGGATCTGCCATTCTGATCTCCACTTTGCCAAGAACGAATGGGGCATGTCTACATATCCCATTCTTCCTGGGTATGTTTTGATTGTTTTTTCTTTTCTTTTAGTTTATTGGTATGGTTTAGAAAAATGACGGAATTGCCCTTCTTGTTAACAGAAAAATGGGATAAAGTTAACCTAGTGGACTAAAATGGCAACATTTCAAACTATTTGGACTATAATGACAACGTTTCAAACCTTTGAACTAAACTGACAAAATGACCAAAACCACGACTAAAATGGCATTTAACTCTTTTAGAAAAATGAAAAGTGTTTACTAGCAATTGACTTTTTACTTTCTTTTTCTTTACTAATAATTTATTTAACATATGATTGTTTCATCATTCGATTTATACGAACTGAATCGTTAACCAATTAATCTAAAGAAAACAAATACGAAACTTAAAAGAACTTGAAAATTTTTAAAAGAGACTCGATTCATATTTTTCATTCATAATCTTAAAAACAATTACTTTATGGCTAATTATATAGCCTACAACTCCAATTCTCGTTAATATCTAAAAGACCCACTACTACCACTAAGTCACTAACTCACTATACAATAAGATAAATAAATAAAACATGTAACTAATGAGTAAAGCCAATGATTAGATATGTGGATGAGGCACACATCATTCTATTCTAATACTTAACTTTCTATAACAAAATACACAGTTTTGTTTATTTTCTTTCTCGACATTCCGATTAAAAATAATTTATAGCAGAATGCTAACAAGAATATGTGTATATTCAGATTTTTAAACAAGCTAATAATTACAAGTTGATAGAAACCACCAAACCACTTTTAAAACTACCTATAAACCATTTACAAACAATAAAAATAGTTATCGTAAATACAAATTTGCGATAATTGCAACAGTTTTCGTTTTGATGGTACAAGTATATGATGATTAATGCAGGCATGAGATCGTGGGTGTGGTGACAGAAGTAGGCACCAAGGTGGAGAAATTCAAAGTTGGGGACACTGTAGGGGTTGGATGTTTGGTGGGATCATGCGGATCTTGTCAAAGTTGTGCCAATGATCTTGAAAGCTACTGTCCCAAACAGATTCTAACTTACGGTTTCCTGTACCATGATGGCACACTTACATACGGTGGCTACTCCGATCACATGGTGGCAGATGAGCATTTTGTGCTGCGTTGGCCCGAGAATTTGCCCCTTGATTCGGGTGCACCATTGTTATGTGCCGGCATCACAACTTATAGCCCACTCAGACACTTTGGACTAGACAAGCCTGGTATGAAGGTGGGTGTGGTTGGTCTTGGTGGGCTTGGTCATGTTGCGGTCAAGTTTGCCAAGGCTTTTGGAGCCGAGGTTACAGTCATCAGTACCAGCTCGGCTAAGAAGCAAGAAGCGCTTCAAGGACTTAAAGCTGACCATTTCATTGTTAGCAAAGACCCTGAGCAAATGCAGGTACATGGGATATTAGTAAATTCTTGTGATGTAGTTGAAAACTTGATAGTACACTTTTTAATATGAGTAGAAAGATTAATTATATGAGAAAAATATCAAATTGATAGGTTGACTAAATAGGTTTTTTCCTTTGAACTTTTCTTTTACCAGATCAGCCACTAACTCAATAATATTGCTTTAATGTCGCATAAGTTTTTAACACCATTGCGCTTTCGTGTACTAAGTTGTTTTAAGAGCATACGCAGTGGTTTAACTAAAAAGTGAAAAAAGAAAAAAAAAAAGACTGCTACGTCAGAGCCACGTAGGCACGAGATTGACTCTCATTAACTTTTCCTTCAAAAGTGTGTAATGGTTTAACTGAAAAAAGTAGATCATGATGTGGCTTGATGTGAATCACTACAAAAAGATTTATTACTTTGTTTCACGCATAAGTTCTCACGCATGTTACCACTATGGCGCTCAAACCCATTACGACACGTATATAAATTTTCTTTTTCTGAATTTTAAGTTTTTTAATATTCTTTTACAAATTTATGAATTTTAAGTTTTTAAATGTTCTTTTAAAAGATTTAGTGTTAGTAATTTTATGTTTTTTTCAAACATGTATGCTTTAGTATATAGTTTTAAGTTTTAAACTTTTTTTTTCTTAAGAAGATTAAATTTTAATGTATGTATTTTTAATGTATAATTTTTTAAAAGGTTTTGATTTTCTAGAAGTATTAATAAAAATAGATATGAATGTTAATGATTTAGTCAAATGCTCTTATTGTTATTGTTATTGTTATTTTCCCTTAATTAATTGGTTTCTTATTGTTATCAGTGTGCAGCAAGTTCTTTGGATGGAATAATTGACACTGTCTCTGCGTCTCACCCCATTGAACCATTGTTGAGTGTGCTCAAACAAGATGGGAAGCTTGTTTTTCTGGGTGTACCAGAGAAGCCAATTGAGATATCTACGTATTCTTTAATTATGGGTTAGTTTTTTTCATTTGATACAATCTTTTCTTGAGCCAACTTCCTTGTTTTAACTAAAAATGTGATTTATAGGGAGAAAGATCGTTACTGGAAGTGCGACGGGAGGGCTAAAGGAGACTCAGGAGATGCTTGATTTTGCCGCAAAACATGGCGTGACTGCAGATATTGAGCTAATTCCCATAGACTATGTGAACACGGCTATGGATCGCGTCTTGAAATCGGATGTTAGATACCGATTTGTCATTGATGTGGCGAACACCCTCAAAGCTCCATAGGTGAATTGTTTAATTTTGTGTTTGTTGTTTAAGAACTTGAGTCAGTGTTGGATTGTTGTCGCTATATGTTTTATGAATAAAGACTCGGTTCCTCTTCAGTTGATTAATGAATGAAATTTGTTTATTGCACGAGTCTTTTTTTTTTTTTGAACGTCAAATTATGTACGTCGACTCAACACACCTCTTCATTAAAAGCTCAGACGTCAGACGGTCGTTCTTACAACAGGGCTTACGTTGGCACAGAGAGTAACCCAAAAAGGACCTCACCCAAAGTGCAATGGGTGGGATTCTAACCAGGGTCTTAGAGGAAAAACAAGGATGCCTCAACCATAAGCAAGTCTTAATGTATGAGTATTATGGCTCGAGTTACAAAAGAAAAAAAAACTGAAAAGTTGTTTACAAATTCAAAAGAAGAAAAATGATCGCAAATAACACAAAGCTAAAACTAAGAAAATATGTGGTCGATTCATTGTTTAATTGTGAATTAACGAAGGATCCACGTGTCGGATTTATATGTACGGACTCGATAAATCAACGCTACTAACCAAGCTATGATTCGTAAGAGTTACACCTTGGGCAACGAACATTTTATCCATCTAACTTGGTTAACTGGTGATCACGAACAATTACAGAACGAAACATATATTATCTAGAATAATTATGTTTCGTGTAGAACGGGATTTATCATTTATACGGGTTATATATAATATGACGTTTAATTATTTATTTAATCAAACTGTGTTTTTCGAGCTTGGTATCGTGTGTTGGACTTGATCTAGACGTATTGGACTTTAGACTCGAGAGATGAATAAATGATTAGAAAAAGGTTATTATAAGTAACCTAATATATAAATGGTATATAAAAACTAATCATCCTACATCTTTTGAAAAGATAAGCCGCGATTAGCCGCAAGACACAAAAAGGAAAAACTCGTTTTTCTTTGGGAAAATTACTTATTGAGTCCTTGTGTTTTGAGGGTTTTAACCACTTGCGTTCAAAATCAAAATGTTTAACGCCCTGAGTCCTTACAGCCACTTTTGTTAACCATTTGAGTCCAAATTTTTAACATTGTTAGAATTATTATGTTAGCTTTTGTTAAATGACCAAATTACCCTTGTACTTAAAAAGACCATTTTATTATTATTAAACTATTATTAAATATATACATGTATTCCATCCATACACATATCTCTCTCTCCAGATTCCACACAATCTCTCTCTCTCTCTCTCTCGGCCTAATCACTTTCTCTCTTTTACTTATCTTTCTCTCTCAATAAAACAACCACCACCATCACCACCGCACCACAACCACAACCATCACCGCCGCACCAACACCTCCATCAACACCGCCGCACCAACACCGCATCACCACCACCTCCACCGACACTGCAGCACCACCACCATTGTAGCCCCTCCACGACCGCTGCACCACATCGGGAAACTCACATCCATCGTTCATCGCTAGATAATGATTAGTAATAATGGTTAGTAATGTAAAAAATGAACAAATAATAACATAATCACCCCATTAAACTTGCATGTATTTGAATGCTGAAAATTTGAAGTAATAAATAAATGCGTTAATGAATCATAATACACTCCAAAACATTTAAATTTCGGAAAAGGGAATTAGGAAAGATCTACTCATGGGTTGCGTTTTGTGATTCCCTGAAACAAGCGCACGAATGAAAGTGGAAAACCCTGAATGATGAAAACTACCCTAAAATATAAAATACAAAGTACTAAAACACAAATAAAAATATAGACAAGACTAAACCTATAATTTAGGGATTTTTGTATTAACTAATTATATTAAATAATTAATTCATCTGATTCGTTTTACTTGTAAAGTACGTGTCTTGTGTCACCATAGGTTTTTAGATCTTGGATGATCTGGATGAGATGAGTGATCAACATCATTTGAAAGGTTAGGAGCCTTCCTGACGAGATACTTTTACAAATAATATAGATCGATTACTTTATATTGTAAAAACATAAATTAAATATATTTTGAATTTAATTGAATAAATTTATAGTTATATTTTTCTCGAAAAATACAAGCAATATTTTATTAGGTTAATTTTTAATAATTAACATATTTTAAATTTAAATTAGTTTTTATATGATTAAGATATTAAATAAATTCAAAACATGACCGAAAGTTCTCAATTTCAAGTTTTCTTCTTTTATGATTAAGAACACTATACATTCATCAATTTAATCAAAACACACAATCTATGCCAAAAGCCCTTAATTAAATTAAACTAAAAACACTAAAATCATGAACAAATCTAAGATGCCCTCTGTCACACAAATTGATAGAGGGGGTTTTGTAGATGAAGAAAAATTATGGGAATTAGGTTCAAGAATTACCTCATTTGGTTGAGAATTGAAGAAGATATGAGAACTTGAAGTTTTAAGCCTAGAATCGTTCTTGATTAAATTCGCGGGTTGTAAAGGTTATATGCACGAATTGGAGGCTAGGGTTTGCGTTTTAGAGGTGAAGAAATCGTTTGGTGTAGGTTAGGGTTAATATAATGGACGAATTTGAGTTATAAACATTTTTGAAATCTTTACATCTTTCATGGAGATTTGATATCATTAAAAAATAGGAAGTTTGTATAATGTATTTGGATGTTAAAACATCATAAACTAATGTTAGGACGAATTTAAGCAATATTGGATATCAAATCTTTGCTAAAACAACAAAAATCGAGCCTTGGTGAACAAGATATCGCGCCATTGGGTTGTTATGTGAAGGAGATGAGTTCAGATTCTGTCACACCCCCAAAATGCCACATGCAGAATTCCCCGCGAGGCGTATGACGTACTAGGATCTAGCCACTAATCACATTGAACTAACAGTAGAATAATAAACACATGATCCTATTTTAATATGAAAAGTGCATTTCAAAACGTTTAATTCAAACAAATATTCATTCAGCAGAAGCATAAATTATCGTTGAACCAATCAACATGATTTGGTTTAGAAACATAAGCAAACGTTAAATGTTCTCTCAAGTGGCACGGCCCATGACAACACCAGCTTCCCAGACTGCATGTTCCATTCCGTGATGCATCTAACGGCCTGCATGCATGCATAAAAGTGTGTTAACATAAAGTTGGCGAGTTCACAGTTTTGTTTAACGATATCAAGTAAGTGTTTAGTTCAAAGACATGTTATGAATAATAAACTCTGTACCGATTGACTGTTCGTTTTTGGTGCCCTCATCAATGTCTATCATCATTGATTAAGTGTTTAAGGTCATTAGTTCACGCCCGTCCTCCCAGGTACAGTGTGAGGTTTGTCAGGCTTAATAGCGCTATCAACTAACACCCCGGAAGTATGTAAGTATGGACTTTCGTGATAGAGTTAAGTTTAGTAACTAACATCGAAATTAAACAAAAGTATTTTAAAAGTATTCCTCCCAGTAATATTAGTTTGGTTGTCCCCCCAGGACGCATGCTTGTGAAAGAGTATTGAACTTGCCTTAGTTTGCTCGGTAAATGATATCGTGTTTCTACGCGTTAAATACAAATTAGGTCCATTACATGCGACCTAATATTCATTCAGTGTTGATACGTATACAAGTAGAGTTCGCAATACCCTAAGTGTCCAGACAATCCAGCGCTTATTTGATCAGGTGATCTAGTTTATCACGCAATAACATTCAGAAAACATGGATGCAAGTTTACAAGTTCTGACCAATATCTAGTAACATTCTTGAACCATTATCATGAATTTAAGTACTGACCATATTAACTTTCATTAAATGCGGACCATATAACATTCGTTAAGTGCGGATCATATGACATCAACTTATGTGCGGATCATATAACATTAACATATGTGTGGATCATCTAACATTATCATATGTGTGGATCATATAACATTAACATATGTGCGGATCATATAACATTATCATATGTGTGGACCCCCTATAAAACAAATATGTTCGGACACCTTAAAACAAATAAGTTCCGACCTCCTTTTAAACCATAAGTGCGGACTATAATTCACAAGTGTGGACCCTTCAATAACTCACAAGTGCAGACAGTAGGTTATCTATGTGCGGACATGTTTCGATATATTAAGTGCGGACATTATAACCTAAATATGTACGGACCATTGAGAAAATAGTAAATACGGACCATTTAAAAACACTAAGTGCGGATATATATATTTAACAACAAATGTGGACACTTGAACAATAACAAATGCGGACCCCATGACTTTTAACAAATGCAGACACTTGATTTTTAACAAATGCGGACCTTGTGACTTCACAAGGTCTGATAATTTTCTTCCTAAATCAGTAACGCAGAGAATATCACAGTTTTCAATCAAGAACCCACGACAAACCCCCCCCCTCCCCCAATCGTAGTAATCAATCACATCATGAATCAAGATGATAGGTTATCATTCATACCACATCAAATAGCATCCAAATTAACTAATAGCAACCATACAATTCAATCAATCTAGCAATTATCACACATTCATCAGTTATGAAACAAAACACAGGTTGTTTGGATGTCTAGGGTTTATATGAATCAAAGAAACAACATAAAAAGTGTAATATAAACCTTACCTTAGATTGATTTAGAGTTGGTTCTTGAAAGATTGATGGATAGAAGGATCAGAAATACAAATGATTGTGTGGAATTTGTGTGATGCCTAAATGATTGGGGAGGAGGATTCAACAAGTGAAATGATGGGGAGTGTTTAGGGTTTGTGTTATATTATATTATAACTTTCCCTAAGAGTCATGATACACCCTTAATTATTAATTTTTACATAAAAAGCACATAACATCTTGTAATTCACACTTAAAACACATAATTCACGTATTTGTCATGCAACATATAAGTTTCGTATAAACCATTCGTTTAAAATTATTATCTGCGTTAGTCGCCAATGTTCGAGAGTTACCATATGTGTGTTCCGGTAATTCCCCTAATTACCAACGTAGACTCATTTAACTAACCCTAGTTAAATGCAGTGCTATGAATGTATGATTAAATTAACTGTGGTTAAGTTAAGGTAGTAACCTGAAGTTGCGGGTTGTCACATCATCCACAACTTGAAAGAAATTTTGTCCCAAAATTTGATAAGCAGTCTCGGAGAAGTGAAACGGTAAGTTAAGATAACTGTGGGTTTTCCTCGGGTACCACATCATCCCCAACTTGAAAGGGAATTTCGTCCCAAAATTCACTAGTCGCATTAGTGTCAAGCTCAACAGTTTTGAACAAGTGATGATACTTGAGCTTCATCTGATCCTCACATTCCCACGTGAACTCCGGTCCACGTCTTGAGTTCCAACGAACTCTCACGATTGGGATTCGACTGTGTTTACAAACCTTAACTTCCCGATCCATGATTTCGACGGGTTTCTCCATAAACTGTAGCTTGTCATCGATCTTCAATTCTTGTAAAGGAACCACAAGTGTTTCATCGAACTTAGTGTCAAGCTCAACAGTTTTGAACAAGTGAGGATACTTGAGCATCATCTGATCCTCGCGTTCCCACGTGAACTCCCGATCCATGATTTCGACGGGTTCCTTGATAAACTGTAGCTTGTCATCGATCTTCAATTCTTGTAAAGGAACCACAAGTGTTTCATCGGACAACACTTCTTTAGATTAGAGACGTGAAAAACGTCATGAACATTACCAAGCTCATCAGGCAACTCCAGCCTGTAAGCCACCTTTCCGATTCTTTCCAGAATCTTGAACGGCCCAACATAACGCGGATTGAGCTTGTTGTGTTTCCCTAAATGAACCACACCCTTCCAGGGTTAGACTTTCAATAAAACACGATCGCCCACGGTGAATTCCAAAGGTTCCCTACGCTTATCGGCGTTGCTTTTCTGGGGATCACGTGCTGCTGCCATACAATTTCTGATTTGAACAATCTTCTCAGAAGTTTCAAGTTTAAGTTCTGAACCCGTGATTTGGTTGTCACCCACCTCAACCCAACAAAGAGGAGATCAGAACTTCCGTCCGTACAATGCCTCAAACGGAGCTACCTGAATGCTTGAGTGGTAACTATTATTGTAGGAAAACTCTACCAAAGGTAAATGTCTTTCCCAACCTTTACCAAAATCGATTACACATGCTCGCAGCATGTCTTCAAGTGTCTAGATGGTTCGTTCACTTTAACCATCCGTCTGAGGGTGATAAGCGGTGCTCATGTCTAGACGTGAGCTGAATGATTTGTGCATCGGCTACCACAAATCGGATGCGAAACGCAGATCGCGATCAGAAATGATAGAGGTCGGCACCCCATGCCTAGAAACTACTTCGTTCAAGTAAATACTAGCAAGTTGTGAAAACTTGTCAGATTCCTTGATCGCAAGGAAGTGTGTAGAGTTTGTCAGCCGATCAATGATCACCCATATGGTATCGTTTCCACTGAGAGTTATTGGCAAGCCAATGCTGAAATCCATGGAAATCTTCCGCTTTGAGTTCTTGGCAAGCCAGTGGTGAAATCCATTGAAATCTGTTCCCATTTCCACATAGGCAGTTCTGGTTGCTGAAGTAAACCAGTCGGTTTTTGGTATTCCACATAGGCAGTTCTGGTTGCTGAAGTAAACCAGTCGGTTTTTGGTATTCCATATACGTTGCTATGTTCGCTTTCATGTTCGGCCACCAGTACAAGATTTTTAGATCCTAACACATCTTATCAGAACCCGGATAAACAAAGTATCGAGACTTGTATGCTTCGTCCAACACAAGCTCTCTTAGATTACCATGCAAAGGGACCCATATTCGCTCCATGAAGTAGTGAATACCGTCAAACTTGGTTGCAAGTTGTTTCTCCATGCCCCGCATGGATTCATCTTGAAGGTTCTCGTCCTTCAACGCTTCAATTTGGGCAGAACGAATCTGGTCGAGAAGGTTAGAATGGATTGTGAGCTGTAAGGCTTGAACACTTTTGGCTTTAGTTGTGACAACTCGTAATTCGAACCTATCTTTGTGTTTAATGTAACGTATGTGAACGTGATGTGATTATATGAACTTGGTTGATTAATTGAATGTTATGTTATATGTTTATGTGTAACAGATGTATGTAACCGGAATTGCACAACTCTAACTCAATCGCACAAGCCCATTCGGGCCATACTATTTGCACTCGAACCACAAGGGCGGCCCATGATGGGTTCAGCCCACTCCCTTGTGTCGTATAACCCATGAGGAGGATGTATACTCTTCATTAGTTGCAAATCTCTCAACACACATCAAAACCCTACTCTCCTTCTCTCCTCTTGAAGCCGGCGGCAAACACTCCCATCCCTCGAAGCTTTCTTGCTTGGATTGATTCCATTCTTCTCTCAATCGGTTAGTGTTTGTAATTATTGGTCATATGATTTGAATGATGTTGTGATCGATGTGATTCTACATGATAGCCTTAGGATGCTTTGTAATTGATTGTCATGGAATTTAGGGTTGTTATTCGGCTCACATGTGTATGATTAGA
The DNA here is from genome assembly GCF_002127325.2 of Helianthus annuus. Taxonomy (NCBI): domain Eukaryota; kingdom Viridiplantae; phylum Streptophyta; class Magnoliopsida; order Asterales; family Asteraceae; genus Helianthus; species Helianthus annuus. The sequence goes on from NC_035439.2 coordinate 79,662,758, forward strand.
TCATGATAGGAATTAATAATTGGATAATGATAAAGATGATTATTAATCGAATGCTTGCTAATCGGCCGATATGTGTTCATATGCGGATGATATGTAGAATTGTTATGTTGATATGCATGCTAGTAATCAAGAACATGAATTGTGTAAATATGTTTATGTGTTATGATTATTGTTCATGTGTCATTCATAATTAGGGTTCATGAGAAATCGGTTGGAATATGCTTGCTTTGATCGATTATTGTTTGGTTTGGAAACTGTTAGTTGTTGATTGATAACTACATAAATGGAAACCATGTAACTGATTGCAAGATTTTAGGAATAATGTAACTGATCACACTAGCCTCTTAATTGCACAAGTTTCCCTCTCGGTCGCACAAGATCAGGTCACACAAGACATGATCTGATCACACAAGGTGCATCGCACAAGCCGGGTACAATCACACTAAGCATCGTATACAATTAGTTTATGCATGATCGCACAAGACCTTGTGGATCGCACAAGACAGTGCCGATCGCACAAGTCTTGGGCCACACACAAGTTACTTAAACTGTTACACTGATTGGGCCTCACAGCCCAATCCCAATCGCACAAGGACTGGTCAGTCGCACAATCCATCCGGACCGCACAAGACCAATGCATGTTATTAAATTGGGCCGTGTATCTACGTTTGGGCTTCTGACTTTTTGGGCCGGGCTTTTATTGGATCGCACAACATGCTGTGGATCGCACAAGGTTGTGCTGATCGCACAACATGTTGGGCCGGGTAGTTATTGGGCCTACATTGTTATCTCAGCCCAATACATCCTGATCGCACAAGTATGAATGTGTTATGTACTTAACTGTTAACGTGTTTGCCATGATCAATACGTGTTCGAAACCTGTTAGCTTATCTGTAAACATACGTGCATTACTTGAACCTAGACCTAACTCGTATGGTAACCATGTTAGGACGTGGTTGACCCCCTTATTGCTCAAGTAACCTTTTCGTGTATATGCCGAGCAAACCAAGGTGAGTTCACACTCTTTCCAAGGCATGGGATTCCCTTGGGAATGGGTAAACGGACTAAACGGTAATTACAACCATCCTCTAGGAGTAGGATGCCAAGTATACACACTGGACCAAATCTCTATCATTAAGTCCCTCATTATATCGACTTAATCGCCGAGGCCTATGGCGAGCGGGTCATTAGTTAATAGCGCTATTAGGTTTAACAAACCTCACACTGTGTCGTTCGAACGGGCGTATACTAATGGACTATGGGCAAAGGGTCAATGCTGAAAGACATTGACTTAGATCACCTCTTACATTTTCGTAGCAGTCGATACACACGGTCTAGTAACACATGGGAAGCCCCCACTAATCTTCGCACACATGTCTGGGAGACCGCGATACGAATTAATACGATACATGGTTTACAAAACGAACATACGATTTATGAAACGAATATTATAACTAGACAACCAACTGTAAACTCGCTCAACTTTGTTGTTGACTCGTTGTTACATGCCTTGCAGGTCGTTAGGTACTCATGGAGCATGCACAGGGAGGTGCGGTCGTTGTGGGACATGGCAGTGTGTGCCATGCTAAAAACATTACTTTATTTCGTACTTAATACTTACATTGGGTTTTACGATTATGCTTCCGCTAAACACTTAACTACGTTTTTGAATTTAACACCTTTCATATTATGTGGTTGAATTATTACTTATTACTTGTTATGTTCAATATGATTGGTGGCTTGATCCTGGTCAGTCACGCCTCCAGGCGGTGGTACTCCGCATGTGGATTTTTAGGGTGTGACATTAGCTTCCTTCCGACTGAAAGCATCATTTACAACGTTAGCTTTGCTTGGATGATACTTAATTGCACAGTCGTAATTATTTAGGAGCTCCACCCAGCGACGATGTCGCATGTTCAACTCCTTCTAATAAAAAATGTGTTGAAAACTCTTGTGATCGGTATAAATAGTGCATTTAGTACTGTACAAGTAATGTCTCCAGATTTTAACTGCAAAGACCACGACTCCCAACTCCAAGTCGTGATTCATGTAATTCTTCTCGTGAACCTTCAACTGTTGAGAAGCATAGGCTATCACTTTCTCGCGTTGCATCAAGACACAACCAAGACCTTGAATAAAAGCATCACAATACACCACAAAGTCATCCATACCATCGGGTAAAGACAATATCGGTGCACTGCAGTGTTTTTGTTTCAAAAGCTGAAAGGCCTTCTCCTGATTCGCTCCCCACGAATAAGTGACACCTTTCTGAGTTAGAGCGGTAAGAGGTTGAGCAATTTTTAAGAATCCCTCAATAAATCAGCGATAGTACCCCGCGAGACCAAGAAATTGCCACACCTCCGTAAGAGTCTTAGGTGCCACCCAATTCCTGATAGAATCGATCTTTACTAGATCTACATGCATTCCCGATACGTTGACCACGTGACCAAGGAAGTGTACTTCTCGAGTCTAGAAATCACACTTGGAGAATTTCGTGTAAAGCTGCTCCTTCCTCAGGAGTTCCAAGATAAGACGCAAGTGTCGCTCATGATCCTCCTTGCTTTTAGAGTATATCAGAGTGTCATCGATAAACATAATGACGAAGTCATCAAGATAGAGTTTGCACACAAGGTTCATGAGATCCATGAAGACCGCAGGTGCGTTAGTTAACCCGAATGGCATGACCAAAAACTCGTAGTGGCCGTACTGCGTTCGGAAGGCTATTTTGGGAACATCTTCCTCTCGAACTCTAATCTGATGATAGCACGATCTTAAATTGATTTCAAGTAGATGCTTGACCCTTGCAACTAGTCAATACGAGGAAGAGGATAACGGTTCTTGACCGTCATCTTGTTGAGTTCGCGGTAGTCGATACACATGCGGAAAGACTCGTCTTTCTTCTTCCCGAATAGGACTGGGCTCCCCACGGCGAAGAACTAGGTTGGATAAAACCTCTATCCAATAGTTCTTGGAGTTGATTCGACAGTTCTTGCAATTCCCCCGGTGCAAGACGATAAGGAGCATGAGTAATCGGAGCTGCTCCTAGCGTAAGTTCGATCTGGAATTCCATTTGTCGGTGTGGAGGTAGTCCTGGAAGTTCCTCGGAAAACACATCGGAAAAGTCACGAACGACTAGAATGTCTTCGATCAACTTTTCCTCCGACTGAGTATCGGTAATGAGAGCTAGAATACCAGGATGACCCTTCCGTATGCACTTTTGGGATTTTATAGCTGAAATGATGCCAACCGTAGCACCACTCCGATGACATGGAACAGATAGTGAATCTCCACTAGGGAGAGGAATACATACGATCTTCTCTTTGCATAGAATTTCAGCTTGGTGTTTGGACAACCAGTCCATACCGACAACTACGTCAAAGATACCAAGAGTGACGGGAAGAAGGTTGATGTCAAACAGTTGACCTAGAAGGTCGAGTTTGCACCCTACGTGAACATGAGACGTTCAATTAGCTTACCATCAGCCAATTCTATGATATGCTTGGTTTCGAGAGGTGTCGGGGTCGATCCTAACAACCTACTGAATTTCAAGGACACGTAACTCCAATCGGCACTAGAATCGAATAAAACAGAGGCGAAAAGATTGTTCACAGAAAACGTACCAGTCACAATGTTTTCATCGTTTCTGGCGTCACCGGCGCCAATAGTGAATGCCCTCCCAAGAGCACCATTTTCGCCGTTGTTACCATTGTTGTTGTTGTGATTCCCGTCGTTGTTGTTATTGTTGTTCCCGTTGTTGTTGGCGTTCTGGTTTAACTATGGGCAATCCTTCTTGCAGTGACCCTCACATCCACACTAGAAGCACCCCTTCCGATTACCCTGATTCTGTTGTGGTTGTTGCCTCTGTTGCTGCTGCGGCTGTTGCTGCTGTTTCAGAGACGGAGCTCTGCAGTCTTTCGCCATATGACCCACTTTGTCACACCTCTGACAGGTTACCGCCCGTGGTGATGGTAGTTGCACTTATTGTACTTTGGCTGCCTGCTTGTGTAAAAACCCTAATTTTGATTATTGCCCTGTTCTGATTTGCTGAGGAAGACTGGTTGAAGTTGCAGTTGTTGTTTCAGCCTTCTTCTATTGCGGTTAAGATTGGAGGCGTTGTCTGAGTCATTCCACTTTCGTTTTTTGTTGGCAGCAGGAGTAGTCGCAGCACCACGCTCTAGTATTGTACCACATTCGACTTCTTGATCTGTAATCTTGTGTGCTAAACGGATAATCCGTGGTGAGTTATCAAGATTCACTGAAGTTACCATACCTTTGATTTGCGGCGCCAAACCATTGATGTGCAGCTCCATTCTCTTGTAGGGTGGGTTCGATAAGTTATGGCACATATTCGCAAGCTCATGAGAACGCTTCGTATAAGCTTCAATTTTCAATCCGACCATCTTCAGATGATAATACTCGTTCTCTAGCTTTTGAATTTGATCACGAGGACAATACTCCTCCCGCATCAATTCCTTGAAATTGTCCCAAGTAGTAGCATTCGCCATGTCAATTCCCAGCAACTAAACTTGGGTGTTCCACCAAGTTAAGGCACCATCCTCTAGAGTGCCTGAAGCAAACTTCACCCTGTCCCCAGCCGGATAGTTACACATAGCAAATGCTGATTCGGCCTTCTCAAACCAGCGAAGAAGTCCCACCGCTCCTTCAGTTCCATTAAAAGTTTGTGGTTTGCAATCCATGAACGCCTTGAAAGTACAGATGGGTGGATTGTTCTTATTCTAGTTCAAGTTCAAGTTTGTGGTTTGCGTCCACCACGTACACTCATGATTCTACATCCACAAGAAGAGTGGAAAGAGTAAGGATCACGATTGAGTAGAAGTCAGTCATCGCTATGACTCCTATAGATTGTTGAATATCCAATTATGTTGGATAATGGGTCAGAATCCTTTTTCCACTTGCTAAGCCTCATTGGGACTCACATGCACCCCAAATTATTATTACGTGTGCACCCGTAATGATAATGTGATTTGCATGTTCATCCCAGTTCCTCTTAACTTGCGTCAAAAGATCCTCAGATTCGAGTGTTAAAAGCTTAGAGAATTGTTGAAACGATAAGGATCACGAAGGTCTAGAGATGCTATAATACTGTTTATGCAACAATATGCAATGCAATGCGTATGTGTATGCTAGATGTGTAATGTGTTCAATAAATAAAAGACGAACCTTGCAATCTGGAGCGTAGTGTCATGGTCACTTTCGGAACTGATTCAGTTATAGTCTGGTTTGACAAAAACGTTTAAAAACCTAGTTCATTATAACTAGTGGCTCTGATACCAAACTGTCACACCCCCAGAATGCCACATGCGGAATTCACCGCGAGGCGTGTGATGTACCAGGATCTAGCCACTAGTCACATTGAACTAACAGTAGAATAATAAACACATGATCTTATTCAATATGAAAAGTGCACTTTAAAACGTTTAATTCAAACAAATATTCATTCAGCAGAAGCATAAATTATCATTCAACCAATCAACATCATTTGGTTTAGAAACATAAACAAACATTAAATGTTCTCTCAAGTGACACGACCCATGACAACACTGGCTTTCCAGACTGTAAGTTCCATCCTGTAACACCCCGTGTTTCGAAAGTCAACATCAAAGTCAAGATTGAAGTCAAAGGAAGAAAAGATTGCTAATTGCGATCCGTCACTCCTTGCTCGACTACTGTTTGACTTCTTTGACTTGTAGATAATCTATTTATTTTATCGCATTAGTTGTATTATGTGGAGTACATGTTAATAATCGAGGTTTGATCGCTATTTATCGCATGTTTTATCGCTCTATCACTTATCGCATCGCAATTGCATTCGTAACTCGAATTATGCGTTCTGGATATTGTTTTACGTGTGTGTGCTATTTATGTGTTACTTGTGCATGTTTAATTATGTTTATGTTAGTGGTGATTAATCGAAACGCAATCGCAACTCTATCGCAATCGAATCACAAACGCTAAACATAGGTTATTTATAGTGATTGTATGTTAGATATAGTATTTGTGTGTTTATATTCAATCTATCGCATCGCTCGCTCGAAACACATCGCAACGCTCAACACGCGAATCGAAACGACTGAACTTAACACATCGGACACTAGGATCGAGTCGCCACAAGATCGAGTGGCCATCCGACCGGTGGCCCATTCGACCCTTTGCACCCTTCCTCTTTTGGAAACCCTATAAATACCTACCTGTCACATCATTTGTGATGTGACAGCTCTCCACTCGACCAGTCGCACTCAAGCTCTCATTTCTCTCGATTTCTCGCGATTCTTGTAAGTTTCCAACCTAAATCTTGTACTTCCATGATCTACACGCACTTCTTCATCATTTTCTCTTTTGAATCTTAACTTATAACCATGAAATCAATGGATTTGAGGGGTTCTAGGATGATGTCATCATGGAGTTCTTAGGAACTCCAAGTTCTGGCCTCATTCCACCAAGAACAACTCAGATCTGAAGGATTTCCACAAGAATAAACAAAGTTTTCGCATAGATCTACACATATTCATGGTTAAAAGGATTGAAAGATGGTTTTCCAACTTACTTTCAACTCTTTTACACTCAGTGCGCTCAAAACCGATAGAATCGGAGCTTGTTCTGACCTTCTACTCCTTCTTAAGTGATGCGTTGGTTCAAGATCTGATTCCTACCAAAGAGACAATCGATTTCGGGTTCAACATGAATGAGCGTCTTGAACAGGTTAACTGGTCGGACTAGGGTTATTCCTGCCCGATCGGGTCACTTGGGACAAGGTGGGGGTTCCGTTGTTTAGCACGTCATCACACCGTCTCGATCAAAACTGCAAAACAATCAAAACAATCAAGTGTCAAAGACAATCAGGCCATTGGGATGGATTGCCGTCCGATCGGATTGTCGTCCGATCAGATTACCATCCGATCGGATTACCATCCGATCGGATAGCGATCCGATCGGCTTACACTTGGTCCCACACTTAAACTTTTATTTCAACCCTTTCAAATATTTGAACATCGAACGGATTGCCGTCCGATCAGATTGCCATCCGATCGAACGATCATCCGACCATGTAAAAAGAAAATGGGTTTTTATGTAATCAAGTATATATAATCAAATTTTAACTAAGCTTATCATGCCGTTTCATAATTTTCTTATATTGGTTCTTTTTATCACGACGCTGTCTGTTGTAAATTTGTAAAAATATAACCTTGTTAGAACTTGAAATTCCCAAATTAAACCTAGACAAGTAAAAAGAAAATGAAAATTTTTGAAAAAATTTGGGGTGATTAGCGGTTCTAGTAGAGTTTTGTGTAAGGCTTGTTAATTAGGACTTGTAAGATTCAAGGTTTTAGCATCTCCCCCACACTTAAATTACACATTGTCCTCAATGTGTCCCAAAAAAAAGTTTTTAGGTTGATTGAATGTGTAAAATGGTGTTAAAAAGCAAAATTTTGTGTTACTGGGCGCCTGGACACAACCCCGTGGTGTCCGGGCACGGCCCCGTGTTCAGGTGCCAGTAACAAGAATTAGTAAAAAGAAACAGAAGCCTGGACACGGGGGCGTGTTCAGTGAGCACGCCCCGTGTCCAGTTACCTGGACTGGGTATTTTCTGCAGACTGTGCAGCACGGAGCCGTGTTGGGCGGACACGGCCCGTGCTGAACTTGCTGTAATGAAGAAAATTTGTCGGGAAGTTCTGTTTTCGTGCATGGGGTGCTGTTTCTTATTTCCCTTGTTATCCTTCACCATCCCGAGTGTGTTTTATTCATCGTTAAACACCAAATTAACTAAAACCATCATTCATTAAACCATATAGAGAATTACATAATATTCCTAGAAAATTGAAAACAAAGAAGAAAAATAAAAGTTAAAAGTCCTAAACTAGATAGGTCGAGTGATACATAAAATTATCATAAGGAGTTCTACTTTTTCATTAAGAGCCAAAATCCCAGAAATAGTTTTCCGGTATCGAGAAGTGTAGTAGGACTCTCGGCCGAGGGTTATTTCCTAGATGTTGTTAAAGCCATTCTTCTATCTCTCTTGGGAGGAAGAAGGCGGCTTCATTTTCCTCAACATCTTGTGGAGAAGGAGAAACACCAACCGGGACCCCTTTGTAATACATCGTGAGGAGGTCCCGGGTGTATGGCGTACCACTCGGCTGGTATGATGACTTCAGGCACCACGTTCCATGCCCTTTGGGTTATTATTTGTACCAAAGGAGGAGAGGCGAGAATGTTCAACCTTTGGTGCAAGAGGTCGACCTCCCGGAGACACCCTTCCAGTCCCACCGTTAAGTGATTGATACGGTCGACCAATGCTTCTTCCAACCCCTTTCATTTCATCAATAGCCTCTCTTAAGGCGTAAACATAGTTTACAAGAGAGTCTTCCGCCGTTGATGACCTCCTCCGCTGTCGGTTGTTCCTTGAGTGCGATGAAGACGTTCCCCTTGTTCTACTCGCCATTCTGGGAAAACAGACTGAACAGAGTTCAAATTTTATGAAACAGTACCTCAGACACGGCCCCGTGTCCAGCTGTTTGCAGGTTTTTAAAGCAAGGAATCTTGGAGTTTTAAATTATTTTTTTTTTCAATTTGTAGGTTAATTTTAAGCATAAATAATTCAAGACAAAGTTGTATTCATGGAGGTATTGAGTGAATAATAACCTTACAAACATCACAATAAAGCTTGGAATCATGAAGCTTCCAAGCTTTAATGGAGGTATTGAGTGAAAATTGAAGAAGAAGGCAATGAACAAAAGTGGAAAAGACAAGATGGCTGTTGAGAACCTTCTTTTAGAACATACCTAGGATGGTATGAGTGAAGATCCCAGAAATCTCTGTCTTTGGAGTGGTCTAAATGAGCAGGAATCTTGCTGCATTTATAGAAAACGAAAGCACGCTGCACACGGCCCCGTGTTCGCTGGACACGGCCCCGTGTGCAGACAGAATCCTGACACATTTTGTCCGTATTCTGATAAAAATCAGAAGAGAATCTTTTTGGTGGACACGGGGGCGTGTTGACCTGGGCACGACCTCGTGTCTGGAAGCTGTCATATGGAGTTCTATTTAATTCTAAGGAACTTATCCGATTCGGGTGGTTCCTTACTGGACGGAACAACCCCAAAGTGCCTAAGATACCTTAATTGCTCTAGATTAAGACGAGAACGCAAGAGGTTGTCGGTGAGGGTGATTCCTATGCTAAATGTAGGTGGACAAGTCCAACCCTTTCCCGGGCTCTCATTGAAGAAGGTGTATGCTGAATCGCTCAGGTCTATGTATGCATCGAACGAAGTCGATGGAGAATCCTTCACGGCACAATCGGCACAGGGACGACTATCGCCCAAGTCTTCTCTAGAGTTGAAGGTAACGTCAGGAACAACGAAGTTGTTTTTATTTGAATGCGATTCTAATAATTCTTCTTGGTTATCATCTTGAGATGAATTAAGGAAATCCATCTTAAGTTCTTTTAACCAATTAAGAACTAGATCTTCTAATTGAAATAGTTCATCAAGGAGCATTTCTCCTAGAAGGTCTGGTTGGGCGCATTCGAGGGAGAGATAAGGATTATTTTTACTTTCACCCCTCTTAAGGATACAGGGAAATGATGGGTCTATATAGTGGGGCTTATAGTTTAGAAAATAACATTTTAATTCTTCATGGGAGCCACCACATAATTGACACCACGTATCATAAGAGTGCCGAAAGTAAAAACTATCATTACCACTCATGTTTGTGTCAGAAGTTACCAACCGTCGGGATCTTACGGTTCTGTTTTCAGTAACTGAATCTTGGGCACGGGGCGTGTTGAGTGGGCACAACCCTGTGTTCAGCTTACTGTCTGACGTAAAACAGGATTGCCAGTTCCAAAGATTGGGCAGGGGGCGTGTTCAGCGGGCACGGCCCGTGCTGAGTTCTGCAGAAGCTGAAAAATTTAAGAAAATCCTAAAAAAAAATAAAAAAAAATTGATTAGGCCGCTGATTCCTAACTTTCTTAAAATCCTTGTGTCCCCGGCAACGGTGCCAAAAACTTGATGTGCGTTAGGTGTAATATAATTTAGGTATATATTTTAAGCCCTTTTACACTTTTTTAGCCAAGTTTTAAATTTATAAAACACAATATTTACTAACACTAAACACACATATGGGCAAGTGCACCCATCGTGAGCGTAGTGTAGTGTTGGTAAGATGCCGAGGTCGTCCAAGGACACAAGAGCTTTTAGTACCGGTTTATCCTCAACGTCTAATTAAATCCAAAGGTAGAAAAAGGTTTTTTAAACTAGAAAAATAAAACTAACTAAAATGCTGAAAATAAAAATAAAAGTAAAAATAGATAGACAAGATGAATCACTTGGATCCGACTCGTGTGTAGTGTAACCTTTGATTATTTTCGCACTTTTGCACTTGTTTAAGAGATTATCTTGGTTATTGTAGTAGGCCCCTCTTTTGAAGGTGACGTTACCCTCAACCCAGTAGTTTGAGTCAGCAAGTATACAATCCTAAAGGGTCGGATTATTGAAAGATAGTTAATTAAGTTATTAATGCATAATGTGGTAGACCCCTCTTTTAAAGGTGACGTTACCCTCGGCTAAGTAGTCTGAGTCAGCAGTGATACAGTCCTAAGTAGTTGGGTTAAAGTTTTAACAGTAGTTTAACTTATGAGGGGATCAAAGAGTTTGGACCCCCGCCATCCAATACCGGTGGGTATTGAAGGAGGTCCTACTAAATTTGACCCAGGTCCTTTGCAGGATCTATACACTGAACAATGGCAAGACTCTTACCAAACTGTTCCCTTAACCCCCGACCAGGTAGCCAACATACCTCCATATAGACCGTGGAGATATGAATGGTGAAAATCTTTTATTTTATATAGACAGTAAAATAATGCCAAGACACCACAGACAAACGACAAGGAAGAATCACCTTTAACATAAGAAACTAGTTATTAAAGTCACTGAGCATGACCCTGTGTGCAGAAGCATTTCTGTACTACCAAGATTTGCCTGGATTCTGCGAATCTTATAGTTGACCACGGCCCCGTGTCCGCTGAGCACGGCCCCGTGGTAGGCAATAGAAGCTTCTACAACTTTGTCTTTTCTGCTAACACTTGGGCACGCCCCCGTGCTCATTGAGCACGAGGCGTGTTCAGCCCTCTGTTTCCTTGTTTTGCTTGGGAAGATGCTGTCGGGAGGCCGGGCATGCCACGTTTGTTCCTTTTCTTGTATTTATGTTAGATTTAGCTGCCTTTTTGCTTCCTTTGTTTATTTAAGCTCATTTAATCCTGAAAATACAAAAGGAAGACAAAAGCACACTTTTTCCAACATTAGTACTAAAAAAGGGTTAGTTTTATGCCACAATTGATGTAATTTATATGTTGCATTTTGTGCCCATCAACAATCCTGTTGTGCACTTGTTCTCACTAAGTGTCCTGCCAATCGGATCGTTATCCGATCGAACGAACGACCGTTCGATCGATCGACCTGAAGGGTAGAGATACTTCTCTGTTTTCAAAATGCTACAACGAAAACTTCAAAGCCATATACACAAATACATCCTTACCAAACAAGGTGTCAATCCAATCGAATGGCCATCCGATCGGATGACTATCCGAACGGATTGACATCCGATCGACTGGCCATCCGATCGGATTGTCATCTGACACTTATCACATTTGCACCGTTTTACACGCCGCTTATCGTTTATGCTATCGTTAACTGTTCAGGCTAATCTCTCTCAGCGCTCCCTTCAATCCAAGAGCGTGTTTACTTGTTAAACACAATCTGTGCGTATACTCGATCCCTTTTTGCTTTACGCACTTTTGGGTGTTACATACGTTACCTATATTCAAATCACAATCGACACACAACGCAAACACTATTTATACGCTAACCGTTATTACATGCTACGTGTTATTCGATGAATGCTTGTATGTTATGTTAACACAGTGATTGTTGCCTGACACCTTAGCAACGATAGTAATATAGTTTAGACTCAGCACCAGTCATGGACAGGGGTTGTTAAGGGCTTTACTTCACGTGTCCCAGTGGGGATATGTGTTGCGCATTCTACAACTCGCAGTCACATCTGTGCATATTTCTCTGTCGATAACCTACTTGCCTTCCCTTTATACATGTTACATGTTGATTATGCGTAAACGACTTCGAACTCTATTATTATTATCAAACTTGTATGCTCACCTTTACACTATGTGTATTGACCTCTATTTTAACGTATGTGACAGGTGCTTAGGATGTTGCGCTTTATCTGCTTTTGTGGAATCAAGTAGGATGGAGTCTAGAAACAAAGACAATTTATTTGTTTGAATCTGAGTTGTCGGAACATGTTTTGTTTTGAGAATATCCATGTCTGTAATAATTAGATTACTTAATGGGTTATGGTATGGGACATAATATTAACTATTCGTTAATTTAGTCGTTATGGAATTTCTCTTGATAATCTGTTTCGCTCAGTGCCATGCCCCGATGTGTCCGTCATCAGCTGGGGTGCGACAGATTGGTATCAGAGCCATAACTATAGGGAATTAGGCAAGACTCGACCTAGTCTGGGTCGATGTCTTAGAAACGACCTAGTCTATAGTCTAAGTACCCACAGACCGACTTGTACTTACCCTGTAGGGGTTTTGTACGAGCTTACTTGCTATATCTCGCTACACTATCACTGCACTCTAATTTTTGAAAATGAACGAGTGATTAGGTCGAGATTAGGTGTGAAAACCGCAAACTCTCGACTAAATCGCTTGTTCGACCCGTATTTTATCTATAAACAGGAGAGCTTGCGTTGAATCAGGAGTGAAATCCATACTTAAACGCAGATTTTCTTCTCTATTTTTATCAAAACGGGAACAAAGCATTTAAGTTAGGGGTGAAACCCGAACCTTGACGATTCGTTCCGTTCTTATCTTGGTTTTATAAAACTCTCACCAAAGTCTCGACGGACTCCAATGACTTGAAGTCATACTGTAACTGGAAGGATGCGTGCCGTTCACCCAAAGTCGAGGCGAGAGCATAGTCCCGAAAGCCACAGTGTGTACCAAAGGTCCTTGTGAATAGTCGAATCACAATATTAACTATTTGGTATTTTAGTCGTTATGGAATTTCTCTTGACAATCTGTTTCGCTCAGTGCCATGCCCCGATGTTTCTGTCATCGGTTGGGGTGTGACACATCCCGTGATGCATCTAACGGCCTGCATGCATGCATAAAAGTGTGTTAACATAAAGTTTGCGAGTTCACAGTTTTGTTTAACGAAATCAAGTAAGTGTTTAGTTCAAAGACATGTTATGAATAATAAACTCTGTACCGATTGGCTGTTCGTTTTTGGTGCCCTCATCAATGTCTATCATCATTGATCAAGTGCTTAAGGTCATTAGTTCACACCCGTCCTCCCAGGTACGGTGTGAGGTTTGTAAGGCCTAATAACGGTATCAACTAATACCCCGTTGCCTCCCAGGCAACTAGCTTGGTATGTAAGGGTTTATATGAATCAAAGAAACAACATAATAAGTGTAATGTCACACCCCCAAAATCCACACGCGGAGTATCACCGCCTGGAGGCATGACATGACCAGGATCAAGCCACCAATCATATTGAACATAACAAATAATAAGTAAAATTCACCCACACAATATGAAAGGTGTTCAAATAAAAAAACGTAGTAAGTGTTTAGCGGAAGCATAATTGTGAAACCCAATGTAAGTATTAAGTACGAAATAAAGTAATGTTTTTAGCATGGCACACACTGCCATGTCCCACAACGTCCACGCCTCCCCGTGCAAGCTCCATGAGTACCTAACGACCTACAAGGCATGTAACAACAAGTCAACAACAAAGTTGAGCGAGTTCACAGTTGGTTGTTTAGTTATAGTATTCGTTTCGTAAACCATATGTTCGTTTTGTAACCCATGTATCGTATTAATTCGTATCGCGGTCTCCCAGACATGTGTGCGAAGATTAGTGGGGGCTTCCCATGTGTTACTAGACCGTGTGTATCGACTGCTACGAAAATGTAAGAGGTGCCCTAAGTCAATGTCTATCAGCATTGACCCTTTGCCCATAGTCCATTAGTACACGCCCGTTCGAACGACACGGTGTGAGGTTTGTTAAACCTAATAGCGCTATTAACTAATGAACCGCTCGCCATAGGCCTCGGCGTTTAAGTCGATATAAATGAGGGACTTCATGATAGAGGTTTTGTCCAGTGTATATACTTGGCATCCTACTCCCAGAGGATGGTTGTAGTTACCGTTTAGTTCATTTACCCATTCCCAACCCTTAGGAATCCCATGCCTTGGAAAGAGTGTGAACTCACCTTGGTTTGCTCGGCAGATACACAAAAAGGTTACTTGAGCTATAAGGGGTCAACCACGTCCTAACATGGTTACCATATGAGTTAGGTCTAGGTTCAAGTAGTGCATGTAAGTTTGCACATAAGCTAACAGGTTTCGAACACGTATTGATCATGGCAAACACGTTAACAGCTCAGTACATAACACATTCATACTTGTGCGATCAGGATGTATTGGGCTGAGATAACAATGTAGGCCCAATAACATCTTGTGCGAGTGGGTAGTTGAAACCCAACCACTACCCGACCCAACATGTTGTGCGATCAGCACAACCTTGTGCGATCCATAGCATGTTGTGCGATCCAATATAAGCCTGACCCAAAAAGTCAAAAGCCCAAACGTAGATACACGGCCCAATTTAATAACATGCATTGGTCTTGTGCGGTCCGGATGGATTTGTGCGATCCGGGTAACTTGTGCGATTGTGTTTTGGGATATTCGGCCCAACAGTATAAAATGTTCAACAGATGTGTGTGGCCCAAGCCTTGTGCGATCGGCACTGCCTTGTGCGATCCACAAGGTCTTGTGCGATCATGCATAGCTAACTTATACTTTGAGTTTAAGCAATTATACCTATCTTGTGCGATTAGTCCTTGTGCGACCAAGGACTTGTACGATCAGAAAACTTATGTGATAAGATCCGATCTTGTGCGATTGGCTACTAAATTCCCTAAACTTATGCAATTCAGTTACACCATTTAACAGTTTCCATATGTGTGGTCAAAACAATCAAACAGTTTCCCTTTAACGTTTACTCGATCAAAACAAGGTTGTTATCACTAATTCACATAAACCCTAATTAATCATAATCATGAACAACAACTTATCAAAACATTCAATCGGATTAAACACTAGGATTAACACATATCACCCGAGTTCAAACATATCACAATCAATTTACATACATCCATTCGGTTCCTAAAATCAAAAACATGCAATCCAATTCACATGAACATCCTCACGTAAACATCATCATTCATCATGTATACAACCCTAACCGTTATATCAAATCATGAAATCATAACATCATTTAACAAATCATGAAACACTAACCGATTATAGGCTAGAACAAGGATGATCCGAATCAAGAGAGCTTCGAGAGAGATGTGGCCGTCGGCTTAGGGAGAGGAGAGAGCGAGTAGGGTTTTGTGTGTTTTCTTATTTTGCAACAAGTGAGAAATAAAACTTCCTAAGGTATGTGTATGCATGATGTGTGTAAAATGCAACATATAAATCACATCAATTAAGGCATAAAACTAACCCTTTTTAAGTACTAATGTTGGAAAAAGAGTGTTTTTGTCTTCCTTTTGTATTTTCAGGATGAAATGAGCTCAAAATCACAAAAGAAGCAAAAAGACAACTAATTCTACCATAAAATACAAGAAAAGGAACAAAAGTGGACTGCCCGGACCCTCAACGGCACCTCCCAAGGCAAAGGAGAAGAAACAGAGTCTGAACACGCCCCGTGTCCAGCGAACACGGGGGCGTGCCCAGGAAGCAGCAGAAAAGACAAACCAGTAGAAGCTTCCATTGCCCACCACGGGGCCGTGTCCAGCGAGCACGGGGGCGTGGTGAAAGTACAGTAGGCGCATTAATTGTAATTCGCAATTACAATTAATGAAGTGAGAGAATGTCAGACGGGCACGGGGCCGTGTCCAGCGGACACGGGGCCGTGTCCAGCCTTCTGTTCAGCCTATAAATAGAGGAGCTTGGCTTCATTCTCTCTCATCCCTTGGCACACCACCTCTCTCACACCTCATCCACCACCCACCACCACCATAACACCATCATCCACCACCATCATCCATTGTCCATCGTAGAGTGTGTGAGTCGTCTCGGGATCCAAGATTGATCGTAAGAGTTCTTGACAATCAAGGCCATGTTTGCCTAAGTCTCTTACATCACTTGGTGAAGACAAGTGTTTAGTATAATACTTTTTATTTTTAATCTTTTGCACTTTTTATTTGGTTTTGTATTAATGACTTTAATAACTACTTACTTATGTTGAAGGTGATCTTTCCTTATCGTTTGTCTGTGGTGTCTTGGCATTATTTTACTGTCTATATAAAATAAAAGATTTTCACCATTCATATCTCCACGGTCTATATGGAGGTATGTTGGCTACCTGGTCGGGGGTTAAGGGAACGGTTTGGTAAGGGTCTTGCCCTTGTTCAGCGTTTAGAGGTCCTGCTTGGGACCTGGGTCAAATTTAGTAGGATCTCCTTCAATGCCCATAGGTATTGGATGGCGGGGATCCAAACTCTTTGACCCCCTCATAAGTTAACTACTATTAATACTATAACCCGGCTATTTAGGACTGTATCCCTGCTGACTCAGACTACTTAGCCGAGGGTAACGTCACCGCCAAAAGCGGGGCCTACCATAATTGCATTAATAACTTAATTCATTATCTTTCAATAATCCGACCCTTTAGGATTGTATCCTTGCTGACTCAAACTACTGGGTTGAGGGTAACGTCGCCTTCAAAAGAGGGGCCTACTACAATAACTAAGATAATCTCTTAAACAAGTGCAAAAGTGCGAAAATAATCAAAGGTTATACTAATACACGTGTCGGATCCAAGTGATTCATCTTGTCTATCTGTTTTTATTTTATTTTTATTTTCAGCATTTAGTTAGTTTTTATTTTTCTTAGTTTAAACATTTTTCTCACTTTTTGATTTGGTTAGACGTTGAGGATAAACCGGTATTAAAAGCTCTTGTGTCCTTGGACGACCTCGGTATCTTACCAACACTATACTACGTCCACGATGGGTGCACTTGCCCATATGTGTGTTTAGTGTTAGTAAATATCGTGTTTTATAAATTTAAAACTTGGCTAAAAGTGTAAAAAGGGGCTTAAATATACATCTAAAATATATTACACTTCACGCACATCAAGTTTTTGGCGCCGTTGCCGGGGACACAAGGATTTTAAGAAAGTTAGGAATCAACGGCCTAATCATATTTTTATTTTTCTTTGATTTTTTTAGGATTTTTCTTAGATTTTCAGCTTCTGCAGAGCTCAGCACGGGGCCGTGCCTGGTCAGACACGGGCCGTGCTCAGCAACGTTACTGGCAGTTTTTGTTTTTTTCAAGTTACAGAAGGCTGACCACGGGGCCGTGCCGGTGTAACACGGGGCCGTGTCCAACTTCCAGTAACTGGGATCTGAAAAAACAATCCCTGTAATTCCGACCACGGGGTCGTGTTCGCTCAACACGGGGCCGTGGTGAACTTTCTGACCAACATTCTTTTCTGTTTTTATTGCAGGACTTGGAACCCGACGCCATCCTCACGTAGTGTATGAGCTCCAGTTCCAATAAAGACATAAAGGAACCGCTAGAAGAACCCGAACGCTTTCTCAGAAAAAGGTTAAAAGCCAAAAACCAAGAGAAGGTTTCGGGTGATCCACCCCCAATGGCGGACCAACGTACCCTTATGGATTATCTACGGCCCACCGTAGGTAATCTAGGCGCCGCTATCAATGCTCCGAATGTCGAAGCCAATAACTTCGAACTTCGACCGCATTTGATACAAATGCTCCAAAACTCCGCAACCTTCCACGGGCTTGCGGACGAGGATCCTCATCTACATATAACTAATTTCTTAGAAATATGTGATACCTTTCAGATCAATGGAGCATCAAACGACGCCATCCGCCTCCGTATGTTTCCATTCTCACTAAAAGACCGAGCAAAAGCTTGGCTCAACACCCTCCCAGCTGGATCGGTAAACACCTGGGATGAACTAGCCCAAAAGTTTCTATATAAGTATTTCCCTCCTTCTAAAACTGCTAAATTAATGGCTGAAATTAATACATACTCACAAGAGGACGGGGAATCCTTATATGAAACTTGGGAAAGGTTCAAGGAGCTATTACGCAAGTGTCCCCATCACTGCCTCGCAAAATGGCAACAAGTATCCACTTTCTACAATGGATTGTTGCCACACACTAGGCAGACACTTGATTCTAGCTCCGGGGGACTTTTAGGTAATCGACGCCCACACGAAATATATAATCAGATTGAGGAAATTGCTCAAACCAATTTTCAATGGCACACTCCCCGGGGAAATAAGTCTATTGCCCCGGGCGCCCATAAGGTCGACGAAAGCACCTCTTTACAAGCCCAAATCGAGGCCCTTTCTTCAAAAATAAAAAAATTAGAAATGACAAAAACAGTCTCGGTTATGGCTTGTGAAGGGTGTGGTGGGTCACATGAAAATTGGAGTTGCATGAAAGAAACGGACGATCAACAAGAAATGATAAACTACATTGATAATAGACCTAGGCCGTCGGGTCCTCCAACGGGAACTTACAACCAAGGATGGCAAAATCACCCAAACCTTGGTTGGAGGGAAACCGGCAATAGTAGTAACCAACAAACCCAACGAACAAACTTTCAGCAATCAAGAAATGAGTCACAAAATTTCACTCAACAACAAGGTGGACGAGAAAGGCTCGAAGATACTATATCTCGCCTCGTCTCTGACACTGATAAGAAAAACTCGGAAAGATTTCTACAATTAGAATCTAATTTTAGGAATCAACAAGCTAGCATTCAAAACATAGAAAAACAAATAAATCAACTAGCACAAAATTTTTCCGAGAGACCGCAAGGCGCATTACCTAGCAATACCGAAACAAACCCAAAGGCGCAAGTTCACCTCATCACACTACGAAACCGCACCGTAGGGCCTTCAGAAGTACCTCCACAAATGGAAGAAACAATGCCAACACATCTGCAGGAAAAGAACTCTCCCCCATCACCAGAGCCTACCAAGGCTCCTCGAGTTCCGTACCCCGGTAGGTTAATTCGTCAAAAGACCAATGAGCAGTTCGCAAAATTCGAAAGTCTGTTAAAACAATTGCATGTCAATATTCCTTTTATCGAAGTCCTAACCCAAATGCCCAAATACTCTAAATTTATGAGGGACTTCCTTACACATAAAAAGAAAATTGAAAATTTGCAATTAGTTAATTTAGGCGAAGAATGCTCTGCCCTCGTACTCAATAAACTACCCCAAAAGAAAATCGATCCCGGAAGTTTCACGATTCCATGCTCAATAGGGGAATCACCCGTTCGCAATGCCTTGGCCGACTTAGGGGCTAGCATTAACCTTATGCCCTCATCGATGTTCAAAAGGCTTGGCTTGGGAACCACGAGCCCTACAAAAATAAGCATACAACTCGCTGATCGATCAGTCAAGTTCCCACAAGGTGTCATCGAGAATGTCTTGGTAAGGGTAAGCAGATTCGTTTATCCAGTTGACTTTGTCATACTCGACATGGAGGAAGACACCGAGGTCCCCCTTATCCTAGGGAGACCCTTCCTTGCCACAGCACAAGCAGTGGTAGACATGAATGACGGGACATTGACTTTGAGGTATGGGGACGATGAGGTGAAGTTCGGAGTTGGGAAGAAAATAGAGGACGACGACCCAGTCAATTACATGAAGGTTATTGATTCAAGCTTGGATGCCGCTCTCCGACGGTGTAACTTGGGAAGCAAGGCACTCCACTCAGAAGATATATAACCGGGAATCGGGTCTAGCCAAGGACCCTTATAAACGTGGCGCACCACGGAGGCATTCCGCGGATCTATCCTTAGTTTAGTTTAGTTTAATCTTTTAGTTTTTGCAGAATAAAACACACTCATGGTGGTAATGGATGAAAAAGGGAACGAGAAAAATGGAACCATGCACGAAGAACAGAGCAACCCGACAAAAATCTCCATCACAGAAGGCTCAACACGGGCCGTGCCCAACCAACACGGCCCCGTGCTGAGCCCCTGCAGAAAATCACCCAGTTCAGGTAACTGGACACGGGCCGTGTTCAGCGGACACGCCCCCGTGTCCAGGCTTCTGTTTCAATTCTATAATTTTTGTTACTGGCACTTGACCACGGGGCCGTGCCCGGTCAACACGGGGCCGTGTCCAGGATGCCAGTAACATAAATCTTTGCTTTTTAACACACTTTTATACATTCTAATCAACCAAAAACATTATTTTTGGACACATTGAGGACAATGTGTAATTTAAGTGTGGGGGGGGATGCTTAATCCCTTGAAATTTTGCAAAATCCTAAACACAAGCCTTACACAAAACTCTATTGGAACCGCTAAACACCCCAAATTTTTTTTCAAAAACTTTTTCATTTTTTTTATTTACTTGTCTTAGTTTAAGTTGGGAATAACAAGTTCTAAAAAGGTTATATTTTTACAAGTTTACAACCGATAGCGTCGTGATAAAAAAAGAACCAACATAAGAAAATTATGAAACGGTATAACAAGTCTAGTTAAAAATTCGATTATATATGCTTGGTCACATTAAAAACCCATTCCCACAAAAGTGAGTTTTGAGCCTTTATTGAGCACAAAAATACACATATTTAGATTAAATGCTCATTTTTCGTTTCTTGTGTGAATAGCCGCTCGGTCCTTACAAATCTAGAACTTGCCACGACGATACATTCCCGGTCCTTACCAACTTAAACCCAAGTAAGTAAATGATGGAGGCATTAGGACTAACCATTTTTCCTTTCAAAACCATTATTTTTCATTTTTTTTACCTACCCAAAATCCCCCTAGATAGCCCCTTTGAGCCTAAACCTTTCATTTCATTACCCCAAAACCCTTTTTACCCACCAAAAACCTTTTTATTTTTTTATTTTAGTAACAAGTTCACTTTTTCGTAAACTCACCTTTTTATGTGACGATCAAAAAAAAAAAAAAAAAAAAAACAATGATGAAGTCAAAAACAAACAAAAGCTATAAAAGCTTGTTTGGAGAAATACTTCAAAATAAAAAGTCACTAAAAACAAGGTACTTCACGAAAACCGACGCTTGTTATGATTTTCGCCCTTTTTACTAACCACTAACCAACCACCCACCTTTAAACCCAAGCCTTCACCCAAAAAGTCCTCTTGATATTTACAAAGGTAAAAAGTTAAAAAGGAGGAGGATTGATTGCTTGGCAAGCCTATGGAAGACGTGAGTTCCGTGCCGCTCTCGAGTGATTCACTAAAAATATACACCTTCGGCCGAGTGTTGAGTGATCTCCCGTGAGGTATGTGAACTTGTATATAAATGGAATTTTAATAAGGCATGCTATGCCCAAATAAGTAATTCATCTTATGAAACGTTCAAAATAAATCATAACGAATAGGATTGTAAATAAATAAAAATAAAACCTATAAAAACCTTGGATTCCCGACACTCTAGGACAAGCTAAAAAACTTCTCTTCTACCTATTCCATTTGGGAGTGTAAGCCACATTTAAAGAGTTTTGCTTGAGGACAAGCAAAAGTTCAAGTGTGGGGGTATTTGATGTGTGTAAAATGCAACATATAAATCACATCAATTAAGGCATAAAACTAACCCTTTTTAAGTACTAATGTTGGAAAAAGAGTGTTTTTGTCTTCCTTTTGTATTTTCAGGATGAAATGAGCTCAAAATCACAAAAGAAGCAAAAAGACAACTAATTCTACCATAAAATACAAGAAAAGGAACAAAAGTGGACTGCCCGGACCCTCAACGGCACCTCCCAAGGCAAAGGAGAAGAAACAGAGTCTGAACACGCCCCGTGTCCAGCGAACACGGGGGCGTGCCCAGGAAGCAGTAGAAAAGACAAACCAGTAGAAGCTTCCATTGCCCACCACGGGGCCGTGTCCAGCGAGCACGGGGGCGTGGTGAAAGTACAGCAGGCGCATTAATTGTAATTCGCAATTACAATTAATGAAGTGAGAGAATGTCAGACGGGCACGGGGCCGTGTCCAGCGGACACGGGGCCGTGTCCAGCCTTCTGTTCAGCCTATAAATAGAGGAGCTTGGCTTCATTCTCTCTCATCCCTAGGCACACCACCTCTCTCACACCTCATCCACCACCCACCACCACCATAACACCATCATCCACCACCATCATCCATTGTCCATCGTAGAGTGTGTGAGTCGTCTCGGGATCCAAGATTGATCGTAAGAGTTCTTGACAATCAAGGCCATGTTTGCCTAAGTCTCTTACATCACTTGGTGAAGACAAGTGTTTAGTATAATACTTTTTATTTTTAATCTTTTGCACTTTTTATTTGGTTTTGTATTAATGACTTTAATAACTAGTTACTTATGTTGAAGGTGATCTTTCCTTATCGTTTGTCCGTGGTGTCTTGGCATTATTTTACTGTCTATATAAAATAAAAGATTTTCACCATTCATATCTCCACGGTCTATATGGAGGTATGTTGGCTACCTGGTCGGGGGTTAAGGGAACGGTTTGGTAAGGGTCTTGCCCTTGTTCAGCGTTTAGAGGTCCTGCTTGGGACCTGGGTCAAATTTAGTAGGATCTCCTTCAATGCCCATAGGTATTGGATGGCGGGGATCCAAACTCTTTGACCCCTTCATAAGTTAACTACTATTAATACTATAACCCGGCTATTTAGGACTGTATCCCTGCTGACTCAGACTACTTAGCCGAGGGTAACGTCACCGCCAAAAGCGGGGCCTACCATAATTTGCATTAATAACTTAATTCATTATCTTTCAATAATCCGACCCTTTAGGATTGTATCCTTGCTGACTCAAACTACTGGGTTGAGGGTAACGTCGCCTTCAAAAGAGGGGCCTACTACAATAACTAAGATAATCTCTTAAACAAGTGCAAAAGTGCGAAAATAATCAAAGGTTATACTAATACACGTGTCGGATCCAAGTGATTCATCTTGTCTGTCTGTTTTTATTTTATTTTTATTTTCAGCATTTAGTTAGTTTTTATTTTTCTTAGTTTAAACATTTTTCTCACTTTTTGATTTGGTTAGACGTTGAGGATAAACCGGTATTAAAAGCTCTTGTGTCCTTGGACGACCTCGGTATCTTACCAACACTATACTACGTCCACGATGGGTGCACTTGCCCATATGTGTGTTTAGTGTTAGTAAATATCGTGTTTTATAAATTTAAAACTTGGCTAAAAGTGTAAAAAGGGGCTTAAATATACATCTAAAATATATTACACTTCACGCACATCAATGCATATGAAGGAGTGGGCCGAACCCAAAGTTGGGCTGCCCATTGGTTTCGGATGCAAAAGTGAGGCCCGAATGGGCTTGTGCGATCGGGTTACATACATACACATAACACAATATCAAACATAACATTCAATTAATCAACCAAGTTCATACAATCACATAAGGTCCACATATGTTACATTTAACACGAAGATGGGTTCTGAAATACGAGTTGTCACATGATCCCCAAGTTGAAAGAAATTTTGTTCCGAAATTTAGCATGCGGTTACTAAGAAAGCTAGTTGTGTTGTTTACTGATTTTCCTGGGGTGTCACATCATCCCCCCGTTGATTTGGAATTTTGTCCCGAAATTCTGTAGTAGCTTCAGCCTCAGTAGCTGTTGCATTGTTTTCGAACAGCTGGGGATACTTGAGTTTCATTTGGTCTTCTCATTCCCAGGTGAACTCTGGGCCACGACGGGAGTTCCAACGAACTCGAACAAGAGGGATTCTAGTGTGCTTGAGGACCTTAACGTCTCGGTCCTTGATTTCAACTGGTTCCTCGATGATCGCAACTGTTCGTCGATAGTGAGCTCCTTCAAAGGAACTATGAGGGTCTCATCTGACAGACATTTCTTCAGATTTAACACGTGGAAGACGTTGTGAACTCCACTGAGTTCTGTTGGTAGGTTCAGTTTGTAGGCCACCTTGCCTATTTTCTCAATGATTTCGAACGGTCCGACATATCGCGGATTGAGCTTGTCTCGTTTGCAAAAACGAACTACACCTTTCCAAGGTGAGACTTTGAGTAGCACTCGATCCCCAATCTCGAACTTGAGTGGTTTCCTGTGCTTATCAGCATAGATTTTCTGACGGTCACGAGCTGCCGCCTTGTGTTGCCGTATCTGAGCAATTCTTTCCGTTGCGTCCACTACAAGTTCTGGACTCGTGATCTGACTATCACCCACCTCTGCTTAACAAAGAGGTGATCGGCATTTATGCCCGAACAATGCCTCAAACGGAGCGGTTGGATGCTGGTGTGGTAACTGTTATTATATGAAAATTCTACTAATGGCAGATGCTTTTCCCAGCCATTGCCAAAGTCAATCACACATGCCCTAAGCATGTCTTCAAGGGTTTGGATGGTGCCTTCAGACTGCCCATCCGTCTATGGATGATAAGCTGTGCTCATGTCTAAACGTGAGCCAAAGGACTTGTGCATTGCTTGCCACAGTTAAGAAGTAAAACGTGCATCGCGATCAGATATGATAGAGGTTGGCACCCCGTGCCTCGAAACCACTTCTTTCAAGTAAATGTCTGCTAATGTAGAGAACTTTTCTGTTTCCTTGATAGCCAGGAAGTGTGCAGACTTAGTGAGTCGATCCACCCAAATAGTATCATTCCCATGTTGAGATCTAGGCAGGCCGGTAACGAAATCCATGGAAATTTTCTCCCATTTCCATTGTGGTTTCTTTGGTTGCTGGAGTAGGCCCGATGGTTTCTGATATTCAATCTTGACTCTCTCACAAGTCAAACACTTGCTAATGTAGGTTGCTGTTAGGATCTAAGGCTGTCTGTGATTGTGTTTGTTTGCATAAAACGAATAAGGGCAGCGGAAATGATAAACAATTGCTTTTCATTGAGTCAAAAGATTTACATAAAAGCAAAAGATTACAGTGCAGGCTTACAATCTAAACTCCCCCTCAGCCTGATACACCAGAGTTAGTTGCACAAGATGAAAGGATGAACTGAGGAGAAAAACTCACTCAAAACGATCAAGTGTAACAGCACAGAGTACTGTCATACTTATAGGCAAACCAAACTACTGATATGCTTCAGCTGACGTCACCATGATAGTGACATCTAACGACCTAACAAACTATAAATACTGTTCTATACAAACTACTGTTATGTAACATCTGATAATCACTAAAGTACAAAAAATAAGGAAACTACTGCTTCACGTTCCACTGTTGTAGCCTTAGCACAGATGTTGAGTCTTCAGTGCTTTCTTCAAAGGTGATCAGTCTTTGAGAGGGCAGTGCTTGAGTCTTCAGCAGTACTTAGGATACAGCAGTAGATAGAGCAACAGAGTTTGTCTTCAGCAGTTGTTAGATAATCATCAGAGTTTGGTTTATCAGTTGTTGTAGTTGAGCAGCACTTAACATCCATCAGCTGTTAGATAACCACTGTCAAGGGGAGAGATTAGAGTAAACTGCTGCTTATTAAGTGTCCACTGATGGGATCCGGTTTTGGCTTTACATTATCTGTTCCTCTGTTAGGGTTCAATCCCAACAATCTCCCCCTGGAACAGATAATGCCAAAACCATTCCTTATTCAGGACCTTTATTACTCATCAAGAGTGCCCTAGCTTGTTCCTTAAATTCAGCTTCAAATTCTTTGGCACTCTGGTCATCTACATCCCTGCACAGTGAAAGCTCAAGGAGATCCTGCAAATCTTGAACACTAAGGCCTAGTGCTTCTTTCCTTGATATATGCTTCACCTCACCATTGGATCTGAGCAAAGTCAATACGTGGGTCTTTTGATCAGACTTCCACTTTAGTATTTTTGAATCCAATGGGTTTCTTGGGAGAGATTTATTATCAGATGAGTTGAGGGATGATGGCCTTGAAAACACATGCAAACTCTCAGACATTCTTTTGAGAGCTTCTTCTATGACTTTGTATGCTGTAGCTATGTCTTCTGCAGTTTCTTGTCCAGTAAGCTCTTGTTTTTCATTGTCTATCATGCCTGTTGCAGTGTTTGGGGATGCAGGGTTGTTTAATACCTTCACAAAAAGGCTTTTGATGAGCTATCTTCTTTCAGACCCATTTTCATGATGGTGTCTTTGAAGAACTCTACTTCTTTTTCCTTGACCACTTCTTCAGACATCTGTGTACCTTCTTCTTGATTTGACACAAGAATAGGTTTGTATGCTGATTTTGGCATTGTTCTGAGGTTTTCAATTTGTTGTTCCATTTTCACCATTTGTTCTTTCTTCTTCCTTTTCTTCAGCCTCTCATAGGCTTCATCAGTTTGCTGCCTAGACCATTTTGATATGGCTTCAGCAGTGTCTACTTTAGCATCCACTAACTCCTTCTTCTTTCCTTTATATTCAGCAGTGAGATCAGCAATGAGTCTTTTGTACTTACTCTAGTTTGGAGCAGTTTTCTTCTTTGAAGGATCATTTTTGATTCTTTGGATCCTTTCAGCCTCATGCTTCAAAGCTACTAAAGGCCATTCTTTAAACTGAGATTCTTCAGCAGGGTAGAACTTGTCTTTCATGATGAAGGCTAGAAGTTGTTCTCTCAATCTCTTCTTTTGATCAGCCTTTTCTGTGTCTAGCTCTTGTGCATATTCTTCCATCTGCTTAACCTTTGCAAGGTAGAACTTCAGTCTATTAGCAATGCCTTCTTCGCTTAGCCTTTCATTCTCACTGTCAACCTTAGCTTTAACTTTAGCTTGCCTTGCTTTTACCCTGAGATAATCATTTATATCTTCTGGAGCTATGTAGCCAATGAGTGAGGGGAATTTTCTTTTTGAAGGATTTGTTTCTGTATAAAACTGCCTCATCTCATTTTTGATGGCATCAAGCTCTAGTGGATATTTTTCAGCATTTGGATCATGTATCCCTTCATCGGCAGTAATAGGCTTTCTTTTTCTGCTAAAGAGCCTTGGTTGAGATATAGGAAAGGATAGAGCAGTGGTGGATGGTTGACTAACAACTGTTGAAACAACTGGTGTCTCAACTGCTGCTGTCATTACAACTGCTGATGTGTCAGCAGATGTCTTCTGTTTTTGAGCAGGGGTTATTGTGGCAGTTGTTTGGGAGGTGATCAGTGGTTGACTAGCAGTAGTTGAAACAACTTGTGTTTCAACCACTGTTGCCATTACAACAGATGTTGTAACATCTGTTGTCTTCTGCCTTTTAGCAGGGGGTGATGATGGTTTGGCTGTTTGTGGTGGTAGTGATGGTTTTTGTGTTGTATACACTGCTGATGATGGTGGTGGAGCAGTAGTTGTTGTGGTGTGTGTTGAAATAGTAGTTGTGTGTGTTGGAAGAGTGTGTGTTGATGAGATGGCAGCTGTTTGGCTACTGACAGCAGTTTTTGTAACCACTGTTGTATCAGCTGTTGAAGTTTGTGAGGTTTTGGGTTTTTCTGGTTCAATGTATATCCCATCTTCTATACCTTTCTTTTTCAGCTTGGTTTTCTCCCCCTTTTTGGCATTATCTGCCAAGGGTGTATCCATGAAGAAAATGGTAGATGGAGCTTTTTCACTCTGAGCAGTCTTTTGGATGTTAGCTTTTATAGCTTTGATATCTGCTTGAGTGTCTTTGAACCTTGATTCCACCATGTTGGTCAGCATTTTTACTTGAAGAGCATGCTTTTTATCAGCCATTTGTTGCTGTTGTTCAAGCATGGGTTGGAAGATATTCCAAAGCTCATTTGCAGCAAATGCTTGTGGAGCAGGTGCTTGAGCAGGAGGAGCAGAAGATTGGGCTTTTTGAGCTTCTAACAGCTGCTGCACCATATCTTTTATTTCGGCAACAGAAGATTCTAGATTTTCAACTCTGGCCGTCAATTCATTGTATTTTGAATCATCACCTGAACTAACAGGATCATCTGAATCCCCACCAGTGGTGGTTGTATCAATGTGTGACTTAGGAGCTGTTGCCCAAAAGTCATCCATTGATGCCCCTTTTTCTTGGTACTGGGGACTTCTTTCTTCAGCAACCGATGAACCTTTGATGTTACCAGCAGCTAAAGATAACTCACTGGTGGTTACTGATGTTGCCATGGAAGAAATTGCCTTCAAGGGAGTCTTAATAATGTAACAACTGTCCAACTGAAGATCTGTTGATCCATCAGTTGTAGTTGCTGCTCCACTTGAACTACCACCGAGAGTTACTTGTAACTCAGGGGGTGTAACCTCCTCAACTGTTGCTTGGATAACAGAGGTATTAGCATCAGACCCAGTCACTTGTGGAGGTATGCTCTCAGTAATGGGTGATTGAGAGGAACTGGTTTGTGTCTGTGCAATATCAACTGCATGCAACAGGGGTATTATTGATTGTGGCAATATGATTGGTGAGGGTATGGGTGTAGAAAGAGACATGTCCTTGGGATCAGGACTGTGGAAGATAGATCCGAGTGGACCTAGAGCTTCATATTGTGGTGTCCATGTGCTTACAACTTGATCCTTTTGTGAGGATGCAAGAGGAGTTTGAGGCTGGGGTTGAGATCTTTCTACCAACTGCTGTGAGGAAGTAGCAACGGTGGTTTCTGATGACTTTTGTGTTGTCACTGGCAGTTGCTCTGGGATCTCATCTTCCAGAGTTGCCTTTGTTTTGGGTTTGGTGGGTTTTCTGGATGGTTTTCTTTTGGTCTTTTTGGTGGTGGCAGGTGTGGGTTTCAGAGCAGTGGGTGTGCTACTCTGATCACCTGGAGCAGTGGGCTCAGCAGTGGTTTCTTGAGGGTCAGTGGCAGTTTCTAAAACCTGCTCAGCCTCTTTTGTTTTTAATTTTATTGGTGCCATCATTCTTGAAAAAGTTTCTATTGTTAAACTGTTTATTTTGAATGAGACACCTTGTTTGGGCACTTCTGCCTCTTTCTCGACAAATTTTTGTTCAAAATAGTAACTTAGAAACCTCGGAAAGAGCAGAAATGCCTTATTATCAACGTTCTTTACCAAATCATTAAATATTTCCTGGGAGTAGTTATAGTTTTTCATTGTTCAAAATTGCATACCCCAGGCATTGGATTCTTGTTGGTATCTCATTGAAGGACGTTGTTTTATTTGAAACACACATGAGCAGTGTGTGGAATAAAAATCTGGGTGCAGAAGGGAAGTAACCCTTTTGTAGGGTGTCCCTTTTTGGTTGTTCTGCATAGCCCCTTTTTTATGAAATCCTTTACCAACTCGTCTTTTGTAAAAGAGGTTTTTCCATTTAAATCATCGAGTTTAAAGGTTTTAGAGATGGATTTTGGTGAGATTTTTACCTTCTTACCCTGTATCGAGGAGTTGATTGCGGCGATGATATCTCCTTGTTTTTCAAGGGTGGCATTTTTCCAGAACTCTCTCTGGGTGTCAAGGTAAATAGGAGCGTCTGCTGTTATCAAAGTTTTATACTTTGATGCAGAAAGGATGTCAAGGATGGAGTCGAAGGTGTGGTTATCGGTAGGTTTTGTGAGTATACCTACATAGTTGTGAGTAGCTTTGTAGCGGATCACCGGTGTTTCAGCAGCCATTTGAGTGGCTTCTGCTGTTTTGGAGGAAGATGATGGTTTTGATTTTGTTTTCGATTTTGGTTTAGTCATTTTTGATGAAGAAGATCGAAAAAGATTTTTGGAGTTATGAGAGGGAAACTGTTATGAGAAAAGAACTTTTGGAATTCAATTCGACAGTAAAACCCTGTTTTGGTTTTAGGGCAGAGTTTTATTTAGGAAAAAAGGTGAATGCTGATGTGTGTGAGCGGTTATAATGATCTGACGGCTAAAAACTGACCACGTGTCAAACATCTGATGAAATGGTAAATGATGGAAGACAGTTGTTTTAACAACTACTGATGGATCAAGTATCAGTAGTTACAACGGTAATAAAATGAAACAGTGGATGTATCAGTGGATGGAACAATGATTTTAAACATCAGTGTTTTTGAAGAGCAGAGGTTGACACTTTAGCAGTGGACAGACTTTAGAGAGCAGATGTTAAAGCACAACAGCATTTTAGATACAACAGTGGTAGAATAATGAAGATTTTTGTCTCAACAACTGATAGTGCTGCAGTGTTTCAACTCTTGACAAAAATGTTAGCATCTGCTTGTTCAGATGTAGAACTTGATTTTGCTTTGTGAAGGCACAGTATCTTATCTAACATCTGTTTGAGCATTTGAAATGCTATTCTTAACAAAATACATTTTAAATGTAAATTATCAAGATTAAATTTCCAGCAGTTGTTTACAGGAATTTTTGTTCTCGGTTTTGCCAAGTGTCTATTATTTAGACAATGGTTTAGCATCCTAGATGATGAATACATTTCTACATGAGCTGCTCATTTTGTGTCTAATTACCTGAACTAGAGCATGAGTATCTCAGTAGTCTAAATCAATTTGCAATCAATTTATGATCTGTGAAAACCAAACTTGAGCTTAACATGACCTTGATATGTGTGTCATTTTCCTTTTGACCAGATTTAAGGATAGTAATTTCACACAAAAATAAGGAAATTACATCCTGACCAGAGATGAACTTTTACTATTAAAAAAGAGTAAAAGAACAAAATATATTTCATAAAGGAATGAATTATATCTGGTTTTTATTAAAGAGGAAAACACCTTTAAAAAAATAAAGAATGTTTTGAAGATAATCAAAAGGATCTGACAGTTTTAAATAAGTTTAAGATCATATCATTCTCAAGTACTATTGACCATTGTTTGAGGTCATTTTCTTGACAATTGATTGTAAATTTCTTTTAAGCACCATCACTGAAGATGCTATTGTTACCAGAACAATTCTTGTATTGATGAATGCACATAGTTGTATAATGACCATTGATGACCTGATTCTAATCCCAAGAGTGTTTTATGCTTATACTCTTTTCTTTTGATTTCAAAAGTTTTTGAGATAGCTACACTTTGAGATTTGTTCACTTTCCTTTTCCCTTTTTACTCTGTTTATTCATATGTTCAGAAATACTCACTAGGAGATTATATTTTGAACATACTTTGTCCATAATTTTTTTGAAGCAATGTTTTGAGAGATCTGACCATGTTTGAGCATGTTTTATTACAGATCTCACATTACTTATGATTAGGACAATTTTGACATCTTATTTTCTCAATGTGTTTTTGACAAAGTTGATTTGATCCTTTTGAAGGTACTCAACCTGCCTTTGAGCAAATGAGAAATTTTGACCAAAGTTTTATTCCTTCTTTTCGTTTTCAGCAGTATTCTAGTGTTTTAGATGAACACAAGTTTTGCTGAACTGAGGTACATACTTTAGTTGTTTATTGAAAACATCACAAATATCAAAACAACAATTGAAATCAATTTTGAAAGCATCGAACGATCCCATAATTTATCAGATATTTTACAGATCTACAAACTATGAGTGACATATGCATGAAAACACTTGTTGTGTGAGATTTGTGTGTCGTATGACATCTTGGTTGATTTTCAGAGTATTTGAATATTCATTTAACCATGATTCACTCGTTACTCTGTTTTTCAATTGAATATAACCAACCTTAGTACCAATGAATTTTGAGCTGAACTGTTATGTCAAATTGATTGTAAGATCGAATTTGACTGTCCAAGCTCTGATACCAATTGTTAGGATCTAAGGCTGTCTGTGATTGTGTTTGTTTGCATAAAACGAATAAGTGCAGCGGAAATTAGTAGCAAACTTTGTAAACACAAACAAAGGAAAGTGTAGATTGATAAACAATTGCTTTTCATTGAGTCAAAAGATTTACATAAAAGCAAAAGATTACAGTGCAGGCTTACAGTCTAAACTCCCCCTCAGCCTGATACACCAGAGTTGGTTGCACAAGATGAAAGGATGAATTGAGGAGAAAAACTCACTCAAAACGATCAAGTGTAACAGTACAGAGTACTGTCATACTTATAGGCAAACCAAACTACTGATATGCTTCAGCTGACGTCACCATGATAGTGACATCTAACGAACTAACAAACTATAAATACTGTTCTATACAAACTACTATTATGTAACATCTGATAATCACTAAAGTACAAAAAATAAGGAAACTACCGCTTCACATTCCACTGTTGTAGCCTTAGCACAGATGTTGAGTCTTCAGTGCTTTCTTCAAAGGTGATCAGTCTTTGAGAGGGCAGTGCTTGAGCCTTCAGCAGTACTTAGGATACAGCAGTAGATAGAGCAACAGAGTTTGTCTTCAGCAGTTGTTAGATAATCATCAGAGTTTGGTTTATCAGTTGTTGTAGTTGAGCAGCACTTAACATCCATCAGCTGTTAGATAACCACTGTCAAGGGGAGAGATTAGAGTAAACTGCTGCTTGTTAAGTGTCCACTGATGGGATCCGGTTTTGGCTTTACATTATCTGTTCCTCTGTTAGGGTTCAATCCCAACAGTTGCTATGTGGGCCTTCATGCTAGGCCACCAATACGTAGTTCTGAGGTCGTGGTACATCTTATCTGAACCAGGATGTACTGAGTAGCGAGACTTATGTGCTTCATCCATCACAAGTTCCCATAGGTTGCCATAATGTGGGACCCAGATGCGTCCTGTTACATAGTAAGCGCCGTCTTCCTTTTGTTCTAACCGCTGCCTTGAGCCGCGTAAGGCTTCAGCCCTGACGTTTTCTGGTTTCAATGCTTCTACCTGAGCATCTCGTATCTGTGCCGGAAGACTATACTGAATGGTAAGTTGTAATGCTCGTACGCGTCTTGGTGCAGTACCTTTTCGACTAAGGGCGTCGGCCACAACATTGGCTTTGCCCGGATGATAATTGATCGCGCATTCGTAATCATTCAATAGTTCAACCCATCGACGTTGGCACATGTTCAATTCCTTTTGCTTGAAGATATGCTCGAGACTCCTGTGATCGGTGTAGATGGTGCACTTGGTACCGTACAGGTAATGTCTCCATATCTTAAGTGCGAAAACAACAGCTCCCAGCTCTAAGTCATGCGTAGTGTAGTTTCTTTCGTGAATCTTAAGTTGGCGTGAGGCGTAAGCAATGACTTTATCCCGTTGCATCAATACACAACCAAGACCCTGAATTGATGCGTCGCAATAAACCACAAAGTCGTCTGTGCCCTCTGGCAATGAAAGAATAGGTGCACTGCAAAGTCTATCCTTTAAGTGCTGAAATGCTGATTCCTGTGTATTACCCCAACGATAGGTGACACCCTTCTATGTCAGTAGAGTAAGCGGCTGCGCAATCTTTGAGAAGTCTTTAATGAACCTTCTGTAGTAGCCCGCCAAACCTAAGAATTGGCGTATTTCCGTTGGTGTACGTGGTGCAGGCCAGTTCTTAATTGAGTCTACCTTGGATGGATCCACATGGATCCCATCCTTGTTCACCACGTGGCCTAAAAAGTGAACTTCACGAAGCCAAAAATGTCGCATTTTGAAAACTTGGCGTATAACTATTCTGCTCGAAGTAGTTCCATAATAAGTCGTAAATGCTGCTCGTGTTCCTCCTGACTCTTAGAATAGATCAATATGTCGTCGATGAATACAATGACAAACTTGTCTAGGTAAGGCTTGCACACTCTGTTCATAAGATCCATGAAGACTGCAGGCGCGTTTGTTAACCCGAATGGCATGACCAGAAACTCGTAGTGGCCGTAGCGGGTTCTAAATGCGGTTTTGGAGACGTCCTCATCCCGGACTCTCAGTTGATGGTAGCCTGACCTCAGATCAATCTTTGAATAGTAGCTCAACCCTTGCAGCTAATCGAACAAATCGTCGATGCGGGGGAGAGGATAACGATTCTTCATGGTCACCTTGTTGAGTTCGCGGTAATCTATGCACATCCTGAAGGTACCGTCTTTCTTCTTAACAAATAATACTGGAGCTCCCCAAGTCGAAGAGCTAGGCCGAATGAAACCCTTATCCAAGAGTTCTTGTAGTTGTGTAGATAGTTCTTCCAGTTCATATGGAGCTAAGCGATACAGTGCTCGAGCTATGGGCGCTGCTCCAGGAGCTAGCTCGATTTGGAACTCGACCTGGCGATGAGGCGGTAGTCCAGGTAAATCTTCAGGAAACACTTGAGGAAATTCACGTACTACTGGAATGTCCTCTAATCTCTTCTCTTTCGTTGATGTGTCAGTAACAAGCGCTAAAATAGCGGTGTGGCCCTTTCGCAAACACTTCTGAGCCTTTAGGAAGGAGATGATGCCCACCACGGCACCACTCTTGTCACCTTGAACTTCGAGAGGTTCTTTACCAGCACAGGGAATACGAACAATCTTCTCTTTGCATAGGATCTCTGCTTGGTGTTGGGATAACCAATCCATCCCAATGACGATGTCGAAACTACCCAGAACTATAGGAATGAGATCTATAGAGAAAGTCTGACCAGCGAGGACAAGATTACAACCCTGAACTATGTGGGTGGCCTTTAAACTTTTACCATTGGCTAACTCTACGACATGTTTGGTGTTTAAAAGAGTTGGTGCACGTTTAAGCATTTGACTAACTTTTAGAGACATATAACTGGTATCGGCACCCGAATCAAACAAAACAGTAACATAAAAGTCGTCGAGAAGGAACTTACCCATCACTACGTTGGGGTCATTCCTAGCATCACCCTGACCAAGCACGTACACACGATCCCTAGCACCGTTGTCATTATTGTTTCCCCCATTGTTGTTCCCATTGCCCTGATTATTGTTGTTGTTGTTCTGATTCTGGTTTAACTGGGGGTAGTCCCGCTTGAAGTGGCCTTTAGCACCACACTAAAAGCATCCCCTGTTGCCTCGCTGTTGTTGCTACTGTTGGTTCTGTGGAGCTGGTGGTTGTTGTTGCTGGTTCTGATTCGCAGGCCGTGAGCTCCTGCAATCCTTAGCTTCATGACCCATCTTGAGACATCTCTGACAACGACCCCTGTTGCACTGACCATTGTGGTGCCTGTTGCATGTGTTGCACTTCGGGAGGTTTCCTCGATATCCACCCTGCCTTTGACTACCAAAAGATTGCTGACCAGGGCTCTAATAGTCATCAATCTTTCGCTTCTGTGTCTGGGACTATACTGAAGTCGAACCCTTGCTGGAGGCTCCATCCTATTTTCGCTTGATATCACTGGGAGTAGCAGAATTAGTAGCAGTAGTAGTAGCACCGATACGCTTAGGCAACCAATTCTGTTCCACTGCCTGGTCTGTGAGACGATGAGCAAGACGAGTAATATCCTGGATGGTAGCAAGGTTAGCCGAAGTCACGTGACTTTGAATTTCTGGCACAAGACCCCTGAGATACAGCTCGATACGCTTGATAGGAGGATCCACCAAAGTTGAACACAAGATGGCCAGCTCGTTTGACCTTTTCGTATGTGCCTCTATCTCCGACCCTGTCATCTTCAGGTTAAAGAACTCCACTTCTAACTTGTGGATGTCATCTCAAGTACAGTATTCCCGCTTGATCAGTTCCTTGAAGTCGTTCCATGGGGTGGCGTTGGCAGCCGCCAACCCCAGCATCTGAACTTGCGCATTCCACCATGTCAGCGCAATGCCTTCGAGAGTACAAGTGGCATACTTCACCCTGCGAGCCTCAGGGCATTCACACATTTCGAAGACAGACTCGAGCTTCTCGAACCAGTGGAGGAGTCCAACGGCTCTTTAAGTGCCACTGAAAGTGCTAGGGCGACAGTGCATGAAAGTCTTGAATGTGCACACAGGTGGCTGAGTGTTCTGACCTCCTGCTTGGGCGGCTGCAAGTGCCGCAACAACTTGTTCGTTGATCAAAGCCGTCAGCTGGGCTTGATTCATGTTGATACGTCCACTCATTATCTTCATACCAGAGGAAACATAAGTGAGAGAGGTTCGCGAAAGTGCGATGACAGAAGAGAGTAAGCACACAAGTGTTCTCAAGCAATAGTTGTTACGATTATCTAAGCATACCATGAGCAAAGTCCTATGTAACCGAACAAGTAGGCAATGTAAACATAAGTCATATCACCTAGAATGTTGAGTCTTGCACATGGAGCAAAGCGTCGTTGTGGATCGTTGAGCACTGTACAGGTTATAGTCTGGTTTTAACAAAAGCTTTTTCCCCTTATTAAAACCAAGTTCTCTATAACCAATGGCTCTGATACCAATCTGTCACACCCCCAAAATCCACACGCGGAGTATCACCGCCTGGAGGCATGACATGACCAGGATCAAGCCACCAATCATATTGAACATAACAAATAATAAGTAAAATTCACCCACACAATATGAAAGGTGTTCAAATCAAAAACGTAGTAAGTGTTTAGCGGAAGCATAATTGTGAAACACAATGTAAGTATTAAGTACGAAATAAAGTAATGTTTTTAGCATGGCACACACTGCCATGCCCCACAACGTTTGCGCCTCCCTGTGCAAGCTCCATGAGTACCTAACGACCTGCAAGGCATGTAACAATGAGTCAACAACAAAGTTGAGCGAGTTCACAGTTGGTTGTTTAGTTATAGAATTCGTTTCGTAAACCATATGTTCGTTTTGTAACCCATGTATCGTATTAATTCGTATCGCGGTCTCCCAGACATGTGTGCGAAGATTAGTGGGGGCTTCCCATGTGTTACTAGAACGTGTGTATCGACTGCTACGAAAATGTAAGAGGTGCCCTAAGTTAATGTCTATCAGCATTGACCCTTTGCCCATAGTCCATTAGTACACGCCCGTTCGAAGGACACGATGTGAGGTTTGTTAAACCTAATAGCGCTATTAACTAATGAACCGCTCGCCATAGGCCTCGGCGATTAAGTCGATATAAATGAGGGACTTCATGATAGAGGTTTGGTCCAGTGTGTATATGTCACACCCCCAAAATCCACACGCAGAGTACCACCGCTTGGAAGCGTGACCGACCAGGATCAAGCCACCAATCATATTGAACATAACAAGTAAAAAGTAAAATTCAACCACACAATATGAAAGGTGTTTCAAATCAAAAACTTAGTTAAGTGTTTAGCGGAAGCATAATTGTAAAACCCATTGTAAGTATTAAATACGAAATAACGAAATGTCTTTAGCATGGCACACACTGCCATGTCCCACAACGATCGTGCCTCCCTGTGCAAGCTCCATGAGTACCTAACGACCTGCAAGGCATGTAACAGAGAGTCAACAACAAAGTTGAGCGAGTTCACAGTTGGTTGTTTAGTTATGGTATTTGTTTCGTAAATCATATGTTCGTTTTGTAAACCGTGTATCGTGTTAATTCGTATCGCGGTCTCCCAGACATGTTTGCGAAGATTAGTGGGGGCTTCCCATGTGTTACCAGTCCGAGTGTATCGACTGCTATGAAAATGTAAGAGGTGCCCTAAGTCAATGTCTATCAGCATTGACCCTTTGCCCATAGTCCATTAGTACACGCCCGTTCGAACGACGCGGTGTGAGGTTTGTTAAACCTAACAACGCTATTAACTAATGACCCACTCGCCATAGGCCTCAGCGATTAAGTCGATATAATGAGGGACTTCAATGATAGAGGTTTGGTCCAGTGTGTATTCTTGGCATCCTACCCACGGAGGATGGTTGTAATTACTTTTTAGTTCATTTACCCATTCCCAACCCTTGGGAATCCCATGCCTTGGAAGGAGTGTGAACTCACCTTGGTTTGCTCGGTATGCAAAAGTATGTGCTCACAATTAATCAGTCAAGTCCTAAAGTACGCACGTGTACATAATCAGTTTATATTCATGAAGTCCACGTATGCAGATACAATCACAGTGGTATTGAATCAGCAATCACGAATAACACAAGGCACGTATTCAAGCTCACACAAGTCATGCTTAACCTCTAACAGCAGTTAGCTAAACCAGTTATCCCTTAACAGAAAGAAATCAAGTTACTGTGCATATTACCCATTCAACGAAACACCCGTGTTTCGTCATTACTTCCCTTCGACGAAACACCCACTGTTTCGTCGTGGTTTCCCTCGGCGAAACATACTTGTTTCGTCACGTTCGTTTCGTCAAGACTGGTTTCAGCGAAATGCATTTGTTTCGCCTTCAATTGCGTTTCGTCAGTATGTACCAGTTACGTCGCATATCAGTTACGTACAGAAAACCCTAACTGCCGTGATCATCATACGAAAATCATACAGTCATTTAGTAATCATCGATATTCATTGATTACTAATCATAACATAATCATGTGTTAATCTTAGGAAATCTAACATATATGTTAGCCATTACATGAGAGCACATTCATAGATTCAACATTATCAACATCCTATTCTGATCATAACAACAAGCAAATCCGATTTCGACACACGTAATTGTAACCGATAAAATAGATCCTATTATAGTTAATTCATCAACCAAACATGAACACAAAAATTATTTAGCATTGATCCCTAATGGTTTCAAGCAAAACAGTTAACGATGATACAAATCAAACAATCACGCAAGGGTTAAACACTAACCGCGATGAACGGAATAATAACTTGATCGATTACAGAGAGATTCGAGGACACGTAATTGCCGTGAACAGGGAGAGGGAGCTCTAGGGTTTCTTATTGCTAAAGTGCGACGAATGGAACAGTGGGACTCAATAAAAACATGTGCGTAACGTATTGGGCCCTTAATGGGTCTCGGCGAACTAATGGGCTGACGAAACACTTGTTTCGTCGAGATGTGTGTGACGAAACACACTTGTTTCGTCGGAAGAGTTTATGGTGAAACACTCCTTGTTTCGTCGGACTCATTCATGTTTTAAACAGTTTAAGTTTTCCAAACAAGTCTCATGTTATATCAACAAATATATAGATGCAACAATCACAAAACGTCTCAACATAGATCAGACACGTGTACAATCACAAGGTAAACAAGTCGTGCAAACAACCAACTAACAATTAACGTGCAATTAATGCGAAGATGGAATCTTGGAAACTCGAGTTGTCACATTATCCCCAACTTGAAAGAAATTTCTTCCCGAAATTTAGCATGCGGTTACTGAGGAAGCTAGTTGTGTTGTGTAGTTTACTGGTTTTCCTGGGGTGTCACATCATCCCCCCGTTGATTTGGAACTTCGTCCCGAAATTCTGTAGTAGCTTTTTCGCCTCAGTAGTAGTTGCATTGTTCCCGAACAACTGGGGATACTTGAGTTTCATTTGGTCTTCTCGTTCCCAGGTGAACTCTGGGCCACGACGGGAGTTCCAACGAACTCGAACAAGAGGTATTCTGGTGTGCTTGAGGACCTTAACATCCCGGTCCGTGATTTCAACTGGTTCCTCGACGAATCGCGATTGTTCGTCGATAGTGAGCTCCTTCAAAGGAACTATGAGGGTCTCATCTGACAGACACTTCTTCAGATTCGACACGTGGAAAACATTGTGAACTCCACCGAGTTCTGCTGGTAGGTTTAGTTTGTAGGCCACCTTGCCTATTTTCCCTATGATTTCGAATGGTCCGACATACCGCGGATTGAGCTTGCCTCGTTTACCAAAATAAACTACACCTTTCCAATGTGAGACTTTGAGTAGCACTTGATCCCCAACCTGGAACTCGAGTGGTTTCCTGCGCTTATCAGCGTAGCTTTTCTGACGGTCACGAGGTGCCGCCATTCGTTGTCGTATCTGAGCAATTCTTTCCGTTGCGTCTACTACAAGTTCTGGACACGTGATCTGACTATCACCCACCTCTGCCCAACAAAGAGGTGATCGGCATTTACGCCCGTACAATGCCTCAATTGGAGCGGCTTGAATGCTGGTGTGGTAACTGTTATTGTATGAAAACTCCACCAAAGGGAGATGTTTTTCCCAACCGTTGCCGAAATCGATAACACATGCCCGAAGCATGTCTTCTAGAGTCTGGATAGTGCGCTCAGACTGCCCATCCGTCTGAGGGTGATAAGCTGTGCTCATGTCTAACCGTGAGCCGAAAGATTTATGCGTTGCTTGCCACAGCTCAGAAGTAAAGCGTGCATCATGATCGGAAATAATAGAGGTTGGCACCCCGTGCCTCGAAACCACTTCTTTCAAGTAGATGTCTGCTAAGGTAGAGGATTTGTCTGTTTCCTTGATAGCCAAGAAGTGTGCAGACTTAGTGAGTCGATCCACGATCACCCAGATAGTATCATTCCCACGCTGAGATCTAGGCACGCCAGTAACAAAATCCATGGAAATTTCCTCCCATTTCCATTGTGGTATCTTTGGTTGCTGGAGTAGGCCCGATGGTTTCTGATATTCGGTCTTGACTCTCGCACAAGTCAAACATTTGCCGACGTAAGTTGCTATGTGGGCTTTCATACTAGGCCACCAATACGTAGTTCTGAGATCGTGGTACATCTTATCCGAACATGGATGTACTGAGTAGCGAGACTCATGTGCTTCATCCATCACCAGCTCGCGTAAGTTTCCATAATGTGGGACCCAAATGCGTCCTGTTACATAGTAGGCGCCGTCTTCCTTTTGTTCTAACTGTTGCCTTGAGCCGCGTAAGGCTTCAGCCCTGACGTTTTCTGGTTTCAATGCTTCTACCTGAGCATCTCGTATCTGTGCAGGAAGACCGGACTGAATGGTAAGTTGTAATGCTCGTACACGCCTAGGTGTAGTATCCTTTCGACTGAGGGCGTCGGCCACAACATTTGCTTTGCCCGGATGGTACTTGATGGCACATTCGTAATCGTTCAGTAACTCGACCCATCGTCGTTGACGCATGTTTAATTCCTTTTCCTTGAAGATATGCTCGAGATTCCTGTGATCGGTGTAGATGGTGCACTTGGTACTGTACAGGTAATGTCTCCATATCTTAAGTGCGAAAACAACAGCTCCCAGCTCTAGATCATGTGTAGTGTAATTCCTTTCGTGAATCTTAAGTTGGCGCG
The DNA here is from genome assembly GCF_002127325.2 of Helianthus annuus. Taxonomy (NCBI): domain Eukaryota; kingdom Viridiplantae; phylum Streptophyta; class Magnoliopsida; order Asterales; family Asteraceae; genus Helianthus; species Helianthus annuus. The sequence continues at coordinate 79,703,632 of NC_035439.2, forward strand.
AAGCGTAGGCAATGACTTTATCCCGTTGCATCAATACACAACCCAAACCCTGAATTGATGAATCGCAATAAACTACAAAATCGTTTGTGCCCTCTGGCAATGAAAGAACAGGTGCGCTGCAAAGTCTATCCTTTAAGTGCTGAAAAGCGGTTTCTTGCGTATTACCCCAACGATAGGTGACACCCTTCTTTGTCATTAGTGTAAGTGGTTGTGCAATCTTCGAGAAGTCTTTGATGAACCTCTGGTAGTAACCCGCCAATCCCAAGAATTGGCGTATTTCCATTGGTGTACGCGGTGCAGGCCAGTTCTTAATAGAGTCTACCTTGGATGGATCAACATGAATCCCATCCTTGTTTACCACGTGGCCTAAAAAGTGAACATCACGAAGCCAAAAGTCGCATTTCAAAAAATTGGCGTATAACTGTTCTGTTCGAAGGAGTTTTAAAATGAGTCGTAAATGCTGCTCGTGTTCCTCCTGACTCTTAGAGTAGATCAGGATGTCGTCAATGAATACAATCACAAACTTATCCAAGTATGTCTTGCACACTCTGTTAATGTAAGAGGTGCCCTAAGTTAATGTCTATCAGCATTGACCCTTTGCCCGTAGTCCATTAGTACACGCCCGTTCGAAGGACACGATGTGAGGTTTGTTAAACCTAATAGCGCTATTAACTAATGAACCGCTCGCCATAGGCCTCGGCGGTTAAGTCGATATAAATGAGGGACTTCATGATAGAGGTTTGGTCCAGTGTGTATATGTCACACCCCCAAAATCCACACGCAGAGTACCACCGCTTGGAAGCGTGACCGACCAGGATCAAGCCACCAATCATATTGAACATAAGAAGTAAAAAGTAAAATTCAACCACACAATATGAAAGGAGTTTCAAATCAAAAACTTAGTTAAGTGTTTAGCGGAAGCATAATTGTAAAACCCATTGTAAGTATTAAGTACGAAATAACGAAATGTCTTTAGCATGGCACACACTGCCATGTCCCACAACGATCGTGCCTCCCTGTGCAAGCTCCATGAGTACCTAACGACCTGCAAGGCATGTAACAGAGAGTCAACAACAAAGTTGAGCGAGTTCACAGTTGGTTGTTTAGTTATGGTATTTGTTTCGTAAATCATATGTTCGTTTTGTAAACCGTGTATCGTGTTAATTCGTATCGCGGTCTCCCAGACATGTTTGCGAAGATTAGTGGGGGCTTCCCATGTGTTACCAGTCCGAGTGTATCGACTGCTATGAAAATGTAAGAGGTGCCCTAAGTCAATGTCTATCAGCATTGACCCTTTACACATAGTCCATTAGTACACGCCCGTTCGAACGACGCGGTGTGAGGTTTGTTAAACCTAACAACGCTATTAACTAATGACCCACTCGCCATAGGCCTCAGCGATTAAGTCGATATAATGAGGGACTTCAATGATAGAGGTTTGGTCCAGTGTGTATTCTTGGCATCCTACCCACGGAGGATGGTTGTAATTACTTTTTAGTTCATTTACCCATTCCCAACCCTTGGGAATCCCATGCCTTGGAAGGAGTGTGAACTCACCTTGGTTTGCTCGGTATGCAAAAGTATGTGCTCACAATTAATCAGTCAAGTCCTAAAGTACGCACGTGTACATATTCAGTTTATATTCATGAAGTCCACGTATGCAGATACAATCACAGTGGTATTGAATCAGCAATCACGAATAACACAAGGCACGTATTCAAGCTCACACAAGTCATGCTTAACCTCTAACAGCAGTTAGCTAAACCAGTTATCCCTTAACAGAAAGAAATCAAGTTACTGTGCATATTACCCATTCGACGAAACACCCGTGTTTCGTCATTACTTCCCTTCGACGAAACACCCACTGTTTCGTCGTGGTTTCCCTCGGCGAAACATACTTGTTTCGTCACGTTCGTTTCGTCAAGACTGGTTTCAGCGAAATGCATTTGTTTCGCCTTCAATTGCGTTTCGTCAGTATGTACCAGTTACGTCGCATATCAGTTACGTACAGAAAACCCTAACTGCCGTGATCATCATACGAAAATCATACAGTCATTTAGTAATCATCGATATTCATTGATTACTAATCATAACATAATCATGTGTTAATCTTAGGAAATCTAACATATATGTTAGCCATTACATGAGAGCACATTCATAGATTCAACATTATCAACATCCTATTCTGATCATAACAACAAGCAAATCCGATTTCGACACACGTAATTGTAACCGATAAAATAGATCCTATTATAGTTAATTCATCAACCAAACATGAACACAAACATTATTTAGCATTGATCCCTAATGGTTTCAAGCAAAACAGTTAACGATGATACAAATCAAACAATCACGCAAGGGTTAAACACTAACCGCGATGAACGGAATAATAACTTGATCGATTACAGAGAGATTCGAGGACACGTAATTGCCGTGAACAGGGAGAGGGAGCTCTAGGGTTTCTTATTGCTAAAGTGCGACGAATGGAACAGTGGGACTCAATAAAAACATATGCGTAACGTATTGGGCCCTTAATGGGTCTCGGCGAACTAATGGGCTGACGAAACACTTGTTTCGTCGAGATGTGTGTGACGAAACACACTTGTTTCGTCGGAAGAGTTTATGGTGAAACACTCCTTGTTTCGTCGGACTCATTCATGTTTTAAACAGTTTAAGTTTTCCAAACAAGTCTCATGTTATATCAACAAATATATAGATGCAACAATCACAAAACGTCTCAACATAGATCAGAGACGTGTACAATCACAAGGTAAACAAGTCGTGCAAACAACCAACTAACAATTAACGTGCAATTAATGCGAAGATGGAATCTTGGAAACTCGAGTTGTCACATTATCCCCAACTTGAAATAAATTTCTTCCCGAAATTTAGCATGCGGTTACTGAGGAAGCTAGTTGTGTTGTGTAGTTTACTGGTTTTCCTGGGGTGTCACATCATCCCCCCATTGATTTGGAACTTCGTCCCGAAATTCTGTAGTAGCTTTAGCCTCAGTAGTAGTTGCATTGTTCCCCGAACAACTGGGGATACTTGAGTTTCATTTGGTCTTCTCGTTCCCAGGTGAACTCTGGGCCACGACGGGAGTTCCAACGAACTCGAACAAGAGGTATTCTGGTGTGCTTGAGAAACTTAACATCCCGGTCCGTGATTTCAACTGGTTCCTCGACGAATCGCGATTGTTCGTCGATAGTGAGCTCCTTCAAAGGAACTATGAGGGTCTCATCTGACAGACACTTCTTCAGATTCGACACGTGGAAAACATTGTGAACTCCACCGAGTTCTGCTGGTAGGTTTAGTTTGTAGGCCACCTTGCCTATTTTCCCTATGATTTCGAACGGTCCGACATACCGCGGATTGAGCTTGCCTCGTTTACCAAAATAAACTACACCTTTCCAAGGTGAGACTTTGAGTAGCACTTGATCCCCAACCTGGAACTCGAGTGGTTTCCTGCGCTTATCAGCGTAGCTTTTCTGACGGTCACGAGCTGCCGCCATTCGTTGTCGTATCTGAGCAATTCTTTCCGTTACGTCTACTACAAGTTCTGGACACGTGATCTGACTATCACCCACCTCTGCCCAACAAAGAGGTGATCGGCATTTAGGCCCGTACAATGCCTCAATTGGAGCGGCTTGAATGCTGGTGTGGTAACTGTTATTGTATGAAAACTCCACCAAAGGGAGATGTTTTTCCCAACCGTTGCCGAAATCGATAACACATGCCCGAAGCATGTCTTCTAGAGTCTGGATAGTGCGCTCAGACTGCCCATCCGTCTGAGGGTGATAAGCTGTGCTCATGTCTAACCGTGAGCCGAAAGATTTATGCATTGCTTGCCACAGCTCAGAAGTAAAGCGTGCATCATGATCGGAAATAATAGAGGTTGGCACCCCGTGCCTCGAAACCACTTCTTTCAAGTAGATGTCTGCTAAGGTAGAGGATTTGTCTGTTTCCTTGATAGCCAAGAAGTGTGCAGACTTAGTGAGTCGATCCACGATCACCAGATAGTATCATTCCCACGCTGAGATCTAGGCACGCCAGTAACAAAATCCATGGAAATTTCCTCCCATTTCCATTGTGGTATCTTTGGTTGCTGGAGTAGGCCCGATGGTTTCTGATATTCGGTCTTGACTCTCGCACAAGTCAAACATTTGCCGACGTAAGTTGCTATGTGGGCTTTCATACTAGGCCACCAATACGTAGTTCTGAGATCGTGGTACATCTTATCCGAACATGGATGTACTGAGTAGCGAGACTCATGTGCTTCATCCATCACCAGCTCACGTAAATTTCCATAATGTGGGACCCAAATGCGTCCTGTTACATAGTAGGCGTCGTCTTCCTTTTGTTCTAACCGTTGCCTTAAGCCGCGTAAGGCTTCAGCCCTGACGTTTTCTGGTTTCAATGCTTCTACCTGAGCATCTCGTATCTGTGCAGGAAGACCGGACTGAATGGTAAGTTGTAATGCTCGTACACGCCTAGGTGTAGTATCCTTTCGACTGAGGGCGTCGGCCACAACATTTGCTTTGCCCGGATGGTACTTGATGGCACATTCGTAATCGTTCAGTAACTCGACCCATCGTCGTTGACGCATGTTTAATTCCTTTTCCTTGAAGATATGCTCGAGATTCCTGTGATCGGTGTAGATGGTGCACTTGGTACTGTACAGGTAATGTCTCCATATCTTAAGTGCGAAAACAACAGCTCCCAGCTCTAGATCATGTGTAGTGTAATTCCTTTCGTGAATCTTAAGTTGGCGCGAAGCGTAGGCAATGACTTTATCCCGTTGCATCAATACACAACCCAAACCCTGAATTGATGAATCGCAATAAACTACAAAATCGTTTGTGCCCTCTGGCAATGAAAGAACAGGTGCGCTGCAAAGTCTATCCTTTAAGTGCTGAAAAGCGGTTTCCTGCGTATTACCCCAACGATAGGTGACACCCTTCTTTGTCATTAGTGTAAGTGGTTGTGCAATCTTCGAGAAGTCTTTGATGAACCTCTGGTAGTAACCCGCCAATCCCAAGAATTGGCGTATTTCCATTGGTGTACGCGGTGCAGGCCAGTTCTTAATAGAGTCTACCTTGGATGGATCAACATGAATCCCATCCTTGTTTACCACGTGGCCTAAAAAGTGAACATCACGAAGCCAGAAGTCGCATTTCAAAAAATTGGCGTATAACTGTTCTGTTCGAAGGAGTTTTAAAATGAGTCGTAAATGCTGCTCGTGTTCCTCCTGACTCTTAGAGTAGATCAGGATGTCGTCGATGAATACAATCACAAACTTATCCAAGTATGGCTTGCACACTCTGTTCATAAGATCCATGAAGACTGCAGGCGCGTTTGTTAACCCGAATGGCATGACCAGAAACTCGTAGTGGCCGTAGCGAGTTCTAATGCCGTTCTGGAGACGTCCTCATCCCGGACCCTCAGTTGATGGTAGCCTGACCTCAGATCAATCTTCGAATAGTAGCTCGACCCTTGCAACTGATCGAACAAGTCATCAATATGTGGAAGAGGATAGCGGTTCTTTACGGTCACCTTGTTTAATTCGCGGTAATCTATGCACATACGGAAGGTACCATCTTTCTTCTTCACAAATAATACTGGAGCTCCCCAAGGCGAAGAGCTAGGACGAATGAAACCCTTATTCAAGAGTTCTTGTAGTTGTTTGGATAGTTCTTCCAGTTTTGATGGAGCTAAGCGATACGGTGCACGAGCTATTGGTGCTGCTCTAGGAGCTAGTTCGATCTGGAATTTGACCTGGCGATGAGGCGGTAGCCCAGGTAAATCTTCAGGAAACACTTGAGGAAAGTCGTGTACTACTGGAATATCCTCGATCTTCTTCTCTTTCGTTGACGCGTCAGTGACAAGTGCCAAGATAGCGGTGTGACCCTTTCGCAAACACTTCTGGGCCTTAAGAAAGGAGATGATGCCCACCACAGCACCACTCTTCTCGCCTTGAATTTCGAGAGGTTCTTTACCTGAACGGGGAATACGAACAATCTTCTCTTTGCATAGGATCTCCGCTTGCTGCTGCAATAACCAATCCATCCCAATAACGATGTCGAAACTACCCAGAACTATAGGAATGAGATCGATGGAGAACGCCTGAACAGCTAAGACGATGTTACAACCCTTGACTATGTGTGTGGCCTCTAAACTTTTACCATTGCCCAACTCTATGACATGCTTGGTGTTTAAAGGAGTTGGTGTACGTTTAAGCATTTGACTAACTTTCAGAGACATATAACTGGTATCCGCACCCGAATCAAATAAAACAGTAACATAAAAGTCATCGAGAAGAAACTTACCCATTACCACATTAGGATCATTCCTTTCTTCACCCTGCCCCAGCACGAACGTGCGACCCCTAGCACTGTTGTCATTATTGTTTCCCCCATTATTGTTCCCATTACCCTGATTATTGTTGTTGTTGTTCTGATTCTGGTTTAACTGGGGGCAGTCCCGCTTGAAGTGGCCTTCAGCACCACACTGAAAGCATCCCCTATTGCCTCGCTGCTGTTGCTGCTGCTGGTTCTGTGGAGCTGGTGATTGTTGTTGTTGATTCTGATTCGCAGGTCGAGAGCTCCTGCAATCCTTAGCTTCATGACCCATCTTGAGACACCTCTGACAATGACCCTTGTTGCACTGACCATTGTGGTGCCTGTTGCATGTATTGCACTTCGGAAGATATCCTCGGTATCCACCCTGCCTTTGACTACCAGAAGATTGCTGACAAGGACTCTGGTAGTTATCAGTCTTTCGCTGTTGTGCCTGGGACTGAACTGTAGTCGAACCCTTGCTGGATTCCCCATCCCACTTTCTCTTGTTGTCACTGGGGTTAGCAGAAGTAGTAGTAGTAGCAGCACTGATACGCTTAGGCAGTCTGTTCTGTTCAACTGCCTGATCTGTGAGACGATGAGCAAGACGAGTAACATCCTGAATAGTAGCAAGGTTGGCAGACGTCACATGGCTTTGAATCTCTGGTACTAAGCCTCTGAGGTACAACTCAATGCGCTTGATAGGAGGGTCTACCATAGTTGGACACAAAATAGCCAGCTCGTTCGATCGCTTCGTATATGCTTCTATCTCTGACCCTGTCATCTTTAGATTAAAGAACTCCACTTCTAGCTTGTGGATGTCATCACGACTACAGTATTCTCGCTTAATTAGTTCCTTAAAGTCGTTCCATGGGGTGGCATTAGCAGCTGCCAACCCCAGCATCTAAACTTGCGCATTCCACCAGGTCAGTGCAATGCCTTCGAGAGTACCAGTGGCATACTTCACCCTGCGAGCCTCAGGGCATTCACACATCTCAAAGACGGACTCGAGCTTTTCAAACCAATGGAGGAGTCCAACAGCTCCTTCTGTGCCACTAAACGTGCTAGGACGACAGTCCATGAAGGTCTTGAAGGTGCATACAGGTTGTTGAGCGTGATGACCTGTTGTGTATAAGAACAGGACAAGATTAAACACAAGAGTTGGTTTAGGAGTGTAGGATCTAAAGATCCTAGAGTGAGTTACGATTGCAGGGTATACCTCCTGCTTGTGCGGCTGCAAGTGCCGCAGCAACTTGTTCGTTAATCTGAGCTGTCAACTGGGCTTGAGTCATGTTAACGCGTCCACTCATGATCTTCACAAGTAAGAGAACACAAGTGAGAAGTGCGTCATATCAATACACAAGTGTGGAATGACAGAAGAGTGTGAGCAAACAAGGTTTTCAAATAGTAGTTGCTACGTTATCTAAGCATACCATGAGCAATGTAGTATGTATCTAACAAGTAGGTAATGTAAACATGAAAAGTATCACCTATAGTGTTGAGTCTTGCACGTGGAGCGAAGCGTCGTTGTGGATCGTTGAGTACTGTACAGGTTATAGTCTGGTTTTAACAAAAACTTTTTTCCCCTTATTAAAACCAAGTTCACTATAACCAATGGCTCTGATACCAATCTGTCACATCCCCAAAATCCACACGCAGAGTACCACCGCTTGGAAGCGTGACCGACCAGGATCAAGCCACCAATCATATTGAACATAACAAGTAAAAAGTAAAATTCAACCACACAATATGAAAGGTGTTTCAAATCAAAAACTTAGTTAAGTGTTTAGCGGAAGCATAACTGTAAAACCCATTGTAAGTATTAAGTACGAAATAAAGAAATGTCTTTAGCATGGCACACACTGCCATGTCCCACAACGATCGCGCCTCCCTGTGCAAGCTCCATGAGTACCTAACGACCTGCAAGGCATGTAACAGACAGTCAACAACAAAGTTGAGCGAGTTCACAGTTGGTTGTTTAGTTATGGTATTTGTTTCGTAAATCATATGTTCGTTTTGTAAACCATGTATCGTGTTAATTCGTATCGTGGTCTCCCAGACATGTTTGCGAAGATTAGTGGGGGCTTCCCATGTGTTACCAGACCGAGTGTATCGACTGCTACGAAAATTTAAGAGGTGCCCTAAGTCAATGTCTATCAGCATTGACCCTTTGCCCATAGTCCATTAGTACACGCCCATTCGAACGACACGGTGTGAGGTTTGTTAAACCTAATAGCGTTATTAACTAATGACCCGCTCGCCATAGGCCTCGGCGATTAAGTCGATATAATGAGGGACTTCAATGATAGAGGTTTGGTCCAGTGTGTATTCTTGGCATCCTACCCACGGAGGATAGTCGTAATTACTGTTTAGTTCATTTACCCATTCCCAACCCTTGGGAATCCCATGCCATGGAAGGAGTGTGAACTCACCTTGGTTTGCTCGGTATTGTCACACCCCGACCACGTAAAACAACAAAACGTGGCGGAATTGTCAGGGAGTGTTGTAACATAATCATTGTTTCATAACACATGGAAAATTGAAATGTTGTTTTATTGATTTAAAAGAGTTACAATGTCTTAACAAACAAGAAGTAAAACAAAATTTAACTAGTCTTGCATCTTTAATGGTCACTAAGGCCTTGTCCAATCCTATGTGAGCATGCGTCAATATCAAATATCATCAACTATCGTACCTGAAACACATGTGAAAATACATCAGCAAAAAAATGTCGGCGAGTACATAGGTTTTATTGAATTAGGATTCATGACTTATAAGTTTGGAAAAAGTTGTTTAACAAAAGTCAGTCATGATCCTTGTAAAATGTTTTGTTTTATAAATCGTTTGAAAATCGATAATAGATATGTATGGTAAAAAAATGATGTAAGGTTAAATGAATAACCAAGTAAAATGAATTTGTATAAAACAAACTGTTTTTGTAAAACAATGTCTTGTGAAAAATATGTCATTTGTATAAAATGTATAAGTCCAAATTGAATGATTATAAATAACGCTACGACATGTAATATAATACAAGCACTTATATATAGGAAGTACCAGCGGCGTATCCACCATGCTTGTATCACATTACACACGTCTCGTTACTTAAATCATTTACCCAAACAAACCACCAATGTAAATTGCCCATGTCTAAACCAATTGTCAAATGTCTTTGTGAAAACCATGTCAAAATGTTTATGTCAAAATGTAGTCCATGAAATGTGTATATCAATATCAAAAATGTCTATGTCAAATGTCAATCAAGTAATGTGTAAATAAAATGTCATGTATGGCAAGTGAAATATGTATCAACTAAACCATAGGTAAAAATGCACAAACAATGTACTAAGTATGCGACAAATGGGCATACATAGCATTTGATGTAAAATACTAAGTATGATGAACATACATAGCATGAAAAGGTAATGTAAAACAATGTACTAAGTATGCACACAATGGGCATACATAGCAAAAACATAATGAAATCATGTACTAATAGTGTACTAGTGAACATAGCAAGTATATGATATGAAAACATGAAAAGCATGAAAGTAACAAGTAGGCACATGTGTTTCACCCCAAAACGTTTGAAAAACAGTAAAAGAGGGGACTATGTACTCACTTAAGGGTGCTTAGAAGTCTTGACTAACAACCAAGCAAAGCTGGAGGGATCACGGAAATCAAACGGCACCTAATATAGGTAACTACATTAATAACCGGACCTAACTCGGAAGATCGGATAGTATGAGGTTTCGTAAACCAAATGAGTGTTGGAACTCATATGATATGGTCTAACAAAGCCTACATACTAAAATGAAACCTAACCTAAGTGCTTACGACCCATTACGACCCGTTTAGGTAGCTTACGCTACTTTAACGCGTCGTTCGCGTAAAACGCGTTCGGAACGCCTAACTAGTCCTGTGACAAGTAATGTATGCCTTAACATGTCTAATATTATTTTCTAATCAGTTTAGTTGTCAAAACATAGGTTACATATGCTTAAAATGAATTTATGCGTAAAAAGGGCATTTTGGTAATTTTCCTTAGGCATAAGAATTACTTATCATACAACTACTTAAACGACGTGACCATAAGGTATAACCTTAAAAGGTTATTTCATATACAACTATGGTCACCTAAAGTGTTTGGTCGGATCCTAATGATCGACCAAATGGGTCGGGTTCGAAAGTATAAGCGATTGATTAGATCGCTTACCTTTACGACCCTAAACAAGCACAAATCTAAAAGCGACGAGCTAAACATGCTAGAACATGATTAGTAAAGTTAGAAAACAGGTTTGGTATCAAAACAAACGGTTTGATATCCTAGAGTAGTTTGGTTACAAAATACGCGAGGAAACGCATTTTGGCCGAAACTACGACTCGTCACTGAGCCTAGATAACGTGGAAATCAGTAGGTATAGTCACTAGGGACTATAACCATCGTGATTACGCTCACGTTATGAAGTTCAAATGAACTTCGCATTGACCATAAACTGGTTAATGTAGAAAGTCAAACATAGTTTGACTTTAACGCTAAATCGAACGAAAAACGCGAAAGAATACTTACAGAAGGTTCCCGCAAGATTGATTTCCAAGTATTTCTCAGGTATGAAGTGATAACCACTCCAACTTAGAGAAAATCTCAGAAATCAACTGAGGAAAGAATGAGATGAAGGTGGGTATTTATAGGAATGGCACAACCGTTAGGATCGTTCATCGCGAAACGTGCTTCGATCTCGGCCGTCCAAGTGGGCACATGGTATTTGGATACCATGGGCTCTTAAAAACTATCAAATTTGGCCCCTTGAATGATCAAAAACAGGTTCAAGGGTGTGGAACAGCTGGTAACAGCTAGAAAAGATTTTTTTGCTGATCTGGGACCTTCACGCGGCCCGCGTAAGGCACACACCAACTCTCACGCGACCCGCCTGGGCATAGTTTCTAGAATTGACAGAAATGGTCCCTGAACTTGAGAAACATGCAATTCGGCCCATTTTTGACACGTTTAAGCCCCGTTAATCTCATTTCAAACCTCTAAAATGAAGTTAAAGTATAGGGAACTCAAAACATGCTCAAAAATATCTCGGATGTCGGTTCGTTTCGTCGTACGGTTGCGTTATTTGCTTAATTACGACGGGAGTCGTAACGAACGCAAAAACGATCCATATTAAGCGACGAATGGAATTTTATCATGCCAAACACTAAAATAAAATATTTTAATGCTTACATAAATTTTTGGAAGTCCGGAAGTATTCAGAACGTAAAATATGCGCGAAAATGCAAACTTATGCACTTTTTGACGCTTTTAGTCCCTGAATGAGCATAAAGTTTATTTTTGCGCACCAAACACCTCAAAGCCTATTTCTAAGCTATGTAAAGGATATTTAAGGCATATTTAACTTATGATCAAGTTCCGGAAGGTCTGTTACAGTACAAATTGACATACTTTCGCAGTTTGTCGAATTTAGTCCATGTAAGCGAATAAACTTGATTTCGGCATACCGAACCATCCAAAGCTTATTTCTAAGTTATGTAAGGGTTATTTAAGGTATGTTAAGCCTATTTCACTATTCCGGAGTGTTTGTTGCATTAAACTGGTTATATTTACGCATCAAGTCGCGTATAACCTTCCAGAAAGCGATTTAAAGCCCGAAATCGAACAAGAATTAATATGTGCAAATGATACACATATTTATACAAATCCCAAGTATGAAATACAATATTTCATTGGTTTGGTATTTGTTTGATGGTTGAAGTGACACAGGTGTCATAGTCTCCCCTGCTTCAGGAAATTTCGTCCCGAAATTTATTTAGAGGAAACTTGTGAGGGCTTGAAACATGAAGTTGAAAAGATCAAAGGAATAATCCTGTGGTGATTTAACTAGACTTCAATAGAGTCCCTTTAACTAGGTCACCAAAGGATCTTTTTAATTAGATTATCAAACAATCTCTTAAACTAGACCACCCGAGGGCCTCTTTAACTATATCAACACATGATATCTTTAACTAGATTGTCGAACCAATCTCTTTAACTAGATCAACAAATGATCTCTTTAACTAGACCACCAGAGGGCCTCTTTAACTATATCAACGCATGATATCTTTAACTAGATTGCCGAACCAATCTCTTTAACTAGATCAACGAATGATCTCTTTAACTAGACCACTAGAGGGCCTCTTTAACTATATCAACGCATGATATCTTTAACTAGATTGCCGAACCAATCTCTTTAACTACACTACCCAAGAGGAATCTTCAATTACATCAACACATGATGTCTTTAAACTTTGGAATAGTACTTTATAATCCAAGGGTTTTAACTATAACGTTGAAGCCCATTAAGGATTGAGGTAGTACCTTTTGATATCCTACTATGAATCCCTTATACGAAGATATGGAAGATTCTATGAGGATTTGGATAACAAAAATTTGGATCACAAAAAAAAAACATAAAAGGGAGAACATAAACACATAATCACATAATTGTTTAATTTGACTTTTAATTTGTTATCTTTGGACGCGGATACGTAAAGCACACCAGGAATCCAATCCGTGGATTTCATTTGGCACTTTAATCATTTACAAGAATCTATCTATAAAGATAGAATGATCTACCAAAAATTCGATTTCGTTTTCAAGAAAACGCAATATTCGAATTAAGGTACAAAAATTTTAGGATATACGGAAATACCCTTGGGTACCCTATTACGAATTTATAGTGGTACTTTGGGTATTCGTACAGAGTTGTAACTTGCGCTTTGTACTTCGTTTCCTTTGAAGAAACGGGTACTTAGGATTTTTATGGGAAAACGCAAGAGATTATAAAATGGAAGGATTTTGGGGGTAGTTTGTTCTTCAAGGATTACGGCTCCTTGATTGTTGGTATTGCAGGGGATTGTTGGTATTGCATGGGATACGTTATTTATACATGCCATCGCATTTGTACATTGCAATGTAAAATAAAAAGATTTATTTATAAACAACAATCAACTATTTCATGGACCTTGACAACAAAAGAAAATAATAAATAAGGCTTGATTATTTCTAAACAACTTGTCTTCTAGTCGGTCCGATGCTCATCCCTGCGCTGGATTCGCATTAGCAAGCTTTGGGCAATTTCTTCAGAAATGGCCCATTTCGCCACAGTTGAAGCAAGAACCTGGGGGAAAACGAGCTTGAGCAGGATTTACTTGAGGTTGGTTTGGACCACCTTGCTTTAGGGTAAATCGACAAGCATTTGCCAGGTGACCGAGTCGCCCACATGATGCACACAAACGGCACTGTAGGTGAGCTAAGTGGTGTGCAATACATTTGTTGCATATCGGTGCAGTACCGACATAAGGTTTCCTTGCAGGAGGTTGAGCTGGTTGGTTGAGGGTGTTTTGGTTGGGTTGTGCAGCAATTGGAAAATTTTGCGAAGCCTTACGCTTCTTAGAGGGTTCGGTTTTGCTTTCCTTGGTTTCCTCCTGAACATTTGATGCTTATTTTTTTTCACCTTTCCGAAAAAGTTTGCGCTTTCTGATCTGAGATTCGGTTAGGGTAGCAGATAATTCAATGGCCTGTCTAACTGTGGTAGGATTACTACCAGTAACAATGTCCTGAACTGAGTCAGGGAGACCATCAATGTATTTCTCAATTGCCTTATCCAAAGGCGTAACCATGGAAGGACACAACAGGCTCAGCTCCTCATATCGATCAGTGTAGGCTCGATGTTCACCGCTGTCTTGCTTAAGATCGTCGAATTCCCTTTCCAAGGCCCTGATCTCATGACGAGGACAGAATTCCTTCATCATCAGAGCTCGAAGCTCTTCCCATGTTTGAGCTAGTGCCACATCGGCACCCCTATCTCTCATTACACCATTACACCATGTCAAAGCCCGCTTTTCAAAGACACTAGATGCGAAATCTACCTTTCGCTCGTTTGGGCATTGAACATGTCTGGAGGTGCTCTCTAGACTCTCGAACCATTGCAGAAGTGCAGTCGCTCCTTGAGACCCAGAAAACTTTGATGGCTTAGCTGAGTTGAACGTCTTGAAGTTGCAAGGGGCATTATTGTTGTTGAGAGCTTAGTTGCATTGAGAAATGATGTTCAGGATTGCAGCAGTCGTTTGCTGCGTAATGATAGCTGCCAGTTCTTCATTAGGTATCTGATTGTCGCGTCGAGGAGGCATTCTAAAAGGGAAATAAGGGAGAGAATCAAGTGAAACGGCATTGGGTAAGAATAGGAAATTACCGACCAAAAGCATGGGCGATGGTCATTTGTTTGAACCACGAAGCAAACAAACAACACACAAAGGCTGAATCAAAGTAAATAGGTCCTCATGATGTATCGCGAAGACATGCTCGCCTGTAAGTGGACACTCAACCCAAGAGTTCCCAGGTAAGAGTGACTGGTCCGATACTGCGGATTTGTACGAACACTCTAGCCTTAGACAGAAAACTCAGGGTACAGGCATCCACCCTTCCAGTTTGCACGTGTTCACATTATTTAGACCTAAACTCTGACGAGATTTTGAAAACTTTGAAGGTTCGAAACCTTATAATAAATCATCCTAGAACAGATGATTAGTTTTCAAAGCAGATCAAATTTATGTTCTTATTGTGTTTGTCACTTAAGGATAAGTGACGGTATTGTTTTTTGACTAAATGTCACACCCCCAAAATCCACCTGCGGAGTATCACCGCTTGGGAGCGTGACTGACCAGGATCAGGCCACCAATCATATTGAACATGTAATTAATAAGTAAAAATAAATGCCATTCAATCACCAATATGAAAGGTGTTCAAAACACAAGTATGTGTTTTCATTGTTTAGCGGAAGCGTATAAATAAAACCCAACATAAATAAGTAAGAAATGTCATAAGTGTTTAACGAAACAATCACGATCCAAGCCCACAACGACCAGCTCCTCCCTGTGCAAGCTCCATGTATCTAACGACCTGCAAGGCATGTAACAGAGGATCAACAACTAGTTGAGCGAGTTCACAGAAAGTAAATGCGTAATAGTAATTTCGTTTGTAACATGTGGCTCTACTGGGCCGATAGTACATTCTACTGGTGGGGGCTTCCCATGTTATATATCCACTAGACTATTCGTAACCATAAGTGTTCTACATATCCCGAGAACAGTAATACGTACAAGTTTACGTAGGTTTTACGTAAGTATCCTTCACAACCGAGGATAGGGGTACACGGGGGTTTACGTAGGTTTTACGTAAGTGCCTGACACAACCGAGGCAGTAGTGAGTATAAGTTCACGTAGGTTTTACGTGAGTGTCCTTCGCAACCCGAGGACAGTGAATAGCACAAGTATACGTAGGTTTTACGTATGTGTCCTGCACAACCGAGGACGATGGTAGGTAGTCTAGTAACAGTGTAAGCACGAATCTATTCAATCTCATTCCTTCAGTCCCATTCCCAAGCCCTGGGAATCCCATGCCTTAGTAAAAGTGTGAACTCACCTTGGTTTGCTCGGTATGCTAGGTATGTGCTCAAAGTAAATCAATCACGTCCTAAAGTATGCACGTATACGCAATCAGTTTATATTCTCGAAATTCACGCATGCACATACCATCGTATAAAATAACACATAACAATTACCAAGTAGCACATAGCACGTATTCTGAATCATACAAGTCATGCGTATCGGCTAACAGTTGTTAATAATTCCAGTTAACTTCTAGATACAGTTGTTAATAATTCCAGTTAACTTCTGACAGCAATTAACCAAGTTACTGAGCAGATTACCCTATTGGCGAAACGCCCCCTGTTTCGTCGTGACCCCTCTCCGACGAAACACTTCTGTTTCGCCAAGGTTGTTGCGTCGTAAAGAGTCTTGGCGAAACACCTTTGTTTCGCCAAGTCAGTTTCGTCAACCGGTGATTCGCCGATATGTTTGTTTCGTCCCAACACAACAGCCACAATAATAATAATTAAAGTAATCCGGTTGGCACTTCGGTATTAGTGGGCCGATAATACAACCAATACCCTTCCTTGGGCCGCCCAACCCTACCAATCGGAAATCACAAGGAATATCCTAATCCCACCTATGATTGACCGCCCATTACTACCAATCACTTGTTTTATGATACTGATTTATTTTTATGGAACATTGTGCACCCTAAATACATATATACTAGCCGACAATTTATGTGAAATTCTCCATAAATTTCATGTACTTCAATGCACAGTGGCCGACCATTATTAATCATCTCAAGGTTTCATTGGACCAAATAGGTTAGTGGTTTGACAATCATACAACACATTCATATTATTAAACCTGCCTATGCACATGCTTTGAAGACAAAGCTAGCCGTCACTTCACATGCACCATTCCAAATAATCACATGCAATCGAACCATGTTGACTGACAATTTGATACTACCTCTTGATGTTATTGGACCACTAAACTAGTGGGTTTGACTACTACATACCACAATAAATATCAAATAATATTGTAAAGAACAATTATAATAACAATACCAACGTAAGAGACGTTATTGGACCGAAAAGGAGACATAGCAGCCAACAACATCATATCAATTCTCATCACAGATAACATACAAGCATAATGTTCAAATAACCGTTTTGAAACACACAAAAAATCAGATAAGGACTTGCACTAACCACGATGAATCAAGGAAGGAATCTTGATCGTTCTTTGAGGGTTACAAGGTCACACGGCTGCCGCTAGTAGGGGAGGAGTCTAGGGTTTCAGTATTTTGATAACCGTTCCCCTAATCTAATATATATTTTTACGCATACAAGTTTGGGCCGTAACTGGGCTTTGGCGAATCTGGGCTCGGCGAAACACATATGTTTCGTCGAGTGGGTTGAATGGCGAATAAAACTCTGTTTCGTCTAGTTTGTTTGATGATGAATCACATCTCTATTCGTCGGGCATTACGTGATTTAATCAGTCTAAGTGTTTTATAATAATTCTAATATTATATTTTACAACAACAAGTAATCACATCTATGCACAATGACCACACGTTTCATTAAAACACAACGCGTACAATTACAAGTCCAACAAGTCAAACAACTAAACAGTCAAAGTCAACGTGCAATAAATGTGAAAGTGAAAGTCGGAAACTCGAGTTGTCACACTAAACGCAAGTAAACTCGCGTTAGGGTCCTAGGAAGGTTATAGACTAGGTCAAAGCATTACTAATAACCTAATTCCCTATAACCATTGGCTCTGATACCAACTTTTCTGTCACACCCCGACCACGTAAAACAACAAAACGTGGCGGAATTGTCGGGGAGTGTTGTAACAGAATCATTGTTTCATAACACATGGAAAATTGAAATGTTGTTTTATTGATTTAAAAGAGTTACAATGTCTTAACAAACAAGAAGTAAAACAAAATTTAACTAGTCTTGCATCTTTTATGGTCACTAAGGCCTTGTCCAATCCTATGTGAGCATGCGTCAATATCAAACATCATCAACTATCGTACCTGAAACACATGTGAAAATACATCAGCAAAAAAATGCCGGCGAGTACATAGGTTTTATTGAATTAGGATTCATGACTTATAAGTTTGGAAAAAGTTGTTTAACCAAAGTCAGTCATGATCCTTGTAAAATGTTTTGTTTTGTAAATCGTTTGAAAATCGATAATAGATATGTATGGTAAAAAAATAATGTAAGGTTAAATGAATAACCAAGTAAAATGAATTTGTATAAAACAAACTGTTTTTGTAAAATAATGTCTTGTGAAAAATATGTCATTTGTATAAAATGTATAAGTCCAAATTGAATGATTATAAATAACGCTACGACATGTAATATAATACAAGCACTTATATATAGGAAGTACCAGCGGCGTATCCACCATGATTGTATCACATTACACACGTCTCGTTACTTAAATCATTTACCCAAACAAATCACCAATGCAAATTGCCCATGTCTAAACCAATTGTCAAATGTCTTTGTGAAAACCATGTCAAAATGTTTATGTCAAAATGTAGTCCATGAAATGTGTATATCAATATAAAAAATGTCTATGTCAAATGTCAATCAAGTAATGTATAAATAAAATGTCATGTATGGCAAGTGAAATATGTATCAACTAAACCATAGGTAAAAATGCACAAACAATGTACTAAGTATGCGACAAATGGGCATACATAGTATGTGATGTAAAATGTACTAAGTATGATGAACATACATAGCATGAAAAGGTAATGTAAAACAATGTACTAAGTATGCACACAATGGGCATACATAGCAAAAACATAATGAAATCATGTACTAATAGTGTACTAGTGAACATAGCAAGTATATGATATGAAAACATGAAAAGCATGAAAGTAACAAGTAGGCAGATGTGTTTCACCCCAAAACGTTTGAAAAACAGTAAAAGAGGGGACTATGTACTCACTTGAGGGTGCTTAGAAGTCTTGACTAACAACCAAGCAAAGCTAGAGGGATCACAAAAATCAAACGGCACCTAATATAGGTAACTACATTAATAACCAGACCTAACTCGCAAGATCGGATAGTATGAGGTTTCGTAAACCAAATGAGTATTGGAACTCATATGATATGGTCTAACAAAGCCTACATACTAAAATGAAACCTAACCTAAGTGCTTACGACCCATTACGACCCGTTTAGGTAGCTTACGCTACTTTAACGCGTCGTTCGTGTAAAACGCGTTCGGAACGCCTAACTAGTCCTATGACAAGTAATGTATGCCTTAACATGTCTAATATTATTGTCTAATCAGATTAGTTATCAAAACTTAGGTTACATATGCTTAAAATGAATTTATGCGTAAAAAGGGCATTTTGGTAATTTTCTTAAGGCATAAGAATTACTTATCATACAACTACTTAAACGACGTGACCATAAGGTATAACCTTAAAAGGTTATTTCATATACAACTATGGTCACCTAAAGTGTTTGGTCGGATCCTAATGATCGACCAAATGGATCGGGTTCGAAAGTATAAGCGATTGATTAGATCGCTTACCTTTACGACCCTAAACAAGCACAAATCTAAAAGCGACGAGCTAAACACGCTAGAACATGTTTAATAAAGTTAGAAAACAGGTTTGGTATCAAAACAGACGGTTTTGATACCCTAGAGTAGTTTGGTTACAAAATACGCGAGGAAACGCATTTTGGCCGAAACTACGACTCGTCACTGAGCCTAGATAACGTGGAAATCAGTAGGTATAGTCACTAGGGACTATAACCATCGTAATTACGCTCACGTTATGAAGTTCAAACGAACTTCGCATTGACCATAAACTGGTTAATGTAGAAAGTCAAACACAGTTTGACTTTAACGCTAAAACGAACGAAAAACGCGAAAGAATACTTACAGAAGGTCCCCGCAAGATTGATTTCCAAGTATTTCTCAGGTATGAAGTGATAACCACTCCAACTTAGAGAAAATCACAGAAATCAAGTGAGGAAAGAATGAGATGAAGGTGGGTATTTATAGGAATGGCACAACGGCTAGGATCGTTCATCGCGAAACGTGCTTCGATCTCGGCCGTCCAAGTGGGCACATGGTATTTGGATACCATAGGCTCTTAAAAACCATCAAATTTGGCCCCTTGAATGATCAAAAACAGGTTCAAGGGTGTGGAACAGCTGGTAACAGCTGGAACAGATTTTTTTGCTGATCTGGGACCTTCACGCGGCCCGCGTAAGGCACACACCAACTCTCACGCGTCCCGCCTGGGCATAGTTTCCAGAATTCACAGAAATGGTCCCTGAACTTGAGAAACATGCAATTCGGCCCATTTTTGACACATTTAAGCCCCGTTAATCTCATTTCAAGCCTCTAAAATGAAGTTAAAGTATAGGGAACTCAAAAAATACTCAAAAATATCCCGGATGTCGGTTCGTTTGGTCGTACGGTTGCGTTATTTGCTTAATTACGACGGGAGTCGTATCGAACGCAAAAACGATCCAAATTAAGCGACGAATGGAATTTTATCATGCCAAACACTAAAATAAAATATTTTAATGCTTATATAAATTTTGGAAGTCCGGAAATATTCAGAACGTAAAATATGCGCGAAAATGCAAACTTATGCACTTTTTGACGCTTTTAGTCCCTGAATGAGCATAAAGTTTATTTTTGCGCACCAAACACCTCAAAGCCTATTTCTAAGCTATATAAAGGATATTTAAGGAATATTTAACTTATGATCAAGTTCCGGAAGGTCTGTTACAGTACAAATTGACATACTTTCACAGTTTGTCGAATTTAGTCCATATAAGCGAATAAACTTGATTTCGGCATACCGAACCATCCAAAACTTATTTCTAAGTTATGTAAGGGTTACTTAAGGTATGTTAAGCCTGTTTCACTATTCCAGAGTGTTTGTTGCATTAAACTGGTTATATTTACGCATCAGGTCGCGTATAACCTTCCAGAAAGCCATTTAAAGCCCGAAATCGAACAAGAATTAATATGTGCAAATGATACACATATTTATACAAATCCCAAGTATGAAATACAATATTTCATTGGTTTGGTATTTATTTGATGGTTGAAGAGACACAGGTGTCACAGGTATGCAAAAGTATGTGCTCACAATTAATCAGTCAAGTCCTAAAGTACACACGTGTACATAATCAGTTTATATTCACGAAGTCCACGTATGCACATACAATCACAGTGGTATTGAATCAGCAATCACGAATAACACAAGGCACGTATTCAAGCTCATACAAGTCATGCTTAACCTCTAACAGCAGTTAGCTAACCCAATTATCCCTTAACAGAAAGAAATCAAGTTACTGTGCATATTACCCATTCGACGAAACACCCCTGTTTCGTCATTACTTCCCTTCAACGAAACACCCACTGTTTCGTCACGTTCGTTTCGTCAAGACTGGTTTCGGCGAAACGCATTTGTTTCGCCTTCAATTGCATTTCGTCAGTATGTACCAGTTACGTCGCATATCAGTTACGTACAGAAAACCCTAACTGCCGTCATCATCATACGAAAATCATACAGTCATTCAGCAATCATCGATATTCATTGATTACTAATCATAACATAATCATGTGTTAACCTTAGGAAATCTAACATATATGTTAGCCATTACATGAGAGCACATTCATAGATTCAACATTATCAACATCCTATTCTGATCATCAACAACAAGCAAATCCAATTTCGACACACGTAATTGTAACCGATAAAATAGATCCTATTATAGTCAATTCATCAACCAAACATGAACACAAACATTATTTAGCATCGATCCCTAATGGTTTCAAGCAAAACAGTTAACGATGATACAAATCAAACAATCACGCAAGGGTTAAACACTAACCGCGATGAACGGAATAATAACTTGATCGATTACCGAGAGATTCGAGGACACGTAATTGCCGTCAACAGGGAGAGGGAGCTCTAGGGTTTCTGATTGCTAAAGTGCGACGAATGGAACAGTGGGACTCAATAAAAACATGTGCGTAACATATTGGGCCCTTAATGGGCCTCGATGAACTAATGGGCCGACGAAACACTTGTTTCGTCGAGATGTGTGTGACGAAACACACTTGTTTCGTCGGAAGAGTTTATGGCGAAACACTCCTTGTTTCGTCGGACTCATTCATGTTTTAAACAGTTTAAGTTTTCCAACCAAGTCTCATGTTATATCAACAAACACATAGATGCAACAATCACAAAACGTCTCAATATAGATCAGACACGTGTACAATTACAAGGTAAACAAGTCGTGCAAACAACCAACTAACAATTAACGTGCAATTAATGCGAAGATGGAATCTTGGAAACTCGAGTTGTCACAGTATACTTGGCATCCTACTCCCAGAGGATGGTTGTAATTACCGTTTAGTTCATTTACCCATTCCCAACCCTTGGGAATCCCATGCCTTGGAAAGAGTGTGAACTCACCTTAGTTTGCTCGGCAGATACACAAAAAGGTTACTTGAGCTATAAGGGGTCAACCACGTCCTAACATGGTTACCATATGAGTTAGGACTAGGTTCAAGTAGTGCATGTAAGTTTGCACATAAGCTAACAGGTTTCGAACACGTATTGTTCATGGCAAACACGTTAACAACTAAGTACATAACACATTCATACTTGTGCAATCAGGATGTATTGGGCTGAGATAACAATGTAGGCCCAATAACATCTTGTGCGAGTGGGTAGTTGAAACCCAACCACTACCCGGCCCAACATGTTGTGCGATCAGCACAACCTTGTGCGATCCACAGCATGTTGTGCGATCCAATATAAGCCCGACCCAAAAAGTCAAAAGCCCAAACGTAGATACACGGCCCAATTTAATAACATGCATTGGTCTTGTGCGGTCCGGATGGATTTGTGCGATCCGGGTAACTTGTGTGATTGTGTTTTGGGCTATTCGGCCCAACAGTATAAAATGTTCAACATATGTGTGTGGCCCAAGCCTTGTGCGATCGGCACTGCCTTGTGCGATCCACAAGGTCTTGTGCGATCATGCATAGCTAACTTATACTGTGAGTTTAAACAATTGTACCTATCTTGTGCGATTAGTCCTTGTGCGACCAAGGACTTGTACGATCAGAAAGCTTATGTGATAAGATCCGATCTTGTGCGATTGGCTACCAAATTCCCTAAAGTTATGCAATTCAGTTACACCATTTAACAGTTTCCATATGTGTGGTCAAAACAATCAAACAGATTCCATTTAACGTTTACTTGATCAAAACAAGGTTGTTATCACTAATTCACATAAACCCTAATTAATCATAATCATGAACAACAACTTATCAAAACATTCAATCGGATTAAACACTAGGATTAACACATATCATCCAAGTTCAAACATATCACAATCAATTTACATACATCCATTCGGTTCCTAAAATCAATAACATGCAATCTGATTCACATGAACATCCTCACGTAAACATCATCATTCATCATATATACAACCCTAACCGTTATATCAAATCATGAAATCATAACATCATTTAACAAATCATGAAACACTAACCGATTATAGGCTAGAACAAGGATGATCCGAATCAAGAGAGCTTCGAGAGAGATGTGGCCGTCGGCTTAGAGAGAGGAGAGAACGAGTAGGGTTTTGTGTGTTTTCTTATTTTGCAACAAGTGAGAAATAAAACTTCCTAAGGTATGTGTATGCGTATGAAGGAGTGGGCCGAACCCAAACTTGGGCTGCCCATTGGTTTCGGATGCAAAAGTGTGGCCTGAATGGGCTTGTGCGATCGGGTTACATACATACAAATAACACAATATCAAACATAACATTCAATTAATCAACCAAGTTCATACAGTCACATAAGGTCCACATACGTTACATTAAACACGAAGATGGGTTCTGAAATAGGAGTTGTCACATGTAATATAAACCTTACCTTAGATTGATTTAGAGTTGGTTCTTGAAAGATTGATGGATAGAAGGATTAGAAATACAAATGATTGTGTGGAATTTGTGTGATGCCCAAATGATTGGGGAGGAGGATTCAACAAGTGAATGATGGGGAGTGTTTAGGGTTTGTGTTATATTATATTATAACTTTCCCTAAGAGTCATGATACACCCTTACTTATTACTTTTCACATAAAAAGCATATAACATCTTGTAATTCACACTAAAAACACATAATTCACGTATTTGTCATGCAGCATATAAGTTTCGTATAAACCATCCGTTTATAATTATTATCCGCTTTAGTCGCCAATGTTCGAGAGTTACCGTGTGTGTGTTCCGGTAATTCCCCGAATTACCAACGTAGACTCATTTAACTAACCCTTTAAAAATGCAGTGCTATGAATGCATGATTAAATTAACAGTGGTTAGGTTAAGGTAGTAACCTGAAGTTGTGGATTGTTACAGATTCTGTGACAACTCGTGCCCTCGACCCAAATCAATAATTGATTATTACTATTATAATTATTAGTATTTTATTATTTATTAAATAATAATAACCATGTCGAGAGGAACGTATCGTTTAAACAACTAACCCGAGCCGAACATATTCATTTTATGTATATATATATATATATACTTTCCATTATATTTAATTGTCAATTAAACGGGCTAGTTCGATAGATAAAACACATGGTATTTTTCGGATCCATACGCACGGGCCCAAGCCCAACCCAACCCAACTCACCTAAACCCCAACTTATATAAACACCTTGTATCCCTTCACCCCCCACTTTTAATCAAATCACAACCCTAAAAATAACACTAAGCCGTACACCTCTCCTTCCCTCTCTACCAACCTGCCGGCCAGATATTCCGGCGACCAGAGCTGTAATTCCGGCGCGCTGGTTCTCCGACATGCACACCAAACCCTCACAACCCATCCCCCAGTTATATCTTCTCTAAACCCACACACACATCAGACAAAACTCTCGAACCAAACATCTCCTTCTCGATTATTCTCCGACGAAGATGGTGGTGCCAGTGGGATGGGTAGCAAAACAAAGAACAATGATTTCTTTTGTGGAGACCTACCTGCTCTCCGGTGATGTAAGGAAATCGGGCTATAGGCTGTGTTGCTGGCGGGACTCCGAAATAACATCGTGAAGGCTGTGGAACTCCCTGTACGCGGCAGCGGGGTTGTGGGGGTGGCTGCGGCTCGGGACCGACACGGTGACATTAACAAAAGGGATGGTGGTAGCGTGCATACTCTTCTAGGTTAGTATTTGGTTACTGTTTGTATCATGGTGGTTCCTAAACTTGTATACTAAGTTAACTGTTGGTTCGTTAGATGTGTATAAAAGTTGAGAGCATTGTCCACAGAACTGTTTATATGATGAAGTATATAGTGATTTGAACCCTCTGCGTGTTCTTTAAATGAAGGTGTGTCTATGTGTGTTTTGTGTTACGAGATTTTAAGCATAAGTATGCAAGAGTGTTAGCCGTTCAAATGATTGTTTGAATGATGAAACAATGATAACAAATGATGTTGAAACCACACTCTATTCATGTTAAGGTTGCTTTGTTCATACTCAAAAATATGATACTGGGTTTCTCTTAAATGGGTTTTCTCCTAGCTTCCATGTCTTGAATGATTGTTGTGAATAAAACAGTGATGTTAAGGATCTGTAAAAACGATGATGATGATTGACGGTTAGTAAACAGGGCTTAGAGTACAACCTGGTCATGCATGTTTAGTAATATTGTTAAGATGATTCCTTATGTCTGAGATAATGATAGGATAAAATTGATGAAGTGTTATGAGAAAAAGAAAATGAAGAAGATGATGACTGTTCGGATTTAGATAGGGGTTTTCATTAAGTGTACAAGTATGCATGCTTGGGGTACAACCCATCTAAAAGTCCTAGGAATTAGAATGTGTATGATGAAATGGAATGATTTGAAAGTTGTACATTAAATGATTTTGTCTTTTTTAGATTTGATCCAAGTAAACAAAAGGAATGGGTGATTGTGATTGTGATTGTAATCGCACACTCAAAGAACCGGCCCCACCATGTGTTTGCATATGTTATTTTGATCATACATTTAGAACGATTGGCCCCACCACTTATTTGATCGCACCATGTCTTGATCGCACAAAGGATTTTTAGATGCACTACATCTTTGAAAGCATGCACACACCCTTTTGGACTTCATCAATTGGGCCACGTACATTGGATCAGTCGCACACTAGAAGGAACCTGTTTATGATTCTTTTTTTTTATCCAATCGCACACTACAAACCCTCTCCTTCCTGTTGCTTTTGGACCACACAAGCCCATTTCGTTTGGGCCGCACACTGACCAATGGGTCACACAGACTAATGTGTTGGGCTTAATTACTGTTAATCGTATACATGTTTAACTGTTACTGCTATGGTGATATGCATACATGTTTAGTACAGTTAATTATTACTACTTGTACACTACTTGATGATTACGTGTTAGATACGTGTAAGTAATACGTGATTACTTGTATACTGTCCTAATAAGTGGTAACCATGTCAGGAGCAAACCAAGGTGAGTTCACACAGCCAAGGCATGGGGTTCCCAGGGTGGGAATGGGTTTTGGATTATTTATTCGTACTTACTCAGATGATAGAATTTAATGATATGGTCCTCAGGGTGAGGAAGGGTAATGATGAGATACGACCTAGACTAGTATACCAATTGAACTGATCTTCGCACACACGCCAGGGGTTGGCCGCGATATTATGACTGATCTTCGCACACATGCCTTGGAAAGGCCGCGAACTATATACTAAAACTTCGCACACATGCCAGGGTGGCCGCGATACAAATATACATAGTCTAGAATAATTGGGATAACTTCCCCTAATCATCGCACACATGCCTAGAGGGCCGCGATATGAACTAATACGATACATGACAAACGAACGAACACAAGGCCTACTCTACTATTACTATTACTGAATTGTTTACTGTGAACTCGCTCAACTAGTTGTTGACTCTCTGCTGCATGCCTTGCAGGACCCTAGGTACTCATGGAGCTTGCACGAGGAGGCGTGGACGTTGTGGGACATGGACTGTTGAGTTCCATGTTAAACTTATGAACCTTTAATTTATGTTTTGGGTTTTGAACTTTATGCTTCCGCTGATAACTTTAACTTGGTTGAATTGTTTTGACACCAATTATATTGTTTGGATTGGACTTTTATTTACTTAATTTATATTGTTCAATATGATTGGTGGCTGGATCCTGGTCAGTCACGCCTCCATGCGGTGATACTCCGCTTGTGGATTTTGGGGGTGTGACAGATTCGACTTTAACGCGTTTATAAATAAATCACAACTTCCTAAATTCAACTCAGCTGGTTCGCTGCTTGATTGATGACCGAGAGGACCTGGGTTAGAGTCCCGCTCATGCCTTCCCTTTTATTTGTCTATAGTGCATGGGGGCTGGGTTGACCGCGTGTAGGGGCGTGTTAGTTGGGTTTGGTTTATTAACACAATTAGCCCATATACTATAATTATAACGCTACCAATTTGTTTAACTTTGTTATTTGATTACTTTATATTTTAACGGAACTAACGGAAATATATTTATAAAGTTAACGTTTTCATTTATAAACCTTATATTTTTAACCCGAAAAATAATTATATTCTCCTACACCGATATTAACAAATAACAAATACAAAACTCCCACTTTCATTCAAACTCGCTTCGGATCGTGTTTTATTTATACACAAACGTAACATAGATATAAAAAATTCTCTTTTTTTATAAATTCTCACATGAGTCAATTTATAGTTTTCTCGACATTAAATTATGTTTAAAATGGAGTTGTATTTGCAATAGAGTATTTTTTTAGTATTGTAAGCTTTTATCAAATGTCGCTACCGTTTGGTACCATGCCGAACCCAACCGATAACATTCAAACAACATCGGTGCTGGTATTCGTTTTAATTATTTCGATCGATGTAATACACGTGTCCGTTGACAAACAAAGTGTTAACATCGTGCTAATACTATAAAAAAACTGACCCGATACCGATCAAAAGTTGCCGTGTAATGCAAGGAATCCTAGGTAAATCTAAAAAATTTAAATTCGAAACACACTTTTTAGTATATAGTAAACTAGGGTTAGGATATAATAGGAAGTTATTTTTGTCTAGAAAGGCTATAATCTTGACCATCAATTGATTTAATCAATGGCTAAGATTAAATGAGTGAAATGGAAGAAAAAAGGAGACGCGTGGGTTTGTGTAGGGGCATTCTAGTCAATCCAGGGCAATAGTTTCTCTCTCCTCCAATTCCCCCCATTTTTTAAACGTTAATAACTCTTTCATACGAAATTATTTTTTTATAAAAATTGCACCAAAAAACGGGCGTTTTTTATCTTTGAAACGAGTATACTATTGTTATATTTTCGAATTTTTTTTCAAAAACCCAGTTGCGTAAAACGCAATGGACAAAAAGGGTAAAAAATGACTTTTTTTAAAAAAACGCAATGGACTAAAAACACAAAGAAATGTCTTATTTCTAAAACGCAGTGGCCAAAAAACACAAAGAAATGTCTTATTTCTAAAACGCAATGGCCTAAAAACACAAAAGAAAGTGTTCTTTCTAAAACGCAATGGACTGAAAATACATAAAAATGTGTTTTACCTAAGATGCAATGGACTAAAAACACTTCAAAATGTGTTTTTCTAAAACGCAATGGACCAAAAAACACATAAAAATGTTTTTTTTCTGAAACGCAATGGCTTAAAAGCACAAAAGAAAGTGTTCTTTCTAAAACGCAATGGACTAAAAACACATAAAAATGTGTTTTACCTAAAACGCAATGGATTAAAAACACTTTAAAATGTGTTTTACTAAAATGCACTGAATCGGGGTATGTTTTGTCTATGAATTGTCTGAACCAGGAAGTAGGAGATCGAAAACTCTCTATGAATTTTTGTATTTTGGGGGTGTAAGTGCCTAATGGCAGTTATCTCAGTTTTTAAAACAAAACTACCAAATAAAACTGCCATTGTCTTAATATTTCGAAATGAGGCAATTTCCAGAAAATTAAATTTTCTGATGCAGTTTTATTAAAGCAATTTTTTCCAGCTCGACCTCAGCCAGGGGCTCTGCCCCTTGGACCCTGCCAGGGGTTGCTGCCCCTTGGACCGTACTCCCATGGGCGCTGCCCCCGGACCCCCGCCAAGGGGGTGTTGTCCCCTTGGAACCCCCGTAGAATGCAATGACTCAATTCAAAAACCCAGATCATAAAAATGCAATTCAAAAATTTCTTACATAGATCGAAGCTGATTTCTTCAAATTTCTTTAATGACTGACGAAATTTGAATTTTAGAAACACTTATCAGCGATCGAATCGAATAAATTGAATGATTCGCTTCAAAATCACAGGAAAAATGAGATATTGTATGAAATTAAACTGAATTTCTTCAAAAAAAAAGTTGAAGAACATGTTGATTGGGTGTTTGAATCATTGATTGGTGATGGAAATCGCACTATAATGTAGTGATTATTGAGATAGAAAGTGAAGAAAAGGTTGAAGATGGTGGGTTTTGAAGTTACAGAGAGAAGAAGGGAGAAGATTGGATAAAATTGACTAACATACCCTTCCTCTTTATTTTAAATTTTGCCACATGTCATAATCCTACTTCTTATCTTTCCTAGCTAAAACAAACTTCCTATTTGATCCTCTCCCTAGTAAACTGAATGGGGGCTTTTGGAAAAGTAACATGGCATGTGGAGTGATGAATCACATGGAGAGAAAACACAGCCGCCCACTACGGCTGGACCAGCCTACACTACAGGAGCTCGGGAGAAGGAAACAAGAGGAGCAAGGAAGACTTCAGAATGGAAGAAACAACCAGAATAATCGATGGAATACAGTTAGCAGCAAGAAGGCGGCACTACAAGAGAGACGTTTTCAAGACAGATTTGGAGATGCTAAGGAACATAACCTCCTTTTACGTGTCCAACCTGCCTGCAGGCTGCACCAGGGGGAGGCTTTGGGAAGCTTTTCAAGATTTCGATAACCTTGAAGATGCTTTTGTGCCAAGGAAGAAGGATAAGGTTGGGAACTTTTTAGGGTTTGTTAGGTTTTCAGGGTGCAAGATGCAGGAGAATGGGTGAAGGTGCTACAAGGGACGAAGCTTGATGGAGCAGTTTTGGAGGTCAGTACAGCTAGATTCTATAGAGATGGAAGCAAGTTTTCAAGACAAACCAAGGTGAACCATAAGTCGGTCTTTTCTCGGTCGGATAATGCTTCTCAAGGCCAAAATAGGGAGTCGGATTTGAATCCCTCACGGGAGACGTCTTGAATGGGTATGGGGTATAGGGATTCTCTCTTGGGAGTCAAAGGAAAAAATTCAGAGAAAATCAGGATTGAGCTACCACCCATGGTAACGTAATCTAGGAGAACGTGGGCTTTCAGGTCCCTCATTGGAGAAGTAAAGGAGTTGGAGATGCTGGATGATTTAACACCTGTGTTACAGGAGGCAGGTGTCACACCCCCAAAATACCAGCTAAGGAATGTCCCTGTTAGGCGTGTGACGTACCAACAACGAGCCACTAATTACATTGAACCCGTTCAAGTTTATAAATAAAATCCCCAATTATTAATGAATAATGTCATCAACAAGTTTAAATGAAAACCAATATGTTCAGCGGAAGCAAATAGTAAACCAAAGTTAAATTGTTCAAAACCAATGTATAAAAGCAATAATCAATCACATGAGTCCCTCCAGTCGACCCATGACCACTCCAGCTACTCCAGACAGCAAGTTCCCAAATCCATGATATCTAACGACCTGCGAGCATGCAACAAGTGTATCAGACAACGCTGGTGAGTTCATAGTTTTACGAAATGATGGTTACCAAGTTTTTAGTTAATCCATTGAATTTAATGTTGATAATACCCCGAATACAAGACAGCTCGTGATTTACATTTGTCACACCCCAACCGATGGCGGAATCATCGGGGCGCGGCACTAGGCGAATCAGATTGCTCAAGAGAATCCATAACAACTATATTGCGATAATATTTATTACATTCGTTATCCCATACTAACAAATAATACAATCACATAAGTCATCCAATAGCTCCATCCAGCGATGTCGTTACATGTTTAGCTCCTTCGAAACAAGGGTATACGTGAGGCTCTTGTGATCGATCTAAGTAGTGCATCTGGTATCGTCCAAGTAATGCCTCCAACGTAAATCCAAAGACCACGGTTTCCACCGCAGGTTGTGTGTCGTGCAGTTCCTCTTTGTAACTCCATTACGTAAGTCATCACTCTCTAGTGTTGCATTGGTGTGTATCTGGGACCCTGATTCGAACCATCGTGGTATACCACTAAGTTACCCGCATCCTCGGGTAAAGACAATGCTTAGCGCGTTGCAGAGTTGGGATTCGAAAGCTGAATAGTCGTCTTCCTGCTTTGTCTTTCACGAACACAACACCCTGCTGTGCTAAAGAGGTTACAGCGGTGCAATTTCCGAAAATCCCTCGATGAATCTACGATAGCGTCTAGCGAAACCAAGATATTACTGTATCCCTGGAAAAATCTTTGGTGCCAATTCAGTTTCTATCAGAATGAATCTTAGCGAGATCCACATGTATCCCACTTCGTTGCTGTCATGGCCAAAAATGTACCTCTCGAATCCAGAAGTTACCTTTAACAAGACTTCGCGAGTAGTGGTTCCTCCCTCAGGAGTTTTTAAAATAAAACACAAATGTCGTCCATAATGTTCCTTTCTCCTGGAAATGTTTCAACACGACATCAATAAGCATGGTCGATTCATGTGATCCATAAAGCTGCTAGTGTGATAATTAGCCCAAAGGTCTTGGAATACAACGTCGAAATGGCCACACTGTGTTTTATATGCCGTTACAGGAACATTCCCCCCTTAGACTTCCTTCTGACAATAGTTCGTTCGTTAATCAATCCTCGAATGGGAGCCTGACCCTCACTGCTGGTCAACAGACTGGCAATACATGGTCAAGGCAACCGGTCTTTAAGTGTCACCTTGTTAAGTTCTCAATAATCAATTCACATACGAGAAGGCTTATCTTCACGGATATAACTGGGCTTCCCAAACCGAAAATCTAGGTTCAACAAAACTCCTGTTCAACGGTTCCCGTAGTTGATTAGATAGCTCTTGCAACCCTCCTGTTGCAAGACGGTAATAGTACGAGTAATCAGGGCTGCCTTTGGCATGATACCGATCTAGTATTCCACCTGACGATGTGAAAGTAAACCTGATAGTTCTTCTGGTAGCACATAGGAAGAAATCACGAACAATGGGTGGATCCTCGATCCTCTTTTCCTTAGCCTTAGCATCAGTAACGAGTGCTAACATAGCGGGGTAATCCTTTCGTGGATACTTCTGGCCTTCATTGCTGAATTGGTGCTAACCTCTGCACCTCCTGGATACTTTATGACAGACGACAACTTCCTCCTCACAGGATATATCTGCACGATATCTGGATAACCAACTCATACTGACTACCATACCAAAACTATCAAGGGTAGTAGAGAAAAGGTCGATGTCGAACACTTTTCCCACAAGGTCGAGTTTGCATCCCAACGAATATATGAAATTTCAATTGTCTTGCCATCAGCCGATCCCACAACAGGTTCAAATTCAAGGAGCATCAGGGTTAAACAGAACAGAGACGAAGCGATTAGCTACTCATACAAGCTACCATGTTGCTATTATGCCTGGTGTCGCCTAAGCCAGTCCTAAATGCCCTTCCACGAGTACCACTTCCAGTGTTGTTGCTACTGCTACTAGGATTCCCAAAACTGCCATTGTTCCATGGGTTGCTGGCATCCTTACTTAACATCGGTCAATCCTTGTTAAAGCCACCATCATTTCCATACCGAAAGTCATGATTTGCGAGTACCTTGATGTCATCGTGACTGTTGCTTCTAATGCCGTTGCTCGAAACGGTGTCCTGCGGCCTTTCACCATTAGGGTCCATCCTTTCACATTTCATGCCACGTCCTAAGGCACTACTCCTGGTGCGGGTAGTTACACGTTCCACCCTATAGTCAATTGTCATCGATTACGTCCCAATCGATTCGTAAGTGTTGACTTCCATAAGTCGCTCTCTAGGGTTAAGGATTCGATTGAAGCCAATTTGCTGGTGTTCATTGCCAGAAACCAAGGCCGTTCTAATTCTGAGGTCGGTAGTGTACTACGATCATCCTCTTGTCCATCGTTCTTGCAAGTTGATAGTGTAATACACAGTATGTTTCTAGAGTGTTGCAGAAGTGATCGCGCTTCGGGGTCTAAGGCATCAGTACATAGAGTTCTAGCAAACCAAGAGGAGTGTGAGAGGTATAGACCAATCATTGATGTTGCAACATCCAACTCAGGGACGTTCGTACAAGCACCTACCATTCTACACAGTTCGCTAGGCGTTCAGATGGGTGTTCAGGTAATACTCGATAGCATCGAGATTCGAAAGGTTTCATAAGGAAATGAAAATATCACATTCGAGTAGGAGACAATCACTACAATGACTCCTATAAACTTGTTACGTTTCACATGGATCAAATAACGGAACAGAACCCCTTTTTCACTTGTTAAGCCTCACTGGGACTCGCATGCACCCCACATTAGTATTATGTGTGCACCCACAATAATATTGTGATTTGCATGCTCATCTCAGCTCTTCCTAACTCATGTCAAATGGTTCCTCAAACTGGAGTAGCAAACAAAGAGCATCACAAAACGTGAGTCACGAATGTTTAGGGAAATACCACCCTATTAGTCATATAACACATGCAAGTAATACATGAATTCATGTTGTTGAGCTAAACGTGCAATCACATGCAATATCATATGTAAGTGTTCACTAGTTACGTAGTACAATAAGTATACGAGAGACGAACCTTGCAATCTGGAGCTGAGTGTCATGGCCGTATTCACGTTTTCAGAACTGTTTGGTTATAGTCTGGTTTTACAAAAACGTTTTAAAACCAAGTTCACTATAACCAGTGGCTCTGATACCAAACTGTCACACCCCCAAAAATACCACCTAGGGAATGTCCATGTTAGGCGTGTGACGTACCAACAACGAGCCACTAATGTCATTGAACCCATTCAAGTTTATAAATAAAATCCCCAATTATTAATGAAAAATGTAATCAACAAGTTTAAATGAAAACCAATATGTTCAGCTGAAGCAAATAGTAAATCAAAGTTAAATTGTTCAAAATCAATGTATAATAGCAATAATCAATCACATGAGTCCCTCCAGTCGACCCATGACCACTCCAGCTACTCCAGACAGCAAGTTCCCAAATCCAAGATATCTAACGACCTGCGAGCATGCAACAAGTGTATCAGACAACGCTGGTGAGTTCATAGTTTTACGAAACGATGATTACCAAGTGTTTAGTTAATCCATTGAATTTAATGGTGATAATACCCCGAATACAAGACGGCTCCTGATTTACATTTGTCACACCCCCACCGATGGCGGAATCATCGGGGCGCGGCACTAGGCGAATCAGATTGCTCAAGAGAATCCATAACAACTATATTGCGATAATATTTGTTACATTCGTTATCCCATACTAACAAATAATACAATCACATAAGTCATCACAGATTTCTTGTCCTCTCGAACAATTCAAATCCGACAACCTAGATTTTAGGTGAGTTTCTAGACTTCCTAGCTTGATTTGATGAAGACTTCAACTACACCTGCAACATACGTTAAAATATTGTCAATACAAGAGTATTGGCAAGTATACAGGTTTGATATGTAGTAGTATAATAAATTAAAAGTGCTGCGAATCTCCACATGCATAGACGTAATACACGACATATATACTTACAAAACTGATACTACCAGCTAAGTCCTCGATGCTCGATTCTTCGATGGCGTAACTAGACCCCGTCGGGCGCAATAGTACTATACTAGTCGTGGTGGGACGTCACGAGTATAAGTCCTAGCACATATATAACTAGCATCACGTATATCTATGCAAACAGTCATTCGCAAGTGATAAATTGATTGATTAAATGATTCGTTGATGAGTTCGATTTATAAGGAACGTATGTTACACCCAAAATTCGATAAAAAGGGGTCAAGTATACTCACAGTGCGTATTTGGTTTGGGTTGGCGGGATTATATCCGAGAATGCCTAGATTATAGACTGATCACATAAGTGTTTGATGGCACGTTAAATGATAACGGAATACGCGGAATTGAACGAAAATCGGATCAAAGGCTGGCCCGTTCGGATGGGCTGTCCGATCGAATAGGCTGTTCGATTGGATGGGCAGCCCGATCAGTTGGGCTGTCCGATCGGCCAGCCTGTCCGATCGGCTACCCAGTCCGATCGGTTGGGCCGTCCGATCGGCCAGCCTGTCTGATCGGCTAGCCTGTCCGATCGGTTGGGCTGTTCGATCAATTTTTGCACGTTTCAATTTAATAGCTCAGATATTATTATTCATGATATTGATCCGATTCAAGATCATCGATAGGTAATGCATTCATTGAATTGACAGGTGAAAGATTTATCATCTCTATGGGATTAAATCCCGAGTTTTTTCTGTGGTTTTGGTCGAGACGTTTGCTGTGACGTGTTAAACAACTGAAATTCCATCAAAACCGACTTATTCTATCGGCCGGGAATCACCCCGTTCCATCAGAACTTGCCGTTCTTGGCGGTTTTCCCTTGTTTAACCCGAAATTGGTTGTCTCAGCGATAGGAATCAGATCTTAGACCAACACGACACTAGGAACGAGTAGAAGGTCGGTATAAGTTCTGTTTCCACCGTTTTTGAGTGTTTCGAAGGTAAAAGAGTTGAAAGAAAGTTGGAGAACCATCCTTCAATCCTTTTATTCATGATTGTGTGTAGATCTGTTGTGAAAATGCCATTTATTCTTGTGGAAATCCTTTGGATCTGAGTTGTTCTTGGTGGAATGAGGCCAACACTTGAAGTTCATAAGAACTTCATGATGACATCACTCTAGAACACCCCAAATTCGTTGATTCACGGCTAAAAGTTGAAATTTGAAAGATAGAAAGGTGGAGGAGTGCATATAGATCAAGGAAGTACAAGATTTGAGTTAAAACTTACAAGGATCGCGAGAAATCGAGAGATAAAGGGGTTGGAACTTCTGGACGAGCAGCAAAAGTCACAGCAAGTGTGCTTGAGGTGACTGAGGGGTATTTATAGGCCAAGAGGAAGGAAAAGGAGGGCAGGTTGGCCTGGATCGGACGGCTCGTTCGATCGACCGGCCCGTCCGGATCGGACGGCCTATCCGATCGGTTGGCCCAGCCGGATCGGATGGCCTGTCCGATCGGCCGGCCCGTCCGATCGGCTGGCCCAGCCGTTCGGCCGGCCCAGCCATTCGGATGGCCCATCCATCCGGACGGCCTGTCCGTTCGGAGGCGTCTCGATCCTCGTTTTGTGCGTTGCGATAGTTTTGGGCACACATTTTTGTATATTTATTTATTTATTATAATTAATCACAAAAGGGTCGTATATATGTATCTATATATTCAATATTCGGTGTGATGCTCGAATTATGCGTGCCTTCGAGTGCGTTCTTCGAGTGATGTGCCACAATGATCATCGGGGTACTACTTGCTCGTATCACCATCATCGTCACGACAGCTGGAGGCATGGTACTCACCCGATAGTCCTTGTTAGCGTTGATTGCTTACGTTTCGACACCTCACGGCTATCGAGGAGGGTAGAATAGGTCCTCACTCAACATCATCGTGAGTGTTATTAGTTACGAAAATAGCTTTGTATTAGTGATAGAATATGTGTAATTATTCGATTATACTTCAATATAGCGATGTATTTGATATTGTTACATTATGATCTGAATCTCTGGTGCTAGGCGTAACGAGTATAACGAGTAGTAACAACGCACGAAAGTGCGGGTTGTTACAGTCTCCCCTGCTTTAGGAAATTTCGTCCCGAAATTAATCCATTAGTAGGGTTGTAGGAGCTGATGCGAATGAGGGTAGCGATTAAAACGTTTAGATTAGCGAGCGATCGATTAAGATTCAACGAGCGAGAGCGGTGAGAAGATATGATTCGGACAACCAAAAACGATAACACATACAAAAGCGATTCCATAGCGTTTTAAACTTACAGATGGTCGAATAATCTTCGAAGATGCTTTAAGAAAAGCTCCCCATGGCGCAGCGTTAACTGCATCGATGTCCACACCAGCGCTATGGGAAGGATCTTTGTTAGTTTAATAAAAGATTTACACCTTTTAAAAGGATTTGGTGGTAAAAATGGTTTTGAAGAAAAAACTCTCCTATAACGGGGGTTCGAGCTGAAACTCGATTGTCGAACCATCGTTTTCGAGAAGATTTATTTTTGTCATTGCAAAAGTTTTAAGGAAAACTGGACTTATGGAACTTCCATTGGGCACAGAGCTAAACTGATTCGATGTTTCCCCCATGTTGTAAGGAAATTTCACTTGTCCAGCGGTTTTAATAAAATTTTATAAAAACATGGTTTTCTCTAACAGTACGGAAAAATAATTTACATCGAGCCCCACGTGGCACTTTCCCACGAAATTTTGTTAATATGATTAAAACACTTATATATAGGAAGTACCAGCGGCCTATCCACCATGTTTTGCCCATATTACCTCGGTTTCATGAGGCGGTGTCACGCGCGCCGATAAGACACAGATAGAGTTTCGTTCCCTCGGTCCAAGCAATAGGATGCTAGACTGAGTCGTGAATAGAAGCGAGTCGGATGCAAACAAAGCATAGGTAGCGAGTGCGAGTAGTTCGATCATACGAAACATTGATATGGCACGCTGGGTTAGACGACGATTGATAAGCGATGGCGAATGACGCGATTTTGATTCGTTTCCACATTAAACCCCACATGGCATGTTTCCACGAGAGTTGCTAATATGGTAACCACCACGTTTCCCATATTAGTTTTGTCTCGTGAAGCGATGTCATGCACCCTAATACTACACAACTGCGATGACTCCCAAGCGATGAACGACGATTTGAATAGCGGTAAGCAATTCCACCCCAAATAAATGATAAGTGACGATTGTTGTGTTGCGAGCGATATGCGATTCGATTGAGTTGAATACACCACAAACATTAACTAATGCTAGCCCACATGGCCTTTTTCCACGAAAGTCTGCTAATATGGTTAAAACACCACCATGTTTCAGCCTTATTAGTTTTTGTAACACCTCGAAATTTTGTGTCCAATAATGTGTTAACACGCGTCATGAGTTTACACGTGGCATTAAATATTAAATAAAGGACTGAAGTTGACAAACCTTGAAGGTATGTAAATTCGAGGGTTATAAATGTCAACAAAGGGTAAATATACTGTATAGTAACCCTAATTGATGCTCGTACCTCCAAATGGATAAATCATGGATCGTACGGAGCGAAACGCGGGAGAAAGTGAGAGATCACGAGCTACAGGGGTTAATTGTGTCAACATGTTTAATTTATACCTCTGATTGACCCTTTGATGAACCCGAGGCTTTGTAACAGTAAAATACGCTCACTAGAACATACTGCGTAAATCTCGCGAAGTTCCGTTTTAAAACGAGAAAGTTATGATCAAATTCGTATGAGAGGGATTAAAAGCGTCAACAATAAAAGTTAAGGCTTTTCGGATAGTAATTAAACTAACCGGGGACTTAACAGTGCGGGTAAAAGGCACGAGGCCCTTAATCGTAAATAATCGAGGGCCAAATCGCAAAGTTACCCCTTCGAAACCGAAAGGTCAGGCTAATGATTACGAAAGATTTGGTTAATGATTACAAAAGATTTAAAAATCTTGAAAATCAAGTCTAATGCGGGCCGCGTTAAGGTTAAGGGTGAGTTGATGCGGGCCGCGAGCCACCTGCAAATACGCGTTCTGACTTAAGGATTCAGGCGGCCCGCGTACAAGTTGCCTGATCTCTCATGCGGGCCGCGTGACAGTCCCAGATGCAGAAAACATGGGCAGATTCACTAATTGAGCTTGTGAACAATCTTGTGTGCATTTATTGGAGCATGGGCGCCCTCTACATGACCCCTAGCACCCAGGGCCACCTGCTGAACATTCATGATGCCTTGTAGGTTGATGTGCAATGATCTTGAGGCCATTCTTTCACTATAAAAGGCACCACATTGTGCATAAGTGAAACACACCTCAAAACCTGCC
Source organism: Helianthus annuus (assembly GCF_002127325.2). Taxonomy (NCBI): domain Eukaryota; kingdom Viridiplantae; phylum Streptophyta; class Magnoliopsida; order Asterales; family Asteraceae; genus Helianthus; species Helianthus annuus. The sequence continues at coordinate 79,742,588 of NC_035439.2, forward strand.
TTCTGATCATTCCTGGAGCTCTCAAGCTTTCCTCTATCATTCTTAGTCGTGCACCAAGCTTCTGTAAGTTGCCTAACCCTTTGTGGTTTCATTTTTCCATAGTTTTAGCCTAAAAGTCAATCCGTCGTAATTAACGATTGACTTTGCGATAAATCACGAATGGTCTAGTGGTTTGTCGAATCAAAGATAGTTATATGATGGTAATCATGTGGGCATTAAACCCCTAAAAGGGCACCCTCTGATTCCCACTCTAACTAGTTCAAATATCGAGTCAAACGTGCTTAGAAAAAGTCAACAGAAATGTCATTTTGCGATTTCTTGCATAATCTGTAATGTAGATGATATGTAACCTATTTGAACACTCATAAAACATGATAATAAGTATATAAACTAGTCTAAGCTTGTTTGATCCGACCATTTTCTGTTTAGACCCGGTTCGGAACCGAAAGTCGCAAAAGTTTGACTTTTGCATTGACTTCAGTTCTGACCCGTTAAAGTTTGGTTTAGATATGCCTTAAGACTCTCTTAGGACCAGGTTACATGATGGTATAACCCTCTGTGACCGGTTCGTTGTTTGTCCGAGTCTTTTACACATTTCCGTTAAATGCTTAAAAGTTGACCGTAACGCCCTTTTTAAATTAAAACGAGAACTTCGGACATGTGAAAGGACCATAACCTTGGTTACTGATTTCTAAGCATGTCCCTAAAATTTCATGTCAATCCAAGGTCCAGAATAGGAGTTATGCTAAATAGCGCAAATTGCGAAACTTTAAGTAATTAAATAGCGCAATTAGCATAACGCCTATCTAAACCCGGATTTTGGCACCAAACCTTTTACTCACTGATGTAAAATAATATTTTGGGATTTTTAAATATTTTTAATTATTTTTAACCTGCTCATAACCTGAGGTTATGGCAACGGTTCGGTAAATACCGAATATACCCTTTTCGGGCATAACTTGAGTTCTACAAGGTCTTTTGACCCGATTCCAGTTGCCACCGATTTTAAATAATAAATAAAGTATTTAGACTTTATAAATTGTTCGGAAAACTCAGATTTCCTGTAGAACTCTAAAACCTCTTATATAATCTTTAAAAAGACCGAAATACCCCTACGGGGCATAATATTAACTTAAACTCGTTACGGGCATTATGGAAGATATCCTACTGATACCACAACCTCTTTAAAGCATATTGACATAGGAAAAAAGTGTAGGACTCTTACGGTTACCCGTTGCGCCTTTTGCGCGCACGGTTCGGCTTATGTAACTAGTTTACATAAGTTAGCCGAAACGGGTCAAACCATATTGTTTTGACCCCAAAATTCAGAGTATGATTATCATACCCACATAAAACAAGTCTTCAAACTTGTTGGGTCAAAATCACACTCCATTCACGGTTATCGCCTTTCACGCGATTAAACCGTAACTATATTTTGAAACTGACCGGTCTAAGCTACGGCTAAATTAAAGACCCGTTAGAATTCTAATAGGTTAAATTAAACCTTCGTTCCAGAATAAGGGGACCAGTAAAATCTATCCGCAATTTATTTCAATTAAGGAATTATACTTGCAAAGGTAAATACTTTTAACTTATTTTCCGTTATACGGGCTTGGGTTACGGTATTTAAAATACCGCTTGGTCGGGCAATTGACCCCAACTCATTAGTAGTTGGGTATTATCAATGTGACCCGTTTAAAAACTTGTTTTGTTGGCTTTACACCTTTGGGGGCTTAATGACCATGTCCCGGATATCCTTGGCAGCATTTACGAATGGCCACGACCTCGACATCCGAGTGTAAGCGTACACTTGGCATTATGTCCATGATAATAAAAGTGTAACCGTTGGTTACCCGCCACGGTTTTATACTATGTGGTGTGTCAATTAAACTTTAACCCGGCACGACCCGGGCGACCGATCGCATAGTAAACATGTAATTCTTTACAAGATTATATATTTAAATAATTCTCCCAAGTTATAAAAGAATTTGTGCCTTGTGCATTCAAATCAATTTTATTAAACATTTTACAAAAGTGTCAGTTGAATGTATTTACCAGTGTAAACTGACGTATTTTCCCAAAAGACTAAATGCAGGTACTATGCGTAATTGGCTGGGATTTCTCCTTAGCATCATTAGAAGTCTCGCAAGCTTAAGATGCCTGAAGTCTGTTGAACAATACTTTTGTTATTATATTTGATCCCTTGTGGATTTTGTTTCAACAATGGTGATACCTTGATATTACACTTAACGTCGAAATATAATTATCTTTATGCTTCCGTTGTGCATTCATTATATTGTGTGGTTTGACTATATTGTTGCCAACTACGTCACGGTAATCCCCCACCGGGCCCACCGGTGAGACACGTGGAAATCGGGGTGTGACAGTTTTGTCTCGTGAAACGAGGTCGTGCGTGCTAACATAACACGAATATCGATGAGTGACACGCGATAAAGGTATCGAGTTGATGAAATAGGCGCGAAATGCGTTAAAGCGAAAAGCGACGAGTGATTTTTCAATACTCGTCTAGCGATCCACGATAAGCGATCCACACCAGGTGGCAGAGGTTCACACAATGGTTGATAACCAGCGATAGAGATTGCGAGATAAACACAAATGCGATTGCGATTTCGAGCCACATAATGAGTGATTTAGATTGCGAGATAGATCTAGCAAAACTGCGATTGAGTTGCGTTATAGACTTACGACCAGTCTTGCGTTGCTCCAATTGCTCTTCGGGGTGAACTTACCTAAGTCCATCGATGTGGCAATTGCGTTGCATTCGCAGACCTACGAGAAGTCTCACAGTGATGCGATTTAGTTTTGTTACGCCTTGCGATCGATTTGTAGTGTGTCAAAAATAACCATAATAATATAATAGGTCTAATAACGTTCAACTCCACATGGCACTTTCTTCATGAAACTTCGGTAGTATGGTAAAGCACACCTTGCGTTACCCTACTACTTATGCCCCGTGATTTGGTGTCACGCTTTGTTGACATGGCCAAGACGCTTATATATAGGAAATACCAGCGGCGTATCCACCACGCTTGACCGTGCTTTTAACGTTATGGCACCATTAGAATTTCACTACGATCTCCGTGCACTGACCAAAATAATCTCGTGTGCACCCGCGATTAGTTGTTCCTTGCACGTCTATCGTACCTCGTTCTAAGAGTGTTTTAAGGGTAAAATACATTAAATAGTGCATAGTGCTAGCGTTTAAATGGTGCGCGAGTACAAGAGAAATAGAATTCACATGCGATGATGTGAGACAAGTTCACACATAAAAGAAATTGACGGCGATAAGTCGTATTATTACAACAACATTGGGAGCAAAATAACGTTGCTGTGGAGGCCTTCTATGAAGACTGCGGTCGTTGCTGAAATTCCTTAAAGCTGCGGTCCGGCGCGGCAGTGCTGTGTATGATGACCATACCAGTTGCAATTCGTGCAATAGCGGCAATTTGCTTCTGGCGGGTGATGATACGTGCACGTGAAACACAGGGGATGAGGCCCATTGTAAGAACGTTTCAGTTGAACCAGGACTGCGCGGAGAGGTTCTGGTTGCAGCAGTCCAGTTGTTGCAGAGTCCGGGCTCACGGTCTTCCGTTTACGGTCGGGGTAATCTTCTCGGGATGATGCGGTGTTGTTGGTGGATTTGTCTGGGGATTCGCTGGGGACATCCTCGGAACAATCCTCAGGAGAACCTTCAGAGGAGTCGCTAGATAAACCATCAGCCGAATTGCCAGAGGAATCGTCAGAGGAGTTGATGATGATTGCTTGATGAGCTTGTTTGACATGCTTCTTGGAGAAAGATCCGTCCAAGACTCGTTTGCTGTTGATCTCTGCGGCTAAACGGTAGGCTTCTTCTATGGTAACAGGTCTTGCAGCTTTGACAAAATCACCCACACACTCAGGCAAGCCGCGGATGTACTTCGGAATGGCTTTTTCTGAAGTGCTGACTTGGCTTGGGCAGATTATGCTAAGCTGTTTGAACCTTGCGGTGTAGCCAGCATTGTCACCTTCGTTTTGCTTGATTTCCAAAAATTCATTTTCTAGCTTCTGGACTTCGTGAGGAGGACAGTACTCCTTCTTCATGAGTTCCTTCAGCTCGTCCCAAGAGAGGGCATAAGCTGCGGAGATCCCACGTTTGTTGCGTTCGGCGGTCCACCAGTCGAGTGCTCGTGATTGAAATACTCCGGTAGCGCAAGTAGTACGGAAACTATCGGGACACCCACTTTGATGAAGGGGTAACTTCGATAGAATCGAACCATTGGAGTAGTTGAGAGACAATTCCTTCACCCGTGAACTCCATCGGGTCACAGGCTTTGAAGTGTTTGTAAAGAAAAGCAGATTGCGGCGCTTCCGTCTTAGAGTCCTTCGAAGCTCGAGAGTTGCTGAGAGAGTGCACTTGAGCGACAAGTTGAGGGATGAGCTTGACCACTTCCTTGGTCACAAGCGAGGCAATCCTCTTATCGGCGCTTCGTTTGGCTCTTCTCCTAGCTGTTCGTTTCGAGGCAGAGTTGTTGGAAGGCATCTAGACAGATAGATTTGGAATGAGATTCGATCATAATGATTTTGATTTTACGATGCGATTGAGCGTGACCGTAACTTGTAACGTGCAAAATAATTTGACGTCACATAGGAACCACATAGGAGTCACGAAACTTCCTAGATTCTCACACAATGTTTTGATTGTACTTAGATATGGATAATTATAGTTTATACTTACACATATACATTATGGTTTAGAATGCGGGAGGACGCGTTGAGAGAGAGAGAGAGAATGCGAGAGAAATCAGACAGTTAGACATTAGTTTTGTTGCAAACATCAGGTCTTTGTTTTGGATTGCGATGGCTGTGCAAGTTGTGCGTTTTGTAAAACAGGGAGCGAAAACGGATAATCGTAGTTAAACTCATAAAACGTAACTAAGTTCATCAAAACGTAAAATCCGGCGAGTCGTAGGCTTGATAAAGTACTCGGAGTGCCTCGGGTGTTTAGGCGTCGACTACCCAAGGTAACCCAATCACACCCCAACAAGTTCGTGCACGCGCGTTGACTTTGGAGACTTATGCTTCCACTGGGATGCAGTTCAAGGCATTCGCCCTCTTGGTCATCGCGTGGCTCGTGTCATTGTGGTGGTCGAGTCCTTGGTGAGAGCTTTTTGAAAACTATTTTAGGAAGTGGAACGGTTCATTAAGGTACGGGTTTCACCCCTGACTTAACAGTTTCGTTCCCAATGGTGGTTGTGCTCATCGAATGAATCCGAGAGCTCCACTAGAAATTCGAAATGGAGGCTTTCGTCGAGGTATGGATGTCACTCCTAACTTGATGAAAGATTCTCGTGCTAGAAAAATGCGCTGAGTGAGCAATCCTATCGAGAGTTATTGGTTTTCACACCTGGTCTCGACTGGATTACTCGGTTGTGAGATGCGAGTATTTTCGTAAACATGTGTATTGTGTCAGCCTTAGGAAAGGCTAGGTAGTATTCCAGCCTTAGGAAAGGCTCCTTCGTGTGAAGTTGTAGTATGCGGGGTTCACACAAAGTCGTAGTTTTTGCAATCTCGATCGAAAGCATCAGGTAGGCGCAATACGAACCCTACTGGGTTCATATGAGTCAGCCTATGGGTGCTTAGACTATAGACTAGGTCTATTTCTATGACGCCGACCCGGACTAGGTCGAGTCTTGCCTAATTCCCTATAGTTATGGCTCTGATACCAATCTGTCACACCCCAACCGATCGCGGAATCATCGGGGCGCGGCACTAGGCGAATCAGATTGCTCAAGAGAATCCATAACAACTATATTGCGATAATATTTATTACATTCGTTATCCCATACTAACAAATAATACAATCACATAAGTCATCACAGATTTCTTGTCCTCTCGAACAATTCAAATCCGACAACCTAGATTTTAGGTGAGTTTCTAGACTTCCTAGCTTGATTTGATGAAGACTTCAACTACACCTGCAACATAGGTTAAAATATTGTCAATACAAGAGTATTGGCGAGTATACAGGTTTGATATGTAGTAGTATAATAGATTAAAAGTGCTGCGAATCTCCACATGCATAGACGTAATACACGACATATATACTCACAAAACTGATACTACCAGCTAAGTCCTCGATGCTCGATTCTTCGATGGCATAACTAGACCCCGTCGGGCGCAATAGTACTATACTTATCGTGGTGGGACATCACGAGTATAAGTCCTAGCACATATGTAACTAGCATCACGTATATCTATGCAAACAGTCATTCGCAAGTGATAAATTGATTGATTAAATGATTCGTTGATGAGTTCGATTTATAATGAACGTATGTTACACCCAAAATTCGATAAAAAGGGGTCAAGTATACTCACAATACGTATTTGGTTTGGGTTGGCGGGATTATGTCCGAGAATGCCTTGATTATAGACTGATCACATAAGTGTTTGATGGCACGGTAAATGAAAACGGAATACGCGAAATTGAACGAAAATCGGATCACAGGCTGGCCCGTTCGGATGGGATGTCCGATCGAATAGGCTGTTCGATCGGATGGGCAGCCCGATCGGTTGGGCTGTCCGATCGGCCAGCCTGTCCGATCGGCTAGCCTGTCTGATCGGTTGGGCCGTCCAATCGGCCAACCTGTCTGATCGGCTAGCCTGTCCGATCGGTTGGGCTGTTCGATCAATTTTTGCATGTTTTCTGCGGTTTTGGTCGAGATGTTTGCTGTGACGTGTTAAACAACTGAAATTCCATCAAAACCGACTTGTTCTATCGGCCGGGAATCACCCCGTTCCATCAGAACTTGCCGTTCTTGGCGGTTTTCCCTTGTTTAACCCGAAATTGGTTGTCTCATCGTTAGGAACCAGATCTTAGACCAACACGACACTAGGAACGAGTAGAAGGTCGGTATAAGTTCGGTTTCCACTGTTTTTGAGTGTTTCGAAGGTAAAAGATTTGAAAGAAAGTTGGAGAACCATCCTTCAATCCTTTTATTCATGATTGTGTGTAGATCTGTTGTGAAAATGCCATTTATTCTTGTGGAAATCCTTTGGATCTGAGTTGTTCTTGGTGGAATGAGGCCAACACTTGAAGTTCATAAGAACTTCATGATGACATCACTCTAGAACACCCCAAATCCATTGATTTCACGGCTAAAAGTTGAAATTTAAAAGATAGAAAGGTGGAGGAGTGCATATAGATCAAGGAAGTACAAGATTTGAGTTAAAAACTTACAAGGATCGCGAGAAATCGAGAGATGAAGGGGTTGGAACTTCTAGTCGAGCAGCAACAGTCACAGCAAGTGTGCTTGAGGTGACTGAGGGGTATTTATAGGCCAAGAGGAAGGAAAAGGAGGGCAGGTTGGCCTGGATCGGATGGCCCGTTCGATCGGCCAGCCCGTTCGATCGGCCGGCCCGTCCGGATCGGACGGCCTGTCCAATCGGTTAGCCCAGCCAGATCGGAGGCCTGTCCGATCGGCCGGCCCGTCCGATCGGCTGGCCCATCCGATCGGTTGGCCCAGCCGTTCGGCCGGCCCAGCCGTTCGGATGGCCCATCCGTCCAGACGGCCGGTCCGTTCGGAGGCGTCTCGATCCTCGTTTTGTGCGATGCGATAGTTTTGGGCACACATTTTTGTATATTTATTTTATTATTTATTTATTTATTTATTATAATTAATCACAAAAGGGTCGTATATACGTATCTATATATTCAATATTCGGTGCGATGCTCGAATTACGCGTGCCTTCGAGTGCGTTCTTCGATGTGATGTGCCACAATGATCATCGGGGTACTACTTGCTCGTATCGCCATCATCGTCACGACGGCTGGAGGCATGGTACTCACCCGATAGTCCTTGTTAGCGTTGATTGCTTACGTTTCGACACCTCACGGCTATCGAGGAGGGTAGAATAGGTCCTCACTCAACATAATTGTGAGTGTTATTAATTATGAAAATAGATTTGTATTAGTGATAGAATATGTGTAATTATTCGATTATACTTCGATATAGCGATGTATTTGATATTGTTACATTATGATCCGAATCTCTGGTGCTAGGCGTAACGAGTATAACGAGTAGTAACAACGCACGAAAGTGCGGGTTGTTACAACATTGCCCTTTCTCCAATGCTCCTATCAAAGCATTGGTAATGACTAGGTCATTAGTTCAACACCCGTCCTCCCAGGTACGGGGTGAGGTTGCCAAGCCTAAGTAACGCTACCAACTAATACCCGTTACCTCTCCAGTAACAAAAGATGGGACTTAAGAGTGATAGAGTGAGATTAATATCCAATATTCCAGTTTTACCCAAAAGACTTATCCCTCCCCAGGATACCCACTGACTGTCCCAACCACCAGGACACATGCTCAAGAGTAGTGAACTCACCTGTGGTTTGCTCGGTAAGATTAGCTACTCTAATACCAATTGATCAAGCACGTCCTAACATGATTTATCAACGACAATCAGTTCCAAACCCATGTATTTCGTTACTCATTGCATAAGTGGTAGTCATGACTTACACACATAATTATTCACGTTATAACCGTTAGCTATGTCATACACAATCCACGTTAACACAGTTGGTCCACACCACGGATTTCACGCAAGGATACACGTTTACTTCGCTAGTCTATATTCCAATTACACATAACGATCCAGTTAGACTTTCTAAATCAGGTGTGGCCCATTTATTTGGCCCAGCGAAGTAGTGTGTGTGCAAACGGGGTTTAAAGGGTGCGGCCCAATCACCTATAAATTAGTCCCATTAATCAAACAGTCCATTTAACCTATACGGCCCAACCTATCTTTATATAATACCCGATTTGCTCATTAGTCCAAAACAGTTTACATGATATTACTTCCTTACTCATTACAAATCTAATAACATAACAACTATCCACTAAATTATGTCTATTTAATTAGCCATCATATGCCAGTTACGTTAATACCATGTTTGTTGCAAGGGCTCCACTAATTAATAACTCATTCCCTTTTCAAAATAATTTCGACCCAAGTGTCATTAAGGGATCTTTGTTTACGCAGCCCAGTCATTAATCACAAGGCCCATATAATTACACAAAACCATAATAATCCATTTATCCCCTTAGGATTATCACGCAACTGATGTATAACAACTAGTAAAACAATTTATAATTCACAATCCAAACATCCTGACAACCACCATGTACCATCAATTGGATATTCATAACATACCCTACCTTCGTGTGTTTGTGTAACACTTAAATAACCAATTAATTAACATGCATACAAGGTTTTCTTAATCATGCAAACCTGCTAGTTTATTTCCTTATTCGACCAGATTCTAATCTCAATATATAAGACATCATGACATGGTTCAATTCACCCAAAATCTTTATTCTAAATGGGTATTATTATTACTACACAATATGTACAAATACTCAGCACAAATAATCAACATATATATATATATATATATATATATATATATATATATATATATTCATAAGTAAAAACCGAGATGTTTTTGTACTAACCAGGCGATGTATAAATCTAGGCACAAAAGAGGATCTCTAAAAGAAAGAGGACTCCGGCAGGGGGGTGATCATCAAGGAAGTAGGTGCACTAGGGTTTCTTTGTTAACCTTATGTTATAACCCTTAACTACTTATTCTACAATTAATCAAATAAGCAATTAAGCAATCCATCACAAAATCATGTTTGCGGATCCAACTAACTGTGGGCTGGACTAAGTGCAAGGTGGGCCGAGAGTTTAGAAACAAGGGTTTAAAGTGGATTACAATGGGTTACAAGATCCTAGTTAAACACATTCAAAGTCCACGAGGAGTGGGCTCATTATACACTAATAATATGTGAATGTGGGTAAGTGTTAAACAGATTCGGGCCCAAGGAAAATAGTAATCGATTTCTAGATGAATTAACTAACACGTATACACATTAATCCACACATGAAAACGCTTAACGCTTTCATTTAGGAATAACCAATATACACATAAGAACATTTTTATGATGCACGAGTGTAATTTTACAAGTCTCACATGATTGCACAAAATAGGGAAATTAAACGTAAAGACACGCGTCGAAGGTTGTGGGATTTAGGTAGTGCTAACCATAGATGTTCGGGTTCTCACAGCAGGGGTTGAAGACGGGAAGGTAATATACATGGGTGGGCTCAAAGTTCTGATTATTTTTGAGTCCAATGAAGGGGCTGATAACTTTCTCAGGTCCAAACCGGAATTTTGGTCACAACGGTTTTCTCGGCTGTATGTTTGGGACAGGTTACCACCGATATATGATCGAGTGGCTTGGATATCGATATCAGGAGTTCCGTTGGCCTTGTGGGATAGACACGTCTTTAACAAGATAGTAGAACACTACGGGAGATTACTGAAAAAGTCCGATGCAGGTTGTGACTCCTTGAATCTGTCCCACAATAACATGGTTGTTTTAGTCACATCGGGAAAGAAAATATCCTTTGAGTTTCAATTAAAATGGCTAGAGAACGAGTTCCCGGTGTGGGTCGTGGAAGGAGATTATGACTGGGAACCTGAGCTTGTGCCGGAGAGGGATGGTTCATTGGAGGTTCCAGCTTCGCCCGTGCTTAAGTCCAAGGTGGTGATAGTAGAAGAGGAAGAGGCGATGGAGGAAGTGGAACAATCGGAGTCGACTGAGGGGGAAGTGGAAGAGACGTGCATGGGGAATTTGCATGAGGGTGTCTCGATTCCAAGGGAGGGTGGCGCTCGGACCCCGATAATGAATGGTGGCGTTTGTGGGGCCCAAAATAATGTTGAGATTTTGTCCCATGTGGTGGAAAATGATATTAGAATCCAGGGACCCACTCTAGGCAAAAGTGGAAGTTGGACTGGGCTAGAATATGTCACAGCCCGACCCAAAAATAATAAGAAGAAAACCTTTTGCCCAAGCCCAATGTATAGAACGCCAGATCTTAATGAAAGGGAGGACTCGGACCCCTTTAACCTTGAAGATATTATACAACAACATTCCAATGTGCACAATTTTAGGGCTACGGTCCACGGCGAAGGGGAGACTCCTATTAATTCCGGCGGTGGGAATGATAGGGGGATTGAACAAATCATTCTCCGGCGAACGCTGATTTTGAGAAGGAAGTGGAGGAGACAGTGCGATATGGTGAAGCTTTGGGTATCAATTTGGGAGGCTTCAACAATCAGGTGAGAAAGCTTGTTCAGGCGGATTTGGAGAACAACCGGTCGTTATGAATTTTCTCATTTTAAATATAAGGGGGGTTAGTGATGCGGACAAGCCAAGTTGGGTTCGTGTTCTTAAAAAGGAGTCGAAGTTCTCTTTCCTTGCTATTCAGGAAACCCATAGATATCCGGGTTGGATAAGGAATTTTGCCGCAGATTCTGGGACTGTGGCCAGTTGGATATGGCCTCTGCCGACGCGGTGGGAAGATCGGGTGCGGTGGTTTCGATGTGGGATCCAGGAGTCTTTTCAGTTGAGGAAGTCCTTGTGAGGTCATCTTATGTGTTGACCTTGGGATTAATTCAGGGAGTGCAGGAGAGGATTAATATCCTCAATGTAAATGCGCCCAATGATCAGATTATGAGGAGAAACCTGTGGAGTGATATTGTTTCTCTAAAATCCCAACTGCATGGGATGTGGGTCGCTCTGGGTGATTTTAACGACGTAAGATGGCCGGAAGAGAGGGTGAATTCCCGGTTTGATCAGGCAAGTGCTTCTCACTTCAACGATTTTATTGAAAAGTGTGGTTTCCTTGAATATTAGATGACAGGGGGCAACTTCACTTACATTTCCAATAATGAGGAAATTAAGCTCAGCAAATTAGATAGAATCCTGGTGTGTGACGGGTTCATGTGTCGGTGGCCGTATGCGACTCTTGCAGTTCTCAGGAAAGGGGCTTCTGACCACTGCCCTGATTCCCTTTCGTGTGTGGATTCTGATTTTGGGCCGATCCCAGTCAAATTCTTTAACAGCTGGATTGGTCAGGAGAAGCTGGATGGGATTGTAGTTGGTAATGTGGGGAAGATCGTGACTAGGGGAGGAAGGATATTGCTCTAGCAAATTTGCTCAAGGTATAAAAAACGACATTAAAGCTTGGCGACGCGATATTCGGGTCATGGAAGTCAAAAACTTGGAGGAGCTTAAAAGGGCTGCTGATGCATTAGAAAGGAAGGTTGCGGCTTCCAACCTTACTACAGAAGAAAAGAAACTCCGAGTTAATATAAGGCTGCCATCAGTATTGGGTGCAATGCCTCGTTCGTAGCTTTGATACCCAAAAAGGAAGACCCCAAGGAGCTTAGCGACTACCGCCCTATATCCCTGGTTGGTTCCATTTATAAGATCATTGCAAAAGTCCTCTCTAATAGACTAAAGAGGGTTATGGACGTGTTCCCAGACACAATCGGCTTTCTCTAGGGAGATGTATTATTGACGATCCTCTTATCGTTAGTGAAATGGTGAGCTGGGCTAAAAAGTGTAAAAAAAGGTTGATGATTTTTAAAGTCGACTTCGCTTAGGCTTATGACTCTTTAAACTGGAAGTTTTTGCTAAGACCTTGGAGTATATGGCCTTCCCCGACAAATGGATCAGCTGGATTAATGGGTGTTTATCATCTAGCAAAGGCTCGGTGCTCGTGAATGGGTCTCCTATAGGGGAGTTTCAGTTCAAACGGGGGCTGAGACAAGGGGACCCTATGTTTCATTTCCTCTTCATTCTTGCCATGGAAGTGCTCAATATGTTTATGTAACAAGCAGTGGCGGTTGGTCTGTTTCGTGGGATTAAACTTCCTAACGATGGGCCGCTCATTTCCCACCTTTGATACGCTGATGATGTGCTTTTTATCGGGGAGTGGTCGGAACACAATGTGGTTAGTTTGGCTCGGTTCCTTAGGTGTCTCTACCTAGTTACTGGGCTTAAAGTTAATTACAACAAATGCCATCTTTTTGGGGTAGGGGTTGATGATACGGAGGTTACTACGATGGCTAACAACTTGAAGTGTGGGGTGGGTAGGTGGCCCTTCACTTATCTTGGAATACCGATCGGTGCTAACTTGAAACAAGCTCGTTATTGGCAACCCGTGGTGGATAAGGTCCAAAAAAAGCTTTCTTCTTGGAAAGCGAAACACCTATCCTTTGCCGGGAGGATTACTCTTGCTAAAGTTGTCTTTGGAAGCCTGCCCTCATATTACCTTTCCTTGTTTCTGGCTCCAAAAAACAATATTAAGAAACTGGAAAGCTTGAGGAGAGACTTCGTGTGGGGTAGAACCAGGTTGAGGCAGAAAATTCGGTGGATTCGATGGGTGAACATGGTTAAACCAAAGGCGTTGGGGGGATCGAAATAGGGAGTATCTCGAGTTTCAACTTGGTGATGTTATCAAAATGGTGGTGGCGTATTCGGGAGAATCCAGGTCAGCTTTGGGCTTCGGTTGTCTCGTCCATTCATGCTTATAAAGGTAACAGGAAGCTGATTCCTGTTAGAAATTCCATCACGGGAGTTTGGAAAGATATCGGGTCGCTGGATAAACGGTTTTTTTGAGGTATGGGATTTCTATTACCGGGAAGCTGAAGGTTTCGATTGGGGATGAGGCGTCAACTCGATTCTGGAAAGATGCTTGGCTTTCGCAAGAACCTCTCGGGGAATTGTTCCCAGATCTGTTTCGATTGGTGGCTGACAAAGATGGCTCGGTTCAGTCCTATGCGATTAGGGACAGCGGTGCCGGCAGGTGAAGTTGGCAATGGTTAAAGAATCCTTCGTCTCATTCGGAGTGGGAGCAGGTGGGAACTCTTATGGGGCTGCTTAATGGGGTCAGGTTAAAGGACTCGAAAGATCAGTGGGTCTGGGAGAATGATATGGGGGAAAGCTTCTCGGTCAAGAGTGTAAGAAGGGAGATTGACTTAGCGATCAGCCAGAACGATATAGATACGGAGTTCAAGTGGAATTCGTGGGCGACACCGAAGTGTAACCTTCTACTTTGGTGTGCGTTGGCCAGGAGAGTTGCTTCCAAGATTGAGCTGAGTAGGAGAGGGATGCCGATGCACGATGTCAACTGTGAACGGTGCGGATTAAAACCGGAAACGACCGACCATGTTTTGCCGATTGCTTGTTCGCTAAGAGCATTTGGTGGGATGTGTTCGTCTGGTTAAAAATTCCTTTCCCTCGCGACTGCTCTACGATCCGGGCAATTGTGAAAGTTATTTTGGAGTGTTCGGGAGATAAGACGTGGAAGAGGCTGGTCCTTATGGTGGCTATGGCTACAACTTGGAGAGTGTGACAGGCCAGGAACACGAAGACTTTCGAATGTACTTTTATTCCAATTGCGAAGTCTGTTGATCTCGTTAAAGAAGACGCTTTCATTTGGCTCAAACAACGATTGAAACTCACCCCGCTGAATTGGGATAAATGGTAAATGTTCGATGTAGTTGATCTTTTGTAACGTGTTTTGTTGTCTTTGGGGTTGTACTTTGTTTTTCCAGCTTCTTGCTGGGCCTATATATATACATATATAGAGTTTTGGCTGTTTAAAAAAAACTAAATGGGTATGATACAATAAAAAAATAATTTAGCATCTCTCAACCAATTTAAATTCAAAACACACTTTTAAGTGATTAATTGTTTATTGAACACAAAAGAGGGTACGTTGATTAGTAATCTAGGAGTCGGTATCTATAGAATTTCTTTGATATTTCTTCACTATATATCTGTTAATTTTTGTTGATTTTATAATCGACTATATCATAGTTTAAAGCACTTCGCTGACTAAATTCTCATGCCTATGTCATTTCGCAATATTTCAATTAAGTTACGCCAGCGCCTATGTCATCTAGTTTTACTATTGCACTCTATATATACCAACAAACACTTATGGCATAACACCAACCATTTGTCTCCTCTTTCAAAAGCTTCTTCAATGGCAAAATCACCTGAATATGAACATCCCATCAAGGCCTATGGTTATGCTGCTCGAGACACTTCCGGAGTTCTTTCTCCTTTCACCTTCTCCCGAAGGTACGCGTTATGTGATCTGATCTTTGGTTCTTTATTAAACATGTATGCATATAACTTGGTAGACTTTCTTTTTTTATTTTGAATTTAAAGTCACCAACATATTAATAAGAATTTGTTGTTGATGATGATTTATAGGTCTACTGGTGATAAAGACGTGAGGCTTAAAGTTTTGTATTGCGGGATCTGTCATTCTGATCTTCACTTTGCCAAGAACGAATGGCGCATGTCTACTTATCCCATTCTTCCCGGGTATGTTTTGTATGAGCTTAAAAATTCGTAGATGGTTTAAAAAGTCATGAGCGTTTAATAGTGTTTTGGTACTAGACAATTCGGATGTTTAAGGAAGTAAACTCAACAAATACGCTTGTTAAGGGAACGACACTTATTTCCCAATAATACATTTAACATATAATTTGTTTTTCTTAAATAACTTCTAATGTTTAACTTTTAGAAAAATCAAAAATATTAGTTTGTCTGTGTTTTTGGTGTCATTCCGATATAAAATTTATAAAAAGACTAGTTTCTTTCAAAATAAAGTATTTTTGTCTTGTAAATAAAAAAATCTTTATTTTTAAAGAATCCGGTTTTTAATATGATCAATATCACAGTGTTTTGTAAAAAAAAAAAAATCTTTATTTTTAAAGAATCCGGTTTTTAATATGATTAATATCGCAGTGTTGAAAAAAATAATGAGATTTTAGATTTTTTTATCAAAGGAAAGAAGCAAATTATATGTTAAATAAATGAATTATTCATAAGAAAAAACCGATGTCGGCTCCCACATGGTGATTGTCCAAAACCTAAGACTATATGGAGTGGAGGGGCATAAAAGAGTGACGTTATTCGATATGTGCCTGCCACATCAGCATGCATCAGAAAAGTGGTGTGATGTAAAAAGGGGGCGTGGGAGCGACATGGTTGGTGGCACTTTTATAAATAAAAATAAACAAAAACCAATCAAAACCAACCAAAATCCACTAACCAATGAAAAGCCGCCACCTCACCACCTATAAGCCCCTCACGTTGGTGAAGATTTCCCCGCCACACGCGGGCCGATGTGCCCGGCGTGGAGAGACTTCCACGCCACAAATCCATGCCCACTACGTGTGGTCTAAATCACTTTTAAAAACTACTTATAAACGCTTATGATTTTTCTAAACCAACAACAAAAAAAATCGATTGTAAATGCTCATTTGCCATGATTGCAACATTTTTCATTTGATTAATGTAGGCATGAGATCGTGGGTGTGGTGACAGAAGTAGGAAGCAAAGTAGAAAAATTCAAAGTTGGGGACACTGTAGGGGTTGGATGCTTGGTGGGAACATGCGGATCTTGTGAATGTTGTGCCAATGATCTTGAAAGCTACTGTCCGAAACAGATTCTAACTTACGGTTTCCTGTACCATGATGGCACACTTACATACGGTGGCTACTCCGATCACATGGTGGCAGATGAGCATTTCGTGCTGCGTTGGCCCGAGAATTTGCCCCTTGATTCTGGCGCGCCATTGTTATGTGCCGGCATCACAACTTACAGCCCACTCAGACACTTTGGACTAGACAAGCCTGGTATGAAGGTGGGTGTGGTTGGTCTTGGTGGGCTTGGTCATGTTGCGGTCAAGTTTGCCAAGGCTTTTGGGGCCGAGGTTACGGTCCTCAGTACCAGCTCGGCTAAGAAGCAAGAAGCGCTTCAAGGACTTAAAGCTGACCATTTCATAGTCAGCAAAGACCCTGAGCAAATGCAGGTACATGGGATATTAGTAAATTCTTGTAATGTAATTGAAGTATGTAGAAAAACATTAAAATTCTTGTACATGGGATCAGCGCGCAACAAGTTCATTGGATGGAATAATTGACACTGTCTCTGCATCTCACCCCATTGAACCATTGTTGAGTGTACTCAAACAAGATGGGAAGCTTGTTTTCCTGGGTGTACCAGAGAAGCCAGTTGAGATATCTGCGTATTCTTTAATGATGGGTTAGTTTTTTTTTTTTTCATTTGGTACTATATTTTCATTAGCTAGCTCCCTTAATTTAACTAAATGTGATTGATAGGGAGGAAGATCGTTACTGGAAGCGCGACTGGAGGGCTAAAGGAGACTCAAGAAATGCTTGATTTTGCCGCAAAGCATGGTGTGACTGCGGATATTGAGCTAATTCCAATAGACTATGTGAACACAGCCATGGACCGCGTCTTGAAATCAGATGTTAGATATAGATTTGTCATTGATGTGGCAAACACCCTCAAAGCTCCATAGGTGAACTATTTGATTTTGTGTTTGTTGTTTAAGAACATGAGTCAGTGTTGGTTTGCTTTCAATTATTTATTTTATGAATAAAATTGATTGTGAGTTGAGTTAGTTCCCGATTAATGAATGAAATTTGTTTATTGCACAAATCTTAATGTATTAGTATGGTTAAGGGGTCCGGTTGCAAAAATAAATTGAAATAAACGAACAGTTATTTACAAGTTCAAAAGATGATAAAGACCGCAAAACACCTGTCAATACAAAGCTAAAACTAATAAGAACATATGTGGTCGATTCACAGTATAATCGTGAATAAAGAAGCTATAAAGGATCCACGGTCCATGGAAATCAAAGACAATGTTGGTGCAATTGTGTGTGGCGAACATCATCAATTCAAGATGCGTGGATTTGATTAAGTTAACAAACCAGGGGCAATATTGTAAATATTCATTACTTGTAATAGGGAGTAGGGACTAGGAAATTCATATTTCACATACAAATATTCATTACTTGTAACAGGGACTAGGAAATTCTTAGGAAATTCATATTTTACATACAAATATTCATTACTTGTAATAGAGACTAGGAAATTCTTAGGTAATAGAGCCCGTATATTTATGGAACCGATTTATGCTAATATTGTAATAGCTTAGCTGTATATATCATCTCCAAATATAGGAGATTTGCTTGTACCTTTAAATACTCGGTTTATTGTAATGAAAGTGAAGTTGGCAATTATACTCTTCTACATGGTATCAACCTAACCTAACCCTGATCCTCCCCTCCCTCTGATCTCCTCTCTGCCGCCACATTCTTTCTCAACCGACAATGGCCGATAACAAACTTCACCCTGCGGTCACTGTATCAAACATCAGAACCCTCATCCCGATCACTCTTGATAACGAAGCAGCCGACTACAACACTTGGTCCGAGCTGTTTCGTATTCATTGCCCGGCCTACCTCGTTTCTGACCACCTTAAACCTCGCCCACCACCCGCTTCCTCTTCCAAAACCGCTGATGCTGACAAACAATCTGAAACCCCACCGGCCGCTGACTTGTGGGAACGTCTAGATGCCATAGTCCTTCAATGGATCTATGGCACTATCTCCACGGGCCTCCTAAAAACCGTTATCAAAAACAAAACCACCGCATACGACGCCTGGAAAGCCATTGAATCCCTATTCCAAGATAACAAAGCCACCCGCCACCTTCATCTCAAACAGAAATTTGCTACCACTCGGTTGGAAAGCTTCCCCAACATGAGCGCTTATTGTCAAGAACTCAAGGTATTGTCGGATCAACTCTCCAATGTTGATGCAGCCATAGACGAACAAGACCTTGTCTCCAAACCCTTTCTGGCCTTACTGAGCAATACGAAACCGTGGCTACCATTCTGCAAATCACCAAGCCATTGCCATCCTTCTTTGAAGTTCGTTCCCAGCTATGTATGAACGAAACTACGAAAGCCAATCAAGCCCTCCACTCTGCTTCCCAGGCCGCCACGGCGCTGCATACCCAAAGCCGATCGGCTTCCTCCTCGGCCACTCCTTCCCCGCCCACTGTTGACACCCGTTCGGACTACACATGGGGCCGTGGCCGTTCCCGCGGACGTGGCCGCGGCAGATCGAACTCTTCTCAGCCTACCGGTCGCACCAGGTCTTCATACTCGACCCCAGCCCAACACCCTTATATTGTTTTCCCCAATAACTGGACTAACAATCAGTGGGCCTCTCTTCTAAATCAGGCCCAGACTTACCCTTCACAACAAAACCCAATACCTCCCTGCCCATACTCGTCCACCCCTAAGCCCACAAATGGCCAAGGCATTCTTGGGCCGCGACCGGATCAGGCCCATATGGCCTCTTACAGCCTAACTCCTACAGACATCGCTCAGGCCCTCTACACTCTTTCTATGGGCCAGCACCCCGAACCAGTCGGCATTATGGACACAGGAGCAACATGACATATGCAACAACCAGGTAACCATTCTCCGTCTGTTTTTAATTCTTGCACTAACAAACACATTGTTGTAGGTAATGGTATGACCATCCCGGTACTCGGACAAGGCAATCAAACCCTACCACCACCCTTCCCACCGTTCAAATTAAACAACGTCCTATATGCTCCTAACCTTATTAATAATCTTATCTCTGTCCGTCGTCTAACGACTGACAATTTACTTTCCATAGAATTTGATCCTTTTGGTTTTCTTGTGAAGGATCTCAAGACCAAGGCACCTATCCTTCGATGCAATAGCTCGGGTGATCTCTACCCTCTCACCACAAACTTTATCAAGTCTCCTACTTTTCCCACCGCTCTCGCTGCTGTTACTCAAGAACGTTGGCATCAATGCCTTGGGCACCCTGGCACCAACCTTTTGCATTCATTAAAATCTTCTTCTTTTATTAATTTTGTTAAACCCACCAATACAATTTGTCAGTCATGTGTCTTTGGGAAAAGTGTCAAACTACCCTTTTATGATTCAACCAATAAAACTTCTTTGCCATTTGATATAATTCATAGTGATTTGTGGACATCCCCAGTGCTTAGCACCGGTGGACATCGTTATTATATCTTGTTTCTCGATGACTTTACCGATTTTCTTTGGACACATCCACTTGCTAATAAATCTAATGTTTATACCACCTTCACCCAATTCTATACCCTAATTCAAACCCAATTTGAACGAAAAATAAAGCAATTTCAATGCGACAATGGCACAGAATACACTAATAACAATTTCAAAAATTTTTGCCAACTCAATGGAATGCATTTTCGTTTCTCTTGTCCACACACTTCTTCGCAAAATGGTAAAGCGGAACGTCAAATCCGCACCATCAACAACATGGTCCGCACCCTATTAGCTCAAGCGTCTCTACCACCTTCTTTCTGGCACCATGCGCTGGAAACAGCCACCTACCTCCTCAATATCCTACCAAAGAAAAACCACAAATTTCTAACACCCACCACCCTTCTTTACAAAGCCTTACCCACATATGAGCACCTCCGCGTGTTTGGTTGCTTATGTTATCCTATCCTCCCCTCCACCACAATTCACAAACTTGCCAACCGCTCCCGACCTTGTGTTTTCCTCGGATACCCATCGAACCATCGCGGATATAAATGTTTTGATCTCACTACACATCAAACCTTTATTTCTCGACACGTCCATTTCGAGGAATCCATATACCCATTCTCCGTTCAACAACTGACCGCCCCCCACTCCTATGATTTTCTAGCGCCCTCCCTATCCCCACTGTTATGGGATCGCATTCAACCATCCCCTTCCGGCCCATCTTCCTCCAGCCCACACCCACCCCTTACTGCTCCGCCTTCCAGCCCACCTATGACTGGCCTAAACATACCCCCTCCTCCCTCCCATTCAGACGCCTTCCCCGTCTCCCCTACCCATTCGACCGGCCCATCCTCTCCAGGCCCAACCCCAAACCAACCCACTTCGAATTACTTCTTCCCTTCTCACTCGCAGCCAACCCCAACCCAACCCACTGCCACTACTCAACCTCAAGTTCAACCTTCCACCAACCAACCTTTCCGCACCATGCGCACCCGAGCCACGGACGGTATCACCAAACCGAAACTACCGTTCAACCTTAATACCACCACACTTATCCTAATTCCCAAAACCCCCCAGGTTGCCTTGTCCACACCGGAATGGTTCAATGCCATGACCAACGAGTTTAGTGCACTTATTAAGAACGAGACTTGGGAACTGGTGCCTCATCGTCCTGAAATGAATATTATACGTAGTATGTGGTTGTTCAAACATAAGTTTCGGTCCGATGGCACTTTAGAAAGGTACAAAGCGAGGTTGGTGTGTGATGGTCGCAGTCAACAGGTTGGCGTCGACTACGGTGAAACATTTAGTTCGGTCGTTAAACCCAACACTATCAGGACCGTTCTCACGTTGGCACTATCGCAGTCATGGCCAATTCATCAATTGGATGTGACAAATGCTTTTCTTCATGGGCACTTACAGGAGACGGTTTTCATGTATCAACCAATGGGGTTTCGTCATCGCGACTATCCGGATCATGTTTGTCGCTTGAAAAAGTCTCTTTACGGTCTCAAGCAGGCTCCGCGAGCTTGGTATCAAAGGTTCACCGACTTCGTTGTGCAACAAGGATTTTCTCAAAGCAAATCGGACAACTCCTTGTTTATTTACCAGCATGGTCGCGATGTTGCTTATCTTCTTCTTTATATCGACGACATCATCCTCATTACTTTGACTGACTCTCTCCGATAGAAGCTCATGTCTATTCTAGCCGGTGAATTCGCAATGAAAGATTTGGGTCCGCTAACATATTTTTTAGGCATCTCTGTCACTCCCATGGGCAACCGATTGTTCCTTCTCAACATGCTTATGCAAAAGATCTTATTCATCGGGCGGGCATGGACACTTGCAAACCCGCTGCAACACCTGTTGACACGCAAAGTAAGCTGAGCAGTGAACCCGGTCCTCTATTTGAAGATCCTACTACATTTCGCAGTCTTGCCGGTGCGCTGCAATATCTCACCTTCACAAGGTCGGATATTACATACGCTGTTCAACAAATATGTATGCATATGCACGCTCCTTGCCTTTCACACTGGAATGCTCTCAAACGCATCATTCGGTATCTCCAAGGCACTTCTGAGTTTGGTCTCCATCTCAGCTCTTCGTCTGCTCTGTCTATCCGTGCCTACACCGACGCTGATTGGGCTGGTTGCCCTGACACCCGCCGTTCCACCTCGGGTTATTGCGTCTATCTTGGCGATAACCTCGTCTCCTGGTCTTCTAAGCGATAGTCCCCGGTCTAGTGCCGAAGCCGAATATCGAGGCGTTGCAAATGTCGTTGCCGAGATCTGTTGGCTACGCAATCTTCTTCTTGAGCTATGTCACCCGCTTTCTAAAGCTTCTCTAGTCTACTGTGACAACATCAGCGCCATCTATTTATCCGGAAACCCCGTGCAACATCAACGTACAAAACACATTGAATTAGATATACACTTTGTTCGCGAGCACGTTCAGGAGGGGTTGGTTCGCATTCTACATGTTCCGTCTCGCTTCCAAGTTGCTGACATTTTCACCAAAGGCCTTCCTCGGATTCTTTTTGACGATTTTCGATCCAGTCTAAGCATCCGTCCTCCTCCCGCTTCGACTGCGGGGGTGTAATAGAGCCCGTATATTTATGGAACCGATTTATGCTAATATTGTAATAGCTTAGCTGTATATATCATCTCCAAATATAGGAGATTTGCTTGTACCTTTATATACTCGGTTTATTGTAATGAAAGTGAAATTGCAATTATACTCTTCTACATTAGGAAATTCATATTTCACATACATTGTATGATCTAGGGTTTAAATGTTCATCGATACAAGTTGAGATTTCATTTAGATTAGTCATGTTCTTATTCAATTGTTGATTTTTATCACAAGTTTGATGGATTCCTAATGTCAAACTTGTTAATCCAACGGATTGGATCGATCAGGTGGATCTATAAGTGGTATTAGAGCTAGTACCCAAATTTGGGAGTTTGATCTTCTTCAAAATCGTCGTTATTCAATTAGTTTGATTCCATTTGGTAAATTAGCTTTAACTACTTGATGTACAATTGAATTTGGTGAAGAAATTCATGTTTGAAATTCAATTTGTTCATATTTGGGCGTTTCATGAATCTATGAAAATCAAAAAAACCGGTGCAAAGGTGATTCAAAGTTAGAAATTATTATCCTATCTATTAAAAGTGAAAGGATTTAAACAGTGGATTGCATGTGTGTCGTCTTGCTGTTGGTTGATTTAAAAGTGAAAGGATTTAAACAGTGTATTGTATGTGTGTCGTCTTGCTGTTGGTTGATTTTTTTGGGGAGGTCAGTTACGTGTGTCTTCCTTTGTACGGTTTTTAAACATGTCATTTTATTGCCACACCCCTAAAATCTTATTTTCACACCTTTTTCACACCCTTTTTAAATGCTTGGCGCTCATCTCCTAAACACGCCATTGCTATAATTTTTTTATATTTGTTTAAACCGACCCTTTGTAATGAGCGACCGTCGTGTTTATCAATATGTAGTGTAAATTTTGTTCGAATAATTTGGCATTCGTATACAACAACGCAACTTTTCTATGACTTTGGAATATACCTTCGCCACGTGGTTTTTTTATCGTCACGCTCGCGATTTGCTTATTTTTATTTATGTTTCAAACCCTTCATGAAACACGGATGATAACCCATTAGTTTGTCATTAGGTCGTGTTCAGTGGCGAAGCTTGAAAATTTCCATTGGGGGGTCGAAAGTCATCGGACCTAAAAAAAATTTCTATCGCTTTGTTTCGAGGTGATATGTTCGTGTCGGACGTCGGTGATTCGATTCGGGTCGGGTCAAACATTAATATCAAATAAAAAACATTTTCAAACATTAAAAAGTAAACATTGTTTAACAAACAACTGAACAAAGATACCAAAACATTAAAAAGGAGAGGAAGGTGGGTACCCGGTTCACCTGGATGAAGAATTATAGTTATGCCCGTCTTCCTTTAAGGTTTTTGACGTCTAATCTCATAGTTTTCATCATCAATTTCCCTTCCTTGTTCTTCATTTGTTCTTTTGAAAAAAGAAGTTATAGTTTTATTCTTCCCCATAACATAATCTAATAACAAGTAAACAAATCACCCCAAATTTCAAGTTAACAAAAAGATTCAACAAGTTTAGGGCAAAAATTCGGCCCCAATTTCACCCCAAATTTCAACCAAAATCACATATATTACAGCCCTAAATTAAACCTAAAAATTAAAAACACATACCTTATGAAGATTTAAGAAGAATTCATCGAAATCCATCGGATATTGAAGCGCAGCAGCTGCTAGCACATCGATTTTGGGTGTGGTCGACTGATCATATCCTCTAACAAGCATAGCATTTGGTGTCTGGTCGTATCCAACAAGCAGCGATTTTGGGTTTTTTTAGTAATAGGGTGGGCTGGGCTTTGCATAATTGTATTAATTAGGGGACTGGGGGTGGTCCATGATGGCCCGTCCATCACGAGTGATGAACATGGGAACACCGCCGCCACCTATGAGTTCCACACGTGAAATTTAAAATGCGCGGAAATCTTCACACGTTGTAATGTTGCAAAATTTGAACGTTGGGCTGCTTTTTTGACCGTTTTTTAACGGTAAACTTTAATAAAAAAAACCTTTAATCCTTTTATATATATATATATCTCCATTTTTAACCATTTCACCCACACCATCTACATCTTTCTCAAATGGAGTTTCCTACGGATTCGACATTTCCGATGGACAGCGATAGCGATCCTAGTTCTTCCGACAATGAGACGCTTAAATATTTTGTGTCGGTGTATAACGAACTTGATACTAGTCCGTCCCGCCCAAAGAGGAAGATGGTAGATCGTGATCGTATACATGCCAACGAAGTGTTAATGAACGATTATTTTGTGGAAAATCCGCTCTACAATGCCGAAACGTTTAGAGATCGGTTTCGTTTACCAAAAGAATTATTTTTAAAGATTGTTAGAGACATCGAAGCAAGCGAGGAATGGTTTCAAGAAGGTTACGATGTGAGGGGCAAACCAAGTTTCACGGCGATACAAAAATGCATGTCCGCCATTCGCCAACTAGCGACAGGTAACCCTCCCGATCAATTTGATGAATACCTAGCTATGGCATCCAGAACTTCCCGTGAATGTCTGCAATTTTTTTGCAACGCGGTCATTAAGTTGTATGGTAAAGAGTTTTTACGTAAACCAACGAGACACGACATCTCACGTATTTACGCCGCACATGAGGCTAGATGGCATTTTCCAGGGATGTTCGGTAGCATCGATTGTACACATATCGAGTGGAAAAATTGTCCAAGAGAGTTGCGAGGGGCGTATGTTAGGGGTGACATCAAAAGACCAACCATCATACTAGAAGCAGTGGCGTTGAATGATTTATGGATTTGGCATTCATATTTCGGTGTTCCAGGTTCAAACAATGACATCAATCTGTTGCACACGTCCCCGTTGTTTCAAACCATAACGGATGGTACCGCACCCTTCTGTCCATTCTAAGTTAACGGACGATATTACAGACGAGGCTTTTTTCTTGTGGATGGTATCTACCCATCATAGTCTGTTTTTGTGAAAGCTCCTTCATTTCCTTTCGAGGCTAAAGAAATCGTGTTCAAAAAATTGCAAGAATCGGCAAGAAAAGATGAGGGCTTTTGGTGTTTTAAAGGGTAGATGGGGTATACTACGCCGATCGGTTCGTGCGATGAACAAGAAATCAATACATAGCATAGTATATGCATGTATCATATTGCACAATATGATAATCAAAGAAAACGGACGTGCAATATCTCCGGATTGGGTGCCGGATCCTCCTACACAAGTTCAAGTTCCAGAAAATATCCAACAAGACTTTCGTGATGAAGAAACTCACTTTCGGTTGAGATACAATTTAATCGAACTAGTAGGTTCTTTAGGTTTGGAGTTTCATGAGTCGGACGAGGAGTAGAGTTTTTTTACTATTTTTTCTTAAATTGTAGCCTAAAATATTTCTAGTATGTTAAATTGAACTAGTATGTTTTAATTTTAATGAAATTTATAATTTTAGTGTTTTATTGTTAATTTCTAATTTAAAAAAAAAATTAAAAATTTGTGAGTGATGGAGTTCCATCACTAGTGATAACCGCCGCCACTAAAAAATGCTTGTGACTGATAGAATAGTGGTTGATGACATGGCGGAACTTGATTGGATGTTTGTGAGTGATGTAATTTTTGCAAGTGATACCACCCCACCCCCTTAGGGAATTGAGCTATCTAGTATCTAATTATTTGGGCTATAACTATTACTATATATTAATAAACGAATTGAAATAAATAGTGATTTTAATATTATAATAATATATAGTTTTTTAATACTTTTATTATTTTAATATTTATTACTAATAATAGTTATTTTCTTTACTTTTTAACTTATATCAGGGGTTGGGATAAACTTGGTGTCAACCGGTATCAAACCAGTACTGGTATCGAAAATACCGGTACGGTCATGTTCGGTATCAGTACATGAAGGTAAAAACCGACACTAATACAGAAAACGCTAAAAGTTGGTGCCGAATTGATATTGGAAATCTTTTGGTTCGGGAAATTCAGTGTTGCTACCCGGTACCATCGGCTCATCCCTGATCACGGTTACCGTACGAACAACGGTATTGTACAACTTTTTTTTGTTGATTTTTCTTCAATTTTTAATTTTTTCTTTTTTTAGTTTCAGGGGTAGGGATGAGCTCGGTGCCAACCGATACAGAATCGGTACTGATACCGAAAATACCGGTTACGGTACCGGTATATGAAGGTAAAAAACGGTAGTGAACCGGTAGCAGGAACGCCAAAAGTAGGTAGTTTGGTACCGAATTGGTACTTAAGATCTTTCGCTTCGGCAAATTTGATAACGGTACCCAGAACAATTTGCTCATCTGTGATCACGAGTTTCATACGAACAACATCGTTGTCATACAACGTTTTTGGTTGATTTTCTTTCGGTTATCTTTTAGTGTTTTTTTCTACATTTTCTTTTTATTCTTGTCAGCAGTTCCGTTCGCAACATGCTCATAGTGATTTTAAAACACATGTAAACACAGACTAAATAACAAAAGAAATTTGCCGCAACGCGGCGAACTTCTTTAAACCTAGTTGTATTAGTTAGGGAATTGGGCTATCTAGATACAATATTTGGGCCAAATATAATTATTGGGCAATATAATATTCTGAGGGTCGAAAACGAATATACCTAATTTTTTTTTAAAAAGCCGAGGGTCGAAAATGAATATACCTAAAAATTTCTATACGAAACGTAGATAAATAACACTACTGAACGAAAAACCTTAATAGTTGCGCCCCTAATCATGTTCATAAATTTCATGATCAGGAGTCAAAATTGGTGTTCAATTTGAAGTGAGTCTCAATCGGTGTCGATAGGGAAACAAGATCAGATGAAATAAATTCAATGTACTTTACAAACATCATTGGAATCGATGAAAGGATATTATTGGAATCGATGAAAGGATATTTATTATTCATATTCAAACTATGATGGTGTAAATAGTCCAAAATGTTCAACATTCAATGTGGCTTAATTCTTTCTTGACATCCGTAAAACTTAATTCTTTGGTAACACCATATAACTCTTTTTAGTGTCGCTATAGCCTAGTGGTATCTTGGGGGTGAGATAAGACTTTGGACCAATAGGTCCTGGGTTCGATTCTCACAAGGAAGTTTTTCCAATATTTATTGGGTTTCCTCCTAAATTGGTGTATAGGCATTATGCCTAGTGGAGATGGATATGATCGGGTGGTTCCGCTGGTGGCACGATGATACTCCAGTGGTCCGTCAGTAATCCAAATTTGCCGTTCAAAAAAAAAAAGTGTGGCTATGTTTTTTTTAACGGAAAATCACTTTATATATATATACATATATATATATATATATATATATATATATATATATATATATATATATATATATATATATATATATCGGTAAAATCAAATAAAAAGTTTATTTTGCTTAAGTATGATGAGAAGGAATCTTAACTATTCATTTTTCAAATTAATGGTCAAGATGAAAGTGTAGGAGAAAGGAGGAGTGCAAGGGTATCTTGGAAAAATCCTATTTATAGACTTTCTCTCTCTACATGCAAGGCACATGCATATTCCACCCTCATTTTTTAAACGTTCATAACTTTTTTATACGACATTATTTTTTTCATAAAAATTTCACCGTAAAATCGAGTGTCTTTTTATCTTTAATTTGAGTACCATATTGCTATATAAAATATGAAGACTAAAAAAACACACTAAAATGTGTTTTATTTCTATGTTGTATAAATTTTTTTGTGCTGGATTTTTGTACTATATTTTTGTGCTAAATTTTTTTGTCTTAATTTTTTTTTTCTTAATTTTTTGTGCTGGATTTTTTTGTACTACATTTTTTTGCTGAATTTTTTCGTGCTAGATTTTTTTTGTACTACATTTTCTGTGCTATATTTTTTTGTACTACATTTTTTGTGCTAGATTGTTTTGTACTAGATTTTTGTGCTATATTTTTTTGTACTAGATTCTTTTTATTGTATTTCTAAAAAATAAAAGGGTTGGCACATGTCATTTTCACTCATATTTATGAGACCATGTGTAGTGGTAATGTGTTATAATGCCCCCACCATGGGGCATTATCCGACACGTGGCGTCCTAGTCAGCGATGGGGCATTATAACAAAAGTGGTGTAGTGGGAGTAATGCCTAAAATCACGCCCCCTTCCGATCATTAAAAAAAAAAAAGCAAATTGATGGAAAGTTGTTAGACTTTGGACACATGCAAAAAAAAGGCAAATGGTGATTGGGTAGTCAATCTTTCCACACATGCAAAGGTGGGGTTCTCAATACTTGTCAGAACATGCTCATCACTGATTGGTTTGGCAAATATCAACATAGCGTTTTAATTATAACGCGAAACCCATTTTTTTTCAAAAAACACGCCTTAAAACGCCCCATGTAATGGGGATGGGGGCGTTTTGGGGCGTTATTTTTCAATTTTTTTTTAAAAATCACGCCCCACTACGGGTGGTCTGAGAACCAAAATGCCCTCCATTCCTACTTATTAGATGTGCCACATGTCATCATCACAATCCTTCTTAGACTATTTAGGCAAAGTCCACTTTTTAGTGGATCCTTCCCCTATATATATATATATATTATATAAAGAACCAGTAAGAAACTGGGAGACAAACACAACAAAACCAGAAAAACAACAACAAAAGAAAAACAGACAAAACTACAAAGTGTGGCTATGTGATAAACCGTAATAAAGTGTTAGAAGGGGTTAGGGTGGAGAGAGTGGTCACCAAATGATAAGTGGTAAACTTACTACTTAGCCAATAATATCATGTCATGTCAAGTCCTTACTCCACTCCCTATTTTCCACTCAAACACTAGCAATGGTCAAACACCCACTCTTTTTTTAACACATATTTTTTTTATTTCTAGAACAATCACTCAACACTCGGTGAGTAGTCACCACCCAATCACTCCCCACGCGGCAAACTCCCCTCCCCGTTCCACTCACTGAACCCACTTCGCCGACCCTTATGGAGGGAGAGGGGGGGGGGGAGAGGATGTTA
Organism: Helianthus annuus; assembly: GCF_002127325.2. Taxonomy (NCBI): domain Eukaryota; kingdom Viridiplantae; phylum Streptophyta; class Magnoliopsida; order Asterales; family Asteraceae; genus Helianthus; species Helianthus annuus. The sequence goes on from NC_035439.2 coordinate 79,772,029, forward strand.
TAGCAGTATGATGGGTAATGGTAACACCAAATATCATCATTACTTGATTATTAATATTTTTATTATTTTGCATTTAATCTCTAAATTTATAAAATTTAAAAACAAATAAAATTTTTTTATTTTAAAAAGATACATTAATTTAAAAGACATTACAATAAAATATATTAAAGAGTACTCGTCTTCATCGCCATCTTCGTCTTCTTCTTCTTTGTTATCTCCGTCATCCAAACCTTCGTTTTCAAAGACTCCAACTTCGAAATCTTCCTCTTTTTCTTCTTCGGAGTCCTCTTGGTCGTCGCTGTCGTGTCTAATGGGGCGAATCACTGATGTGCTAAAAAGTAGTTTAATAAAATTAACTAAATTAACCTAATTCTAGACTCTAAGTAATACTCTAGACTCACTAAGACACACTAAACTACTAACCGGCAAGTGTACCGATCGACTCTAGTATAGCTACTGTAAGTCCGGATATCGAACCCACGAGACTCTATTGAATTACGCTAATGACTCTACTTAGACTAGACTGACACAGACTGAACTATTTTGTTTGTTTAATGGGGGGTTGAAAAATCCTAAGAAAGCAATTAAACTAATTTAATTAACTAAATTAACTAGAACGAATTACTGTGGGCTTTTACTCAGACGGTGGAAATACTACCTAGAGTCGAATCCTGGTTGCTTTTAGTTATGGATTTTATTTGAAGATTGATTATTATGGACCGGGATTGTAAGGTTCTAAACCTCTCGAGTTACCAACTAAGCCTCCTAACCCTTCTCAAGAGTACATTAGGGCACTCTAAAGGTTGTTATAATCACTGGTAAATTAGACTCCTTGTCAGGACCTCTAATGATTTATGAAAGTACCCTACAAGACTCTCTCCGTTTCGGGACTCAAGTCAAGGATAAATTTGGGTTCTTAACTAGACTTGTTAGACAACAGCTAATAGGTTAACTTCCTAAGAAGAACCCACCTTACGGTTTAATCGCTTAGACCTAACAATAACCTCGCACCTTTCAGCTATTGAGAGTTAGTAGAACACTTGATTTTATAAGATTACCGAATATTGCTTTTAAGGTCGATTACGTATTCAACCCTAAAGATTCACAATTTATTATGTGATATAGACACACACCAAAATCTAGAACCTAACACAACTCTATTATGTGATAAAGACCGTCACCAAGAATTATGTAAAGCAATAAACAATACTCAAACACAATCAAGCATGCATACACATCTAGCTAATAATCAAATTGCCTACAATACATAAATAAATCCATAAATATCATAAATTCATAATAAAGATCCAAACTTTATGCAACCATTCATCTTGTCTAGGTAGTTAAAGAAATCTAGCCAATCCAAATCATTGAAACAAGCATAAACGAAGTATTTTTAAAGAAACAAAACATAGTCGAAGAATAAGAAACACAAGTGAAAACACCCGGATGTTAAGGAGACGACCCGAATGATTCTCTAAACTTCCAACCTTCAACCAACAGCTTCGAATGCTTAAAAACGCTCCAAACACAGCTCCAAGTTCGCCTCAAAGTTTGTTAATTTGTAAGTTAGGGTTTTTTTGATTGTTTAACATGTTTATATATAATTTCTAGCTCAAACCCCTTGTCCAGCTCGAAGAAATCTGACGACAATACTCTCTGGTGGGGCGCGAGAGAGATGTGATGCTGGATCGCGGGCCGCCACCGCCTGAACAATGTCTTCAAAACTTTTAGGTCTCTCGCCACCCGCGAGAGACTCTGTTTTCTTTATCGCGGGGCGCCAGAAAGCCTTTTTCCAGTTTTTCAATTCCGTTTCAGCACCCGAGCTCTCCAACACGTTCCAGGACTTGACTTTTCCATGTTTTAACTTGTTTTATACATTTTCCAGCAGTTTCAAACGCAAAGACCTGCAAAACGTAATTGGATCAAAAGCACGCAAATTCTAACAAAAACTAAACTATAACTAACGGAAACTATATAAACTATACACGAATAAAGGATGTATTTTACAATACATCAATCACCCATGCATGCTCGACTAAATTCGCCTTTAACACGTTATGTAAGTCCCTGGAACGCAATAGTTGACCGTTTAATATTCTCTCCTGCATTGTTGCTTGTGTTCCTTCAGCATCTTCCGGAAAATAATTTTGGCATATTGCTTTTCCTTCGTCTTCTAAAATCATATTATGCATTATGATACAAGCATACATCACCATTCTAATTCTTTCTTTATCACACATACGACAAGGATTTCTAATAAAATGTCATCATTGTTGAAGAACCCAAAACACCTCTTGTAGTTTCTTAAAATATTGTCTTTTCATATTGAGCGTTTCAGAAAACGTTTTCACTATATTTGAATACTTCGGTTATGTACCATCGCCCAAATGGTATCCATGCTCATAGTCATTCCCATTTGCATGAAATCCGGCTTTCGGTATCGTACCCGAAATGTAACCCTCTAACAATGGTGAAAACTCGAAAGTATTAATGTCGTTCGTACACTCGAAAGTTTTGACCGAATTTAATGTTGTTACGAAACCCAGTACAAGAGAACCAAGAACAAAGTACAATTTTCAATGGTATAGAAATTACCTAGTAATAATCATATTGCCATATACAAAACTCTTTTGCCACAAGTTTCATAATCAAGATAATGTATTCCAATACTAAACTCTTTTTGCCATTTATTTGTTTCAAAGAGTCTATTTTCAATTGACAACTCTTGTAGTTATTAAAGTATTGCAATACCAAACCTTTTGTCATTAATTTAGCTAACAAAAAAATAGGATCGCATCCGGGCCTTAGACTTCTTTAAACAAAATACAATTTCATGTATTCTTTGTATTGTAAAACAATGTTAACATAATGAAACAATTTAGTACCAGTTGTTGTGAGCAATTTGTAATGTGACTCCCCGATGTTTTCGCCGCGTGTTGTTGTATTACGCGATTAGGGTGTTACAACATACATTAAAAAACAAACAGTTTTCTTCTTGCAGACTGCAAAGGTTTGGTCCACACCTCTTCTTCTACAGATATCTGCAGATGTGGCCCGCAGATTACAAACATTTTACTTCTTAAAAAACAAATTGCACCCTCGTGAAAGTTGGGTTACTTAAAAAGAGCACACATTTTAAACTGACATTTGGAAAAGTTGGTACCTATTGGGTAAATGTTTTCCCTAATTAGTAATATAATTATATTTGAATAATCATCTCTATACATGGTTTGGTCGGTTTGGTTTAAACTTTAGGTTTTGGATCTCGGTAGGGGTGAGCAAATTAACCACCATAACCGATAACCGAACCATAACCGACATAACCGAACCACTAATAACCGATAACCAATATAACCAATGGTTATGGTTATGAAACTTTGTATAACCGCTCAGTCGGTTATGGTTATGAAGCTTTGGTTAACCGATATAACCGAAACCGAACCGAACTTGTGATGTTAACTTTACATAATGGATTTGTGTTTTACAAAACCATATAGAGGGTTTTTAGTAAGATAAAAATATGTTAGTAACAAAATGATCTTGATGTAGATGTGATTTATTTGATAAAGAACTAAGGTGTTATGACCATAATTGTTTTTGTTTGAGAATTACCTTATTAAAAAGAACCCTAAATCGGTAGTTTAACCAAAAAGTTTAGTCTCCGTTATCTTATAAAATAGGCTCAAGCTAAGTTCAAATCGTGCACAACCCTATTTATTTCAAACCTTGCTTGGTTACTTAACCGAAATTAATCAAAACCGAACCATAACCGATTAACCGTAACCGAAGTTTGGTTATGGTTATGGTTATGGTTAATAGTAAAAACCGAACCAAACCGACCCATGCACACTCCTAGGTCTCGGATCGTCAAAAAACGGTTTGGCTTGGAGTTTTGAACAGACTGAACCCTTTTTTTTCAAAATCATTTGTGTAATAATTTTTAAAAATGATGGTTTATTACTTATTAGCATTGTTGTTATGCACAATAAACCATACCGTTTGATTTGGTCTCGGAAGAAGATTAAACTCGCATCAGCTAGTAGCGTTCAAAACTAGAAGTATCGAAACCCCAAGACACACGGTTAAGATATTATAACGCTATGGAATGATATTATGATTATTATCAACTACTGTAAAAAGGATTGCATGCAAATTGGCTTGCATATTATGTTTATAACGCGCTATCTATCGAATATATGATTGGCATGCATACTATGTTCATGATCAAGCCCATGTCCTTTTCTTGTTCTCGCGCTCTTGATTTGGACCACTCGGTCTACTATGGTTATCCGGTCTCTGACCTGCTGGTACTGGTTTAGCCATTCTTGCCGGACCCTTGTGGTGTGGTCTAGGTGGGTCTGACCTCCTTGACTTACTCTCATTGTTATCAACGTTCTCTACTTCACTATTTCTCGACAACCTCTTTCTTGTCACTCCTACGCTACCAAGAGAGTCATTTTTCTTTGACCGGTTATATCCAGCAGCCACTTGGCGGTTCATTAGATTTGAACTCCTTAAAACATGTTGTTCGACCTCTTTTATGAACTTGTTGTCTCTTGAACCGTCGTTATGTTTGGGGTCCTCATGGGAATATGACTTCATGGAACTAGAGGAATCTTCAACTGTCGAATTTATAGACATTCGCCTTTCTTTCTCTTTAAGCTTCTCCTCAAGCTCATTAATCTGTATTTTCAGAAATACTTGGACTCTTAGCATAATAAGAAACAAAAAAAAAAAAATAATAACAGGTAAATAAATAAAAGGGTTGAAAAAAAGCATGACCTTTTGATGGAGTGAGGTTGAATCGGAATCTTGTTCTTGTTCTTTTAGTTTCCTTTCAAGTTCCTCAATCTGAATTGATATAAATTGTAAATAGTTTAGTAAGATTGTGGAGTTATAATATATATGAATGAACATAAGCTATGGTTAAATTGTTATGACCTTGTTTTGAAGGGTCAAAGTGTAGGACTTTGACTCTTTGACCTGCTCTTTCAGTTTGTCTTCAAGATCCCTGACCTGTTTTCAAAACTCCAAGTTTTAGTAGGACTTTTTAATCTATCAAATTCATATATTCAAGAAAAATTCATACCTTCTGTTGGTGTGTTATAGCTCTCAACTGTTCTTCTTCCGTAAGCTTGTTCTCGAGCTCCTTGACCTTTTATTATATCATTTAAATATGTTTTCAGTAGGATTGTAATTAGGGGTGTACATGGTCTGGTTCAGCTGGTTTTGACGAAAATTTGGGCCAAATTGTACGATTTTGAGAAAATGGCAAACAAATCGAACGGGCTGGTTGGTTCGCTCGGCCAAAGAGGTTCAGTTTGGTGGTTTGAACCGGTTCTTTTATTTATTTATTCTTTAAAATTGTTAGTTTGTATTAAGTTTTTGAAAACGATAAAGATGGTTTATGAATATCATACATTTGCATAAAATATATATTCCAAAAAAAAAAATATATTAGAGGTAGACGGCCGGTTCCAAGTTCCGATTGGCGAACTGAACCACTAAAAACATCGTTTTCAAACCGTAAGTCGTGCCCAAACCGGACAATTTGCTTCAGTTTGGAAGGTCCAGTTGGTTTCTAACGGTTTATGAACACCACACCTACATACGACAATCATATTGAACACAAATGATGAAAATTACTACCTTTTGTTGAAGCCCATTGTTAGATTCCTCTTTCGCCCTCAACTTATCCGAAAGAACCGAAACTTGTTTCTCTAACTGGGAGTGTAATCCTTTTTCGAATTCAATCCGGCTCTCAAGCTCTTTAATCTTCTCCATATGGTTTTTATGTACTTGATCTTTACCTTTGATCTTGCCTTCCACATTCTGTAAACTCTCTTCTAACTTCCTCAACGACTCATCTTTTAAACGCAATTCTTGCTTTGCTTTATCAAGCTTCATGTTACCAGTCAACCAAAGTCAAATACTACTTCAAGAGAACTTATAATAATAATAATAGAGTAAAGTACACAGATGGTGCATGTGGTTTACTAAATAATGCGTTACAAAGTGCAAACACCACAGGGACCATTCGTGTACTTCTGGAAAGCTAAGGACCAAATCCAAAATTTTGATAAATCCCTTGTACTTTACTCATAATAATATAAATAAATAACATGTCACACATACCATCATTTTCATTTTCTGTAGTTCGCCTGTATCGATTTGCTTTCTAGCGGGACCCAACTCGACCCCTCTAACTCTCGTTGCAAAGTTTAATGAACTTAAAGTCTCACTTAAGTCACGTTCCGATGGACTAATTTGCACAAACATTAACGTTTTCGAGTCACCACCTAAAAGAAATAACAAAGCAACATACTTTAATATTTTCTAACAAAAATATGCACAAATAGGTACCAACAATTAAATGTACCTAATGAATCTTGTAGTAAATGTGTGAGCTTTGAGTTCCGGTATGGGATGTGACTGCTTTTATTTGCTAAAGCAGATACTACATCACCGAGAGCGGAAAGAGATCGGTTTATATTTTGGGCCTCCTTGAGGCGATCGCCTTGAGCGTCTGTCTTTGCAAGCCTCTCGCTTCCGGCTAAATCCACAAGCCATAGCTTGCTCTTTGTGCACTCGCCGTTTAACAAATTCTTTGCTCTTACTATAATACATAGCATACTAGAAAAACATAAAAGGAAAAAAAAAACAAGATAAATAAACTATAATAAGACAAATTATATTATATGATAAATGTAGATAGCGGGTGAGCAAGCTGGGTAACTAACGGGTCAAAACAAATTCAGGTTGGGTAATGGTTTAAAACAGACTCGGGTTGACCAGTCGGGTCAATTCAAAGCCGTTTTTGTGCAGTTTTGGCTTTTCAGATGAATAATTAATGTGTCAAATATGATAATAATAAGTTTTTTTTTTTTTTTTTTTGTGAAATGGTTTAGGATGTTACAAAAATAAACTTTTTAGTGACTTTTGACTTATAATCTCTTTCAATATTCATGATATACCCATTTGACCCATTTGAAATAAACATAAACCAAATCGACCCGTTTAGGATACTGTACTTTATCCTAATCACATTTGTTAAAAGTAGAAAATTTTTCCGTTCAAAAAAAGGTAGATTTTTTTTTTTTTAAATTTACCAATGAGAGCGGCTGCTATGTTCATTCACATTATTTGACCCCACAGCACGAGCGCTGCTTCCGGCTTGCAATACATTCCAAACTTCTTGTATGTTTTCAACTTTTGCTTCAACTAGCCCCGGAATACTGTGAAGCCCCCCTTCACCAGCTTGCTTTATTTCCAACCTAAATTTCCAAAAAAAATATATATTATATATCTTAGTTCATGAAGCTAAGTGATTATGATTAAATAGATATTTACTTCTTGGAGGTTGACGACGATGATGATGTTGTTAGCAGATCCCTTATTTGTTCATTGTACACTTCAAGCACGCTAACGGATATGTCATATGTGAAAGTGTCATTTCTTTCTTTTGCAATTTTGAACAACTCCTCGAGTGTTTGGTAGTTAACCCCTCGGTTTCCCTCTGTACCCTCCATCGTAAACGTCTTCCCCGTCCCCGTTTGTCCGTACACAAATATGCATACATTGTAGCCATCCAAAACCGACGTTACCAATGGTGACGCTTGGGCAAAAACATCAACTGTGTATAATAACAAACGGATAATTAGAACATAGTTTATACAATTAAAATATTAAATTCAGTTAAGAAAATACTGATTATTATTATTATTATTATTATTATTATTATTATTATTATTATTATTATTATTATTATTATTATTATAAATAGTAAAAGGCATCTATGCTACACTCACAAAATACTACTATTCATCACTTTATCCAACCATATCTTGCCACATAACTACTTCCTTCTTTCTTTTATCTTTTTATATACAAAACTATTTTGTCTGTTTGTTACATTTTCATTTATACCCCTAAACTTTACTAAAATTCTCATGCAGCCCTCAAATTTCAATAAAATTACTTTTTTTCCTTTGATGACTACATCGAGCGTCAGTACTGTGTTGATGCCGCAAACGCGCGGGGTAAAATTTCTCAGTAACTAATAAAAAAGAAACCTTGATTGTCAATAGGTGTGAAGACTCTATCAAATCTGAACGTCTTTTTGACGGAACTGCTATTTAAAATCCCAAGTTCACCATTAGATGCTGCATCGAAGTCTACAACCGTTGAGCACCCGGTTGAAGATTCTGCTTTGCTTAGTGGACGACAACGACAAAATACCCTTATATTTCCTGAAAATTACAGGTAGTAACAATAAATATGCAATGATATAATGTTTGGATAATTAATTGTTATGTAAATAAAAATTAGCAGACCTTTTGCATCCTCAACTTGATTATGAAGCTTTCTTCTCTTTGCTTGTTCTTCATTGTACTTCATTTTTAGATCTTCACACTGTGCAACTGCAAGTTGATAATCAATAAAAAAATTAACTAAAAGGACTAAACGGGCCAAGAAAAAAACGCGTTCTTGAACAAAAGAAATATCTTTTTCAGAGATTTACCTAATGCTTGAACTGCAGAAACCATATTATTTAGATCGGGAACTGAGTTAGCACATTGGTGCGCCTGAAGAGCGAGCTGGGAGTGGTCTTGTTTCAAAACCTAAGTATGGAGCCATGTTAAACAAACATAAAACATAATCTGAGTAGAATGTTAATAATACTTGTCTTAATCAGTAGGTGGAGACGATGGCAGTGACGGTGATGGTGCCCAGGGGTGCAAGCGAGCTGAGCAGCTCACGAGAGCAGCTCGAGAAAAAGCTCGAAACGAGCCGAGCCTCATTTATTTATCGAGCCCGAGCTTGGCATGTTAAGCTCGTCAGACTCGTCGAGCCTTAGTGTAATATTAGTTTTTATAATATTTTATAACATTTACCCCTTATTTAAAGTTGTCTTGTAAACGAGCCGAGCCGAACTTATTTAAGTTAACGAGCCGAGCCCGAACCTAAAAATAAGCTTGTTTAGTAAACGAGCCCGAGCTTCACTTATCGAGCTCGAGAGCCTAAACGACTCTATTATTTATATTATTTTATTAATATATTAATTAATATTGTTAATATATTAAACCAGCCAACCCCGAGTCGAGCTCGAGCTTGAGAAACTACCAAGAGCCAAGCTCAAGCTTTGAAAACAAAGCTCAAACCAAGCCGCGCTCGAGATCGAGCTCTGATAAGTTAATTGAGCTCGAGCCTCGTCGAGCTCAGGCACGGCTCGTTTGCATCCCTAGTGGAGGTCACCCATTTGCACTCGTTTTAGTTTAGCAAGTCTATAATAGTGACCCATTTTGACTAGGGGTGGCAATCGTGTCGAGTTGATGGGTTGGCGGGTTGACGGGTTACGGGTTGGTGGGTTGAAATGTTCAACCCGAACCCGACCCATATTATTATTCAGGTCAAAGATTTCAACCCTAACCCGACCCATATTAATTCGGGTCAACCCGACCCGTTTAACCCATATTTTTAAATGAGTGATATAAGTTGACGATTTATAAACGAGTTGTTCGGTTTTAAGCGGGTTATCGATGACATGTTTAATGATGAGTATGAGTATGATAAATAAATAATATAATGTGTTAAAATTAATATTATTATAACTAACCATGTAAAATAGAAACCGAAAAAACAAAAACAAAAATATAAAAGATTTTTTATCTAAATCGTTAAACGGGTTAATGGGTCAACCCGTTTTTATACGAGTCAACCCGAACCCGACCCGTTTTTAATACGGGTCAACCCGAAACGGGTCGTGTTAGTCGACCCAAACCTGTTTTTTTCGTGTCGGGTTAACGGGTTGTGTCAAGAATTGCCGCCCCTAATTTTGACCATTGTAATTTGTGTAGACCAAATTGACCTATTGTATCAAATTAGTAGACCCAAATGAACTCCTAAGCAGTGTTTACCCAAATCAACCCGTTTCTTGAAGAGCGGGTCACAAACGACCAGTCTATCAATTTAGCAGACCTAAATGAACCCATAAGCTAAACTTTTTTTACCCCAATCAACCCGTTTCTTGAAGAACGGGTCAAAACTGACAATTGTATCAATTACCATTATTCTATGTGATAATTCCTTGACGGCAGCAACCCAAACTTTCTTGTCATGTTCATATCTACTTGATATGTTCGTAAGCATCTCGGATTGTTTCTCCATCTTTCGGTCTAATAAAAAAAATTACGAATTTTTAAGAGAAGTGTTACTAAGACATATATAAATATTTTCTAGAACCGAAGTTAAATGTAATGCTTGAGTACATAAACGTACCAAGGGAGGATGTCTGGAACAACTTATTGTCAAGTTCCATACGCGCCTGCTGAAGTTGTTCATTTGTTGCAGTTAAAGACATCCAAGCTTGATAACATTCGTCAGTCTTACGCTGGCATTGACTAGTCAACTCTTGTATCCTCTTCTCGTACTTCTCTACCGATTTCTTTCGCATTACTTTCTTCTTCATTATGAAATGATTCGACAACGTTAAACATGATTCAGTATCATAAATTCATAATTGCATTAATAATAATAATAATAATAATAAAAATAATAATAATAATAATCATACCTGAACTGAGAGGACTTCTATATCAGCAGCACAGTTTTGACATTTTATACAATCATGGTTTACAACATCATCTGTAATTAAGTCAAAACAGAACAGAAGTCAAAGTCAAAGTCAAGACACCTGTCACATTACAATAATAAATTAGATTCACAGAGGAACTAAAATACCACGAAGATGAGGAGCCCGTCTTATGCATATTCCACTGATCAAAGGACTACCGGTGATCCCTTCAAACCTAACCACAATAGGTTGACCCATCTTGACTTTGACTCTCGAGTCAACTAACTGCACTGGTCTATTGGCTCCGACAACAGAAAAGATGTCAAAATCCACAAGAATCTGTTAAAAAACAAAACAAAACTCAGATTCTAGAAACTAAATTGTGTAGTAACTTTTTATGCGAATTTAAAAAGGGAAATTGTGATTGCCTTCTCGTCCTGCAAGTATACATTGAACACTCTCATGCCTTTAGGACCGAATGTGTTTATCATCTCGACAAAATGAAGGTCAACATAATAATCACCCTCTGGTAGATTGTCAAACCGGTACTGAAACTCGCCTATTCTTGCTGTGTGGTAAATGAATGAAACATCACCACCCTCGGTTATACACTCGTTCGTTTGAAATATGTCGCCTCCATCAAAGTACTTATCCTCTACCAAGTTTATGGTTGAATCAGGTTCTACTATGGTTTGGGCTCCGGCGTTCACAAACAGAACAACTTCATCTGATGCCAAAAGAAGACGATTTGTAATCAATAATATCAATACAATTTACAGAATTATTGTTTGCTTATCACATAAGCTGCTATTTTTAAAAGGTTTGGGTTCAAAATCCCAAAAAAGTTGAATCCCTATGGCAATATAAAGTACTAATTCACCCGCAGAGGTCTCATATGTAAGCCTGAGCAAGATTCGGGTTGGACTGAGTAACCCGAATACTGACCCGAGACCAGAACGATTAAGCATATTTGGTTTGGTAGTCAGTGTGAATTTTGGGGGTGAATTCGGTTTCGGTCTAAGGGGCCGTTTGGCAACATCTGAATGGTTAAGTACTGAACCAGTAAGAGGTCTGAACCATTAGGAGCTTGTATAATGCTTAACCGTTCATAGGCAAATGTCTGACCAATTCAGATTTGAGGTCTTAACCATTCAGACTCTATATAAGGCTTAACCATTCAGAGGCAAATGTCTGAACCATTCAGACATCTGCTCGTGAAACAAATAGTCTGAAGAATTAAGTGTTGAACCAGTAAGAGGTCTGAATCATTAAGAGCCTCATTAAGAGGTAAACAAACAGCTCCCAACATTTTAGCCTAGAAATTTCATATTCGGTCCTGACCCGACTGGGGACAAGACCGATTAAACGTATTCGGTTTAGTTGTTGGTCTTAATTTCGAGGGTGGATTTAGGTTTGGTCTAACATTTTAGCCTAAGAAAATCATATTCAGTCCTAACCCGACATGGGACCTGACCGACTAAGCATATTCGCTTCGGTTGTCAATCTTAATTTAGGGCCCGATCCGGTTCAATCCATGTAAAAAATCAAAATGTAAAACATTTTTTTGCCTAAAAATTTATAATCAATCCTAACCCAATTAAGTTTACGAAAGACCAGAAATTGCACAATCTAGACACTTATACAAAGTCAAAATACTAACCTGTACAGTTCGATTTCACAAACCCATTTGGAATCAACCTTGAACTCGAATCACAAACCATATAATCGAACAAACATTCATCATTCACCGTTGAAACCCCACCAAACTTCTTCTCCGAATACGAAACAACATCCGGACCAATTAGGGTTTCACCGTCAACATTCATCTTGAAATCATGCAGTTGCTCCATGGAAATTAGGGTGTGGTTTTGCTAGAGAAGGTGATTTGGGTTAACGATCGATTGATTTTTTGGTTTTGAAAATTTGGGGGTGAGAGTTTCAATCTTGACCGTTGAGGAGATGACCGTTGGTGTATTTGTGAAACCCTTCTATTATTGACTCATTTTGAATGAATAATGTTACATAATTGTCCCTGCAATTAATATTTTAAAAAATATTCATATTTTGTCACATAATTAGCCCACATTATCAAAAAAACTAAGGGGATGTTTGACAACTTCTGAATAGGTAAGTGGTAAACCAGTAAGATGTCTGAACTCAAAGTTATGAATATTAAGAGCCCGTATAATACTTAACTGTTTAGAGGCAAATGTCTGACCAATTCAAATAAGAGGTCTTAATCATTTAGATTCAGTATAATGCTTAACCATTCAGAGACAAATGTCTGAATCCTTTAGACATCTGTTGGCGAAACAAACAGGCTAAACCATTAAGTGTTGAACCAATAAGAGGTCTGGACCATTAAGAGTCTCATTAAAAGTTAAACAAACAGCCCCTAACGAGGTTAACTTTTTTGTTTAACGATAAACTTCATGATAAACCTCCCCGCTAACAAGGAGCTAGACAAAAGAAAACAAAACAACAAACATACAACGATTAAACATCAAAGACAATCCATCTATCCTAATCCAAATCAAAAACATACATTCAAAAGTTGGACGGTATGTAAACAATTTCTGAGTTTGAATTAATCACTAATAGGTCAAAGTTAGAATTATTAAAATCCAATTTCTCGAAAATATAAACTATACCCTATTTTAATCTATAAATTGAAATAACCGAGAACCGAACCGAAAATATACCCAACCCGACCCGAACCCAAGTATCTAGGTATTTAGATCGGTTCCAATTTTTCATATAAAATCGGGTCGGGTCAGGTTGGTTCTCGGTTCTTTTCATGGTGAAACCCGACTTTGACCTATGGACCGGAACCGACCCTATATTTAGGGTAGTGAATTGGTTCTGTATTTTATATTTGATCGGTTCTCGGGTCGGGTAGGGTCGGGTTTTTCCTTTTGCTCACCCATAATTAAATACAAAGGATAACATAAATAAGAAGGGTAAGAAGAATTCCAATCCATTAATCTTAGATTTGGAGGGTTGAGATTAGTTTTAACGAAAAGAAAATAACAGAAGAGCATAAAAGGAATCCTACATATATCGACTTTGTCTCTCCACATGCAAGGCACATGCCAATTCCCCAATCAAATTTAAAACGTCCATAACTTTTTCATATGACACTTGTTTTAAAAAAATCACCATAATAATAAGCGTTTTTTATCTTTAATATGAGTACAATATTACTATATAAAAATAAAATAAAAATTTTCACTTTTATTGGGTTTTCTTTGTATTGTGTTAAAGGTTGTGATCATTGCGTCTTTCAATTGGGTTTTGGTCCTTACATTTTTTACTAAGGTTTCTATACATTGTGTTATTATCAAAAGAGGATGAAGGTGAAAAAGATGAAGAGGATGACTTGAAGAAGGAGAAGGGGTTTTATTCTTTTTGTTTGGAATATTGAAAGTAAGAATATATGTATTTAAATGAAATTTATAATTTATAATTGTAGTGTTTTTATTGTTAATTTGTAATTTAAAAACAAAAAACAAAGGTTGTGCGTGAAAGAATTTCATCACAAGTGATGACATTTTCACTAAAATCTATCACTAGTGAAGGAATGATACTTGATGACATAGCGAAACTTGATTGAAAATTGTAAGTGAAGAGTGACTGAAGAGTCATGGCGGCCCTACCCCCTATATTAACAAATCGTGTACTAAGTTGTTCCTACAGTTATCCGCTGAAAATTACACAGAACCTTGTCCAAAAAAACAAATAAAAACCCAATGTATCACTATGAGATAAAAATTACACAGAGAAACTAACATACTTTAAGAATCGTTTCAAATGCCCTAGTTGGTACCACTTGTTGATCGTATCACATTCCTTATTCGTTTTGTCGTTAACCCATTGTGATGTGATGAGGACAAAAATCCCTCATTCAATTAGCGGTCGTTGGGTTTCGCGGGACCTATCCGGCGATAAATAACGGTCATAACCACCACTCTCAACGGTTTAGTTCATTCAACCCCTCCTCCAAGAAACCCTTGTTTCTTAATCAACAAGCCACCCCATATACATATATAATCCCTCCAAATAAATCTATCCGATCCCCCGTAAACTTATCATGGAAAACAACCACCACTCGCCCATACAACCTCCACTCGGTTCCACCGTGATCCCACTAGTGAACAAGCTTCGACTTGTACTCGAAAAGGTCCATGATGGTGATAGGGAATTAGAGTTGCCGGATTTGGCTTTTGTTGGCAGCCAAAGCAGCGGGAAGTCGAGTGTGTTAGAAGCGCTGGTCGGACGTGATTTCTTGCCCAGGGGGGCGGATATATGCACCCGTCGTCCCCTTCGGTTGCAGTTAGTACGGACCGATGATGAGGCTGCCGAATACGGGGAGTTTCAACATTGTCCGGGGAGGAAGTGGTTTGATTTCTCTCGGATTCGTGCAGAAATTCAGGTACCCTTAGATTTTGATATGCAAGCTTGCAAATCGTTCGTTTTTATCGGGTTTAACAGATCTATAACGACGCCTGCAACACAAGTATTAAACATGAATACAACTCGTTTAACTACTTTATATCTCATGTTTATAACACAGTTTTACGTTTTATGTACGAAGAAGAAGAAGAAATGATGGATCCTAACCTCATAATTATATTTATTTTTAAATTGTAAAAAAATCAGGTTGTCTACTTTTTCAGTAGATAGGTCTAATCGTGTCTTATATAGATATCTATTGCCAGC
This sequence comes from Helianthus annuus, assembly GCF_002127325.2. Lineage (NCBI taxonomy): Eukaryota > Viridiplantae > Streptophyta > Magnoliopsida > Asterales > Asteraceae > Helianthus > Helianthus annuus. Next base: position 79,787,324 of record NC_035439.2, read on the forward strand.
CCTACTTTACGTTATGTGGATACTATAATTTATATGAGTCGTTTTTTATTGTCACCCCGTATGTTATCTGGATACTATATTTTATATGAGTAGTTTTATGTTGTCACCTCGTATGTTATCTGGATACCATACTCTATATGAGTGGGATTCTACTGGGTACGTTTGTTTGTTTGTTTGTTTGTATTATGACGTTTTAATGTGAATTAACTATCAGTATAGTTGCCCAAAACAATTTTTTATTCAGTTCATGAATTATGTGTTTTGAAGGCTGAAACTGAGAGGGAAGCTGGAGATAACAAAAGAGTTTCAAACAAAGAGATTTGTCTTAAAATCTATTCAACCAGAGTTCTGGACATGACATTAGTTGATCTTCCTGGAATGACCAAAGTTCCGGTTGGTGACCAGCCGCCGGATGTCGAGGCACAAATCCGTAAAATGATATTGTCTTACATCAAGAAGCCACATTGTCTGATAGTAGCCGTTACTCCCGCAAATTCAGATATAGCGAATTCAGACGCACTTCACATTGCAGGCATTGCTGATCCTGACGGTAAGAAGATCAAACACAGTAAAATGATATTACGGTTTAGTTCTTGAAGGTCTTACTCTTACATGCCCCTTGTTTTCAGGTAATCGGACTATTGGCGTAATTACAAAGGTACCATAAGGGTTAAATTCTCATTCCGTGCTCTTTACTCTTTGCAAATATCATGTTCTTTGTAAGTGCAGCTGGATATCATGGATAGAGGTACGGATGCTTGCGATCTTTTGCTTGGAAAAAAAATTCCTCTTCGACTTGGTTATATTGGTGTTGTCAATCGCTGTCAAGAGGTAAAACTGACAGTATTGGTTGGTATGAGGGGCCAGATGCTACAAGCTACATACATCTCTTGTACTTTTATTATTAAATTCTTTTAAGTTTTTCTGAGCTATTTTTTCCATTCGTATCATGTTTCATAGGATATTGAGCTCAATACGGGAATACAAGATGCACTTGCGTCTGAGGAGGCTTTCTTCCAGAGTCATCCAGTACTCCCTAAACCTTTAGTTTATGCACACATACACGTATACAATATATATATAGTTCTATATCATGCTACTAACTCACTGTTTTCTGATGACATCACAGGTATATAACGATGTTTCAGATTGCTGCGGCATTCCTCAATTGGCCAAGAAGCTGAATCAGGTATAAATCTTTACTGACTTCACTATGTACATATTTTTTTTTTGTTGTTGCTCGAGTGTAATGGTTGTTCTTGTCAGATTTTTGTACAATACATCTTCAAAAGGCTTCCAGATTTGAAGACTAGCGTCCGGTCAAAACTCGCAATTGCTGCCAAGGAGCATTCCTCTTATGGGCACATGCCACAAGAAGTAAGTTGTCTGCATGAGTTTATATCATATTCTTACATTGACTTGACCAATTCGGGGCATGTCATCCGAAACCTATCAAGTTCAAGCCTTCTTAAAGCTCCCTCTTGAAAATTAACTTGTATATATACATATTTGTTACAAAAAGAAAAGGCCACCATCTTGGTATTTTTTTTAGGGAAATTAGATTTTAATAATCCCACCTTCAAAAATCCCCATTGGCAGTCCCATCTTAAAAAAAAAAAAAAAATCCCACTAGACCTCCGTTAAAAGAACTTAACCCCGTTTAAGTTTTTTTTTCCGAATTTCAAACTGATGTTTTAAGTCTTTTGATCAGAAAGAGGATACGAATCAATTGATGTAAAACTTACCCTGAAACAGTGCTCCAAACGGCTTGATTTTTGTTAATTGGAAGTTTAAACACCCGAATTGAAGCACCGTTTCGTCCTTTGGAGCATGTTTCGAGGTAAGTTTTACATCAATCAACTCGTATCCTCGTTCTGATCGAAAGCCCAAAACATCAGTTTGAAATTTGGAAAAAAAATTAACGGGGTTAAGTCCGTTAAGTTTTTTTAACGGAGGTCCCCTATAATTTTTTTTTAAAGGTGGGACTACCGGTGGGGATTTATAAAGATGGAATTATTATTGGCCAACTACCAAAAGGTGGGATTATAAAAATCATTTTGCCTTTTTCTTATAATCTTTGGTTGCTTATTTATGTGTTTTCCAGCGTGACCAAGGATCATTGGTTCTGAACATTCTTCTGAACTACTCCAACGGTAAGAAATATTGTTGATCATTTGTTATGTACGTATACATGCGTGTGTATGTAGGCAGGTACGTTTGTATGTTTTTAGACATACATAATAAAAAAATCTTTATTGCAGCTTTTGTGTCCCTGGTGGATGGAAGAAACGAAGAACGCCTAACATCTGAGCTGTACGGTGGTGCACGGATTCATTATATATTTCAATCAATATTTGTGAGCCGTTTGGAGGTATGCTTGTTTAATCTTGACCGTTACTTTAGTCCTAAGGAATGCTTGTAGTATATAAATGTTACACATTATTGTATCTATATTGTAGGAGGTGGACCCGTTTGAGAGATTAAGTGATGAAGAAATCCGTACAACAATCTACAATGCAACTGGTCCTAGCTCTGCGTTGTTCGTGCCCGAGGTTTGAATTTCTTTATCTTTTTAGAGTAAAGTACACAGATGATCCATGTGGTTTAACAAAATTTTAGATTTGGTCCTTAGCTTTTCAAAAGTATACGAATGGTCCCTGTGGTTTGCACTTTGTGACTCATTTAGTCCCAAATTTTACCAAAAGTCACATGGATGCTCCATGTGGTTTGCACTTTGTAACACAGTTAGTCTTTAACTTGGACATTCTGAAACATTAATTTACTGGCCGGGGACCAAATGCGTTACAAAGTGCAAACCACAGGGACCATTCGTGTACTTTTGAAAAGCTAGGGACCAAATCCAAAATTTTGGTAAACCACATGGACCATCCGTGTACGTTACTCTCTTTTTTATTTTCATAAGTTGGAAAATTACATTTTCTCTGCAATTTATAGGTTCCATTTCAAGTTCTGGTCCGAAGGCAGATAGCTCGATTGTTGGATCCTAGCCTTCAGTGTGCTAGACTTGTATATAATGAATTAGTAAAGGTTGGTTATGTTATTTCATAAGAGACCTTTTTTTTTAACTTAAGACATTTGTTTTGAGGTCATTAATTCTTTTAAATATGTTTCAGATGAGCAACAATTGTCTCGTGCATGAACTTCAACGATTTCCTCTTCTCAAGACGCGCATTAATGAGATTGTTGGGAGCTTTTTACTTGAAGGTCTTGAACCTTCGCAAACAATGATCGGGCACATAGTTGAAATGGAGGTACTTAAGTTACGGGTTTGAATTTCTAATAAAAGATGAAAACACAACCTAACACAAAATTCGCAGGTTTGGGTTTGGTCCAAATGGGTTCATGTCAGTTCCTAGTGGAACCCGCGAACATGTTTAGCTAAATGGGTCCATTCATGTGTTATTTTTATTAATTTTTTGATAAAATGTGTGTTATGTCGTAATTTAAACTGACTATATATTTTATGTAAAAATTATAAAGATAATGAACGTTAGGCCCTACAGTTTAAACATAATTGTTTTATGCACATTTTTCTTTTATGTAATTTGGAATTTTTGAGTATTAATATCCAAAAAAATATGAAATCTTTTTTCTTATAGTAACTGGTTATGTTTATGTCAACCATCGAATATGTATGTTGTGATAAGCACGATTTTAGGTTTGTAGGAAATTTTGGGTTCGAGTCATGTTCAACACTCCAACCTGCAAACACCATTTAGCGCCAGTATTTTAATCGAACTTTTCAAAACCAGCAGCTTGGCACATTTATCATGTCAACAAACAACATATAATGGTATTATTTCATATTGCAGACTGACTTTATAAACACATCACATCCAAAATTCATCGGAGGAAATAAAGCAGTGGAAGTTGCTTCAAATCAACTCAGAACATATAGATTATCTTCACCTAGGACAAGGGTATACTTGTCCAACTGTCAGTATTTATGTCTAATTTTGTTGTTAAATGAGACTGATAAAACCGATGTTTGGTCTCCCACAACCATTTGTATCAGGACGGTGTAGATTCGGATGCAGTGTCGGTTTCTGGAAGCAATCGCATATCTAATGCTATTGTAGCTAGATCTCATACCAATGGAATAGTTTCTGATCAGGTTCTTTTATCTTCCTTCTAACATAGTTACATCAACGCATCATTCTTTTTCTTTTATTTTTTATGTTCTTGCTCACAAATAGGGAGTTCGATCGGTTGCAGATGTTGAAAAGAACGGATCACCTGGTAAAGATGCACATTCATTGTTATTTTTTTTAATCATTTTTTTCTTATATTTGATTTTTTTTTCTTTTTTAATTTTGTAGGAAGTGAGCGGGGTTCAAATTGGAGCATTTCATCATTTTTCCGTGCAAGGGAGGTTCACAACCCTTCGATCAATATTTCCCGAAGCAACTCAGACCATGCAACCCTGAACCATAAGGAACATGCTTCCTCTATAATACATCTTAGAGAGGTTTGCATTTTATCTTAACCCCCTTAAAGGTCACCTATCTAGCGTAAGCTGGGGCCCACTGGTTAGCAGTGTATTGGTGGGGCCCAGTTATAAAACAGAAAAATATTCCTACTTGTTATCTTAAAAAGTTTTGGAATTTGACTTGTGCTTTTTGTGTGTGATAAATGAATGGTGCCAGCCGCCATTAATGTTGAATTCATCGGATATTCACTCGGAGCATGAAGCCATGGCATCAACGGTTACCAAACTGTTGTTGGAATCTTACTATACCATCGTACGGAAGAACATCCAAGATTCTGTCCCCAAAGCAATCATGCACTTTATGGTGATCTTTAGTTTCACTTTTAATATATAGTAGATAATTCATGTTTTATTTTAATACATTATATTTAAGTGATTGTGTATCCAGGTGAACCGCACAAAGAGAGAGCTACGTAATGTTTTAATCGAGAGTCTGTACAGGTGAACGAGGAGGCGGATCTCTTGGTTTGTTAAATTTACTTTAAATTAAGTGAAATGAAATTTATCAGCTTTAATCTTCGACAGGGAGGGTCTCTTTCAGAAGCTGCTACAAGAAACCGAGGAGGTATCTATGAAGAGGAAGCATGCTGAAGAAACTTTCATAGCTCTTCAAGAGGCCTCGCGTGTAAGTTTGCTGAAGTTTTTTTAGATAAATAAATGCAATGACATTTGACACATAGCCGAACCACAAAAGTATAAATCACCAACTTCCAAAGCCAAATTTCTTCATCTTAGCGGTTTTTTCACAATGCCAGGCGCGTTACCTCATTTTTGTCCATATTTAACGGATCAAAAGTTATGCTCGTTTTAAGTTTGGCTTTTCATTACCATATTTAGTACAATATCATTTTATTATTTTTCTTTGACTAGCTCTTGGATGAGTTACCAACAGAAGCTGCAACAGTCGAACGGGGTGTGTGGGAGGATCATAGCAATTTCTCAAGTTAATGGACTTTTTCTGTGCGCATTTTTGAGCTACAAGATTCAATCATCTAATGGCTGTATGGATCATTTAAAACAAAATCGTACATCAAGACCTAAGATGGTAGACGATCGACAAGTTGCACCACCGTGAAATGCCTGATAAACTTTGTTAATGGAAATGACAAGATAGGCTTTGAGCTTGGCTACATCATGTATTAATTTTCGGTCAATGGATTATGAAAATAGGAAACTTGTGAGTGATCACCATATGTAGACATTCAATTTACTTGTTTGTAAAATAAATCCAATGCAAATAAATTTGAATCCTAAATTGGTAGGTCAAACGGGCTTTAAAATGTTTTTTTACAAGTTACCGTACACATTTCTATTTCGATTTCATTTATTTTGTAACTGGTCCATGTCTCATTCCAATCCTTTGTAAAGCTAGCTTTGGTTTTTCAATAGTGGTACTTGATCATTGCACTTTGTAAAGTTACCCACACCGAGTAGCCTTATGCAAACAGTTTCGTTTTTTGTTTGGAAGCTGAAACTGCAGTAGTGCACGTGTTTTAAAAAAACGGTTTTTAAGGATGAGATGCAAATGTAAAGTATAAACTAGCCTTTTAAAAAACATATTCATGTGTGTACATATGCACGTGTCTATATCTATATGTGTGTTTATAGAGACATGTCTATATCTTTACACAAGCATGTGCATGTCTACATTCATGAAACCAGGCATGATATGATGTCTAGATAAAGAATAATTGCATAATCACTGCCTCTTAAACATAATCAAATTCGTTTTCTAAAGTCCCACAGACTTCCTTGTACCACCAAAATGGATCGCGATGATTGCATGTAAGTACTTTATAATCATATGTATATTTGATTACAGCATAAGGGAGGAGGATAATATGGTGACATATGCGTTTCTGTTTGATGTTCTTTATGACTGGTGTATTAGCAGTGAGAAGCCGCACATAGTTGTCAATAGCGATCGTAGCAATCGCTATAGCGCGCTACGTAGTGTATAGGTATAGTGTCGCTATTAGAGTTGTAGCAATGCATAGCGAGAGTAGCGACACTTTCATTTTTTATTTTTATTTTTGTTTTTTTTTTTAATATAAATAACAATTAAATATAGCTATAAAACAGCTGAATTTTTAGGTTTTTGTTAAATATACATGTAAATTAACATATATAGCAGGGTATTTTGATATAATATACATATAAAAAAATTTTGATTTTTTTTCTAGTGTATCGCTATTTATAAAATAGCCGCCCGCTATTTATCGCTATTCGCTATGTAGCATATAGGTACCTTATCGCTATTTGTCGCTATTCGCTACTAACAACTATGAAGCCGCAGTTAGCTTGAAGTTTGAACCCGAATTCTCCACTGTGTATGGTAAAACCCGGATGGTAAAAGAGTTGAAAAGACAGACATGATGGTTTATACCGCTCATGAAGTGAGCTGAAACTGAGTCAATTGGAACTCTTGTGCAACCTGGATCTTGGGATGCTTGGTTGATCTATTTGATATTTTGATGGAACATAAATAAGGGTTAAGTTATTCTACAAAAACTTCTAATTGTAAGAAGTGTAAGAAGGATTTATAGAGTGACAAGTGTTCAATAACCTAAAACCTAAACTCACTACACCACCACCCAAAACCTAAACCCCTACCCCTACCCCACCCCACCACCACCACCCAAAAACCTAACCCCCCCCCCCCCCCCAAAAAAAAAAAAAAAGAAAGAAAGCAAGAAAGAAAACTATATACCTCACCAAAAAACCTAACCTCCCCCACCCCCAAAAACCTCAAAAAACCTAACTCCCACCCCCAAAAACCTTAAAAAATTATAAACATCCACCACCACCCAAAAACCTAAACCCCCCACCCCCCTCTCGACCAAATTTTTTTTTTTTTTGGGTGGGTTATTGGGGGGGATGGAGGTGGGGGGTTTAGGTTTTTTGTGTAATGTTGATAAACTTATGTTCGGTGTGCGTTCATGAACAGTTTGTGAACATGTTAATTTCGTTAACGAATGAACACTAACATAGCTTTGTTCGTGTTCGTTCGGTTCGTTTACAACCCTACTGGCAATCATGTAACATGTTTTTTTTAATTGAAAAGAAACTATAACAATACCATACTCAAACTAAAGAAAATAAAATGTTCATTTTTATTGGTATTTTTTTTTATATATTAACATATGAAAAAATAATAGTCGTTTAAATAAAATGTTCATTTTTTTGGTATTTTTTATATATTAACATATGAAAAAATAATAGTCGTTTAAAAATCGTGAGGGAAAGTTAGTTTAAAAGTCAAGAACATATTTTAAAGGATTGTACCACATGTTTTAAGAGTTATAATTATTTAAACTCTTATGTTTATGTTAATTATATTTTTGTCTTCTTTATATGTATTATATATACTAGAGGGTGTCTGCATAATGATAGGAGAATACAGACACTGCCTCTACGATAAGCAAGTGAATGGGGCCGTTGCGTGGCGAACGAAACGGTTCATCAAGCCGTTTTTAGCCTTCACTCCCTAAATAGGAATAGAGCTACTTTACAAATAGGGCTAATTACTTCGCACGTGATAGCCCTCTCGATACCTTATTGGGGCTTTGTAACTAGTGGTTGGTTCATGTCGCTAGAGCCTTTTTGTCACACCCCAACCGATGACGGAAACATTGGGGCGCGGCACTGAGCGAAACAGATTGTCCAGGAGAAATCCATAACAACTAAATTACCGGATAGTTAATATTATGTCCCATACCATAACCCATCAAGTAAACTAATTATTACAGACATAGATATCTCAAAGACAAATAACATGTTCTGACAACTCAGATTCAAAATAAATAAATTGTTTTTGTTTGTTTCTAGACTCCATCCTAACTCGATTCCATCAAATAGCAAGCAAGCATCCTAAGCACCTGTCACATACGTTAAAATAAAGGTCAATACACATAGTGTAAAGGTGAGCATACAAGTTTAATAGTATAATAGAGTTCGAAAATCATTTACGCATAACCAGCATGTAACATGTAATAAAGTGAAGGCTAGTAGGTTATCGACAGGGAAATATGCACAGACGTGACTGCGAGTTGTAGAATGCGCAACACATATCCCCACTGGGACACGTGAAGTAAAGCCCTTAACAACCCCTGTCCACTACAGGTGCTGAGTCCAAACTATAGTACTATCGTTGCTAAGGTGTCAGGCAACAATCACTGTGTTAACATAACATACAAGCATTCATCGAATAACACGTAACATGCAATAACAGTCAACGTATAAATAGTGTTTGCGTTGTGTGTTCGATGTGATTTGAATAAGTAACGTATGTAACACCCAAAAGTGCGTAAATGAAAAAGGGATCGAGTATACTCACAGATTATGTTTAAGTAATTAAACACTCTCTTGCTGAGATATTAGCCTGTGTAACACCCCGTGTTTCGAAAGTCAAAGTCAAAGTCAAAGTCAAGATTGAAGTCAAAGGATGAAAAGATTGTTAATTGCGATCTGTCACTCCTTGCTTAATTACTGATTTGACTCTTTGACTTGTAATCGAATCTTTATTTTATTTTCTTTAGTTGTATTATGTGGAGTATCTATTAATAATCAAGGTTTAATCGCTTGTTTTATCGCTTTATCGCTTATCGCATCGCAATCGCATTCGCAACCCGAATTATGCGTTCTGGATATTGTTTTACGTGTGTGTGCTACTTATGTGTTACTTGTGCATGTTTAATTATGTTTATGTTTGTGGGGATCAACCGAAATGCAATCGCAACTCTATCGCAACGCAATTGAATCGCAAACGCTAAATGCAAGATATTTTGATGATTGTATGTTAGATATAGTATTTGTGTGTTTATTATTAATCTATCGCATCGCTCGCTCGAAACGCATCACAATGCTCAACACGGGAATCGAAACGACAAAACTCAACACGCCGGACACTTGGATCGAATGGCCAACCGATCGAGTGGCCATCCGATCGGATTGCCATCCGATCGAGGCGCCATCCGATCCTTGTGCACTTTCCTCTTTTGGAAACTCTATAAATACCCTCCTGTCACATCATTTGTGATGTGACAGCTCCTCCACTCGACCAGCCGCACTCAAGCCTTCTTTCTCTCGATTTCTCGCGATTCTTGTAAGTTTTCAACCTAAATCTTGTACTTCTATGATCTACACGCAATCCTTCATCTTTTTCACTTTTGAATCTTAACTTTTAGCCGTGAAATCAGCGGATTTGAGGTGTTAGAGGATGATGTCATCATGGAGTTCTTGTGAACTTCAAGTTTTCGCCTCAATCCACTAAGAACAACTCAGATCTGAAGGATTTCCACATGATTAAACAATATTTTCACATAGATCTACACATATTCATGGTTAAAAAGGATTGAAAGATGGTTTTATACTTTCTTTCAACTCTTTTACACTCAATGCACTCAAAACCGATAGAATCGGAGCTCGTTCTGATCTTCTACTCCTTCTTAGTGATGTGTTGGTTCAAGATCTGGTTCCTATAAAAAAGACAACCGATTTCGGGTTAAACATGAACAACCGTCATGAACCAGTAACTGATCGGACTAGGGTGATTGTTGTTCGACCGGATCACTTGGGTCATGATGGAGTTCCTGTTGTCTAGCACGTTGTTATACCGTCTTAACCCAAACCGCAAAAACTTTCAAAATAATCAAGTGCCAAGACGATCAGATCGTTCTGACGGATTGCCGTCCGATCGGATTGCCATCCGATCGAACAGGCATCCGATCGAAATACACATGAGATTCAACACTTAAACTTTTATTCAACTTTCAAGAGTCTGAACATCGAATGGATAGTCGTCCGATCGGATAGCCATCCGATCGAACGACCATCCGACCATGTGACATTTGGAACTTCAACACTTAAACAATTTTCAACATGTTCAAAGCATAGTCAGTTCTAATGGATTGCCATCCGATCGGTAGACCATCCGATCGAGTGACAATCCTGCTGTGAACTTGTTCTCTGAGAAATATCTCGCCGAACGGATCACCATCCGATCGAACCGCCGTTCGATCGAATGACCTGAAAGGTAGAGATACTTCTCTGTTTTCAAAATGCTACAACGAAAACTTCAAAGTCATCATACACAAACACATCCTTACCCAAAGGAATGTCAATCCAATCGAATGGCCATCCGATCGGACGACCATCCGAACGGATTGACATCCGATCGAGTGGCCATCCGATCGGATTGCCATCCGACACTTAGACACTTTGCACCGTTTTACGCGCCGTTCTTCGCACATGCTATCGTTAACTGTTCAGGCTAATCTTTCTCAGCGCTCCCTTCAATCCAAGAGAGTGTTTACTTGTTAAGCACAATCTGTGAGTATACTCGATCCCTTTTTGCTTGACGCACTTTTGGGTGTTACATACGTTACTTATTCAAATCACAATCGACACACAACGCAAACACTATTTATACGCTGACCATTATTACATGTTACGTGTTATTCGATGAATGCTTGTATGTTATGTTAACACAGTGATTGTTTCCTGACACCTTAGCAACGATAGTACTATAGTTTGGACTCAGCACCTGTCGTGGACAGGGGTTGTTAAGGGCTTTACTTCGCGTGTTCCAGTGGGGATATGTGTTGCGCATTCTACAACTCGCAGTCACGTCTGTGCATATTTCTCTGTCGATAACCTACTAGCTTTCACTTTGCTACATGTTACATGCTCTTTATACGTAAACGATTTCGAACTCTATTATAGTATCAAACTTGTATGCTCACCTTTACACTACGTGTATAGACCTCTATTTTAACGTATGTGACAGGTGCCTACGATGCTGTGCTTTGCTTGCTTATCATGGAATCAAGTAGGATTGAGAGTCTAGAAACAAAGACAATTTATTTTATTTAAATCTGAGTTGTCGGAACATGTTATTCGTCTTTGAGATATCGCTGTCTGTAATAATTTACTTGCTTAACATGTTTTTCTTGGACAATCAGTTTCGCTCAGTGCCATGTCCCGATGTTTCCTTCATCGGTTGGAGTGTGACAGCCGGAACAGTTAACAATAGCATAAGCAAAGAACGGCGTGATAAACGGTGCAAAGTGATCAAGTGTCGGATAGTAATCCGTTCGGATGGCAATCCGATCGGATGGTCATTCAATCGGATGTCAATCTGTTCGGAGGGTCATCCGATCGGATGGCCATTCGGTTGGATTGACATTCGTTTGGTAGGATGTATTTGTGTATGATGGCTTTGAAGTTTTCGTTGTATCATTTTGAAAACAGAGAAGTATCTCTACCTTTCAGGTCGTCGATCGAACGGTCATTCGATCGGATAGCGATTCGATTGGCAAGACACTTAGTTCACAGCAGGATTGTCGCTCGATCAGATAGCAATCCATTAGAAATTGATGTTCTTTGAAAATTATGAAAATATTTAAGTGTCGAGGTTCTGAATGTCGCTCGATCGGATGGTCGTTCGATCGGATGGCTATCCGATCGGATGGGAATCCGTTTGATGTACAGATCCTTTGAATAGGTTGAAAAATATTAAGTGTGGATACCAAGTGCAATCCGATCGGATGGTCATTCGATCAGATGGCAATTCGATCGGACGACAATCCGTCCCAACGAATCTGATCGTCTTGAACTTGATTATTTTTTTGAAAGTTTTGCGGTTTGCTCAAGACGGTATGACAACGTACTAAACAACGGAACCTCGTCAAATCCCAAGTCATCCGATCGAACAGGAATCACCCAAATCCGATCAGTTTACTGGTTCGTGACGGTTGTTCATGTTTAACCCGAAATCGGTTGTCTCTTTGATAGAAACCAGATCTCATACCGATGCTTCACTAAGAAATGAGTAGAAGATCTGAGAGAGCTCCGATTCTACCGGTTTTGAGTGCATTGAGTGTAAAAGAGTTGAAAAAAGTTAGAAAACCATCTTTCAATCCTTTTAACCGTGAAAATGTTTAGATCTATGCGAAAACATTGTTTAATCATGTGGAAATTCTTTAGATCTGAGATATCCTTGGTGGAATGAGGTCAAAACTTGAAGTTCATAAGAACTCCATGATGACATCACCCTAGAACACCTCAAATCCGCTGATTTCACAGTTAAAAGTTAAGATTCAAAGGTGAAAAAGATGAAGAAGTGCGTGTAGATCATAGAAGTATAAGATATAGGTTGAAAACTTTCAAGAATCGCGAGAAATCGAGAGAAATGAGGGCTTGAGCGCTACTGGTCGAATGAGGGAGCTGTCACATCACTTGTGATGTGACAGAGGGGTATTTATAGGTTGCCAAAAAGGGAAAGGAGGGGCAAGTGTCGGATAGGCCACCGATCGGATGGCGCTTCGATCGGATGGCCATTCGATCAATTGGCCATTCGACTGCGGTGATCCGGCGAGTTGAGTTTCGACGTTTCGTTTCGCGTGTTGAGCGTTGCGATGCATTTGAATGAGTTTCGATTAAGCGATGCGATAGATTAATAATAACCACACAATACTATATCTAACATACAATCATCATAAATAACTTGCGTTTAGCGTTTGCGATTTGACTGCGTTGCGTTAGAATTGCGATTGCGTTTCGATTAATCACCACAAACATAAACATAAATAAACATGCACAAGTAACACATAAATAGCACACACACATAAAACAATATCCAGAACGCATAATTCGAGTTGCGAATGCGATTAGCGATAAGGCGATAAAGCGATAAAACATGCGATAAACATCGATTAAACCTCGATTATTCACAGATACTCCACCTAATACAACTGAAGCGATTAAAATAAAAGATTCGATTACAAGTCAATGAAGTCAAATCGGTAGTTAAGCAACGAGTGACAGATCACAATTAGCAATATTTTCTTCCTTTGACTTTGACTTTGACTTACGTAACACGGGGTGTTACAGCCTCCCCTACTTAAGGGAATTTCGTCCCGAAATTAGGCCTTAGCTGTAACAAAAAACTGCGGGTACTTCGCCTTCATGTCACTTTCGAGTTCCCAGGTGAACTATGCGCCGCGTTTGCCTTCCCAGCGAACTTTCACAATGGGAATGCGTGAGCGCCTGAGCTTCTTGGTTTCTCGGTCCATGATCTCGACTGGCTTCTCCACGAAGTGTAATGTTTCGTCCACTTGTAGATCCTCGAGTGGAACTTGTAAATCCTGCTCGGCCAGACACTTTCTGAGGTTCGAAACGTGGAAAGTCGGGTGGACGTTGCTAAGTTCCTGTCACACCCCAACCGATGGCGGAAACATCGGGATGAGACGAACAAATTGCTCAAAACATCATAACACTATGTGACAATATAAATTAAATTGAATTTCATAAATTGCTAAAGTATAATACAAGAATTCAACATAAACAACATTGTTTCGATTATACAACAACAAAATAATTATATCTAGGTGTGTTTCTAAGTCCACTTAAATCTTGTTTCTTCACTTAGCATCATCTTGTCTATCATCCTGCAACATGTATTAAAATAATCAACAAAAAGTTGGCGAGTATACAAGTTTTGTTACATAGCATAAAATAGAATAAAAAAATGTTTAACGTGTTCATATCCAACATAAATAACATGATGCAAGTTACTAATACGCTGAAATTGTGTCACTATATGTTCAAACCCGAGAATACAATGCGTTAAAAGAGCCTAATCCCAAGAGTTTAGCGGGTGGTAACATGTTTAACTTAACAATACCCCAAGTCTAATGGGCGGTGCATTACTCCTATAGCGCTATAATTGTTAAGGTGGGCTTGTACGAAGTTAATGAGCATATAGACACTAATAGTTTACATAGCATATGAGATTAACAAGCATCAAATCGTTCATAGACTAACTCCCAATAGACTAGCGGGAGGTGAACATATTTACATGTGGATAGGATATGATTCAAAAAGTTTCAAGTGTTTAGTGTTTTTACATAGAATACATGTTGCACCCAAAAGTGTTTAAAAAGTAAAATGGGTTCGAGTATACTCACAAAATTGCATATGCTTTCCGATTATCCAAAGTGACGAAGTTGTTGAGACTAGAAAGTTGAATGTGTTCGATTTGGAGTTCAAGAGGTGTTTACATATGGTTCTAGGGATTTGGAGTTTAAATAACATGAAAATAACCATATGAAAATAATCATCTAACACATATTACACTTGTTCTTGACACTATGAAACTCTAAAAGAGTTTAAATGTTTTCATGGAACAAGTTTCCATTAGAATCGTGACAAGTTGTCAAGGCCTAAGATGATATAATCTACTAGCTTGACGAATGTCCATTAGTTCATCACCAAGAGTTCGATTTGTTCGAATATTACATAAGTATTATATAGAGCATAGTATATCATAAAAGTCAAGCATGAGGTAGAAGACTAAGGTCTTCATTTAGGCACCTCAAAGTGTCATAGAAATCATACATGAGGTAGGAAGAACAAGCTCCCATTTAGGCACCTCCAATGTTCACCACTACACTTGATGTAAAAACATTCAAGGAGGGTCTTGAACTTACATATGAAATGAAATGAACAACTATTCTATGAGAAAACATCAAGAAGTGAGTGGATGTTTATGAAAGATGGCCCAAGCTAGTCTAACCATCACACTTTTACCAAGCTTCAAGCTTGAACACTTCTTGTGGGTAGAACCCTAGCTAAAATAGAAAGTTTATGAGGTTTAATCCTCTGATTTTAAGTGTCTCAGCCTTGTTTTTGTGACAACCGGCAAATTTTCAGGTTAATCCGTACGATCTAATCACTATTTATTTATTAAATTTCGTGCATTTAGACTTAATTATATTATTAATTGAGTCCATAAAGTCTAGCAATGTCCAGGTAAATGCATGGGTTCGCATTTGATGTTGTTTGGTATGGTCTTATCGTGTAGCGATAAAAAAAAAGAGATCATAATAAAACGCGCTTTGGGGGATTATCCGGTACACTGAAAAAGATGCTGACACCATTCCAATATGCCTAGAACATTAGAATTATTGCATTACTATATGTCGGTGAAAAAAAAAACAAGAAAACTTAATACGGACGTTGGATTATTGTATTTTCGGTTCGTATCGCGTATATGTTAATTTTGTCAAAAAAAAGTAGTCATCGTTCTAAAAACCATTTCACTATGCGAACTATAAAATATAACCAATAAGTGACATTGGTTAATGTAAGACACGTTAGGAAAAAAAAAAGATATCGTGTGAATAATTATATGACAAACCCAGTTTTTATTTTATAAACTTCCGTTAGACAAATAACTAGCCAAAATAATAATAGTATGACACCAACTCACTAACTAATCAATGCCTAGTGAACTAATACCCAATTTAGGGTCCTAATCCTCTAACTTCCCTAATGATCAAAATATCTAAAATTACCATCATTTCAAGTATCCAAATTGTCAAACCAAAATCACCAACCCCAATCACCCCCTTACGGTCACATGCCCTCCCCATTCCCCTTGACTTTTTTTTTTGTCTAGTCTTGGAAGAAATTGTGCATGAAAGTAAGGTGGTAGAATGATTGTATTGTAAGGTCCTTGTAAGACATTATATAAAAAAAGGGTCTTTCATTCATAAAAAAAATACACACACAATACCAAACTCTTTCTCTCCTCTTCCTGTCGTAGGCCAAACCCCCACCCAAACCTTATTTCTTTTATGCTTTATAATCTCACATATCCCTTACAAACCACACTAAAATTATATATAAGTTAAGGTGTTAGAAGGTTTAGGAGGATTTTGGAGCTACACCTTAACTTACAAGGCTTCTATCCATCATTTTAAGGAGTTTTCTAAGCTTGGTAAGAATCTAAACTCACTTGGTTATGAATCTTGTTTCGATGTTACTTATACAAGTTTGGATTCACCAAGAGAGATGTTAACTCATTTTTTTTTGTTTTAAATCAAGAAACCCTTTTGCATAAAAAAAAAGTATATTATTTGATATAATCGTAGGTATGTGGGTGGGTGTATAAGACTTTGTTGTTTGATTTAGTATGGTAAAAATGCTTGTTTTCTTTCTTTATTAAGGATGCTAAGTGATGAGCTTTGTATAAAAATGATCTTGTACAAGCTTGTTTATATTAAAATAAAATTTAAGAAGGGTTCATAAATCATATGTTTGGGTGTTATGGAAAATGGTTGATTTGAGTTAAAAGACTAAAATATAAGTCATGTGTATTTTAGTAGTAAACATGATATTTAAATATTGAAGGATGATCTTGTGTGATTAAGATGTTATTTGTTATGTTAGAAGTGTATTAGTGAAAATATAACTAAACATAACTAAAATGGTAATTTTTGGTGAAATAAAGTGTATGAAGTATTTTTGAAAATTGTTGATAAGATGTGATTATACCAGTTATAGGTATATGTTAACACTTGGTTAAGCATGGTTAAGCATGGTTTAGTGCGATTATGGGGTGATTACTTTTACATGTGATATGTGATGGTAAATTATGGTTGGAAGTATGATTAATAAAAATGACATGTCGTTATTTTAAAATAAGTTTAGATATATTTTAAACTTGGTCATAACATAATTACGTGTATAAGTTGATGTATGGGATTTAATATGGATTAAATAGTGATTTCGATTGTTAAACAAATGTGTTAACATAAAAATCACCTAAACTTATGATTTTGTGACTTGATGATCAAGTTACCACCATCAAGAATTAAGAAAAAAAAAATTAAGGATTTCAAAAAGAGACTTGGAAAGAGTCTAGTAAAAATTGTTGTATAGAACAAATTTGGGTTTTGCTAAAAAAATATATATATATAAATATTTTATATAAAATATATTGTGGCTAAATATTCGTGTCAACGAAGGGGTTTCAACGAATACATAAATAATATTTATGATATTATTTCCGACTATTCATCATAATCGGAATGTATATTTATTTTAATAATAAATATACATACACATTTTTGGTCGAGTTCGACTTACAGATTTTGTTGTCGTCAAACCATGTGAATAAATATGATATTTAGTCGTAAAATATATATTTATTGGTTTGAATTTTTAGTTCGGGACTAGGTCTCGACATTGTGTGACAATGTGTGGTATATATATACACACACACACACACACACACACACATATATATATATATATATATATATTTATATATATTAACATGTGAACTTTTGGATAATCACCCACCAACGCGTCATAACGGTTAACATTTTAGATAAAAAGGTTAACATCTCATTTTGTCTAAACGAGTTTGGTGAACGACTTGTCGAGTAGACACATATTTAGACCTAGTGTCTTATTGAATTAGGACACGTGTAGGTCGGGAACTATTTTGGACATTTGGTTTTGCTAGCATACGCATGGAACGCAATTTGTGAGTCTTCACGGCCCCTTTTACTTATTTAAATGTTTATTTAAATCGGGGGAAAATCATGCTTGGTTACGGGGTATGGTAGTGGGAATGAAATCCATTTTTGTCTATTTTGTGCGCATAAGTTGGTTGGTTTTAGAGCTCGGAAGTCCTCGTGTTATTGTTTCTTTAGTAACCATTAGTCGTGGTAATGACCGCGGAACAGTCGAATAGATCTATTGGGTTTAACGAGCCCCGCTCCTGGTCGGTCGTGACCCTGTGGGAGTGCAATTGTGTCCAAATATTCTTAGACATCGTCATGGTGCACGATGTGGCGAGGCATCATCGTTATGGTTTGGTTACGGGCTTATGTCGGCACATGTATCACGGTTTTTGCAAGACCATGATTCGACTTTCGTGATTTCATTAACTACGCATACTAAATTTTTATCAAATGAGTTTAAGTTTCATTTGTGTCATTTAAACCTGTGAACTCACCAGCATTATGTTGACATTTTTAAGCATGATTTTCAGGTAAGTGAAATTTGGTTCGTGGCTTTACGAAGTTGCATGCATCATGGACGATACCTTTTGGGGGTTTTGCCTTGTATATTTCATCGTATCGGGAATATACTTGACAAATCCTAGGAACTTTATAAACAATATAACTTTTGGTCGTATGTGTTTTGAAACTGGAAGTATTATATTTGGGTTGTGTAAACTAGATATATTGTTATGGTTTGTAAACTTTAAACTTCGGTATCGTTGATGCTTAATCATATTAGTTGTTTGCTTATCGTATGCTTGAAAGCCTTTCATGGTCACACCTTGCGTTTCCGCCTTCGGCGGGGTGTGACAGATTGGTATCAGAGCCTCGATTATAGCGAACTAGGATTCGGTCTCGAGTCTAGACTATAATCTCATATCTAGGTGCCACGCATTAAACGTTTTCACTTGCCTGAAAAGTTTCATTGCATTGCATCACGTTCATGGTTGGGTCTACGAGTCATAGGCGGGATTCATGGTTTAGTCTACTTAGTGTAGAAAGGAGTTTTGGGTATGCATGGTTTGGTCTATATTGTATAGGCAAGTTATTTGGTTCATGTGGAGGGTTTTGTGATTTATATACATATATATAATTTATATATACATGTGTTTGTACGGATTATCTTGCCAGGTCACGATGTCGTCAGCTTCAGATCCTATCGACATTTCAGATTCAGACGAGGGGATCATTGACCTCGTGTCCGATGAGGAGGTGATCGAGTTGGAGTCGGATGATGAGCCCGCTATGGAAGTAGTGCCGGAGACGGATACTGAGCCGGAGGAGGATCCGGACTACGTGTCTGTCGATGTGCTGAGTGGCGTTAGTGGTGAGGGGGAGATAATAGCCTTATGTGGCCCTGTGCTGATGGATGATATTCTCGATCTGGGGGATGTTCTAGTCCCTGGTGTAGTTGTCGTAGGTCACCCCGATGGACACCTTATTATTGACATCCCTCCCCTTGCGATTGAGGTCCCTCGTGTTGATGTCCCTGCTGGTGGGGACAAGGTTCCAGTGTTTCATGTTGATCATGTCGACGATGACATAGGAGTGGGCGAGGTGTTTGATATTGCGATTCTAGAGGTCTCTTCCCCAGTTGTGTCCGTCATGGACATTTCATCTTCCGACAATACTGATAGTGTATCTTCTTCTGCTTTTAGAGCCGTAGGTCCTAGTGCTCACGCTACGGACTGTGGCACTGCTGCAGAGCTTATAGCTCCCACTACTCTCGAGATGGGTGGACCGTCTCGCGCTATTCTTGCTCAAGTCGATGATGAGAGAGTTAGCGAGCCCAGGAGGGAGATTCCTTCTGTTTTTATGATTGGAGGACCTTCATGTCCCGCTACAGCCAGCCCTTTCATTGAGAGATTCCGAGCTGCTGGCTTTCCTGTGCCCCCAAAGCTCGAGACGGGCGGACCTTCTCGATCCCCAACCACCATGTCGCCTTCCGATCCTTGCTACCCTTCTCCCATGTTTCCACCCACCCTCGAGAAGAGGATAGATTCTATTGAGATGCTCCTACATGTGTTTATGCATAGGATTGATAGGGAGTTGGATGTTATACGACAGCGAAGAATCAACGATGCCGAACAGATGATTATCCTCACTTCAGCTTCAGCACGCCACGATGTGACTTTTGGTATGACGGATTCTAAGATTTTAGAGGTTCAGGCTAGGGTGACTACACTCGCTCATGGGATGAGAGTTATCGAGGAGGACTTAGCTAGAGTCAGGGCGGCACTCGAGACACGACCACCCCAGCCCCCACCCCAGTAGTTGTGATGTGATGATCTTACTTTTGGTTGCAAAGATTGCTCGTGGAAGAAATTTTACCTTTTTGTATATTGTCTAAACTTGTAAGCCAAGGTGATGTAGCCTTGAGCTCTTTTGGATCCTTCACGAAACAATGTAACAAGTTTGAATGATATGTAAATTATGGTATTTTATTTTGATGCGTTGTATTTTGTTCTTTTCATGATTATTATGATGTTGTGGTTGTTATGGTGTGGTACTTGTATGACACTGCAATTATTATGATGGTGATTAATCATATAATTTTTATTGCTCGTGCACTCATGATTGTTAGTGATACTTGTCAATGTCATCATATGGTTATTACGAATGGTTGTATTCTTATATTCGTACATGGTTGGCAATATTTGTTGAAATATATGTCTAAAATTCTTTTGATATTTTACATCAGAATACCATGGCTCCGAAACGAAGAAATACTCGTAAACAACCGAATTACCAACTTCCCACCACGGAGGCAGAGTTGGAAGCTTTGTTGGAACAGCGCATTGCTACCGCCATTGCACAGTATGAAGCAAACCGTGTCGATTCCAGCGGCGGTACTGGAGGCTCCGGAGGTTCTGGACCTGGAGGATCAGGAACGGGTGGGAACATTGTGATTGGTAATACTTGGTTTTGCATGGCAACTATGGATTTTCTTGATTATGTTATTCTTATAATAATTATATCTTGATAATTCAGGAGGTACTACCATTCCAGGGTGCACTTATAAGGCGTTCCTCGACTGCAAGCCTCTAAACTTCAATGGTACCGAGGGAGCCGTTGGGTTTGTACGTTGGGTGGAGAAGACGGAATCGGTTATCCGTATCAGCAAATGTACCATGGAACAAACGGTGATGTATGTTACTTGCCTCTTTCTGGATGAGGCGTTGACTTGGTGGAACCTTCAGGTTCAAACATTAGGTGATGAGGCCGCTTATGGGATGACATGGGAAGGACTTCGGGAATTGATGCGAGAAGAGTACTGCTCGAGAGCTGATGTTGCGGGGTATACGCAACGGTTCCATGATTTGTCCAGGGTAGTTCCCTACCTTGTGACACCGGAGTTCAAGAGAATCGAACGATATATATGGGGTTTGGCACCTGAAATCCGTAGCATGGTTACCTCGTCTCACCCTGCTACAATTCGAAGTGCAGTGAGCCTAGCTGTTAGTTTAACTGAAGATGCGGTGCGCATGAAGACCCTAACTAGGAAGGGAAGTGACAAGAAGGATTCAGTCGATGAATCAAAGAGTTCGGGTAAACCGAAATGGTCTAACTTCAAGAAGGGTAACAACGCTACAAACCAAACTGCAACAACTCAAGATGTGAAAGCTTTCTCTGCTACTGTGAACGCAACAAGCTCTGGTCCAAGAAAGTATACGGGTCCTCTACCCATGTGCAACAAATGTAACTACCATCATGTGGGCACTTGTGAAAGTGCCAAGTGTAAAAGGTGTGGAAAGGTGGGACACAAAATGGAAACTTGTAGGGTGGTGTTACCAAAGAAGGTCAAAGGATGCTACGAGTGCGGTGCCGAGGATCATTTCAAGCGGCAATGTCCTAAGTTGAACCCAGCTAAGGGTCGAGCCTTCGTGATTGGAGCTAAGGATGCTCGTCAGGACCCGAATGTAGTTACGGGTACGTTTCTTCTCAATAATCATTATGCTTCAATTCTTTTTGATACTGGTGCCGACCTTAGCTTCGTATCTACCGACTTTAAACGTATGTTGAATTTAGAGTCAAGCAAGCTAGATATACCCTACTCTATTGAATTGGCCAATGGAAAGTTGGTTAAGTCATGTGTGGTTGTTAAGGGTTGCACGTTGGTCTTGTGCAATCAAGAATTTAGTATAGATCTTCTACCGGTCCAACTGGGTAGCTTCGATGTCGTAGTCGGCATGGATTGGTTGTCGAAAAACCATGCCGAAGTGATTTGTCATGAAAAGATAATTCGTATTCCTCTATCCGATGGTGAGACGCTTTCTGTCCATGGAGAAAGACGTGGAACCCCATTGCGAATTATTACTTGCATGAAGGCCCAAAAATGTCTACGGAAGGGTTGCTTCGCATTCTTGGCGCACGTAGTTGATAAGAAGACAGAGGAGCCTAAACTTGAGGATATTCCTGTTGTGAGGGAATTCCCTGAAGTCTTTCCTGAAGACTTGCCAGGATTGCCCCCACAAAGGCAAGTCGAGTTTCGCATAGACTTGGTCCCAGGAGCTGCCCCTGTAGCTAAATCGCCTTACCGTTTAGCTCCGTCAGAGTTGCAGGAATTATCTAACCAACTTCAAGAATTGCTAGACAAGGGTTTCATCCGACCGAGTTTCTCGCCTTGGGGAGCTCCGGTCTTGTTCGTGAAAAAGAAAGATGGAACCTTCCGTATGTGTATAGATTACCGGGAGTTGAACAAGCTCACTATCAAGAATAGGTACCCTTTACCAAGGATCGATGACTTGTTTGATCAACTTCAAGGTTCTAGTTTCTATTCGAAGATTGATTTGCGTTCAGGCTATCATCAGTTGCGAGTTCAAGAGGAGAGTATTCCCAAGACGGCGTTTAGAACCCGTTACGGTCATTATGAGTTTCTTGTCATGCCTTTCGGCTTGACTAACGCACCGGCCGTATTTATGGATTTAATGAATCGCGTGTGCAAACCTTACTTGGACAAATTTGTGATTGTTTTTATTGATGATATATTAATATATTCGCGGTCAAAGGAAGAGCATGAGCAACATTTAAGGCTTATTCTCGAATTGCTGAAGAACGAGAAACTATACGCAAAGTTTTCGAAATGCGAATTTTGGATTCGCGAAGTACAGTTTCTCGGTCATGTAGTAAACGAGAAAGGGATTCATGTCGATCCGTCCAAGATAGAGGCTATAAAGAACTAGGAAGCACCAAAGTCTCCAACTGAAATACGCCAGTTTCTAGGATTGGCGGGGTACTATCGACGATTCATTGAGAATTTTTCAAAGATAGCACAGCCTTTAACCGCCTTGACCCAAAAGGATAAAAAGTTTGACTGGGGAGATAAACAAGAATCAGCGTTCCAGTTACTTAAAGAGAAACTTTGCGGTGCTCCAATTTTGTCTCTACCCGATGGTACGGATGATTTTGTGGTTTATTGTGATGCCTCGCATCAAGGTCTAGGTTGTGTGTTGATGCAACGAGAAAAAGTCATCGCGTATGCATCACGTCAGTTAAAGGTCCATGAGAAGAACTACACCACCCATGATTTGGAATTGGGTGCGGTGGTGTTCGCTTTGAAGATTTGGCGACATTATCTCTACGGTACACGGTGTACCATTTTCACGGATCATAAAAGTCTTCAACATATATTTGATCAAAAGGAATTAAATATGCGCCAACGTCGCTGGGTGGAGTTGTTGAACGACTATGATTGTGAGATAAAGTATCACCCGGGCAAGGCCAACGTTGTTGCGGACGCCTTGAGTCGGAAAGAAAGGGTTAAGACTTTACGTGTTCGTGCGTTAGGATTAACAATCCAAACGAGCCTCACCACTCAAATTCGTGACGCACAACGTGAAGCTCTTAAACCGGAGTTTATTAAGGAAGAATCTTTGCGTGGTATGGAACAACAATTGGAACCTAAGGAAGATGAAACGCTGTATTTCATGGGTCGTGTTTGGGTTCCATTGTTTGGCGGGTTACGTAATCTAGTTTTAGATGAAGCTCATAAGTCGAAGTATTCGATTCATCCAGGTGCTGATAAGATGTATCATGATTTGAAGGAATTTTATTGGTGGCCCAATCTTAAAGGCGATATTGCGACCTACGTGGGAAAGTGTTTGACTTGTTCTAAGGTTAAGGCCGAATATCAGAAGCCATCTGGCTTGTTACAACAACCTGAAATCCCGATATGGAAATGGGAACAAATTTCTATGGATTTCATTTCAAAGTTACCTAGAACATCTAAGGGTAATGACATGATTTGGGTAATCGTGGATCGTTTGACAAAGTCCGCACACTTTCTACCTATCCGCGAGAAGGACAGTATGAAAACGTTAGCGGAATTGTATATCAAGGAAGTAGTGGCACGACATGGGGTACCTGTTTCTATAATCTCTGACAGAGATGGCCGTTTTATTTCAAGGTTTTGGCGTTCCTTCCAAAAGGCATTCGGATCTCGCGTAGATCTAAGTACGGCCTATCATCCTCAAACGGATGGCCAAAGTGAAAGGACCATCCAAACACTGGAGGACATGCTCCGTGCATGTGTGATGGATTTCGGTGGAAATTGGGATACTCATTTACCATTAGTAGAGTTCTCGTATAATAATAGTTATCACACGAGCATCAAAGCTGCTCCATTTGAGGCTTTGTATGGAAGGAAGTGTCGGTCCCCGTTGTGTTGGGCGGAGGTCGGTGAGAAACAGTTGATTGGTCCAGAATTGGTTCAAGAAACCACGGACAAGATTTTTCAGATCAGAGACCGTATCAAGGCGGCTCGTGATCGTCAGAAAAGTTACGCGGACGTTGGGCGTAAACCCTTAACCTTCGAGGTCGGAGACAAAGTTTTGCTAAAAGTCTCACCTTGGAAGGGTGTTGCAAGGTTCGGTAAGCGTGGTAAGCTTAATCCGAGGTATATCGGGCCGTTCGAGGTTTTAGGCAAGGTTGGTACCGTCGCGTACAAACTAAAGTTGCCCGATGAGCTTAGTAGCGTTCATAACACATTCCATGTGTCGAACTTGAAGAAGTGTCTAGCCGACGAGACGCTTATCATTCCTACAGATGAAATCTGTATCGATGACAAACTCCACTTTATTGAAGACCCGGTCGAGGTTACGGACTGGAAAGTCCAAAAGTTGAGGAGGAGTCGTATTAAATTGGTTAAAGTTCGTTGGAACTCCAAGCGCGGACCTGAGTTTACATGGGAACGCGAGGATCAAATGAAGACGAAGTACCCCCATTTGTTTGAGAAGACTCCTGTTCGGGATGACTCGGCTTGAATTTCGGGACGAAATTCTTTTAACGGGGGGAGAATGTGACAACCGGCAAATTTTCAGGTTAATCCGTACGATCTAATCACTATTTATTTATTAAATTTCGTGCATTTAGACTTAATTATATTATTAATTGAGTCCATAAAGTCTAGCAATGTCCAGGTAAATGCATGGGTTCGCATTTGATGTTGTTTGGTATGGTCTTATCGTGTAGCGATAAAAAAAAAGAGATCATAATAAAACGCGCTTTGGGGGATTATCCGGTACACTGAAAAAGATGCTGACACCATTCCAATATGCCTAGAACATTAGAATTATTGCATTACTATATGTCGGTGAAAAAAAAAACAAGAAAACTTAATACGGACGTTGGATTATTGTATTTTCGGTTCGTATCGCGTATATGTTAATTTTGTCAAAAAAAAGTAGTCATCGTTCTAAAAACCATTTCACTATGCGAACTATAAAATATAACAATGTAAGACACGTTAGGAAAAAAAAAGATATCGTGTGAATAATTATATGACAAACCCAGTTTTTATTTTATAAACTTCCGTTAGACAAATAACTAGCCAAAATAATAATAGTATGACACCAACTCACTAACTAATCAATGCCTAGTGAACTAATACCCAATTTAGGGTCCTAATCCTCTAACTTCCCTAATGATCAAAATATCTAAAATTACCATCATTTCAAGTATCCAAATTGTCAAACCAAAATCACCAACCCCAATCACCCCCTTACGGTCACATGCCCTCCCCATTCCCCTTGACTTTTTTTTGTCTAGTCTTGGAAGAAATTGTGCATGAAAGTAAGGTGGTAGAATGATTGTATTGTAAGGTCCTTGTAAGACATTATATAAAAAAAAGGGTCTTTCATTCATAAAAAAAATACACACACAATACCAAACTCTTTCTCTCCTCTTCCTGTCGTAGGCCAAACCCCCACCCAAACCTTATTTCTTTTATGCTTTATAATCTCACATATCCCTTACAAACCACACTAAAATTATATATAAGTTAAGGTGTTAGAAGGTTTAGGAGGATTTTGGAGCTACACCTTAACTTACAAGGCTTCTATCCATCATTTTAAGGAGTTTTCTAAGCTTGGTAAGAATCTAAACTCACTTGGTTATGAATCTTGTTTCGATGTTACTTATACAAGTTTGGATTCACCAAGAGAGATGTTAACTCATTTTTTTTTGTTTTAAATCAAGAAACCCTTTTGCATAAAAAAAAAGTATATTATTTGATATAATCGTAGGTATGTGGGTGGGTGTATAAGACTTTGTTGTTTGATTTAGTATGGTAAAAATGCTTGTTTTCTTTCTTTATTAAGGATGCTAAGTGATGAGCTTTGTATAAAAATGATCTTGTACAAGCTTGTTTATATTAAAATAAAATTTAAGAAGGGTTCATAAATCATATGTTTGGGTGTTATGGAAAATGGTTGATTTGAGTTAAAAGACTAAAATATAAGTCATGTGTATTTTAGTAGTAAACATGATATTTAAATATTGAAGGATGATCTTGTGTGATTAAGATGTTATTTGTTATGTTAGAAGTGTATTAGTGAAAATATAACTAAACATAACTAAAATGGTAATTTTTGGTGAAATAAAGTGTATGAAGTATTTTTGAAAATTGTTGATAAGATGTGATTATACCAGTTATAGGTATATGTTAACACTTGGTTAAGCATGGTTAAGCATGGTTTAGTGCGATTATGGGGTGATTACTTTTACATGTGATATGTGATGGTAAATTATGGTTGGAAGTATGATTAATAAAAATGACATGTCGTTATTTTAAAATAAGTTTAGATATATTTTAAACTTGGTCATAACATAATTACGTGTATAAGTTGATGTATGGGATTTAATATGGATTAAATAGTGATTTCGATTGTTAAACAAATGTGTTAACATAAAAATCACCTAAACTTATGATTTTGTGACTTGATGATCAAGTTACCACCATCAAGAATTAAGAAAAAAAAAATTAAGGATTTCAAAAAGAGACTTGGAAAGAGTCTAGTAAAAATTGTTGTATAGAACAAATTTGGGTTTTGCTAAAAAAATATATATATATAAATATTTTATATAAAATATATTGTGGCTAAATATTCGTGTCAACGAAGGGGTTTCAACGAATACATAAATAATATTTATGATATTATTTCCGACTATTCATCATAATCGGAATGTATATTTATTTTAATAATAAATATACATACACATTTTTGGTCGAGTTCGACTTACAGATTTTGTTGTCGTCAAACCATGTGAATAAATATGATATTTAGTCGTAAAATATATATTTATTGGTTTGAATTTTTAGTTCGGGACTAGGTCTCGACATTGTGTGACAATGTGTGGTATATATATACACACACACACACACACACACACACATATATATATATATATATATATTTATATATATTAACATGTGAACTTTTGGATAATCACCCACCAACGCGTCATAACGGTTAACATTTTAGATAAAAAGGTTAACATCTCATTTTGTCTAAACGAGTTTGGTGAACGACTTGTCGAGTAGACACATATTTAGACCTAGTGTCTTATTGAATTAGGACACGTGTAGGTCGGGAACTATTTTGGACATTTGGTTTTGCTAGCATACGCATGGAACGCAATTTGTGAGTCTTCACGGCCCCTTTTACTTATTTAAATGTTTATTTAAATCGGGGGAAAATCATGCTTGGTTACGGGGTATGGTAGTGGGAATGAAATCCATTTTTGTCTATTTTGTGCGCATAAGTTGGTTGGTTTTAGAGCTCGGAAGTCCTCGTGTTATTGTTTCTTTAGTAACCATTAGTCGTGGTAATGACCGCGGAACAGTCGAATAGATCTATTGGGTTTAACGAGCCCCGCTCCTGGTCGGTCGTGACCCTGTGGGAGTGCAATTGTGTCCAAATATTCTTAGACATCGTCATGGTGCACGATGTGGCGAGGCATCATCGTTATGGTTTGGTTACGGGCTTATGTCGGCACATGTATCACGGTTTTTGCAAGACCATGATTCGACTTTCGTGATTTCATTAACTACGCATACTAAATTTTTATCAAATGAGTTTAAGTTTCATTTGTGTCATTTAAACCTGTGAACTCACCAGCATTATGTTGACATTTTTAAGCATGATTTTCAGGTAAGTGAAATTTGGTTCGTGGCTTTACGAAGTTGCATGCATCATGGACGATACCTTTTGGGGGTTTTGCCTTGTATATTTCATCGTATCGGGAATATACTTGACAAATCCTAGGAACTTTATAAACAATATAACTTTTGGTCGTATGTGTTTTGAAACTGGAAGTATTATATTTGGGTTGTGTAAACTAGATATATTGTTATGGTTTGTAAACTTTAAACTTCGGTATCGTTGATGCTTAATCATATTAGTTGTTTGCTTATCGTATGCTTGAAAGCCTTTCATGGTCACACCTTGCGTTTCCGCCTTCGGCGGGGTGTGACAGTTTTTAAGCCCAACTAACCATTCATTTGATTATGAGCATTAGGACATAGGTTTGAGATGAGAAAACTCAAGTTTGGTTAAGTTTAACAAAGATTTCATGAAAACAAAAACAATCAGTGGACTTTGGAGCCTTTTTGCTAGAGTTCCAGGGACTTATTTACTGTGAAAAAACCCATGGAGTCGAAGTTAAGGTCAAACCAAGCACATAGGAAAAAGAATGAGCAAAAACGGACAAGAAACGAGTGAGATATGCTCACTTTTGTGAAGTAGGATGAATCTGCTCGAACACCAATTTGCAGCTGCGTTTTTGATGTTTTGAGAGTGATTTGGATGAGTTTGTAAAGTGATTAGAGCTTGGGAATGGCTTGGTATTTATAGGGAAGGGTTAGGGTAAGTTGTGGTTATGTAATTAATGTTAAAAATGGTTTAAAACTCAAAAAAAGTCCCAAATTCGCGCTAAAAATCAAGCTGAAATGGGTCTGATCACGTTTCAGCACATTTGGACGAGTGCTTAAGGAATTAACGGTGCCAAGTTTAAACAATAAGGACTCTCAGCTCAGTTGGTGTGCGCGTGTGTTTGTGAGATTGTAGACCCGGGTTCGAGTCCCGTGGTCTGCAGTTTTTTCTTTTTTTTTTTTTGACAATTTTTGTGTTTTAAAATATTACTTTCAGCAATTACATAATCAGCCCGTGAGGTTTAGTTTAGCGAAAGTGCACAAATAACCCTTGACTTTAATTAACCGAGTTATATTAAAAGAAAGCTAACATTTTAGTTTTAGAATAACTAAGTTAGTTTACTAACTTTAATATCTAACGAGATTAACTAGTTTATTAATAAAAATAAACTTTTAAATAACAAAATTAATTAATTTAAAAAATCGTAATTATTTTAATTAATTTAAATCATTTGAATAATTATCATATTTATAACGAATAAAACCTTTAAACGTTTATTCATTTCACGAAGGTTTCGAGTCTCATTGTTTTAGGAGTTTTAACCAGTTTAACGAGTATCAAGTGTCGATAAGTAAAGAACCCTTGAATAATATTTCGTTCAAACGAGAATTTCATTGTGATTCTAGTCTCGGATTCCACGAAGGTTACATCGAAACGACGATTACAAGAATGCAAAGTTTCCAAGAATAGGATTATAAACAAAAGTTTCCAAATATAGAAGGTATGAAAACGCAGGGCGTTACAGTTCCTCCGGTAGTTCGAGTCTGTAGGCCACTTTTCCGATCCTTTCCAGAATCTTAAAGGGTCCAACATATCGAGGTGCGAGCTTTCCTTTCTTGCTGAATCTGTTTACACCCTTCCAAGGTGATACCTTTAGGAGTACGTGATCGCCAACGTCAGATTCAAGGGGCTTGCGGCGTCTATCGACGTAACTTTTCTGACGACTCTGAGCTTTCAACAGATTTTATCGAATTTGGAGGATTTTGTCAGTCGTTTCTTGCAACAGCTCAGGACCGGTTATTTGCGAGTCTCCGATCTCGTGCATACAATAGGCGATCGACATCTTCTTCCATATAATGCCTCAAACGGTGCCATTTGAATGCTAGAATGATAACTGTTATTGTACGAGAATTTGACTAAAGATAAGTATGCATCCCAATTACCACCGGAATCTATGACACACGAGCGAATCATGTCTTCAAGGGTACGAATCGTTCTTTCAGTCTGACCGTCGGTTTGGGGATGGAAAGCGGTACTTAGATTAAGAGTAGTACCGAGAGCAGATTAAAACGTTTCCCAAAGACGCGAGGTAAACCGACCATCGCAGTCAGAGATAATGTCGCCAGGCGTCCCATGTCGACAAACGATCTCATCGGTGTAGATTCGGGCTAATTTTTCTACCTTATAGTCTTCTCGTATCGGCAGAAAATGAGCAGATTTCATCAAGCGGTCAACGACAACCCAGATGTTGTCGTGACTTGATGGCGTGCGCGAAAGTTTCGTTATGAAGTCCATAGCTATACTCTCCCATTTCCACATAGGGATCTCGGGTT
Organism: Helianthus annuus; assembly: GCF_002127325.2. Classification (NCBI taxonomy): domain Eukaryota; kingdom Viridiplantae; phylum Streptophyta; class Magnoliopsida; order Asterales; family Asteraceae; genus Helianthus; species Helianthus annuus. The sequence goes on from NC_035439.2 coordinate 79,817,955, forward strand.
GGACGAGCAAGCCAGAGGGTCTTTGGTGCTCGGCCTTGACTTTCGAGCAAGTCAGGCACTTCGAAACATAGAGAGCGATATCTTTCTTCATGTCCGGCCACCAGTACTTTTAGCGAAGGTCCTAGTACATCTTATCGGCATCGGGATGAATGGAATATCGAGACTTGTGGGCTTCGTCCATCAGAATTTGTCGCAGGTCGGTGCGCTTGGGAATCCAAATTCGGTCTAGATAATGGAATATACCGTTTGACTTACTCACTAACTGGGCGCCATCGTTTAGAATTCTATCCTTCTTCAGAGTGCGTTCGGTGAAACATGCATGTTGGGCGTCGTGGATAAGAGTTTCGAGATGGTGCTGGGCGTGAATATTACGAATGCTATGCAAATAGCTTCGTCTGCTGAGGGCGTCGGCAACGACGTTTGCTTTGCCAGGATGATAAAGAATCTCACAGTCGTAATCGTTGAGAAGTTCTACCCATCGGCGTTGGTGCCTATTCAGTTCTTTTTGGCTGAGGATGTGTTGTAGGCTCTTATGATCTGTGAAGATCGTACACTTGGTACCGTAAAGGTAGTGTCGCCAAATTTTCAACGCAAAAACAACTGCGCCTAGCTCGATGTCGTGGGTTGTATAGTTCTTCTCATGGATCTTGAGTTGACGAGATGCGTAAGCGATAACCTTGTCTCGTTGCATGAGAACACAACCAAGACCAAGGTTCAAGGCATCGCAATAGACAATGAAGTCATCGTTTCCGTCGGGTAAAGCGAGAACGGGAGCATTTCAGAGCATATGCTTGAGAGTTCGAATGGCAGTCTCTTGTTCAGTTCCCCAAACAAAAGGCCTATCTTTGTGCGTGAGAGAAGTAAGCAGCACAACGATTTTAGAGAATCCTTCAATAAATCGGCGATAATAGCCCGCTAGTCCAAGAAAAGAACGGACTTCAGGCGGGTTCTTAGGTGTAACCCAACTCTTAACAACTTAGATTTTCGCGGGGTCGGCGTGAATACCTTGACTATTGACAATGTGACCGAGGAATTGAACCTCCTCCAGCCAAAATTCACACTTGGAGAACTTGGCATAGAGTCGATTCCCCTGAAGTAGCTCGAGAACCAAACGTAGATGTTGCGCGTGTTCGGTTTTCGTCTTAGAATAGACCAGGATATCATCGATGAACACGATGACGAAGCGGTCGAGAAAGGGTTTACACACGCAATTCATCAGATCCATGAAAACCGCGGGTGCGTTGGTTAAACAAAAAGGCATAACAACAAATTCATAGTGGCCGTATCGAGTGCAAAAAGCGGTTTTGGGTATATCCTCCTCTTGAATGCATAACTGGTGATAGCCTGAGCGTAGATCAATCTTTGAAAAACATGTAGCACCTTGCAACTGATCAAACAAATCATTGATTCGAGGCAGGGGATAGCGATTCTTGATTGTTAGCTTATTCAATTCCCTATAGTCGATGCACATCCTGAGTGACCCATCCTTCTTTTTGACGAAAAGGACTGGTGCACCCCAAGGGGAGGTGCTAGGGCGAATGAAGCCTTTGTCAAGTAATTCCTTGAGTTGACTCGAGAGTTCGCGCATTTCAGACGGAGCGAGTCGATAAGGAGCTCTAGCAACAGGATTTGCTCCAGGAATGAGATCAATACAAAAGTCGATATCACGACTCGGAGGTAAACCAGGTAAGTCATCAGGAAAGACGAGAGGAAAATCATGATCTACAGGCACCTTATCTATTGCCTTCTCTTTTTTTTCCTTCTTCGCTACTATAATGTTTGCCAAGAAAGCTCTGTATTCCTTGCGCAGATACTTGCTCGCTTGGACACATGACATGAGTTGGAGTTTCTTCGAAGCGACTTCACCATAAACACAAAGTAGATCACCATTGGTGAGCGAGAAGCGAATCATCTTATCGAAACAAATAACCTCAGCATGATTTTTGTGAAGAAAATCCATGCCTATTATGACGTTAAAACTACCGAGCTGCATCGGAATAAGGTCGATAGGAAAGATGTGATTGTTGAGTTCGAGAGTACAATCACGAAGAACAGAATTGACAGCGACGGTTCTTCCAGTGGCAACTTCCACATCGAACGTCGAGGGGAGATGGGCGCGCTTATGCTTAAGGAGCTTTTCGAATTCAAACGATACAAAATAGTTATCGGCTCTAGTATCAAATAAACACGAAGCATATATACCAGTCACATGGAACGTACCATTAACTACATTGTTGTCGGCTTGAGCCTGGCGTGCGTTGATGTTGAAGGCACGACCGCGGGCTGCTGGCTGCTGTTGTTGATGTTGCTGGGGCTGCTGCTGTTGTGGCTCTTGCTTCACCACTCGACTCGGGCACATGTTTGCAAAATTTTTGGGATCACCACACGCAAAGCAAGCTCTAGCGTGGATCGCGGATGCAGGAGCTGCTTGTTGGCCTTGAGGAGCTGGAAGTAGAGCTTGTTGAGCAGGGGCTTGACCTTGAGCTGGAGCTGGAGCTTGACGTGGACCAGTACGACAGTTGGCGGTGAAATTGTGACACCTCGTATTTTCAATCTTTCCATTTTTGGCAAGTCTACTTGTACTTTCTATTTTTGTAAGTTGTACCTTTGTGGTATTTGGTTTTATTCCCAAATTGTACTCGAGAATTGAAATCATAATGAAAGTGCATTATTTTATTCATATTTGTGTTTGAATACTATGTATTGTCAAAACAATTGATAACATGTTAAACTATGTTAAACACGTAAAAACAGTGAAAATACATCTTAATCTCAGCTCTCAAATTCATCATTGCCAAGAGATTACCCTAAACCGTACAAAAATCGGGAATTTATACGTTAATTCGGTAAAAATATCAAAATTTGGGTTAAAATAATATTTTTATATTATTTTATTAATATTTTAAATAAGTAAATTAATAATTAAAATTAAATAAATAAATATTTAAAACTGAATTTTTATGATTTTTGAGTATTTTGGTTAGTTAAACTAACTCAGTTAGTGAAAACTCAGTTAATTCAGCTAACTGGGTTAATTTTATCAAGGGCAGCACTAACTGAGTTAGAAAACTCAGTTAGTGACTAACCCAGTTAGTCAAGACTAACTGTTATTAAAAAAAGGGTTGAACCGCGCGTGGAACAAGGATCGAACTCGGTACCTCGCACTTAACAAGCAAACGACTTAACCACTCGGCCGGGCATGCCACATCCGGCATATCTTGGATCCGAATTATATTTAACCGTTAATTAACGTTGCTGAATTCAAATGTAACCGCCCAAAACCAGTCGTCTTCTTCCTCGACCCTTGGGTTGATTACCGGAAAGTCTTGTGACCTTCCACATTCGTAACCGCCGGCCTCCATCTTTATAAACCGACCGACCCTCAAACTTAACTCGTTTCTTCACACTCGATCACCGAAAACAAACCGTAACCGACTCGTTTTTCGTTCACCACCCTCCTCGCCGGAACTCCGACCACCACTTCGCCGTCGGAACCCACCGCACGACCGCCGTCTGCCGCCTCCTGCAACCGGTCCGGTGACCCCGTCCGGTACGGTTTTTCGTTTCCGTTCTTCCGTTTTCTTTATATATTTACAGTTTATTATTGTGATTATTATTATTATTATTATTATTATTATTATTATTATTATTATTATTATTATTACCTATTAGTATTGTTATTATTAATATTATTATTATTAATAGATTATTAATATTAATGTCATAACCTTTATTTATTTATTTATCTATATTTATAATCAGATATATTTAATAATATTAAACAAATATATTATTACTATATTTATTTAGAATAATTATTATTATTAAACAGATTTATTAATATAATTATTATTATTATTACTAAGCAGATTTATTAATCTGAAATTTTATAACAGAATTATTATTTCTGTTTTTTTATATATTCAGAATTTTTACAAAATAATCAGATTATTTTAAATTTTCAGAATTATTATATAAAATCAGAATTTTTAAATAATCAGAATTATTATTTAAACAATCCGAATTATTATTCATTTATTCAGATTTATTATTTTATTTTAAAATTCAGAATTATTATTTTACAATAATCAGAATTATCATTTTATATATATATATATATATATATATAATAATCAGAATTATTATTTTAACCAGAATTTATATTTTAAAATCAGAATTTTTATTTTATTAAATCAGAATTTATATTTTAAAATCAGAATTTTTATTTTATTAAATCAGAATTATCATTTTTGTATAATAATCAGAATTATTATTTTATATAATAATAGGAAATTATTATCTAAATAATCCAGAATTTTAGTATTTATAATATTATGGTAAAATCAGAAATATTTTTTTAATAATAATATATAAAAAATCAGTATTTATTTTTACTCACTTATTTATAAATAAATTGTCATATATTTTATTAAATACAAAATATGAGACATATGATTGTTATTTTAGAAATGTCAATATTATTTTATAAATGCCTTGTTATTTAAATAATCTCTAAATTCCCAATATTTAACAATCCTCAAAATTAATAGGGTAAATCTCTTGTGCACATTCTCTTGGGCAAACTCTTGATTCTTAATCTTTTCCAAGAAAAACGCAACGCAACCTAAGGTGAGTATACATGACCCATTTTTCTATTTTACCACATTTTGGGTGCTGTATGCATTTCTATATCAAACACACTATGTTAAACATTTTTGCACCCTCAATCCACATTTCATGTGAATCTATTTGACTCATGTTAATCACGTTATGCTACTGTTAAACATTTATGACTGTGTGTTCATTAACTTTGCAAGCCTCCCCTAACAATGGCAGCGCTGTAGGTTGAGAAACGCCCCTCCCATAATATTATGGGTATTGTTAGGTTTATTCTATGTTACTCATGTTACCACCCTTCTAGGGTTAGGCTATGTTAATTGCGTTAAACTTTGGTTTGAACACATAGATTTCATCGTTACGAGTATAACTGTTAATATGAACTCATGTAGTCACGTGGATTTGAGCATGTTAAACTATTTCAAACATATTATACTATATTCAAACTTGTATACTCGCCAACATGTTTTGTTGACTTTATTTTAAATGCATACTGCAGGATGAGGAATTCAAGATTTGAAGAAATGAATAGGATGGCCTAGAAACCCACTTTTGAAATAAACTATGTTTAATGTTTGTTATTTCCTTTTATGACAATGTATGAAACTTTGCAATTTTAATAAATGAAATTTAATTATATTGTCACATGTAGTGTTATGATGTTTTGAGCAATTTGTTCGTCTCATCCCGATGTTTCCGCCATCTGTTGGGGTGTGACAGATTGGTATCAGAGCCATAACTATAGGGAATTAGGTAGGATTGCCTTACTTTTTTGCCCAGTCTATAGGAGGAGTACTCTGATACCAGATGTATCAGAGCCATAACTATAGGGAATTAGGAAAAGTAGGAATGCTTTTACCTAGTCTATAATTTAGGAGCTTTCTCATTTATTTGCTGTTTAAGACAATATTCCCTTCTCTCTTCCTTGCTTCCCTCTATTCTTTTGGACTTCTAATATACAAGCCTTTCCTAAGGCTAACACAATACACACATGGAAGCTGTGAAGACACTCATGTAACACAATCGAAATGAGTCATCAAAACAGGGGTGATTCCCATATTTGGTGATGATTTTCATTCAGCTTAAATTTGATTTTTGCACGAAACCTACCCTCAAGTTAGGAGTGATATCCAAACCTTGATGGGAGTTTTCCATTTCATACTCTAGTGACCCTTATCTTTTGATAAGTACCAACCACATTAGGGTACGATGTTATCAAGTTAGAGGTGAAACTCGCATCTTGTTTAACTAGTCCCATTCCTTGATTTTCATTCTCGCCAAAGTTTCGATTTTCCCAATCGATTAAGGACGTGTAGTAACTGGAAGGACAAATATCGTTAATCGCTTCTCGATGAGAGTATTTGTCTATTAGGCCAAAGCACGTCTCCTTAATTCGAAAAGGATTCCGATTCACTTTGGAATAGTCTTATGTTACGTTCCGTGACAATCCATATTTTTATGATAAATCTCTTTTTATGTTATCTCAATTATCATGTGATTTACATTCGAGCGTTATCTTCATTTTAAGTTTGGGAACACGAATCACGTTATTATCGCAATCTAAAACAATTAATAACTACTCCTTCGTGAACAAACTAAATTTATCTTGCTTTCATTATACATGATATTCTATGTGTAACATTATGTTATTCTATGTGCAATACTATGTTATTCTATGTGAAACTATTTGACAATTCATGTGAAAAACAATGTGCTATGTGATGCATACATAAAATCAATTTTCCTAAACAAAAACATTATGATTAAAAGTCTCAGTCTTCTTCTTAAGATTTCGAGGACGAAATCTCCTAAAGTAGGGGAGACTGTGACACCTCGTATTTTCAATCGTTCCATTTTTGGCAAGTCTACTTGTACTTTCTATTTTTGTAAGTTGTACCTTTGTGGTACTTGGTTTTATTCCCAAATTGTACTCGAGACTTGAAATCATAATGAAAGTGCATTATTTTATTCATATTTGTGTTTGAATACTATGTATTGTCAAAACAATTGATAACATGTTAAACTATGTTAAACACGTAAAAACAGTGAAAATACATCTTAATCTCAGTCTCAAATTCATCATTGCCAAGAGATTACCCTAAACCGTACAAAAATCGGGAATTTATACGTTAATCCCGATGTTTTCGCCATCGGTTGGGGTGTGACAGAAATGGCCGTACATATTGCAGTGCACACAGCATCTGCAAGCGATTCCCACTGGATGGTGATAAGTACAGGTACGGCAAGCCGGGTGAGGACCATTGTACGCACGCATAGCCAGTGGTGCGTTGGTAACCGGGGCCGCTACTTGGCGGTGTTGGGGTTGCTGTTGAGCAGGGACAGCTTGAAGTGGAGCTACAGCTGTGATAGTGCAATTCTTGCTACTGTTGTTGTTGTTGTTGTTGTTGTTGTTGTTGTTGTTGTTCCTCTTGTGACGGGAGGACTTTGAAGACTGCGGAGCGGCGGCGGTTTCAACGGTTGGAACAGCGGTAGCTTGATGCAAATTCTTGGAGGCTTTATCCCAGTAACCAGCCTTGACTCGCTTATCGTTTATCTCAGCAGCGAGTAAGAAGGTTTCCTCAATAGTTGTCGTCTTCGCAGCTTGAACGAAATCAGCCACGCAATCCGGAAGAGCACGGATATACTTTTTGATGGTGATTTCGGGCGTAGAGACTTGGCCTGGACAGATTACGCTTAGCTGCTTGAAGCGAGCGGTCAAACCAGCGTTGTCACCATCCTTTTGTTTGATATGCCAGAACTCATCCTCCAATTTTTGGAGCTCATGGGGAGGGCAGAACTCTTTCATCATGATGTCCTTCAACTCATCCCACGTCAGCCCGTAAGCTGCATCATTCCCTCGTTTGTTTCTCTCGGCCGTCCACCAATCTAAAGCTCGGGATTGGAAGACGCCGGTAGCATTAACAGTACGGAGATTATCGGGACAGTTGCTCTGACGCAGGGTGACTTCGATAGAATCAAACCATTGAAACATGGTCGTAGGCCCATCTTCGCCGGTAAATTCTTTCGGGCCTCAGGTTTTGAACTGCTTGAAGCTAAAAGCAGACTTTGGTGAATCGGTCCTGGACTCTTCGGAGGACTTGCTGCTGTTTTCATTCAGCTCACTAACGATTTACGGGATAACTTTCGCAATCTGCTTAGCGACCAAAGAGGCGGTGCCTTTATCTTCATGATTGCGGCGAGCTGAACAGGAGTGGAATGATCCAAATGACGACATTGTCTGCAACAGACATCGCCACAGGACTCAAACACTATATAATCGAATCTCGCGTCACACACTCTTAATACTACTAAAGCTCAGGAACACAATCGCTAACACATAGGCACATAAACCACAGAAACACATAAGCACATAGAGCACAGAAGCAAGTAAACACACTATATTTTGCACGTATTCACCTACATTTGTCGTACATATCCACCTATCATAGCGAGTAGCATAGCGAGCAGCATAGCATAAGCGAGTAATCAAGCGATTTGCTACCGTTTTGAGATAACTGTGTAGTGCGATTTGTGTGTGTTGATTGAAGCGAAAAACGAAAAAGCGAATAAAGCACCCAAAATTGAAACACATAAACAGGTAAAACCACATAAAACACATAAAATCCATTTAAAAAACGACAAATATCAGAGTCAGCAGTTGCAGGCTCAGAATCGAAACACATAAAAATCAAGAATAGATTGTCTGCGGCTGAAAGGCATCGACTACCCAAAGCGATTCGACTATTCACAAAAGACTTTTAGTACACACTTTAGCCTTCCGGACTGTGTCTCGCCTCGATTTTGGGCGAACGGCACGCATCCTTCCAGCTACAGCGTGACTTCAAGTCGTTGGAGTCCGTCGAGGCTTTGGTGAGAGTTTTGTAAAACCAAAATAGAGCACGGAACAAGTCGTTAAGGTCTGGGTTTCACCCCTAACTTAACAACTTTGTTCCTGTTTTGATGAGATAGAAGGGAAAATCTGTGTTAAAGTACAGATTTCACTCCTGATTCAACGCAATTTCTCCTGTTTATGGATAAAAATGCGGGTCGAACAAGCGATTCAGTCGAGAGTTTGTGGTTTTCACACCTAATCTCGACCTAATCACTCGTTCATTTTCGAAAGTAGCGTGCAGGGATAGTGTTCAGCGAGTGTGAGCGAGAAATAGCAAGTATGTTCGTACAAAACCCCTACAGGGTATGCACAAGTCGGTCTGTTGGTACTTAGACTATAGACTAGGTCATTTCTAAGACATCGACCCAGACTAGGTCGAGTATCGCCAAATTCCCTATAGTTATGGCTCTGATACCAATCTGTCACACCCCAACCGATGACGGAAACATCGGGGCGTGGCACTGAGCGAAACAGATTGTTCAGGAGAAATCCATAACAACTAAATTACCGGATAGTTAATATTATGTCCCATACCATAACCCATCAAGTAAACTAATTATTACAGACATAGATATCTCAAAGACAAATAACATGTTCCGACAACTCAGATTCAAAATAAATAAATTGTTTTTGTTTGTTTCTAGACTCCATCCTAACTCGATTCCATCAAATAGCATGCAAGCATCCTAAGCACCTGTCACATACGTTAAAATAAAGGTCAATACACATAGTGTAAAGGTGAGCATACAAGTTTAATAGTATAATAGAGTTCGAAAATCGTTTACGCATAACCAGTATGTAACATGTAATAAAGTGAAGGCTAGTAGGTTATCGATAGGGAAATATGCACAGACGTGACTGCGAGTTGTAGAATGCGCAACACATATCCCCACTAGGACACGTGAAGTAAAGCCCTTGACAACCCCTGTCCACGACAGATGCTGAGTCCAAACTATAGTACTATCGTTGCTAAGGTGTCAGGCAACAATCACTGTGTTAACATAACATACAAGCATTCATCGAATAACACGTAACATGCAATAACTGTTAGCGTATAAATAGTGTTTGCCTTGTGTGTTCGATGTGATTTGAATAAGTAACGTATGTAACACCCAAAAGTGCGTAAAGCAAAAAGGGATCGAGTATACTCACAGATTGTGTTTAAATAATTAAACACTCTCTTGGATTGAAGGGAGTGCTGAGATATTAGCATGAACAGTTAACAATAGCATAAGCGAAGAACGGTGCGATAAACGGTGCAAAGTGATCAAGTGTTGGATGGTAATCCGATCGGATGGCAATCCGATCGGATGGTCATTCGATCGGATGTCAATCCGTTCGGAGGGTCATCCGATCAGATGGCCATTCGGTTAGATTGACATTCGTTTGGTAAGGATGTGTTTGTGTATGATGGCTTTGAAGTTTTCGTTATAGCATTTTAAAAACAGAGAAGTATCTCTACCTTTTAGGTATCGGATAGCGATCCGATTGGAAGGACACTTAGTGAGAACAAGTTCATAGCAGGATTGTCGCTCGATCGGATAGCAATCCGTTAGAAACTGATGTTCTTTGAAAATTATGAAAATGTTTAAGTGTCGAAGTTCTGAATGTCGCTCGATCGGATGGTCGTTCGATCGGATGGCTATCCGATCGGACGGCAATCCGTTCGATGCACAGATCCTTTAAATAGTTTGAAAAATATTAAGTGTGGAAACCAAGTGCAATCCGATCGGACGGCAATCCGTCCCAACGAATATGATCATCTTGAACTTGATTATTTTTTTGAAAGTTTTGCGGTTTGCTCAAGACGGTATGACAACGTACTAAACAACGGAACTTCGTCAAATCCCAAGTCGTCCGATCGAACAGGAATCACCCAAATCCGATCAGTTTACTGGTTCGTGACGGTTGTTCATGTTTAACCCCAAATCGGTTGTCTCTTTGATAGAAACCAGATCTCATACCGATGCTTCACTAAGAAATGAGTAGAAGATCTGAGAGAGCTCCGATTCTATCGGTTTTGAGTGCATTGAATGTAAAAGAGTTGAAAGAAAGTTAGAAAACCATCTTTCAATCCTTTTAACCATGAAAATGTTTAGATCTATGCGAAAACATTGTTTAATCATGTGGAAATTCTTTAGATTTGAGATATCCTTGGTGGAATGAGGTCAAAACTTGAATTTCATAAGAACTCCATGATGACATCACCCTAGAACACCTCAAATCCACTGATTTCACGGTTAAAAGTTAAGATTCAAAGGTGAAAAAGATGAAGAAGTGCGTGTAGATCATAGAAGTACAAGATTTAGATTGAAAACTTACAAGAATCGTGAGAAATCGAGAGAAATGAGGGCTTGAGCGCTGCTGGTCGAATGAGGGAGCTGTCACATCAGAGGGGTATTTATAGGTTGCCAAAAAGGGAAAGGAGGGGCAAGTGTCGGATAGGCCACCGATCGGATGGCACTTCGATCAGATGGAAATCCGATCGGATGGCCATTCGATCGATTGGCCATTCGACCGCGGTGATCCGACGAATTGAGCTTCGGTGTTTCGTTTCGCGTGTTGAGCGTTGCGATGCATTTGAACGAGTTTCGATTAAGCGATGCGATAGATTAATAATAACCACACAATACTATATCTAACATACAATCATCATAAATAACTTGCGTTTAGCGTTTGCGATTTGACTGCGTTGCGTTAGAATTGCGATTGCGTTTCGATTAATCACCACAAAAATAAACATAAATAAACATGCACAAGTAACACATAAATAGCACACACATGTAAAACAATATCCAGAACGCATAATTCGAGTTGTGAATGCGATTCCAATGCGATTAGCGATAAGGCGATAAAGCGATAAAACATGTGATAAACATCGATTAAACCTCGATTATTCACAGATACTCCACATAATACAACTAAAGCGATTAAAATAAAAGATTCGATTACAAGTCAATGAAGTCAAATCGGTAGTTAAGCAAGGAGTGACAGATCACAATTAGCAATCTTTTCTTACTTTGACTTTGACTTTGACTTTGACTTTCGTAACACGGGGTGTTACACTTTTTCTAGTGCACAGAGCTCTAACGAAGAGCTAAAAGTAGTGAGTTGCGAGGGCCGCTATTCCTGACTTTAACCCTTTTATGTGATTTCTCTTTTGATGTTATTTTGGAATTGAAACTATAAGTAAAAAAGAAATCGATGTGGTATCTCTCTTCTGTCATGAGCTCTCTCTTCTGTCATGTTATTTTGGAATTGAAACTAAAAGTAAAAAAACGGTCTATCATGTTTTAGGGAAGGGAGCGTACCCTCGACTGCAGTCGAGACACATGATGGAAACAAATACAACAATACCATACTCAAATTAAAGATAATAAAGTGCTCTTGTATGGTGTAATTGTTTTAAAAATTATTAACATATGAAAAAAGTATGATCGTCTACAAATCATGAAGAAAGTTGATTTAAAAGTCAAAAGTATATTTTTAAAAAAAGTGTACAATATGTTTTGAAATTTTTAATTTCTTAAACTTTGAAAATTATGTAAAATTACCTTCTTGTCCTCCTTATATTTTTTTTTATAATATATTAGAAGGAACCCGCTCGATGCGATGTAATGGACAATTTAATACAACACATAATTATATATAAGTATAATATGTTTTAAGAGTTTTTATTACTTAAACTTTTAAAATTATCTCTTTGTTCTCATATGTAATTATGTAGTAATACTAGATGGAACTCGTGCAATACGACGGAAATACATAGTTATATATAAGTATAATTTAGATAAAGATGACTTTAAAACATAACATTAAAAGGTGATGCAAGCAATATGTGAATTATTATTATTATTCAATATTCAATTCCAACAATATAATGGATATATTCTATCTAAGAAGCTAACAAATCATCAAAATTGAATACAAATAAAGGGTTAAGTTAGTTTACAAAGATTTTTAATTGTAAGAAGTATAATAATGATTTATAGAGTGGCAAGTGTTCAATAATAAGCTAAAACTTAAACCTACTACATTACCACCCAAAGCCTAAACACCCCCACCCCACCCCACCATCACCACCCAAAAACCTATACCCCCCCCCCCCAAAAAAAAAAACCTAAAAAAAAAAATCCTAAACACCCATCACCACCAAAAAACCTAAACCCCCCACCCTCCCACCCATCTCTCGACAAAAAAAAAAAAAAAAAAAAAAAAATGGGTGGGTGATTGGGGGGAGGGGGGCTTTAGGTTTTTGGGTGGTGGTGGGTGTTTAGAGTTTTTTTTTTTTTTTTTTTTGTGTAGTGGATTTTTTTTAGAAGCATTTGTACCATTCTTACAATTAGAAGCCTTTCTATTTGATCCTAATCCTGCAAATGAATTCAATGAATTGAACGCAGTGGCGGGTTAAAAGACGCATGACGAATACGTAATTTACACACTACCATACATAAAATATTTGTACTAAACGCATAAAAGCTTTTGTAAGACATGTTAAAACATTTTAGAATTGAATGAAAATTATCATCTTATCATAAAGAAATGCATTTTGTAGTACTATAGATATATTGAAAACTCCTACAACCAGTCACTTCATTTATGTTTTATATAGTTAATGTTATTAAAAGTAGTTTCGTCATTTATTAAATGTAATTTTATGATTACATAGTCCCAACTTTACATATAGAAAGTGATAAACCTACACATAAATAATATTAAATATATAAACTAAATAAATAATATTATTTGTGATTAATAGTTTACACTTTACAAATTTAAAAAAAGTTATGAAATAATCCTGAATTACTCTCACTCCATGTTCCCACACTTTCTCTCACTAAGTTGGCACCCAACCTTAGAAATTTGGATCACCAAATCCAGTTAGGAACTGGGAAGTGATGTAATCAAAACTAACAAGTAGAATCCATGGTCTTGGTATTGTTAAAGGGGTGCACTAACTTTTTTAGTATTGTTAAAGGAGTGCACTAACTTTTTTAGCTTTTGTCCATAGTATATAAACAATATGGGTCCATTAACTATTACTAAATTACAAGAGCAGTCCATCAGCTATTATAATGTTCAAGTGAATACTCCTTTTCAAAACTTTTTTTTGAATCCAGAAACTTTAGTCAAATTAGATAGTTGTAAGGTGCATTGTTTTTTGTAATTATACTAGTTATTGTTCCGTCCACGTTGTGAGGCATCAAGCCGAATATTTCTCTCTTATAACATGCACGTCTGTGTTTCGGTTAATTGTACATACTTCTCATCACACGTTCTAAAAAAATTGCATCGAGTCAATCAATTAAAACAAAATACTACCATACTTTTGAAAGAAAAAAACTAAAATTAAAACGATGGAAATGCTATAATTTTAAACTGGGGACAAAATTGTAATTTTTCAAGACAAATGAACATGTGTTAGGCAGCCGTCTGGTACGAATAAAAATTACACAGAGTCAACCAGTTAAAACAAAGCACTACCATATTTTTGTGAAAAAAAAGACTAAAACGATGGCATGACTGTAATTTTACACTGGGGGCAAAATCGTAATTTAATAGGAAAAAAAACAAAAACGATGACAAAATTGTAGATTTGAACTGATGGCAAAATCGCACTTTAGCTATGAGGGGAAAAACAATACAAATAGCAAAACGGGGCAAAATCATAATTTGGCTAGACTAATGAGTAAGTATCAGACAACTGTCTGACATTATTCCCCTACATGGAAATTGTAGTGTTTATAAATATAAATTATAAATTATAAATGAAAATATTATTTAAGCCAGTACTTCAAAATAGGGTCCAACTGGAAACATGGAAAGTATAAGGCCATAAGGGTGTATATCATAACATGAACATAGTTTAGGGATATTTTTGTAATTTACACCCCCTTTGACTCTTTGAAAAAATGAGAATGGGATTCTGTTAAACTTACTTCTCAATTGATATGTGACATGCTCAAAATTGGTGGTGTGGTTGGTCAGATGCATTTAAATTTTTTTATTAAATTTTAAATCTTAATTAATTTATGTCTTGTGGCATCAAGAAATTAGTTAAGAGTATGGATGAGTAGTAGGTTTAGTTCACCCACTTGTAGTATCATGTTTCCATGCATATGACTTTCTACCTTTGTAGTAATAATAATACATAAATAAATATTGTTAATGCTAGAATAATCTTAATAATAAAAATAATCGACCAAAGAAATAATATAATAATAAATAATTTGCTAACACTGATATTTTCAACGTAATAAAAGAACTATTGACTTATATTGGATATTATGAATATTAGTTTTTGACTTTTGTTAGTGTTAATATCATAGAAGATACAACACAGTGGCGAAACTTGACAATGAAGACGAAAGAAGGGGGATCGAAAACGTATATACCAAAAAATTTCTATACGAAAAGTTCAAGGGTCCCCCCGCCCCTTTTAAGCTGCGTCCCATCCTTTACATGTGTATATTGGTGTTAATTAATGTGTCCTTGGTATGTTAAAGTGAGGAGGCAATCGTGTTAGATTTGAAGTTGTCATATTAAATTCTTTAAATCTAACACAACTCATATATTTATATATGTTAAAAATATAAACTCAAACATATGTCGCATTTGTATAAGGATATAAGGGACAATTGCATATTTTATCTTAAAACTGCTTAATTGTGTATTTACCCAACTTAAAATTAAAATTGCATATATCCCTTCCTTAACTATTAAAATTGCATATATCCCCTTCCTTAACTAATATAATTGTAAATTTACCCATTTTGATTTATTTTATTAATAACAAGTTATATAATGACTTTTTTACCCTTATTTTTACTAAAACTTAAAAAAAAAATACAAACTTGTTCATTTTTACTAGTCTTTGTGGATTTTTCACAATTCTTTAAAAAAATACATATTTATTCATTTTTACTAAAACTTAAACACTGAAATAAACCGCTAAACTAGTAAAAATCTACAAAAACTAGTAAAAATGAATAAATATGTATTTTTTTTTAAGTTTTAGTAAAAATAAGGGTAAAAAGTTATTATATAACTTGTTTTTAATGAAATAAATTAAAATGGGTAAATTTACAATTTTATTAGTTAAGGAATTGGATATATGCAATTTTAATAGTTAAGAAAGAGAATATATGCAATTTTAATTTTAAGTTTGGTAAATGCATAATTAACCAGTTTTTTTAAAGAGAAATCTATAATTGTCCCTTTGTATAACAACACACAAATAAAAGGTAAATGATAATCATACGTAGATTAGGGATGAGTAAAAAATAGAGAATAACCCTATTGTAACAAAGTGAACTGATGACATGGAAATAAGCAAACAACTATTTGGTTAATCGTTTGACAAAAATCAAACCTTTTCCTTGATTTGTTGTCATTTAGACGTCAAAAAAAAAAAAAAAAAGTTTGTTGCTAGAAAATCTTTAGCTAACTGTAAACTTTGAAAATATAGATCTATATATATATATATAGGTAAAGGATCCTGTAAAAAAGGACTAAATTGTGAGAAAGTTGAGAAAGAATCTCAGCCATTAGATCATTCCATGTTAATTTTATTAGATCAAGGTTATATTAGTAATTATACAAACAAACCTAATTAAGGTTCAAATCTTTGTAACCGATTTTTATGAGTTTTTTAAGGAAATTCGATTTTTGAATATTTTATCAGATAATCTAAATCTTTCAATCATCTCGATCTCTTAATCATTATAAATTCGCTTTCGATTTCTTATTTTTGATCAAGCATACATACTGAATTACGCATACAATCGTTAATCTGATTCATATTTCTTTCTTCATGGAGAACGACGATCAAGGTATTTATGTATCTTTTATTCGCAGCTTATTTATGTAATTGTAATCAATAATTACAATCATCTGTTTAATTGTAGTTGTCAATTTTTCAATCATCTGTTTTTTTTATTGGAACTCTGATGAACACCAGTTATAACTCTGTATTTTGTGTTTTTTATACGTGCATGGTGTTTTTATGTATGTTATCGAAGTTGAAGCTGGTATGTGTTATTTATTTAGGTTGATGATGAGTCATGGTGTTTTTTTCCATTGGATGTTCCTTACAGGGGTTTTATAAATACATGGTGTGTTTTCATATAAATAGAGGCTGGTTTGCTATAACAGTTGTTTGTGGTGTTATTTTAAACACATTATGTTGTGTTGTGTTTTTTACCGTAGAAACATTTAGTTGATGATGAGTCATGGTGTTTTTATGTAAGCTAGGGTGTTTTTTTTATACGTACATGGTGTTTTTTCGTATTAGTAGAGGGTGTTTTTTCATAACAGTGTTTATGTGGTGTTATTTCATACGTATTATGTTGTATTGTTATTTTACTGTAGAATTATTTTCGCAGGATTTCAAACCTATCAGCCGGTTGGGAAACTACAACTGTCACCAAACTCCGGTAAGAAGACTTATTTACCGGAGGTAGATGAATCGCTTAGCCGAGGGATAAGATGACCTTTGACACAGTGAACAACGCATTCCTCTTTTATCAGAAGTATGCAATGGCTTCAGGCTTCACTGCCAGGAAGTCTTCCCAATACACACATCATGGTGTTATAAAATCTAAATGGTTTGTTTGCTCCAAGGAGGGGACTAAACCTTTTAAGGCGATCGATACATCTAAAAAGATTGACACCTCAAATAATGGGTCAAAGAGGAAATCTGTTCGACGTGTTCCTTCTATAAGGACTGGGTGCAAAGCACGTATGTGTATAAAGTTAATGCCTTCGAATCTATACGAGGTATCTTCTTTTAATGAGGCACATAATCATTTTTTTTGTTGATGATGAAGATAGGCATCTACTCACCTCTAACCGAGGTATGAACTATATGCAAGAGCAAGTCGTTAACGCGTTGAGTGCCTTGAACATTGGCCCTGTGAAAGCGTTTAATATCATGAGGACATTGTATGGTGGGTTTGACAAGGTTGGGGCAACCAAAAACGATTTTAAAAATTTCAAGCGAGACCTGAACAGGTATATATCGGAGTTTGATGCTGATATGATGATTAAACGGCTTTTGAGGAAGAAAGAGTACATGCCTAACTTTTCAATGGAGTATATAACAGACGAGAATGGAGTTTTAAGGGGTTTGTTTTGGGCAGATGAAGATGCCAAAAGGAATTTTTCTGTGTTTGGTGATGTTGTTTCATTTGATGCCACATATCGTCGTAACAAGTAAGTTTCGTAATTATTATATTTATTTTGTGTTTTACAACTTATTTTTTTTCTTAAGTATGTGTAATTCATTTTTATGGTGTTTTTATTCCGTATTTGTTTTTTTAGGTACAACATGATGTTTGTTCCATTTACCGGCATCGACAATCACAATCGCAATGTTACTCTTGGTGCTGCTATAATAGGAAACGAAACTGCTGAAACTTACAGTTGGTTGCTAAATGTGTTTCGTCAAGCATTTGGCTGTGCCCCTCCGGTGATTGTCACCGACCAAGACCCAGCCATGAAGAAGGCTATCGAAGATACATGGCCCGAGAGTAGACATAGGCTATGCATGTGGCACATCATGGACAAGCTTTCTGCTAAGGTGTTTAGTTGTTCATCCTTTTAACCTTTCTTACTACTTTTTAAATACTTTTTGGTGATTATGGTGTTATATGTTTGCTCAATGGTGTTTTAGGTTGGTGCTTCAATCTGCAATAATACAGATTTCAAAAAGAGGCTGTGTGCCATTGTGTGGACCGATTCAATTATACCAGTTAAGTTTGAAAGTGAGTGGGCTACCATAATAAACGATTTTAACTTGGTTGATCATGAGTGGCTGCAGTCACTTTACCAAATCAGGGATACTTGGATACCAACTTATTATCGTGAGGAGGTCATGTCCGGGCTTATGCGTACTTCTTCTCGTTCCGAGAGCGAGAACCATTTCTTTGGACAGTTCTGTAACCCGGGTTGCACACTTGTCGAATTTCTCGGGCATTTTGATTCTGCTATTGAAGCTCAGAGACACGAGCACAGGAAGAATGACCATGACACCAGAAATACAAACGCTGAAATATGGGCTGAAGACTTTGTTTTGGAGGATCAAGCGTCCAGGATATACACACGCACTATATTTTTTGACCAGCAGTTGGAGATACAAAACGGTATACAAAGATGTGCTATCGGAAAGTGGGAAGACATTGGTGACTTCGTTAACTTTTTTGTGAAGGACTGGGAACAACCATGCACTACTTTCTTCGAGGTATACACATGATGTTTTGTAGTGTTATTCTTGAAAATTGTGTAGATCTTGGTGATTTCCAGTTGCATATGGTGTTTTATAGTGTTATTTAAGACAACTTTATAATTTCGAATGGTGTTTTATAGGTTATGATGCGGGAGGCCGACATGACTGTGTATTGTACATGCAAAAGATTTGAACAGTTTGGGTTGTTGTGCTCACACATCTTTTGTGTGCTAAGGATGCTTGACAATAGGGAGTTTCCACAACGCTATATATTACGACGTTGGACTCGGGAGGCTGTTCCAAATAGTGCCCCTGGTGCTATTCTAGGTATCAATGAGATTGAGGATCGTTATAATGAAGTTAACCGTGTTGTACGTGAGATCACATATTCTACAGAGTCGGTTATTAATCAGCTTGTCACCAACTTTGATGCGCTATGCTCGTTCAGGGATCATGTTGTTAATTATTTCAAAACTGCTGATGAGTCTGTTGTCAATGCTCCACCTAAGAGCCGTCGTGAAAGGTTTGCAGAAATTACTGGTAACACAAAACCATCAGAAGCAACCGTTCGTGTTCCCATTGGAACAAGATTCAAAGGTATGGGTAAGCCTAAACGGATGAAGTCCAAACGTGAAATTGCAGTAAGTCAGTTGGGTAAAAAGCGCCGTCAATGTCAAAACTGTTTTAGATACGGTCATAACAGACGTTCTTGCAAAAACCCTACCCGGACTAAAGAACAAGCTATGGCCAAGGATCACGGTGAAGAAGCTGATGAAGTCGACGAGGAGGAAGATGAATGGGAGGAAGTTGAAGAAGATATGGATGAACAAGATGAGGATGCATTAGACGAGGAGGATGGGGAAGAGGAGTAGTAAGTTATTTAGAGTTGTCAAAAAATTTCGTTATTTTTAACGTACTTCCTTCTTGTTTCGTACATTGATAGGTTTTTTATCGTTTTCCGGATTCGCATACACTCATGGATTTATTTTGTTTGCTTATGTTCGAATTTTAATATTACCAGTGACAATGGTTTATATATTGTTTCTGTTAAATACGTTTGTTTAATTCTGTTATTTTTGTTCAGTGTGTTTTATTATGTATGTTGCAATTTGAATAGTGTTATTTGTCCTCACTAAGATTTTTATTCTAAACTGGTGGTTTATGTGTTTTTCATGGAGTTATTTTGTTGTTAATGGTGTTATTTGTTAATTCAAGTTGAGTAGTGTTATTTATCTGTATAGAATTTATTTTTTTTATTTTGTAGAACTGTGGTGTTTTAGTTGTTCAGGGTGTTATTATTGTGCAGGTTGCTTATTTATGTATGTGTAGCGTTATTGTGTTTTTTACTTGACTATAGTGTCCTAATTGTGCAGGTTGCAAAGGAGTTGATATATTTTTTTACATATTTAGCATGATCATCATTTACTTTGTAAAAAAGTATCTGGCCAATACGCGTTCTATGTGTTATTTGTCCTCACTCAGATATTTATTCTAAACCGGTGGTTTTATGTGTTTTTCATGGAGTTATTTTGTTGTTAATGGTGTTATTTGTTAATTCAAGTTGAGTAGTGTTATTTGTCTGTGTAGAAATTTTTTTTTTTTAATTTTGTAGAACTATGGTATTTTTAGTTGTTCAGGGTGTTATTATTGGTGTTCATATGTTCAGGTTGCTTATTTATGTATGTGTAGCGTACCTGTGTAGCGTTATTGTGTTATTTACTTGACTATAGTGTCTTAATTGTGCAGGTTGCAAAGGAGTTGGTATATTTATTTACATATTTAGCATGATCATCATTTACTTTGTAAAAAACTATCTGGCCAATACGCGTTCTTTTTTGTGCCGGAATAGACGCAATATTAATTCATTAAAACACCAGAATAAAAAGGTGTGTAACACACAAACAGCTAACGATTGTAATCATACTTATCATAGTAAAACTACACCATTAATCACAACTTTGTCAAAACGCTAACACATCATATAATCTATAGTCCCCAAAATGTTTGTCAAGTAACAAAAAGATTAACTCGTTCTGCTGTCCACTTACACTTCAGCTCCCAACCTTTCAGCAATCCGATCAAACGCATTCTCTTCCATTCTCAACCTATCATCCTCGTCCAAAAGTGCATATTCTTGTACTTCTTGTTCCACAACTCCCCGTTCCGTGTTCACGTTGCTTAGGAGCATTTTTGAGAGGTACTTCTTACGCAGATCCTCGATTTCGCGTGCTTGATCAGGCAAAACCAAGTTCGTAACGTCCCTCTCATTCGATAAACCACACATCCAATGTCCAACGTGTGTTCCTATTCAATACCAAACCATCAGAATTGTTCATATTTCGTGTACATTTATTTTAATTATTTTTTTAATAAACAGAAATATAAACGCGATTACCATAGTAAGTTTCCATATGCCGCATAAGGAAAATACCACAGTCGATGCCATCGTAAAGTGTTTGCCATGGCAACTCTAGTCGAACTGGTTGTGTATTCCTTAGCTGTGCAGCGATTTTTGGATGCATCGGTCTTAGATACCGACAAAATGTACTTATCTGCAGTTACAAATTATTGATGTTAACAAATAATTTTTTTTTTACCGTAGCTGTATATGTATAAACATTCACAAACATACCATCTTCTCCACATTTCCTTTGTATCTCTCTAAGCCTGCAGCACCTTCTATGTTGTCAATAATAAAGACATCTCTTGTTCTCAAGTTGAAAAACAGCAGATAGTAATGCCGCCCGGTCAACATAGGTATAAACACCATCTCAAAGTTGCCTTTAAACACTTTTGGTTCTGTTGAATCAAGCACAGCATTCATGTTGTTCGTAAATTCTGCTAATCGTGCATCTTCAGACAACGCGAAATCTTTTTCCAGCTGTGGTGTTTTTCAGGTAAACAAAAAATGAAATTACGGTGTTAAGTTAAGAATTCACAATCACATAATTCTGTTATTTAAATCCTTTTCCAGCTGTGGTGTTTTTCAGTTAAACAAATAAACAATCTGTGTTATTTACATAAACATGGTGTTAAGTTAATACATGGTGCTATTTAACCATGATCACATGATACAGTTTGTGTTCACTTAATAATCTGCAGAAATTAAACTTACCAGCATTCCTGCGTTGCAGAATAATCTTGGGGCTGTCCCCATCCTCCTCTTTTTTTCTTCATGGTTCAACAACGCGGCCCAGGCACTGATGACATTCACGTGCACAGTTACACCAGGCATCATCGATTCAAAAGGCCCCCTTATAACCGACACGTTACCGTTGTCGCTGAACAAAATATCCCTACAAACCGAAACACCGTCGACACGAATGTATAATTCAATATATGTTCAAAACTTATAACGTATAATACACCACATAAATACGTTTTTTAAGGTCCAATTTGGATACTTACCATACGTTTCCTACTGCAGAAAATATACATCGAGCAAGTGTTTCTTCAGCGTTCTCACGAACGGTTCTCAACATAACAGGTCGTTGCACGTACGGTGACCGCAGTGCCGCCGGAAGCTTGATTGTTCGTTTCGGCCTCGGCGATCTTTGACGCTGAACAGGCTCCGTTACTTCTTTACGTTTTTCATCCGTTGCTGCATCGGTCAGTCTTGTTGAAAAGTTCACCGTTTCAGTTCCTGAAACGTTGAACTTTGTCTCTGGTGTTATTTCACTTTGAACCCTTTCAACAACTTTGTCCAGTTCTACGACAAACGAAGCCGTCATTGGTGAAAAGGGAGAAGTGTGTGGTGTTATATGATCTTTTTTTTTCTCGTTCATAGGAGTGTTATATCCGTCTAATGATACACTACCTTTTTGCGGATCAACTGGTTCAACTGCCGCAGCCACGTCATCCTTTTCTGCCTCAACGTTTTGATCTCCCTTTTCCACTTCATCTCCATCCTTTTTTTCCTCATCGTCAACGACAAGCAGCAATTTCATTAACTCCTTCCACACCCATCCTTTCTGTTTCAGCAGATCACTATCCGGGAACATCAGACACGATTCTGTTATGGTGTTATTGATCTTGTGAACGCATATCTCAAATTCTCTAAATAAGTTATCCAACAAATTGGCTCGAACCTGTACGAAACCCCGGTTTAAAGTGTTATCATTAGAAATAACATATACTTTCAAGTCTAGTACAAAGTTTAAGATGTTTACCAGCTCAAAATCGTCAGGAACTGATGTTCCTGATGCTGATGGAGTGTTACCATACTAAGAGACCATCGGAGTGCGGACTTCGCCATCCGTACCTACAAATAATGCACATGTTTGGGTGTCAGTTTGTGACAGGAGGTAATCAGCACAGTGTCTGTATATACCCAAGTGCGCATCATCATCTTCGATCAGCACATTGTCCATTCCCTTTTTGTGGCCTTGTTTTTGCTTCTTGAATTTTTTTCCATCACCCTCAACCCCTTCTGCTCGTTTGTGTTTTTTATCTTCCCTTTTCTTTGTCTTCTTATTTTGTTCAGTATGCATCCTTTCTATATCACATTCGAGATTGTACAGAAGATCGTCATCTACAAGTTCAATTATATTTGAACTGTGTGATGAAGGTATCTTCTTTAACACAATTCCGTAAGCAATCTGCCACAATATTTTGCAATAAGTTTTATTCCCAGACTAAGTTTCAAAATAATTATGTACCGTGAACCAGATAACAATATTGATGTTATTCAGTTATATAGTGTTATTAAGTAAAATAGGGTGTTATGCAGGTATATAGTGTTATACAGTTTCATGGTGTTATTTAAACCATATGTGGTGTTATTTAGAAATATAAAGTGTTATTAAGTAAACTGTGGTGTTATTTAGAAATATAAAGTGTTATTAACTAAACTGTGGTGTTATATAGAAATATAAATTGTTATTAACTAACGATCTTTACAATAATTTTTTAATACTAAAAGTTAATTACTTACCGCAAGTAATAACATAGGCCCTCTAAAAGCATCATCGCCACCATGCCACGCTGTTTTCGTTCTTTTGAGACACGAGATCATGTACGCACACCAATTGAAGCTTTTGATATCGAAGTCCGGCTGAATATTTGAAATGAATCGCACATTGACGGAGTTGTTCGTCGTGGTTTCTCCTAGGATTGAGAAGTAAAGAATCAAGAAGTTCAGTACAAACAGTCTTCCGTTATCAGACTGCGAATCCAATATGTAATTCATCAGCTGAACTGGCGACAAGCGGGTGATATCCATATGCTTAAACTGATCTCTGAACGCTTGGACAACAACATCCTTCCTTTTGCTCGCTTTCTTTTTTTCAGCAAGATCCGTTGGACCCATAGGCAGTCCGAAAACACTCCTAACAAGCTCCGACGATATGTTTACAGTGCGCCCGCCGTCCACGTTTAAAATACTATTGTCTGGGTCGTAATTTGTAACCAACCAGTTTGCCAAAGCAGTAGGCACACCTGTCACCTTATAATGAAAAATCGAACCAAACCCAATTTCACCCACTTTCTGACGTTGTTCCTCATTTAGGCCGGATGCTAGTGTTATCAGATTGTCGATACCTACTTTTGGCCTGATACGTGCACCCGTGAAAGGTTTATATGGCTGTCTCACTTGTTGATGCATTCCACGAGACGTTCCTCTTTTGGCAGCCGATTTCCGTCGTTTACCCGGTGGTGGGGTGTCGACAAAATCGTCATCCGGGTCTCGCTGCAGATCTACAACAATTTTTAATATTTGTTTTAGTAAACAACTACTTCAAAATATTAACACTTCAACATAATACCTTTTTCAAGTGTTATATTTATGGATGGGTGTACGACAAGTTGACTATCATTAACATCCTGGGCTGCAAACAAAAATCAATTTTTAATCCTTTATTATAAGCAAACAACTTACAATTAAAACATCATTTTTTTCAAAACGTACATTGTGTGTTTTTTATCGACGGCGGAACCTCTTCTCTTGTTTTCGCATTACCCACATCATTCATCCCATCACCAACATCTGTTTTATTCAAAGCGAACATTGACAAAAACATCTCTCAACAACTAACATAAACACATATGGATACTGGGTAATCATACTTTATTGTTTTTGATTTCTCTATAATTTAAACTACATTTTTCTTACCTTTGTCGTCCTTATTTGACGTTTCTAAGTCACTACATACCAATGGTCTGTCAATTGTGTTTTTGAAACGTGATTTGTACATTTTGCCCCTAAGCCGATGGCTTGACCTGACTGTAGAAATAATTAAAAACTACATTTAAAATACTGCATCACCAATGGCTTGACCTGACCATAATAACACTCTTCTTATAGATCAGCATGATAAATAACACCCTTCATATCTAATCGTATAGAAAAATAACACTCTAAAGCTAAATCAACATGTAAAATAACACATCCTAGATTAATAGCACCCTACATAACACCATAGTTGCAATGACACTTTATTAAATAACACCCTTCATATAATTCTACATGATAAATAACACCCCTATATGAAGTTGCAGTATAAATAACACCATACCTATTTATAACACCATTCAAAACAATGACACTCTATTAAATAACACCCTTCATATAAATCTACAACATAAATAACACCCCATATGAAGTTGCAGTATAAATAACACCATACCTATTTATAACACCATTCAAAAACACCTGATAAAAACTCCATACAACACCAAATATAACTACACAACAGGTTTATAACACCATTTAAGATTTATAACACCATTTAAGACAAACACCCTGACCAAATACCAAAAATAAGCAGCCTAAACACCCTAAACCTATATAACACCAAATAAAAAACACCTTGTAAAAAAACACCCACCTTAGTGTTATAACACTATTATTGTGTTATAACACCATTATAACACCATTATTAAAACTGTTGCTAGGTTTAACAACCATGATAAAAAACACCATTAACGAATTCCAAAACAAACCCAAACTAAAAACCTTAACTGATGAACTACATAACACCATGGAAATACACCCTTATTCAATGAAACCCTAGTTTTAACACCATTCGACAATGAATCAGTATATATTTTGGTCTTGGTTAACATAAACTACCTTACATTATAAAAAGCACCATTAATCTTCAAAAGTATTAAACAATACAGTCGAACCTTTTTTGAACTCAGAGGTTGATTTCTTAATTTTTGGTTTTATAAGCCCCCGATTTGTAGTGTCTTCTACTGTTGAATGATCCATCTTCTTCTTCGTCCTTCGTTCCATTGTATCAAGCGACGGCCTTCGCTTCTTTCTATTGTATACGATTTCGATTTTAGGGCTCATTGAATATGCTTAATCTTATAATCTTTGGTGGGAAGAATCGCCCTGTTTCTTCGAGCGTAAAAAACGTAAATGAGAGAGAAATCAGGTATAATAGATACGGTTATTGATTTGAAAGTATATGAAAGCCCTATTTTACCCCTATCAAATCAAATCAGTATTTAAAAAACACTATTTTAATTACAATATCGCCACTCTAATCTTAACCATTAGATCAATGATCTAATGGTTTATATTCTTTCCTATCTTTCTCACAAAAACTACCTTTTTTACAATAACCTTACCCTATATATATATATATATATATATAGGGGAAGGTTATCTTGAGAACGCTTGCGAGAACCGTGAGAACGAATGAAAAAACCAATCAAAACCAATTTTTTTAATACAAAACTCATTGTAATTAAGATACAACATCAAAAAAAGAATTTACAACATCAAATAATTCATTTCTCATTTCAAAATCACTCTTTTTAGTTTTTTTACATGTGTGTAAATATAACAGATTTACACATGTGTAAATGACAAACTTACACATGTGTAAATTTTCTTTATTTACGAATTCACGTAAATTTAAACGTGTAAATTAAATTTCTAACATGGTATTCGAGTAATAATGATAAGTGTAGAAAAAAAATTTGAATTTGAATTGTTTTTGACCAAGTTCTTGCGGTTTTTTTATTTGTTCTCACGGTTCTCACAATATTTAGCGTTCTCATTTAAACCCTCCCCTATATATATATATATATATATATATATATATATATATATATGGGGGGAGGTTCATTTGAGAAAAAAATTAAATTGAGAAGAAAAAGAACAAATGGTACAATTGTAAAACATTAAATAATTTTTCTCTCATCTCATTTATTATTATTTTCGACTAATTAATTAGTCATAAATACTATCATCCCCCACACTAAAATTTTTGCCTATACACATCAAAATTTATCTTACACATACTGAAATTTATTCTACACATACTGAATTTTATCCTACACAACTCGTAATTCGTGCTACACACATCATAATTTATCCTACACTTTAAATTAATTTTTTTCTTCTTTGAGAAGATATATTTCTTTTTGAAAATAAGTTATAAATTTAATTTAATTAGCTAATAAAAAGAAAGACTAACAATTAATGATCTATCTAATTTTACCAATATACCCTTACACTCATATTAAATACAAAAATTAAATGAAGTAAAATGAAGCATTCTTATTGGTTGAAGTTTGTTCTTTTTTATTCTTACAAAAAATTTCTTCTCATTTGAACCCTCCACTATATATATATATATATATATATATATATATATATATATATATATATATATATATATATATTAAACCAATTTTATATTGATAAAGACTAATCTATATACCATGTCAAAAACGGTATGAATGATAGATATAAATCACGAATAACATCATAAAACACAAGAGAAGCGACAAAACGTGACGTAAAACTTTATTATTTAACCCAAACCGAAAAAACTCCCCCCAACCCCTAGATCTTGCTTATGTAAGATCTAATACTAAAGATACAGAAATACAAGTGATGATCATCCTTTGATGATCATCATACTCAGAAACTCAATCTCTCTTACAGATGAGAGATGAAACAACACATGAACGAACAGCAACTGGATAATCATCCACTGATGATTATCAAAACTAGAAAAAGATCTCTCACAATATACAACCGAGAGACTACCCACAACCTTCAATAACAACAAATAAATAACCCTAAAATTCTCACAAGATGCAAAGAACAAGAATGAGAATCGTGACAATGAGAATTGGGGGAACCACCATCTGATCAACAATTGAACCAGATTCATAATGAATCTCCATCATACCATCACTCCAACCGACCAACTGTCTTGAACAAAACAGAGACTAATACATGTTGTAGGTAGATGATTGAGAGAGAGAATGATCAAAGAAATTAGGGGTTATCTTCATCTCTGTGCAAACACCAACCCTTTTATTTCCAGCCATAACATTTACATTTGAGTCCAAAACTTCTCCATGAGATGATCGCGACCCCTCCAAAGTTACACATTACCCCCCTTAGACTTCCAACTCTATTTAACAACTTACAACAAACATTAGATGGCTATAACAAACAATAATATTCATGAACTGATATAACGACCGGTCATTATACCATAAGCCCAAAAGAGTAACAACCCAATAAGTTCACCCATGTTGAATAACAAGTCCACTTGACATGTTTGTGTTTTAATCACTATTATTTTTAACATCCCCCCTTGATTTAAACAACAAACATGTCAACTAGATCCAACTCAAAACACAACAGATCATGCTGAACACAACTCAACCTTTTGTAACCAAAACTGCCAATTTGTTCGAAATTCATTCAAACTGATCATATGGCACTTTTACAAGCTTTAACAGGTACATAGAAGTTGACACCAAAAATTCATCAAACTATACAATGCAAAATATAACACGCATCACTTGCAATAGAACCATATACACAACAATATAGAGAAACAAATAAAAATACAAGACTTCTATAACTAAAATCCTAACTTAGACAAACAAGAATTCAGACAAGTTACAAGACAAGACGAGACAAGACATGAGATCCCTTGAAGTAATACACACAACAAATCAAAGAACTCTCTATTACAGACAGTCAGCTAACTAGACAAACTGTTATGACTAAGAACACCAGACAACAATGATAGCAATACAGACTCTGGCTAAATATATAACCAGAAACACATCTCTTACACAAGAGATAAAAAACAAGGCTAACATCACATACATTCAATGAACAAGACTGAGAATAACAAGACATACTCAAGCCTATAAGACACAGCCAAACAAATCCTGATAATAACAAAATTATACAATTTGCAACCAGAACAATATTTCTCACAAGAGAAAACATACAAGGCTATCACATATACAAATTAATCTTGTCAAAAACATCGGTTAAACATGAACCACACAGCTCAACTAACCATACAAACAAGACTATAGACAAGCAGACATAGCGACTGTAAACCAGAGACATTTTAACAACATTCAAGACAAAAATTCTCAACATATAGATCTCATAACAAGACAGACACTGACATCAAGAACAATCTTGGCAAAACAACAGATTAGAGAACACTCAAACCACATGGTTTGACTAATCATACAACAAAATACAATAAGACATACGGACAACGCCCAGGAGACACTTCGATAGTCCAAAAAAAAAAAGAATTAAATCACATGATCCAAGATAAAGGTTCACACCACACAAATCAACCACATTTTCAGGTCTAAACTCAACAAAAGCACAAGACCATATAACCACAAAAATAGGATATTACATGAGAAACAACCAATTAATCATGATTAAAAATACATAATCATACAATGAACATACAAGATTGTATTACCAAGACATATAGACGTGAGCTTTAATAAACCAAGAAAACTACAAGTTATCAACCAGACAACTACTCTCAGAAAGCAACAGACAATAAGAAGCAAACAACTGTAAGGCGAAGCTGAGTCAGGGACAAGATTACAGGTTCATCACTCTATGGTGCCCGGACATGCCTTTACTCAGGAGCCACAACCTAACAACTGATAATAACAACAACAAACACCGGAAGCAATAAGAACACAGATTAAATGAACAATCAAGTTGGTGCTTGTCCTCACTACCCCGACTTCAACTAATCCAATCAACAAAAAACAAGACGACACTAGGAAGATCTTACAGAGGGTGCGTTTAACTTCATGAGAGATCAAATTTGTAGTTTTCAAGAACTACACAATCTGATCAAGCCACGATCGAGCACACCCGGTTAGTTTGCTCTGAACCTTCTAGGGTTCAGAGACTAACATAGGTCTTCAAAAAAGAAAGACACGCAATCTCTTTCCAAACTTCAAGAAGTCCTACTTATAGTTTATGTCTCACCTGAATTGAAGAAATCTCTCCAGATCTGTCCTGCACACACTTCAAACAAAAGATCAAAAACAGAACAGACACTAATGAGGTAACCAAAAAACAGATACAAACACAAGAACACACAGCGGAACCCCACCGAAACATGTACACATTAATCCCAATCTTGAACAACAATAACAAGATGAATGACATAGAATTCTCAAAATTTCGAAACCCTGATTGTTAAATAGATTTACAGCTAGTTTGCCATAAGAAACCCTATACACCTTTAAAAAAATAACGGAAGAACAAAAAACATCAACGAAAGTAAACTAGGATTTTGAAAACATAATGAAAGCTTAAGAGACCTAATTTCAACATCCAATGTTATAAAAAAAACATAATCAACTCTTTTATTTAATAAACACAAGGTCAATCTTTCCGTTTATCAATATGATCAACAACTTTAGTAAACAAAAAAAAAAACAGATCTAGAATCAACCATGACATACTACCATTCCACTAATCCAAACAATTTACACAGATTGCACAGGGGAACCACAAATGCAAGACATAATGAACAAAGAAGACACACAATAGAATTCACATAACGGTCAAGAACACATAACTACATGCAACAGAAAATGATTGTATGTCTATCATCGATAGACAAACTGGTCTAACAAGCCTAGAAAATGCCCAACATAATAATTTCTTGGTCATGACATAAATTTCAGAAAAAATAGGGAAAGAGATTCTTACAAATTATTCTGACAGCCATAAGGGTCGTAGAAACACTTACAGTTTACAGCTTCTAGCAGTCTTCACTTAGGGTTTGAATATAAACAAGAACGAACAAGTAACCTGAAACCTTCACTTAGGGTTTCAGAGCTTCACCAATTCATATAGACCAGGACCCAAATAAAGTAGCACTGCTTTATATGATATCCAAGACTACAAAAAAGTATTGTTAATCGTGAAAAAACCAAGTTCATCACACACCTTTCAAGAAATTTAAACAAAACTATATCAAAATATGATATCCAAGACTACAAAAAAGACTTTTATTTCTGAACCAACTTTACAAGCTTAAAATCAATCATCTCTAAATCTGTACAACTCTCAAGATCAAATAATCATTATGATAATATGATAAAACCACAACTCAGATCTAACAGATTACAAATTCAACTAACAAGAAAGTGAACAAATCCTACATCAATTGCTTAAGAGAGAAACAATTTATCAGAATACAACCAACAACATGATCTGTAACAATAAGCATGACAGATTAGGTTTTCATTGTAACAAAACATGAAAACACTAGATGACACTCAAAGCTTTGGTCAAAAAAGATAAAAGGGCAACGGAGATTTTTGGAAAATATCTGATTAAACTACTCATAGAGTAAAAAACTAACATATAGACTTTATTCAGTTTTTTTAGTATATCAACAATAAGTCCTTGTTTTTACAATTACCACAAACAAGAAATTGACGACAATAAACGGACCCAAAAATCGACCAACGAGCACGCACCGATTAGTTTACCCAAACTTAGTTAGATATACACTCAACTCTTCACAGAATCCAATATGAGAACAATACAAACTTAACACATAACCATACACAGTACAATTAAATCACACTTAAAACAATACCGATCCATCTAGCTCAGTCAAAGATGCCAAACAAAAAAAAATTCGTGTACCAAGAAATGTAAAAATTTGGAGAAAAAGTACTTACAAATTACTCCAGTAGCCAAAGGGTTCATAAAAAACTTACAGTGAAAAATTCAGAAAAGAACAGACCACGACTACACCTTCTTGCACCTTTTACTTAGTTTGAATATAGACGACCGAAACTAGCAACCACTTAGGATTTCAGGGCTTCTCCAATTCAGTTTAGCATCCCATTATTCAGTCGGAGCAGTCGGAGAAGCAGAGGATTTTATGAAACCCTAACCGACAATACCGAACCCAACTCGCCAGACCTGCACCTCCAAATCAGAACTTAAAAAAACCGAAATCTGAACCGAAAAAACACCAAGAATACACATAACAGAGCCTTGAAACCCAATATCAGCGGAAGAACACTAAGATCGGATCTATAAAGCTCTGATACCATGTCAAAAACGGTATGAATGATAGATATAAATCACGAATAACATCATAAAACACAAGAGAAGCGACAAAACGTGACGTAAAACTTTATTATTTAACCCAAACCAAAAAAACTCCCCCCAAACCCTAGATCTTGCTTATGTAAGATCTAATACTAAAAATACAGAAATACAAGTGATGATCATCCTCTGATGATCATCATACTCAGAAACTCAATCTCTCTTATAGATGAGAGATGAAACAACACATGAATGAAAAACAACTGGATAATCATCCACTGATGATTATCAAAACTAGAAAAAGATCTCTCACAATATACAACCGAGAGACTACCCACAACCTTCAATAACAACAAATAAATAACCCTAAAATTCTCACAAGATGCAAAGAACCAGAATGAGAATCGTGACAATGAGAATTGGGGGAACCACCATCTGATCAACAATTGAACCAGATTCATAATGAATCTCATCATACCATCACTCCAACAGACCAACTGTCTTGAACAAAACAGAGACTAATACGTGTTGTAAGTAGATGATTGAGAGAGAGAATGATGAAAGAAATTTAGGGTTATCTTCATCTCTGTGCAAACACCAGCCCTTTTATTTCCAGCCATAACATTTACATTTGAGTCCAAAACTTCTTCATGAGATGATCGCGACCCCTCCAAAGTTACACATTACCCCCTTAGACTTCCAGCTGTATTTAACAACTTACAACAAACATTAGATGGCTATAACAAACAATAATATTCGTAAACTGATATAATGACCAGTCCTTATACCATAAGCCCAAAAGAGTAATAGCTAGGGGTGCAAACGAGCCGAGCTGAGCCCGAGCTCGACCAGGCTCGAGCTCGAGCTCGATTAACTTATGAGAGCTCGGGCTCGAGCTCGGCTTGATTCGAGCTTTGTTTTCAAAGCTCGAGCTCGACGCGTTTGTATTTTCACAAGCTCGAGCTCGGCTCAGGCTCGGCTCGTTTATTATCTATTAATTAGTATATTAAATAAAAATAATATAGATAATAGACTTTTTAGGCTCACGAGCTCGATAAGTGAAGGTCGGGCTCCGACCCGTTTACTAAATAAGCTTATTTTTAGGTTCGAGGTCGGCTTGTAAACAACTTTAAATAAGCTCGACTCGAGTCGACTCGGTTTGTTTACACTAAGGCTCGACGAGCCCAACGAGCTTCACATGCGAGGCTTGAGCTCGGGCTCGATAAGGCTCGGCTCGTTTCAAGCTTTTTCTCAAGCCAATCTCGATTAGCTCGCAAGCCGCTCGGCTCGTTTGCACCCCTAGTAACAGCCCAATAAGTTCACCCATGTTGAATAACAAGTCCATTTGACATGTTTGTATTTTAATTATTTTTAACATACCTGGTCAAAGATCATCCAGAAAATGAAGTTCGATGGTGGATATACCATAGTTAAACCATTTTGTATATTTGCCTGAAAATCGTAATTAGATGAATCCATCGATTAATTAATATAATAACCAAAAGTTTTGGTTTTGAGGTAAAACATATACAATGCACACCTCTAAATTATAAGTTATGGTTAACAAATCATATAGTGCACACCTCTAGCGGCAATCATAAAAAAGGGGTTATTGGATTGTATCACCCTCAATTATCGGCATTTGGCCATTGCCACTCCCAACTAACACTTTGACGCCCAGCACCTCCAACTTGACTTTTACTTTGTGTTGGCACTACTCTGTTAACTCTTTACTAACTGAGTTAGACTCTGATCTTACATGGCACAGTCTTGATTACGTGGACAGGACTATGTGGCGATTACATGTTCTATTATGCAGAACCCTTAGTGCCACGTCATTCCCCCGGCCCCCACTTCATCTTCCTCCTTATTTATATCACTTGCCACCACTAAACCCTAGCTATCCACCA
The DNA here is from genome assembly GCF_002127325.2 of Helianthus annuus. NCBI lineage: Eukaryota > Viridiplantae > Streptophyta > Magnoliopsida > Asterales > Asteraceae > Helianthus > Helianthus annuus. The sequence goes on from NC_035439.2 coordinate 79,851,935, forward strand.
TCAATTTCCCCTTTCAATATTCCACCATATCATCATCTCCCACTGAATCAACAAGGTTTTTAACTTCTTATGGCTTCAGCTTGCCTGAATAGAATCGAAATATCACCAGATAATATGCTAGAATGCTCGCAGAAGTACTTTTCATACAGCTGGTTCACTCACTGACTCTCGATTAGCCATGAAGAAGATGTTTATAAATCAAAATCCAAATCCAAAACCAAGTGTGCTTCTTCTCCGAAGAATAACCGTTCAGATATATATATATATATATATATATATATATATATATATATATATATATATATATATATATATATATATATATATATATATATATATATATATATGAACTATCAGATACCGACTCCAGACGTGAAGAGCAGGTAAAAAAGTTATCAGATCTGACAGAAGATGAAGATCCAAACGAGTTTGACGGATTTGAGTTCAGACTTGACGGTTCTGTTATGATGCTATCGGCAGATGAACTGTTTTCCGAGGGTAAACTTGTTCCGTTACAGCTGTCAGTTGTTAATCAACCTGCCACGTCATCAACAAAAGTTGTTTCCGGTGATACTGATACTGTTTAGTGGTGGCCATTACAAAAGAAAGCAAGAAGAAAAGCATATGGGCGTGTGGGTTTCAGAGGAGAAGAAAGAGAATGATGATGATGGTGTGTGTGTTTTGTGTATGTGTGAGAGAGATATATAGAGATATAGTGCCACACAATCGGCATGTAATCCTGTCCACGTAATCAAGACTGTGCCACGTAGTTTCCGAAACTAACTCAGTTAGTAAAGAGTTAACAGAGTGGTGCCGGCACAAACTAAAAGTTAAGTTGGAGGTGCCAGGCGTCAAAGTGTTAGTTGGGGTGGCAACGGACAAAGGCCAATAGTTGGGGGTGATAAAATCCAATAACCCTAAAAAAAGTGTTAATATCTTATTCTAACACTAAAATTGCTTAAGTTAACAACTCAAATCGATTCGCAATGTAAAAAAAACTTTAGATATGAGACTTAAAATATCACCAAATAAACAAAAGATGATATATAGCGGTTTGGGTATAGATGAAACTCATCTTGCGTATTTGTTAGTCTTAAACCGAGAGTATTCTTATTAGGAATTATATCTAATCCAGCGGAGATCATCATTTTATATACCATATCTCTAAGATGATATATGAACCATATCTCTAAGATGATATATAAACCATATCTCTAAGATGATATATAGTGATCACCAAGTTTGCTTTCGGTTAAGTTTGATAGAGATGGTTAAAAAATTCTAATTAGTATAAGAAGTGAAAGAACTAAAAAAGAATGATTAGTTTTGTCACTAGCTCTTTCCTCTTTTGTTTGTACAAATATGTTAGAGAGAAAATCACGAAACTAGTCATGGACCCATATAAATCATGAAAATAGTCAGCTGTAGCGTCTCTATGAAGGCTACACCTGGTGTAACCGAACAAGGGTTAACTTTGTCCCTTTTGCTTGAAGCGAGCAGTTAGAGCAGCGTTGTCACCATCCTTCTGCTTCATGTTGTAACACCCCAAAATATAAATTTATGAATATGTTAATTATGAATGTAAGAAAATAAAAGTTTAACTATAAAGTGTAATGCTCAATAATTGAGGGACCAAAGTTGAACAACTAGAAAGATAATTTAATAAAAACTCACAAAACAAAACACACACATCAGACTTATGTGTGTGTGTGTTGTGCGATTAGAAGAAGGGCAGGGAAGCACAAACCCTAAACAACCTAAATCTCTCAAATTGAAAAGGAAAAGTGAAGGTAAATTGATGCATGAACTAAGAATGGTGATTATCTAAGCATATCCAACACCAAGTAAGTCGAAATTTGTAATTTGATGTTGTTTGATTATGTGTGTTTAGTGTAATTCAGGAATGTAATACAAAATTTAGTATGATTAATGGTTGCTATGAATGTCTAGACATCAATAGATGCTAAATTTCGAATATGAGCATGATTAGGGCAAAACCCACTTGCATGTCAAGTAATGTTTAACAATTGTGAAGTTTTGTATGTTAATTTGATGATTAACTTATGAAATTGTTATGAATATTGATTTAGAATTGTATGTTCTTGATTTGAATGATAGATTCTAACATGGTAGTATGTTTATGTTACTAAAAGAGTGAACTATGGAAGTTGTGCTTAAAATGCTTGTACATTATGCTAAACTAGTGATACGCACACAAGGTGTTTGACAAAATGCCCAAGTGAATTTAGTTATGGCTTTTGCATGAATACTTGTTAAGATGATGCAACTTTCTCATGATAATGATGTATGTAATTACTAAACTCCATAACATACCATAAGGATTGTGAAATTAATATTGAAAGAAAGCTAAAGTATGGGATTATGACATATAGGCACAAAGAAGGAGGAAGGCGCAAGTCACTCAAAGGCACAATCATCACAAGATCGCGGTAAGTTCATATGAACATTATTTACTTTAATGTAGTTTTACGAAAAGTGGTATTTGGTTCTATGGAATTATTGTAAAGGTGCATAACGGGTCGAATGATGTAAGTATATGGAAAAGTATGGTCTTTAATGATTCACGATGAACGATTCGGAAAGCGATACATTGGATATTTCCGAAGGGAAGTATGGATGCTAATGAGGTAACAAGACATGTTAACGGGTTGAACAATGATAGGTAATCAAAGCATTTTCGAAGTAATATGTGTTTGAACTAATAATGTTTCCGTTATGAAATGTAGGTAAATCTCTTGCTTGAATGCGGCGCACGCGAACCGAACACATACACGAAACGTCGACTCTAAGCGCTTCCGGTCCAAGTTGTTTGTTTGATGGGTTAACTTACCATTTTGATTAGTAAATGTTATTTTGTAAGTGTCTAGTTTGTTAGTAGGAAGTTTGGATACTAAACTTTGTCTAGTTTGTACAAAAGGTTCAAGGCGAACCATATACGGTCTTAACTTTGATTATGTTGGGAAGTGTCGTAGTATTAATAGTAATGGTATTGTTAAAAAAAAAACAGGGAGAAAGGTACCTATTACGGACGGGTCATGTCAAAATTTTGGTAAAATTGTAAAAAAAAAATATATGTCAAATGAGGAATTTGGGTTCCACAAGTGGAAGTTTAGGTTATATGTCAAATGTGAAAATATGGGCGTTTCAAGTTGGTATCAGAGCCTAGGTTTGAGGGATTTAAGCATCAAGTGCTTGAACTCAAACTGAAAGCTCGTGAGGAAGTGTGTGTTCGTTTCGCGGCGCAAAGCAAGTAAGTATTTTTAAAAGTTGAAAATTTTCTTTTGTAGTATGAATAATTAGTTTCGAAATGTCATTGAATGTTAGGGAATGAATCGTTTCAGTTTGGGGTTAGAACGGGTCAAATAATGTATAAGGGGGTTTATAAGCCGTTTGCGTATAAAGGTGGGATCCTAGAGGATATGTAGCAATATGGTACCTAAAGGTGGGATCCTAGAGGATATGTAGCAATATGGTACCTAAAGGTGGGATCCTAGAGGATATGTAGCAATATGGTACCTAAAGGTGGGATCCTAGAGGATATGTAGCAATATGGTACCTAAAGGTGGGATCCTAGAGGATATGTAGCAATATGGTACCTAAAGGTGGGATCCTAGAGGATATGTAGCAATATGGTACCTAAAGGTGGGATCCTAGAGGATATGTAGCAATATGGTACCTAAAGGTGGGATCCTAGAGGATATGTAGTAATATGGTACCTAAAGGTGGGATCCTAGAGAATATGTAGTAACAAAAAACTTTAATTTAAACCCTCAAACTCTAATAATGCTTATCAAGTAACAAGGATAGCTCGATATACAACGAGAATGCATGAAATTAAATGTGTTAGGTGAATTAGACTCGAGGGAAAGTACATGTGAATGTTGAGAAGAAACATATGTTACGATAGAAAGAATGAAAGAATGTCTAAGATAAGAACGACACGATGCGATTGTCAACGACGACAAGGCATGAAGTACGAATAATGAATGGGAAATGTCAAAAAAAAAAAAAATGATGTTGAAATATGACGATGGCAAGTATGAAATGAAATCTAATGAATGTAATGAATGTTTTATGTAGATGGCCGATAGAGTGAACGTGAATGACGACGATGAAGCACGCCGAAATGAAATAAGAACTATGGTTGTGGAAGAGGTAAAGAAAGCAATTGAGGCTAGTATACCCCGACTAGCTCAGGAAGTCGAGGGGCAAGTATTAGAGGTAGCTAATACCATGGTAACATCTAAGGTGGAAGAATTGAAAGAAATGATTAGTGAACTGCAAGTGAAGAAAAGCAAACGGAGATGTACGTACAAAGAGTTCATGGCATGTAATCCCTTACCATACAAAGGGGATGTTGATCCGATAGCTTGCCAAAGGTGGATTTCAAGCACTGAAGCCGTGTTTACACGAAGTAGATGTGAAGTGGAAGATCAAGTAATGTTTGCCACGGGCCTCCTACAATTTCGAGCAAAAGATTGGTGGGATGCATACTCGAAGGAATTGGGGGATGATAAAGTACAGTCGTTAACATGGCAAGAATTCAAGGAGTCATTCCTGAAATATTATAGTCCACAATCCGCAATTGATAAGATTCAGGAAGACTTCTTGCGTCTCAGACAGAAGGATGAAACGATTGACGAGATAACAAACAAGTTCCTTGAAAGGGTGAAGTTCTGTGAGGAGATAGCGGGGACGGAGAGGCAAAGGATTGTACGTTACCATGCTATGCTAAAGGCCGAATATCGGGAATTTGTAAATCCCTCCAAGTGTGCAACGCTGAATGAACTAATTGATTGGGCAAGAGACAGAGAAATTGAAATAAAAAGGCAGGTTGAACGGGGAGAGAAAAGGGTAGCGGAGAAGCCTACCAACGCAAGCCCATCGAAAAAGGCAAGACACCAAGATCAAAGCAAGAAAGGGAAAGCAAGTGGTGAAATCCCGACCTGCAAGACGTGTGGGAAGCATCATTCGGGTGAATGTTTGTCGGGAAAGAAGGGGTGCTACAAATGTGGGCGAGAAGGACATCCGTTTTATAGGTGCCCAGAAAACTCAAAGGCGTGTTACAATTGCAATGAACCGGGGCACATTAAAGCGGAATGTCCGAAACTCCAACAAGGGGCAAAGAGAGATGGAAAGAAGGACGAGCCCCCCAAGGCTCGCGGAAGGATGTTTCAGTTAACCTCGGATGAAGCTAAAGCTAGCCCGGACGTGGTTTCAGGTATATTTTTGGTGAATTCCATGCCTATGAATGTTTTATTTGATTCCGGGGCTAGTAGGTCGTTCATTTCTAATGAATTGTTAGCCCACCCATCGTTTAAGCTTGAAAAGATGATAGTACCCTTAGAAGTAGAAGTTGCTGATAGTAAGAGCTATTTGTTACATGATATTTGTAGAAACTGTAAGATCTTAATCGAAGATGAGGAATTTAGTATAGATCTTGTCCCGATGTACATGGGGGAATTCAAAGTAGTTGTAGGAATGGATTGGCTTGCCCAAAACCACGCTGAAATTCAATGTGAAAAGAAAGTCATTCATATATTAACCTCGGGGGGGAAACGGGTAAGTGTTCAAGGAGATAGAGTCATCAAGTCGAAATTGTGTTCTCTAATCAAAGCTGTTAAACATGTGAGGAACGGGGTAGAGCTTATCTATCTTATGTGATTGACACCAATCGAGGTGTCCCAAAGCTTGAAGATGTGAACGTGGTGAATGAATATCCGGATGTGTTTCCGGAAGACCTACCAGGCCTTCCGCCTGAACGAGAAGTAGAATTCAAAATAGATCTTAATCCGAGTGCAAAACCGGTAGCTAAGGCTCCTTATCGGTTGGCCCCAACCGAAATGAAAGAATTGATGACGCAACTTCAAGAGTTGCTCGTTAAGGGTTTTATTAGACCCAGTGTTTCACCATGGGGAGCACCCGTACTTTTCGTGAAGAAGAAAGATGGTTCGATGCGAATGTGCATCGACTATCGAGAGTTGAACAAATTAACGGTGAAGAATCGATACCCGTTGCCCAGAATTGATGATCTATTTGATCAGTTACAAGGGGCGAGTTGGTTTTCAAAAATCGATCTGCGGTCGGGTTATCACCAACTACGCGTACGAGAAGAGGATGTGCCTAAAACTGCGTTTCGAACGCGGTACGGACATTACGAGTTTTTAGTAATGTCCTTTGGGCTGACAAACGCGCCAGCGGCGTTTATGGATTTAATGAATCGGGTGTGCCGACATATGCTTGATAAGTATGTAATCGTTTTTATCGACGATATTCTAATATACTCCCGTAGTGAAGCAGAGCATGCTTCCCATTTACGTGATGTATTAGAAACGCTTCGCAAGGAAAAGTTATACGCAAAGTTCTCAAAGTGTGCCTTTTGGCTTAGAGAGGTACAATTTTTAGGCCATGTGATCGATGCGAATGGTGTTCATGTGGATCCGTCCAAGGTGGATGCGGTAATGAATTGGGTACCCCCGAAGAGTCCAAGCGAAATAAAAAGTTTTCTGGGCTTGGCTGGGTATTATAGGAGATTTATCCAAGATTTCTCCAAGATAGCCTCTCCTATGACGAAGTTAACAAAGAAGAGTGAAAAGTTTATATGGGGCGAAGAACAAGAAAAAGCGTTTCAAACTTTAAAAGAAAAGCTCTCAAATTCTCCGGTGTTGACGTTACCGGATGGAACGGATGGTTTGGTGGTGTATACGGACGCCTCTCGTCAAGGTTTAGGTTGTGTGTTAATGCAAAGGGGTAAAGTCGTTGCTTACGCTTCGAGACAACTCAAGCAACATGAAGGCAATTACCCGACTCATGATCTTGAACTGGCGGCGGTTGTATTCGCCTTGAAAATATGGAGGCACTACCTTTATGGGGTGAAATGTACTATCTTCTCGGATCATAAAAGCCTCAAATATTTTTTCGAACAGAAAGATCTCAATATGAGGCAACGAAGATGGTTGGAACTCATTAAGGATTACGACTGTGACATCCATTATCACCCCGGGAAAGCTAACGTAGTAGCGGACGCACTTAGCCGAAAGGAATACCCGCCCCCGATTCGGGTAAAGTCCATGAAGATGGTAGTTACTCCTAAGCTACTTGATGAAATTCGGGAAGCTCAAATGAAATCCTTAAATGCTGTTGACCCAAAGAAAGAAAGAACAAAAGGATTCATTCATGAATTGGAGGAGAATGCAAATGGTATGAAAACGAGGTACAACCGAATTTGGATACCCCGGTATTGCGAAGTGAAGGAACTATTGTTGAATGAGGCTCACAAGTCTCGATACTCCGTTCATCCAGGGGCTACAAAGATGTATCGAGACTTGAGGATGAATTATTGGTGGCCGGGGATGAAAAGAGACATTGTCAAGTATGTTGCTAAGTGTTTGACGTGTTCCCAAGTAAAGGCTGAACACCAGAAGCCGTATGGAAAGTTACAACCCTTGGAGATCCCGGTGTGGAAGTGGGAACATATAACGATGGATTTGGTGACTAAGCTTCCCAAGACAAAAAAGGGGCACGATGCAATATGGGTGGTCGTTGACCGACTGACCAAAAGTGCACATTTCCTACCTATTCGGGAAAATTATAAATCAGAGAAGATGGCGGAAGTCTACATGAACGAGATCATATCCCGACATGGGGTTCCGGTGTCTATAGTGTCCGATCGGGACACCCGGTTCACCTCTCGTTATTGGAGGAAGTTTAACGATGAATTGGGAACCCAATTACACATCAGCACCGCCTACCATCCACAAACCGATGGTCAGACAGAGCGAACTATCCAAACATTAGTTGATATGTTAAGGGCGTGTGTTATAGAATTCGGAGGAAGCTGGGATGATCAATTACCTTTGGTAGAATTCTCATATAATAATAGCTATCATAACAGCATAAAAATGGCCCCCTACGAAATGCTTTATGGAAGGAAATGTAGGACCCCGGTTTGTTGGGGGGAAGTGGGTCAACGAGAGATCGCGCCAAAAGAAGTAGTGACCAAAACGAATGAAAAGATTGATATGGTTAGGTCAAGATTGAAAGCAGCGCAAGATAGACAAAAGTCTTATGCGGATCGACGAAAGCGACCAATAGAATTTCAAGTGGGAGATCATGTGTTACTAAAGGTCTCTCCATGGAAAGGAATAATCCGTTTTCGTAAACGCGGGAAGCTAGGCCCTCGATATATTGGGCCATTCAAAATACTCGCCCGGGTTGGGGCGGTGGCATATCGGTTAGAACTACCACCTGCGCTGGATGGGATTCATAACACCTTTCACGTGTCTCAGTTGCGGAAGTGCCTTGCGGATGAGAAGGCATACGTGCCTATGGATGACATTGAAGTGGATAAGAAGTTAAATTATGTTGAAAAACCCGTCGCAATAAAAGATTTTAAGGTGAAGCAACTCCGCAACAAATCCGTTCGACAAGTGTTGGTGCAATGGCAACATAGGAAGGGATCGGATCTCACATGGGAAGCGGAGGATGATATGCGAAAGCACTATCCAGAGTTATTCGGTATGTATTCTGGTTTCGGGGACGAAACCATTTTTAAGGGGGGTAGACTTGTAACACCCCAAAATATAAATTTATGAATATGTTAATTATGAATGTAAGAAAATAAAAGTTTAACTATAAAGTGTAGTGCTCAATAATTGAGGGACCAAAGTTGAACAACTAGAAAGATAATTTAATAAAAACTCACAAAACAAAACACACACATCAGACTTATGTGTGTGTGTGTTGTGCGATTAGAAGAAGGGCAGGGAAGCACAAACCCTAAACAACCTAAATCTCTCAAATTGAAAAGGAAAAGTGAAGGTAAATTGATGCATGAACTAAGAATGGTGATTATCTAAGCATATCCAACACCAAGTAAGTCGAAATTTGTAATTTGATGTTGTTTGATTATGTGTGTTTAGTGTAATTCAGGAATGTAATACAAAATTTAGTATGATTAATGGTTGCTATGAATGTCTAGACATCAATAGATGCTAAATTTCGAATATGAGCATGATTAGGGCAAAACCCACTTGCATGTCAAGTAATGTTTAACAATTGTGAAGTTTTGTATGTTAATTTGATGATTAACTTATGAAATTGTTATGAATATTGATTTAGAATTGTATGTTCTTGATTTGAATGATAGATTCTAACATGGTAGTATGTTTATGTTACTAAAAGAGTGAACTATGGAAGTTGTGCTTAAAATGCTTGTACATTATGCTAAACTAGTGATACGCACACAAGGTGTTTGACAAAATGCCCAAGTGAATTTAGTTATGGCTTTTGCATGAATACTTGTTAAGATGATGCAACTTTCTCATGATAATGATGTATGTAATTACTAAACTCCATAACATACCATAAGGATTGTGAAATTAATATTGAAAGAAAGCTAAAGTATGGGATTATGAAATATAGGCACAAAGAAGGAGGAAGGCGCAAGTCACTCAAAGGCACAATCATCACAAGATCGCGGTAAGTTCATATGAACTTTATTTACTTTAATGTAGTTTTACGAAAAGTGGTATTTGGTTCTATGGAATTATTGTAAAGGTTCATAACGGGTCGAATGATGTAAGTATATGGAAAAGTATGGTCTTTAATGATTCACGATGAACGATTCGGAAAGCGATACATTGGATATTTCCGAAGGGAAGTATGGATGCTAATGAGGTAACAAGACATGTTAACGGGTTGAACAATGATAGGTAATCAAAGCATTTTCGAAGTAATATGTGTTTGAACTAATAATGTTTCCGTTATGAAATGTAGGTAAATCTCTTGCTTGAATGCGGCGCACGCGAACCGAACACATACACGAAACGTCGACTCTAAGCGCTTCCGGTCCAAGTTGTTTGTTTGATGGGTTAACTTACCATTTTGATTAGTAAATGTTATTTTGTAAGTGTCTAGTTTGTTAGTAGGAAGTTTGGATACTAAACTTTGTCTAGTTTGTACAAAAGGTTCAAGGCGAACCATATACGGTCTTAACTTTGATTATGTTGGGAAGTGTCGTAGTATTAATAGTAATGGTATTGTTAAAAAAAAACAGGGAGAAAGGTACCTATTACGGACGGGTCATGTCAAAATTTTGGTAAAATTGTAAAAAAAAAATATATGTCAAATGAGGAATTTGGGTTCCACAAGTGGAAGTTTAGGTTATATGTCAAATGTGAAAATATGGGCGTTTCACATGTGCCAGAATTCGTCCTCCAACTTTTGGCGCTCATTGGGAGGGTAGAACTCTTCGAGCATGACGTTCTTCAACTCGTCCCATGACAGACCATAAGCTGCATCATTTCCGCGTTTATTTCTCTCAGCCGTCCACCTGTCAAAAGCGTGGGGCTGGAAGACGCCGGTAGCATTCAGAGTGCAGAGATTGTCAGGACACCCACTATGATGCAGGGTGACCTCGATTGAGTCGAACCATTGAAACAAAGCTGTAGGGCCTTCTTCGCCAGTGAACTCTTTCGGTCCGCATGCCTTGAACTGCTTGAAGCTGAAAGCAGCCTTAGGGGTTTCAGTCCTGGATTCTTCAGACGATTTGCGCATGTTGTCATATAGTTCACTCACGATCTGAGGAATAGCCTTTGCCATTTGCTGGGCGACGAGAGCAGCAAGGTGTTTGTCTTTCTGGTTTTGGCGAGTAGTGCGGGTGTAACGGGATCCAGATGACGACATTGTCTGCAACAGACATCGCCATAGGACTCAAACACAATACAATCGAATCTCACCTCACACGCCTAATATTTCTAAAGCTCAGGAACACGTATAATCATGTATCCACATAGTCACATAGGCACATAAGCAAAGATTCACATAAGCACAGAAGCACATTAGCACGTAAAGCACAGAAGTACAGTAGCATGTAGAGCACAGAGACCTAGCTATATTTTGCACGTATTCATAGAAGCTGTTAGAATACAGAAACCTATCATTCAAAGTCCGCGAGCGTTCGAGAATAGCGGTCGCGAATAACATAGTGGGTAGTGTAGTATAAGCGCGTAACGTAGCATGCGATCATCCATAAATAGCGATTGGTTGGCGTTTTGAGGTTGGGGTGTAGTGCGAGTCGTGTGTGTCGATTAAAGCGAATGCGAAAAGTGAATAAATCACCAAAAATCATATCACATGAACAGATAATTCACATAAGACACATAAAATCCACATAAAATCGATGAATATCAGAGTCGGCAGTAGCGATCTCAGAATCGAAACACATAAAAATCGAGAGATAGATTGTCCAGGCTCGTTAGACATTGACTACCCAAAGTGATTCGACTACTCACAAGGACTTTTAGTGCACACTTTGACCTTCGGGACTGTGCTCTCGCCTCGAATCTGGGTGATTGGCACGCATCCTTTCAGTCATATCGTGACTTCAAGTCGTTGGAGTCCGTCGAGACTTTGGTGAGAGTTTTGTAAAACAAAAATAGGGCGGAATAAGTCGTCAAGGTTTGGGTTTCACCCCTAACTTAACAACCTTGTTCCTGTTTTGATAAGAATAGAGACGAAAACCTGCGTTAAAGTACGGATCTCACTCCCGATTCAACGCAAATTCTCGTGTTTATAGATAAAAATGTGGGTCGAACAAGCAATTTAGTCGAGAGTTTGCGGTTTTCACACCTAATCACTTGTTCATTTTCGAAAACTAGAGTGCAGTGATAGTGTAGCGTAGGCGAGAATAGCGAGAAATAGCAAGTAAGCTCGTACAAAACCCCTACTGGGTATGCACAAGTTGGTCTGTTGGTACCTAACTATAGACTAGGTCGTTTCTAAGACATCGACCCGGACTAGGTCGAGTCTTGCCTAATTCCCTATAGTTATGGCTCTGATACCAAGCTGTCACACCCCATCTGATGGCGGAAATATCGGGGCGTGGCACTGAGCGAAACAGATTGTCCAGAAGTTTCCATAACAACTATAATTACCAATTATTTAAAGCAACATGTTCCATACCATGTCATAAAAGATAACATAATTATTATAGACAAAATCTAGTCAATTTGTTCTGTTCCGACAACTCAGATTTCAAAATACAGACAATTGTTTATTGGTTTCTAGACCTTTCCTAGCCTCGATTTCACACCAAGCAAAGCATTCAAACATCTTAAGCACCTGCCACATACGTTAAAGTAAAAGTCAATACACAGAGTGTAAAGGTGAGCATACAAGTTTAATAGATATAATAGAGTTCGAAATCGTTACGCATAACCAGCACGTACACGGTGTAAAATGAGGCATGTTAGTTATCGACATGAATCTATCGATACCAATGACTGCGGGTTGACTGCCCAAGGCAGTTCGTAATATACACTCACCACTGTGATCCATGTAACAAATTGTCCTTAACAACCCTGAGTGAACAGGTGCTGAGTCCAAACTAATAGTACTATCATTGCTAAGGCAGGTAGACAGCATTCCATGTGTAAACATAACAAACAAGCATTCATTAAGTCACGTATAACATGCGGTAACGGTTAGCGTTAAAGTATTACGTAGTGTGTTCGATGTGATTTAGAATAAGTAACATATGTAACACCCAAAAGTGCGTAAAGCAAAAAGGGGTCGAGTATACTCACAGCGATGATGGATTAAAGGGAGCGCTAGAGAGTAATCAGCTTGATCAGAACGATAGCATAGCGATAAGTGATACGTAAATCGGTGAGAAGTGTCAGTGGATCGGACGGTACTCCGATCGGATGGCAATCCGATCGGGTAGCCGGTCGATCGGGTGACAATCCGCTCGGATGGTCATCCGATCGGGTGACCTTTTGAGTGGATTGTTACTTCGTTTGGGAAGGATGTGTTTGTGTATGATGGCTTGTCTTTTGAAGTTTTCGTTCCAAACAAAGTAACAATCCACTCAAAAGGTCACCCGATCGGATGACCATCCGAGCGGATTGTCACCCGATCGACCGGCTACCCGATCGGATTGCCATCCGATCGGAGTACCGTCCGATCCACTGACACTTCTCACCGATTTATGTATCACTTATCGCTATGCTATCGTTCTGATCAGGCTGATTACTCTCTAGCGCTCCCTTCAATCCATCATCGCTGTGAGTATACTCAACCCCTTTTTGCTTTACGCACTTTTGGGTGTTACATACGTTACTTACTCTAAATCACATCGAACACACTATGTAATACTTTAACGCTAACCGTCACCGCATGTTATACGTGACTTAATGAATGCTTGTTTGTTATGTTTTCACATAGAACAGCATTCAATGTGTAAACATAACAAACAAGCATTCATTAAGTCACGTATAACATGCGGTAACGGTTAGCGTTAAAGTATTGCGTAGTGTGTTCGATGTGATTTAGAAAAGTAACGTATGTAACACCCAAAAGTGCGTAAAGCAAAAAGGGGTCGAGTATACTCACAGCGATGATGGATTGAAGGGAGTGCTAGAGAGTAATCAGCCTGATCAGAAGGATAGCATAGCGATAAGTGATACGTAAATCGGTGAGAAGTGTCAGTGGATCAGACGGTACTCCGATCGGATGGCAATCCGATCGGGTAGCCGGTCGATCGGGTGACAATCCGCTTGGATGGTCATCCGATCAGGTGACCTTTTGAGTGGATTGTTACTTCATTTGGGAAGGATGTGTTTGTGTATGATGGCTTGTCTTTTGAAGTTTTCGTTGTAGCATTTTGAAAACAGAGAAGCATCCCTACCTTTCAGGTCGATCGATTGAACGGTCGTTCGATCGAGCGACCATCTGATTGGTTGGACATTTTAGTGAGAACAAGTTCACAGCAGTTTATCACTCGATCGGATTGCAGTCCGATCGGGTGGCAATCCGTTTGTATTGAACATGTTGAAAATTGTTTAAGTGTTTGAAGTCTAAACGTCACATAGTCGAGTGGTAATCCGATCGGGCAGCAATTCATTCAACGTTCAAACCTCAAATGTTGAAATGGAAGTAAAGTGTGGGACCCAAGGTGCAAGCCGATCAGATGGCAACCCGATCAGGTGGCAATCCGATCGGACAACAGTCCGATCCGGCGACACTCCGACCTGGTCGACCTGATCGTCTTCTTCCTTGGTTGTTTTGATAGTTTGTAGTTTTATTGAGACGGTGTGACAACATGCTAATCAACAGAACCCCATCTTGACCCCAATGACCTGATCGAACAGGAATCACCCAAGTTCAACCAGTTAACTGGTTCAAGACGGTTGTTCTTGGTTAAGCCAAAATCGGTGGTCTCGTGGATAGAATCCAGATCTTGAACCAACACAACACTAAGAACGAGTAGAGGTCAGAACGAGATCTGATTTCATCGGTTTGAGTGCATTAAGTGTAAAAGAGTTGAAAGAAAGTTAGAAGCCATCTTTCAATCCTTTTTCACTATGAATATGTTCAGATCTATGCAAGATCTTTGTTTATTTGTGTGGAAATCGTTCAGATCTAAGTTGTTCTTGGTGGATTGAAGTCCAAACATGAAGTTCATAAGAACACCATGATGACATCATCCTAAAACACCTCAAATCTAGTGATTTCACGGTTAAAAGTTAAGATTCAAAAGATAGGAAGGTGTAGGAGTGCGTGTAGATCAAGAAAGTACAAGATTTAGGATGAGATCTTACCGGAATTGCGAGAAATCGAAGAAAAGGTGAGGTTGGAGCGCTGGTCGGATGAGAGGTGCAGAAAAGGTAAGTTTGTGATGTTGACAGGGGTATTCATAGGGTTTCCATAAAAGGAAAGGGGAGATGTGGCTGGTCGATCGTGTGGCAGCCCGATTGGGTGGCACCTCGATCTAGTGGCACCTCGATCGGGTGGCAGTCCGATCGGGTGGCAGCTCGGTCGGCTGGCCACTCGATTGGAGTGCACGGCGCGATGGATTTTGCATTTTCGATTTGCGTGACGAGCGTTGCGATGCGATGGAGTTTCCTATTCAAATTACTTTTAATCCCAACTACCATATCTAACATATAATTATCCTAAATCACTTGCGTTTAGCGTTTACGATTCGATTGCGATTGAGTTTCGATTGCGTTTCGATTAGTCACCACACATAACATAGATAAACACGCACAAGTAACACATAAAGGCACACACACGTAAAACAATATCCAGAACACATAATTCGAGTTGCGAATGCGATTGCGGTAAGCGATAACGCGATAAACATCGATAAATAGCGATAAAACCTCGATTAATAATAGATATTCCACATAATACAACTAACGTAAAGCATAAAATAGACTATCTACAAGTCAAAGAAGTCAAAACAGGAATTGAGCAAGGAGTGGCAAATCGCAATTAGCAACCTTTTCTTCCTTTAACTTCAATCTTGACTTTGACTTTGACTTTCGAAACACGGGGTGTTACAGCCTCCCCCTATTTAGGGAATTTCGTCCCGAAATTAGGCTTCAGCTGTAACAAACAACTGTGGGTACTTCGCCTTCATGTCGCTTTCGAGCTCTCAAGTGAACTCTGCGCCTCGTTTGCCTTCCCATCGAACCTTCACAATGGGAATGCATGAGCGTTTGAGCTGCTTGGTTTGGCGATCCATGATCTCGACAGGCTTCTCCACGAAGTGTAGTGTTTCGTTTACTTGGAGATCTTCCAGCGGTACGAACAGATCATGCTCAGCCAGGCACTTTCTGAGGTTAGACACATGGAAAGTCGGATAAACATTGCTAAGTTCCTCCGGTAGTTCGAGTTTGTAGGCCACTTTTCCGATCCTTTCCAAAATCTTAAAGGGTCCAACGTATCGAGGCGCGAGTTTCCCTCTCATGCCGAATCTGACCACACCCTTCCAAGGAGATACCTTTAGGAGTACATGGTCGCCAACGTCAAATTCAAGGGGCTTGCGTCGTCTATCGGCGTAACTTTTCTGACGACTCCGAGCTTTCAGCAAATTGTCTTTTATCTGGAGGATTTTGTCAGTTATTTCTTGTAATAGCTAAGGACCGGTTAATTGCGAATGCTCGATCTCGTGCCACACAATAGGCGACCGCCATCTTCTTCCGTATAAGGCCTCAAACGGTGCCATTTGAATGCTAGCATGATAATTGTTATTATACGAGAATTCGACTAACGGTAGGCAAGTGTCCTAATTACCACAGAAATCTATGACACACGAACGGAGCATGTCTTCAAGGGTCCGAATCGTTCTTTCAGTCTGACTGTCGGTTTGTGGATGGAATGCGGTACTTAGATTAAGCGTAGTACAGAGAGCAGCTTGAAACGTTTCCCACAGACGTGAGGTAAACCGAGCATCACGGTCAGAGATGATGTCATGAGGTATCCCATGCCGACAAATGATCTCATCGGTGTAGATTCGGGTTAATCTTTCTACCTTGTAGTCTTCCCGTATTGGCAGAAAATGGGCAGATTTGGTCAAACGATCAACGACAACCCAGATGCTGTCGTGACCTGCTGACGTGCACGGAAGTTTCGTTATGAAGTCCATAGCTATACTTTCCCACTTCCACGTAGGGATCGGAGGTTGTTCAAGTAAGCCAGAGGGTCTTTGATGTTCAGCCTTGACTTTCGAGCAAGACAGGCACCTTCCAACGTAGAGAGGGATATCCCTCTTCATGCCCGGCCACCAGTACTTGTAGCGAAGGTCCTGGTACATTTTGTCGGCACCGGGATGAATAAGTTGAGCTCCATCGTGATAGATTCTTTCCTTCTTCAGAGTACGCTCGGTAAAGCATGCATGTTGGGCTTCGCGAATGAGAGATTCGAGATGATGCTGGGCTGGAACATTGTGGGTGCTGAGCAGATAGCTTTGTCTGCTGAGAGCGTCGGCAACGACATTTGCTTTGCCTGGGTGGTAACGAATCTCACAGTCGTAATCGTTGAGAAGTTCTACCCATCGGCGTTGGCGCATATTAAGTTCTCTCTGGTTGAATATGTGTTGTAGGCTCCTATGGTCGGTGAAGACTGTACACTTTGTACCATAAAGGTAGTGTCGCCAAATCTTCAACGCAAAAACAACTGCGCCTAGCTCGAGGTCATAGGTTGTATAGTTCTTCTCGTGGATCTTGAGCTGACGAGATGCGTAAGCGATAACCTTGTCCCGCTGCATGAGAACACAGCCAAGACCAAGGTTCGAGGCATCTGCAATAGACTACGAAGTCATCGTTTCAGTCGGGTAAAGCAAGGATGGGAGCATTGCAAAGCATGTTCTTGAGGGTTTGGAAAGCAGACTCTTGTACAGTTCCCCAAACAAAGTATCTGTCTTTATGCGTGAGAGAGGTAAGCGGCACGGCGATTTTAGAGATCCCTTCGATAAATCGACGATAATAGCCCGCTAGTCCGAGAAAAGAACGGACTTCAGACGGATTCTTCGGTCTAACCCAACTCTTTACAGCTTCAATCTTCGTGGGATCGACATGAATACCTTGACTATTGACAATGTGACCGAGGAATTGAACCTCGTCCAGCCAAAATTCACACTTGGAGAACTTGGCATAGAGTCGATTTCCCTGGAGTAGCTCGAGAACCAAACGTAGATGCTGTGCGTGTGCGGCTTTCGACTTTGAATAGATCAGGATATCTTCGATGAACACGATGACGAAGCGGTCAAGAAATGGTTTACACACGCGATTCATCAGATCCATGAAAACTGCGGGTGCGTTGGTTAAACCGAAAGGCATAACAACGAACTCATAATGGCCGTATCGAGTGCGAAAAGCGGTTTTGGGTTTATCCTCCTCTTGAATGCATAACTGGTGGTAGCCTGAGCGTAAATCGATCTTGGAGAAACACGTAGCACCTTGTAGCTGGTCAAACAAATCATCAATTCGAGGCAGGGGATAGCGATTTTTGATGGTTAGCTTATTCAATTCCTGATAGTCGATGCACATCCTGAATGACCCATCCTTCTTTTTGACAAAAAGGACTGGTGCGCCCCATGGAGAGGTGCTCGGGCGAATGAAGCCTTTATCAAGTAATTCCTGGAGCTGACTCGAGAGTTCACGCATTTCGGACGGAGCGAGTCGGTATGGAGCTTTAGCAACAGGGTTGGCTCCAGGAATGAGGTCGATTCGAAAGTCGATATCACGACTTAGAGGGAGACCTGGAAGTTCATCGGGAAACACGTTTGGGAATTCACACACAACGGGTACCTGGCTTACCGCCATTCCTTTCTTTTCCTTCTCCGCTACTACAATGTTAGCCAAGAAAGCTCTGTATTCCTTGCGAAGATACTTGCTAGCTTGGACACATGACATGAGCTTGAGACCCTTCGAAGCAGTTTCGCCATAGACACATAATAAATCACCATTCGAGAGCGAAAATCGAATCATCTTATCGAAGCACACAACTTTAGCATGGTTTTCACGAAGAAAGTCCATGCCTACTATGATGTCAAAACTTCCGAGTTGCATCGGGATGAGATCAATCGGAAAGATGTGATTGTTGAGCTCAAGAGTACAATCACGAAGAACAAAATTAACGGGGACAGTTCTTCCGGTGGCGACTTCTACATCGAACGTTGAGGGGAGATGGGAGCGCTTACGATTAAGGAGCTTCTCGAACTCAAACGATACAAAACAGTTATTGGCTCCAGTATCAAAGAAACACGAAGCATAAATACCATTCACGAGAAACGTACCATTGACAACGTTGTTGTCAGCCTAGGCTTGGCGCGCATTGATGTTGAAAGTTCTGGCACAGGCGGCTTGTTGCTGTTGCTGCTGAGGCTGTCGCTGCTGCTGCTGTTGTTGCTCAGGTTGCTGCTGTTGGGGCTCTTGTTTCACAACCCTGTTCGGGCACATGTTCGCGAAATGGTTGGGATCACCACATGCGAAGCAGACTCTGGCATTGATCGCGGGTGCCTGAGCTGCTTGTTGGCCATGAGGAGCTGGGAGTAGAGCTTGATAAGCAGTAGCTTGAGCTGGTGCTTGTCGAGGACCAGTACGACAATTGGCGGTGAAGTGGTCGTACATGTTGCAATGCACGCAGAATCGGCAGGCGATACCCACCGGGTGATATTAAGTACAGGTCGGGAAAGCAGGGTAGGGGCCAGTGTAGGCACGCTTTGCAGGCGGTGCATAGGTGACTGGTGCTGGAGCTGATCGGTGCTGGGGTTGCTGCTGAGCTGGTACGGCTTGAAGCGGGGCAACAGTGGTAGTGACAGCACAGCATTTTGTTGATGCACTGATGTCTGTTAACTTCGTCTTTATAGAGTCTTGTAATGTACTAGATAGATTAGGGCACGCAAAATGAGAAAACAATATTATAGGGTAATTCCGCACGAAATTATACTTGTGTGATTTCGCACGGAATTAAAGAATCCCAAAAATACTGTTTTCTGATGCGTGTAAAATACAACATATAAATCACATCAATTAAGGCATAAAACTAACCCTTATTAAGTACTAATGTTGGAAAAAGAGTGTTTTTGTCTTTCTTTTGTATTTTCAGGATGAAATGAGCTCAAATTCACAAAAGAAGCAAAAAGACAACTAATTCTAGCATAAATACAAGAAAAGGAATAAAAGTAGACTGCCCGGACCCTCAACGGCATCCTCCAAGGCAAAGAAGAGAAAGCAGAAGTCTGAACACGCCCCGTGCTCAGCCAGCACGGGGCCGTGCCCAAGAAGCAGCATAAAAGACAAACTTATAGAAGCTTTCATTGCCCACCACGGGGCCGTGTCCAGCGGGCACGGGGGCGTGGTGAAAGTACAGCAGGCGCATTAATTGTAATTGCGAATTACAATTAATGAGGAGAGAGAGTGTCAGACGGGCACGGGGGCGTGTCCAGCGGACACGGGGCCGTGCCCAGCCTTTTGTTCAGCCTATAAATAGGAGTGCTTGGTTTCATTCCATCTCATCCCTTGGCACACCACCTCTCTCATACTTCATCCACCACCCACCACCACCATAACACCATCATCCACCACCATCATCCATTGTCCATCGTAGAGTGTGTGAGTCGTCTCGGGATCCAAGATTGATCGTAAGAGTTCTTGACAATCAAGGCCATGTTTGCCTAAGTCTCTTACATCACTTGGTGAAGACAAGTGTTTAGTATAATACTTTTTATTTTTAATCTTTTGCACTTTTTATTTGGTTTTGTATTAATGACTTTAATAACTAGTTGCTTATGTTGAACGTGATCTTTCCTTATCGTTTGTCCGTGGTGTCTTGGCATTATTTTACTGTCTATATAAAATAAAAGATTTTCACCATTCATATCTCCACGGTCTATATGGAGGTATGTTGGCTACCTGGTCGGGGGTTAAGGGAACGGTTTGGTAAGGGTCTTGCCCTTGTTCAGCGTTTAGAGGTCCCGCTTGGGACCTGGGTCAAATTTAGTAGGATCTCCTTCAATGCCCATAGGTATTGGATGGCGGGGATCCAAACTCTTTGACCCCCTCATAAGTTAACTACTATTAATACTATAACCCGGCTATTTAGGACTGTATCCCTGCTGACTCAGACTACTTAGCCGAGGGTAACGTCACCGCCGAAAGCGGGGCCTACCACAATTTGCATTAATAACTTAATTCATTATCTTTCAATAATCCGACCCTTTAGGATTGTATCCTTGCTGACTCAAACTACTGGGTTGAGGGTAACGTCGCCTTCAAAAGAGGGGCCTACTACAATAACTAAGATAATCTCTTAAACAAGTGCAAAAGTGCGAAAATAATCAAAGGTTATACTAATACACGTGTCGGATCCAAGTGATTCATCTTGTCTATCTGTTTTTATTTTATTTTATTTTTCAGCATTTAGTTAGTTTTTATTTTCTTAGTTAAAAACATTTTTCTCACTTTTTGATTTGGTTAGACGTTGAGGATAAACCGGTATTAAAAGCTCTTGTGTCCTTGGACGACCTCAGTATCTTACCAACTCTATACTACGTCCACGATGGGTGCACTTGCCCATATGTGTGTTTAGTGTTAGTAAATATCGTGTTTTATAAATTTAAAACTTGGCTAAAAGTGTAAAAGGGGCTTAAATATACATCAAAAATATAACACACTTCACGCACATCAAGTTTTTGGCGCCGTTGCCGGGGACACAAGGATTTTAAGAAAGTTAGGAATCAACGGCCTAATCATATTTTTATTTTTCTTTTTAATTTTTTAGGATTTTTCTTAGTTTTTCAGCTTCTGCAGAGCTCAGCACGGGGCCGTGCCTGCTGAACACGCCCTCGTGCTCAATCATTGGAACTGGCAATCCTGTTTTAAGTCAGACAGTAAGCTGAACACGGGGCCGTGTCCACTCAACACGCCCCCGTGCCCAAGATTCTCTTACTGAAAACAGAACCGTTAGATCCCGGCGGTTGGTAATTTCTGACACAAACATGGGTGATAGTAATTCTTTTTACTTTCGGCACTCTTATGGTATGTGGTGTCGATTATGTGGAGGCGAACATGAAGAATTAAAATGTTATTTTCTAAATTATAGGCCCCACTATATAGACCCACCGATTCCTTATAACCATAAGAGGGGCGAAAGTAAAAATAAGCACTATCTCTCCCTCGAATGCGCCCAGCCAGATATTCTAGGGAAAATGCTCCTTGACGAGTTATTTCAACTAGAAGAACTAATTCTCAATTGGTCAAAAGAACTTAGGAAGGATTTTATTGATCCGCCCCAAGATGATGACCATGAGGAAATGTTGGAACCGCATTCCGACAACCTCGTTGCTCCCGAAAATACCTTCATACCTAGAAAAGACTTGGACGATAGTCGTCCCTGTGCCGATTGTGCCGTGAAGGACTCCCCATCGACTTCGTTCGATGCATACATAGACCCGAGCGATTCGGCATACACCTTCTTTAACGAGAGCCCGGAAAAGGGTTGGACTTGTCCACCTAGAATGAAAATAGGATTTACCCTCACCGATAACCTCTTGCGTTCTCGCCTTAGTATAGGACAATTAAGGTATCTTAGGCATTTTGGGGTTGTTCCAACAAATCAAGAACCACCCGATATAAATAAGCTCCTTAGGAGCAACAAACTTCATAAAACAGTCCACTCGACACGGGGCCGTGCCCGGCCAACACGCCCCCGTGTTCACCAAAAGATTCTCTTCTGATCAGAACGTCAGAATACGGACAAACTGTGTCAGAATTTTACCTGCACATGGGGCCGTGCCCAGCGAACACGGGGCCGTGTCCAGAAGGCTGTCGTTTTCTATAAATGCAGCCAAAAATTCTGCACATTTGGACCAACTTGGGGCAGAGATTTAAAGGAATCTTCTCTCAAACAATCCTAGGTAAGTCTAAAAGAAGTTTCCAACATCCCATCTTGTCCTTTCCTCTTCTAGCCATTTCCTTCTTTGTCATCTTTCTTCAAGAACTACCATCAAAAAGTTTGAATTCTTCAACCTTTGTGGTAGGGAACAATGAGTTTTATTCATGAAATCTTGGTAAAAACATGTTGTATAACATTGTTTAAAAGTTATTAATGTCCAAAAAGCCTACATAAATTCAGAAAATAACTTAAAAAGCCAAGATTCCTTGCTAAAAAATTCTGCAGAAAGATGAACACGGGGCCGTGCTCAATGAGCACGGGGCCGTGTCCAGGAACTGTTTCATCACATAAACTGTTTTTCGGTTTATTTTTCGTAGAATGGCGAGTGAAAACAGCGAAACATCATCCGTTCATTCCTCAAACAGCCGAAGGGGAAGAAGGCCCTCCGTTGAAGCTACGCTTGTGCACTATGTGATAGCATTGAGGGAAGCTCTCGACGAAATGACGTCAGTAGAGGAGGTCCTAATTGACCGTATTAACGATCTTACGGTGGGACTCGAAAGTAGCTTCCAAGAAATTAATCTTTTGCACCAAAGGTTAAACATTCTTATAGCATCTCCAATGGAACCAGTCCTTCCACAACAAGACTGGAACTTAGCAATCGGGGTTAACAACCCTACCGGGTGGGAAGACTTTCCCGCGGAACCTTCCATGGAGCACCCACAAGAAATTCCAGCGGAAATCGGAACTCCTCAAACTAATGCAAATGAGCCCTCTTTTCTCCTTCCAAGGGAGGTGGAGGAGTGGCTCGCCGACATATGAGGGGAACCACACCCGGAAAAAGGAGTTTCTAAAAGCCTTATCTAACCAAGATTAGTAGCTTCTTGGAAATTTTGCTAATTAAAATAAAACATAGGGCTAGAACTCCATGATTTAATATTTATGTATTTTTATCTTTAGTTTTTATGTAATGTCTCTCTATGTTTGCAATGATATGATGGTTTCTAAGGTTTGATGGTTATTAATAAATAAAACACGCTCATGATGGTAATGGATGAAAAAGGGAACGAGAAAAATGGCCCCATGCACAAAGAACAGAGCAACCCGACACAAATCTCCATCACAGAAGGCTCAACACGGGCCGTGCCCAACTAACACGGCCCCGTGCTGAGCCACCTGCAGAAAAAAACGCCCAATTCAGGTAACTGGACACGGGCCGTGTTCAGCGGACACGCCCCCGTGTCCAGGCTTCTGTCTTATTTCTTTAATTTCTGTTACTGACACCTGACCACGGGGCCGTTCCCGGTCACCACGGGGCCGTGTCCGGGATGCCAGTAACATAAATCTTTGCTTTTTAACCCACTTTTACACATTCTAATCAACCGAAAATCTTATTTTTGGGACACATTGAGGACAATGTGTAATTTAAGTGTGGGGGGGATGCTAAAACCTTGAATTTTGCAAATCCTAATTACAAGCCTTACACAAAACTCTATTGGAACCGCTAAACACCCCAAATTTTTTCAAAAACTTTTCGTTTTTTTTTACTTGTCTTGGTTTAACTTGGGAATAACAAGTTCTAAAAAGGTTATATTTTTATAAATTTACAACCGATAGCGTCGTGATAACAAAGAACCAACATAAGAAAATTACGAAACGGCATAACAAGTCTAGTTAAAAATTCAATTATATATACTTGATCGCATTAAAAACCCATTCCCACAAAAGTGAGTTTTGAGCCTTTATTGAGCATACAAATATACATCTTTAGACTAAATGCTCATTTTTCGTTTCTTGTGTGAATAGCCGCTTGGTTCTTACAACTCTAGAACTTGCCACGACGATACATTTCCGGTCCTTACCAACTTAAACCCAAGTAAGTAAGTGATGGAGGCATTAGGACTAACCATATTTTTCTTTCTACACCATTATTTTTCATTTTTTTACCACCTACCCAAAATCCCCCTAGTTAGCCCCTTTGAGCCTAAACCTTTCATTTCATTACCCTAAAACCCTTTTTACCCACCAAAAACCCTTTTTTATTTTTCACCCTTTATTTTAGTAACAAGCTCGGTTTTTCGTAAGCTCGCAATTTTATGTGACTTATCAAAAAAAAAAAAAGATGAAGTCAAAAACAAACAAAAGCTATATAAAAGCTTGTTTGGAGAAATACTTCAAAATAAAAAGTCACTAAAAACAAGGTGTGTCACGAAAACCGACGCTTTTTACGATTTTCGCCCTTTTACTAACCACTAACCCAACCACCCACCTTTAACCCAAGCCTAACCCTTCACCCAAAAAGTCCTCTTGATATTTACAAAGGTAAAAAGTTAAAAAGGAGGAGGATTGATTGCTTGGCAAGCCTATGGAAGGCGTAAGTTCCATGCCGCTCTCGAGTGATTCACTAAAACAATTACACCTTCGGCCGAGTGTTGAGTGATCTCCCGTGAGGTATGTGAACTTGTATATAAATAGAATTTTAATAAGGCATGCTATGCCCGAATAAGTAATTTATCTTGTGAAACGTTCTAAATAAATCATAACGAATAGGATTGTAAATAAATAAAAATAAAACTTACAAAGATCTTGGATTCCCGACACTCTATGACAAGCCAAAAACTTTCTCTTCTACCTATTCCATTTGGGAGTGTAAGCCACATTTAAAGAGTTTTGCTTGAGGACAAGCAAAAGTTCAAGTGTGGGGGTATTTGATGTGTGTAAAATACAACATATAAATCACATCAATTAAGGCATAAAACTAACCCTTTTTAAGTACTAATGTTGGAAAAAGAGTGTTTTTGTCTTTCTTTTGTATTTTCAGGATGAAATGAGCTCAAATTCACAAAAGAAGCAAAAAGACAACTAATTCTAGCATAAATACAAGAAAAGGAATAAAAGTAGACTGCCCGGACCCTCAACGGCATCCTCCAAGGCAAAGAAGAGAAAGCAGAAGTCTGAACACGCCCCGTGCTCAGCCAGCACGGGGCCGTGCCCAAGAAGCAGCATAAAAGACAAACTTATAGAAGCTTCCATTGCCCACCACGGGGCCGTGTCCAGCGGGCACGGGGGCGTGGTGAAAGTACAGCAGGCGCATTAATTGTAATTGCGAATTACAATTAATGAGGAGAGAGAGTGTCAGACGGGCACGGGGGCGTGTCCAGCGGACACGGGGCCGTGCCCAGCCTTCTGTTCAGCCTATAAATAGGAGTGCTTGGTTTCATTCCATCTCATCCCTTGGCACACCACCTCTCTCACACTTCATCCACCACCCACCACCACCATAACACCATCATCCACCACCATCATCCATTGTCCATCGTAGAGTGTGTGAGTCGTCTCGGGATCCAAGATTGATCGTAAGAGTTCTTGACAATCAAGGCCATGTTTGCCTAAGTCTCTTACATCACTTGGTGAAGACAAGTGTTTAGTATAATACTTTTTATTTTTAATCTTTTGCACTTTTTATTTGGTTTTGTATTAATGACTTTAATAACTAGTTGCTTATGTTGAAGGTGATCTTTCCTTATCGTTTGTCCGTGGTGTCTTGGCATTATTTTACTGTCTATATAAAATAAAAGATTTTCACCATTCATATCTCCACGGTCTATATGGAGGTATGTTGGCTACCTGGTCGGGGGTTAAGGGAACGGTTTGGTAAGGGTCTTGCCCTTGTTCAGCGTTTAGAGGTCCTGCTTGGGACCTGGGTCAAATTTAGTAGGATCTCCTTCAATGCCCATAGGTATTGGATGGCGGGGATCCAAACTCTTTGACCCCCTCATAAGTTAACTACTATTAATACTATAACCCGGCTATTTAGGACTGTATCCCTGCTGACTCAGACTACTTAGCCGAGGGTAACGTCACCGCCGAAAGCGGGGCCTACCACAATTTGCATTAATAACTTAATTCATTATCTTTCAATAATCTGACCCTTTAGGATTGTATCCTTGCTGACTCAAACTACTGGGTTGAGGGTAACGTCGCCTTCAAAAGAGGGGCCTACTACAATAACTAAGATAATCTCTTAAACAAGTGCAAAAGTGCGAAAATAATCAAAGGTTATACTAATACACGTGTCGGATCCAAGTGATTCATCTTGTCTATCTGTTTTTATTTTATTTTATTTTTCAGCATTTAGTTAGTTTTTATTTTCTTAGTTAAAAACATTTTTCTCACTTTTTGATTTGGTTAGACGTTGAGGATAAACCGGTATTAAAAGCTCTTGTGTCCTTGGACGACCTTGGTATCTTACCAACACTATACTACGTCCACGATGGGTGCACTTGCCCATATGTGTGTTTAGTGTTAGTAAATATCGTGTTTTATAAATTTAAAACTTGGCTAAAAGTGTAAAAGGGGCTTAAATATACATCAAAAATATAACACACTTCACGCACATCATTTTCAGTGATACTTCAGTGATATGTTTGCTTTTGCTGGAAACACCGGAGATGATACTTCAAGCAATACCAATGAGAACACTCCGAATGCGAAGAAAACTTTGTCGGATGCTTTAAGCGTGGAGAGTGCATACGACACATATAACAAACCTCCAAAGTTGATGGCGATTGAAGAGTACAATCGGTGGGCCAAGAAATTTGAAGAGTGGTTAAAGGCATTTGCATATCAAAGCTGGAAAAGTTTAAAGAATGGATACCATGATGGAACATGGTGAAAATCTGACACAAACTGAACATATAGAAAATTTTGTTGCTGAAGAAGAAGAGGGTTGGCAAAGATTATGGTGGGGAGGAGGAGAAACTGATGAGAAAGTGAAAGAAAAAGAGCAGCAACCAAAGAAGATTAATGATGGGATCATTGATACTTCACAAGAATTTACCGCTGAAAACTTGAAGAAGATGGCTGATAAAGTTCTTGCTGCAAAAGAACTTGAGGTAGATTCTGGTTCTGGAACTGAGTCCAAAGATAAGGTCAGTTCAATTGATGCAAACGAGTCAGGTAAGAAAATTAAATCTGAGAACGACTGCAAAAATTGCATGAAAGAATGCAAAGTTTGTAGTACAATCACTTACCTCAGTGGTAAGAAAGTTGAAGATCTGACTGGTAGAGTCAGAAGTGTTGAAGATCAGATTCTTAACCGTGATAAATTGTTGAAAGCTTCGAATGACAGATTGAAAGAATTAACTGATAAAATTGAAAATGATAAAAGTGACATAGAAAGAGTTAGAAAAGAAAATGAAAAATTGATTCTTGAAAATCGTCAGATTTCAGAAAAATTCGAGAAGCTAAAACGAACGGTTAAAGATTCTGATGAAAGAAATGGTAAAACAACAAAAGAAAATCTTCAACTGTCAGGAGTTCTTAGGGTGAAAGAAGAGTTAATCAACCAGCAACTGGATGAAATTGCTAAGTTGAAGCTTCAGTTTCAAGAAGCTGAAATTAAAAATGAAAGCATCCAGTTGAAACTGAACAGTTACAACTCCGCAAGCTTTGTCTTGCAACATATTGTTCCCAAACCCATTGGGAAAAACAAAGCAGGCGAAGATGTCTTTTCGGATGGAACCGGGGTGGGTTATCATCAAGTTCCACCACCTGTTTTAAAAAATTATTCGAAGAAACAATCAGGGTTGGTTAATGACGAAGATGATAATGAAGTGAAACTTCTGGACATGATTGATGTCACATTCACTTCATCTTCCGATGAGGATAGTGTCCAAACTGAGATTGTTAAAAGCATGGCTGAAAATGTTTTGAAAACTGATAGTGACACTACTGAGGATGATCAATGTTTCTTGGACAAATACATTCCGAAGCCAAAATCCAAAAACAACTTAAATGAAGAACCTACTCTTGTCATGTACAAGATGTTGGGATCGAATAAGTTGTATTCGGATTCTGAGTTTCCACTGGAGAATGTTAATGTTGCTAAATTGACAAATGTGTTCAAACTGGTTGAAATTGATCGGTTTGAAGTAAAAAGTTTAAATCAGACAAAGAGGCAAATGAATTTTGAAAAAGATAAATCTTACTATAAAAAACCTGTTGTTCCACCGCGTTTTTATAACAACAATCAAAACAGATGGTCGGGTGGTTATCAGGGTGGTAAGAATTATCAAAGAAAGAATTTTCAAAACAAGAAGTTCGTTGAGAAGAAAGTGTTTGTGAAAAGTTCAAGTTTGAGTTCACTGTCTGACGAAGAGTCTAAAATTTTTTCAAAATCAAACAAAGAGTTCTTTGAGAAGAAGGCCTCACAGCCTCAGTCTGAAGGCACAAGTCGGGTAGTTGACACCCGAACATGCTTCAAATGCAATCAAGTTGGACATATTGCACGAAAGTGTACCAACTTGAAGCCTAAGACTGAAGTTGTTGAGATTTAGAAGAAGAAAGTTGTTGAAAAAAGAAAAGCTCCATTGGTTGTTGAGAAAAAGGTTTTGAAAAATGACAACACCAAAATCAAAACTGAACCTGTTAAAAATGTGGTAATTAAAAATGATAAGTTTTACAAACGGGTTGCATCATCTCAACAAACGTGGAAGCCAAAAGTTGTTGAAAAGAAGACAAGTGTTCCAAAACCAAAGGTTTCGGAGTCAGAAAAACAATTATCTTCTACTACACCAGTAAAGATGAATGTTCCTTTGGATTACTATGTGAAACTTGAGAAAGAAATGTCAAAGTCTAAGAAGAAAAATGTTCCAATGAAAGACCAACCATCTGCTCAACCTCAGAAAGATGAGTTTTACTTATACAAAGAGGTTGAGGTTGGGTCTGAAGAAAGCTTAAAGATCAATGATAAGAATTTTCCACCATTGATCAACAAAAGAACTGTCCTTGATGTCCAGTTACCTGAGTCGATAGAGGCTTGGGTAGCATCAAAATCTAACTAAGCATTTTTGAAATGTGCAGGAGCTTCCAAGATCCGTTTCGCGATGGATTATGGATAGTGGAGCTTCTCGGCACATGACGGGGAAGAAGACCCTGTTGTATGATGTTCGTGGTTTTAATGTAGGTTACGTAGGTTTTGTAGGAAATCAAGGAGGTAGGATTATCGGTGAAGGAACGTTATCTAATGGCATTGTGACGTTTGAAAGAGTTAACTACATCGCCGAGCTGGAAAATAATTTTCTGAGTATTTCTCAAATCTGTGATAGGATGTATACAACGCACTTCACAGACAAAGAGTGTTTGATCTTGAAACCAGGATTTTTTGTTCTCGAAGAATGGATTATCATGAGAGCACCAAGAGTTAATGATCTGTACGTGTTGGACATGAGCGTAGCTACTACTACCACGGGTCAGGCTCATTGTTTTATGTCTAGAGCAACAGAGAAAGAATCAAAGTTGTGGCACCGAAAGATGGGTCATATACATTTACGAAAAATGAATCACCTGGTGCACAATGATTTAGTAACTGGTGTTCATTTGAAAAGTTTCCATCTGGAAGGGGAGTGCATTAGTTGTGTTAAAGGCAAGCAGAAGAAGAAATCACACCCTCAAAAGAAAGTCAATTCAGTCTCAAGACCTTTAGAGAGACTTCATATGGACTTGTTCGGTCTAGTGAATGTCAAAAGTATAACTGGTGATCTCTACTGTCTTGTAGTTACTGATGATTATTCCAGATTTTCATGGGTATCTTTTCTAAAGTCGAAAGATGAAACGTTTGAAAGTTTGATGGCATTGTTTAGAAAGATTGAAAACTTGTACCAAGCACGAATCAGAAGACTCCGAAGTGACAATGGTACTGAGTTTAAGAATAACAAGATGGAAGAGTACTGTGATGAGAGAGGTATATTGCAAGAATTTAGTGCTCCTTACACTCCGCAGCAAAATGGAGTAGCAGAACGAAAGAACAGGACGCTAATCGAAATGGCCAGGACGATGCTTGCTGATTCAAAGCTACCAATCAATTTTTGGGCAGAAGCAGTGTCAGCCGCTTGCTATACTCTCAACAGGGTTCTCACTGTTAAGAAATTCAACAAGACGTGTTTCGAGTTGATCAACAACCGCAAGCCGAACCTAAAGTATTTAGAACCGTTTGGGTCTCCCTGTACCGTTCTAGAGCCTTTTGGTAAATTTGGTCCAAAGAGCATTGAAGGGATTTTTATAGGTTATTCAAGTCCACTAAGAAGTGTCTTTGTTCCAAGCTTAAAGCGGATCATCGAAGCATCGAATGTTGAGTGTCAAGGTTATTCAATGCCACCGCAGAATCCAGGAGACTCATGGAGATTTAATTACGATACTTTGCGGGATTCGTTTGACATAGAAGAAGAAACAGAGGAAGAACCAGAGTTCTTTGATGAGTTGGATATTCTAAGAGAGTATGAGTCATCGGGAGAAAGATTTCCAGCTCAATATTCTAGAAGACCACGGCAAACTTCAAATGATGATGAAGCCGGTCCAAGCAATGCTGGTGAACATGATGATATTCAACAATCTTCAGAACAAGCTCCTGATAATCAGATGACAGTCAATGAGAATTTAGAATCTAATATTGGGCCAGTATTTGATCGTGGTGATTCAGATTCTGAGGGGGAGCAGATCCAGTTTTCAAGTCAAACAAATCCAGTCGGTGACCAAGATGTAAATCAGAATATCACTAATTTGGAAGGTGAGGTAGATGTTCCAGGCGAGGCGATGCCAAGAACTCTTTCATTCCATCCAGAGGAGTTGATTATTGGAGAATTGCAGTCAGGCATCCGCACAAGACGAAAAATTGACCAAGGCCTTACTTGTTTTTATTCTACAGTAGCACCTTTGCAAACTGAGTTTTCACTAAATTGTTTTATTTCGCAGATCGAACCGCGAACTTAGGAAGAGGCGCTTACTGAAGATTCTTGGGTCAATGCTATGCAAGAAGAGTTGAGTCAATTCGAGAAGTTAGGAGTGTGGAAGTTAGTAGATTTGCCTGATGGTCACAGGAAAATTAACACAAAATGGGTATTTAAATGCAAAAGAGATGACCGAGGGGTTGTTGTTCGAAACAAAGCTCGACTTGTAGTCCAGGGCTTTAGTCAGCAGGAGGGTATAGATTTCACTGAAGTGTATGCTCCCGTGGCTCGACTAGAAGCGATTAGAATCTTTCTGGCATTTGCATCGTGGAAGAATTTCAAAGTGTTTCAGTTAGATGTGAAATCGGCGTTTCTCTACGGGAAGTTTAAAGAGGAGGAATATGTCGGACAACCACTGGGCTTCACCGACCCAATCCACAAAGACAGGGTTTATTTACTGGATAAAGCGCTGTATGGTTTACACCAGGCCCCGAGAGCTTGGTACGAGACATTGTCTCAACACCTGTTAGCCAACAGCTTCTTCCGTGGAAAAGTGGATGCCACTCTCTTCACCAAAGAGGTCGACGGACATCTTCTGATAGTTCAAATATACGTGGACGACATCATATTTGGGTCAACGAATGAAAATTTGTGCAAAGACTTTGAAAAAGTTATGAAGCAAAAGTTTGAAATGTCATCGATGGGGGGAGATGAAATTCTTCTTGGGACTTCAAGTTGATCAACTACCTGAGGGAATTTTCATACACCAGACGAAGTATGTTCATGATGTGTTAGAGAAATTTGGGATGTCAGGTTCTACTCCAGCGTCAACCCCTTTAGCGACAAATCATGGGATAAACCCAGATCTCTCCGGAGACGGGGTAGATGAAACAATGTATCGTTCCATGATCGGATCGTTGATGTACTTAACTGCTTCAAGACCCGATATCATGTATCCAACGTGCCTCGTAACACGGTTTCAGTCAAGCCCCAGAGCTTCGCATATGGTGATTGTGAAGCGGATATTACGCTACCTGAAAGGAACTCCATCATTGGGGTTGTGGTATCCAAAATCAAGCGATTTCATGCTCGAAGGGTATTCTGATTCAGACTACGGAAGCTGCAAAGTTAACGCAAAATCAACAACAGCGGGTTGTCAGTTTTTCGGACCTCGTTTGGTCACCTGGCAATGTAAGAAGCAAACCTCTGTGGCTTTATCCACATGTGAAGCTGAGTATGTATCTGCTAGCAGTTGCTGCTCTCAGATCTTATGGATCCAGCAACAGATGCGCGACTACGGTTTGCAATTTCTTAACACCCCTATCTTTGTTGATAATGAGGCCGCAATTAATATCACGAAAAATCCTGTTCATCACGCTAAAATGAAACATATCAAAATTCGTCATCACTTCATCCGAGATTGCTTCGAGAAGAAGTTGATACGAATTGAGAAAATCCACACTGACGAACAGAAAGCTGATTTACATACCAAAGCTTTTGACAAAACTCGTTTTAAATATCTTTTAAAACTAAACGGTATGAAGCTTTTATCGGTGTCGGATGGGATTATTGGCGTTGATGAGGATAACATTGTAGATGATGATGTTGAGAAACAATCTGCAATGGTTTGTCGATTTTTTACTTGTTTTCGTATTTAGGGGGAGTATTATATTTTCAGAAAATACAAAAACAGTAAAAAATTCAAAAATCCAAAATCATGAGATAATTTCAAAATCCAAAAATAATAGAAAACTAAAAAAGAGCTTGTGTAAAAAGGGAAAATGATAGTTCATCGGCTTGACAGTTATGGTATGCTAAAGAAATGTAAAGTTTTAAAAGTGTTAAACAGTCTTGTTGATGATGTGTCGATAGGTTTTTATACATTTAGTAAATCTTGTTTGGGATATAAACCTAAAATTCAAACTTGCTTATTTTGTGGGGAACAAATCTTGAATATATAGGTAACCCTGAAATCTTGTTTGAAAGGTCCCTTTTTCTGAGATACTAGGTCTTTATACTCAGTGATATCTGGGGTATTATTCCGGGACTTCTGATTTTGCGGAAGCAATGGCCTAGTCCCCGTATAATACTTTCTGCATGCTTTTTAAGCTCGCCCTCAGCATAAAAAATGATGACACATTGCAAAATGTTAATCATGTGCTGTTGAAGAAAAGATTCTCTAAAGGGAACACACCTAAAGTCGAACCGTCATCTCTCTGCTGAACGGAAGTTCTGACCTGAGCTCTCACGGTTTCGCACCTAACCCTTTTACAAATATCATCTGTGGTATACTCACCTGTAAGACTGAATATTGGGATCTGGATATGGGAGTATATTCAAGAGGTGGGATACACAGATAAGTTTAAGTTCTTTAATTCACCTAAATCGTATCCTGAACAGATTGAAGTTTGTATGAAAATTTAAGAGGATCAACATATCGACAATCTAAGTGAATTGTTTAAGGCTTAGTATGTTATCAAGCTCAACGGTGCTAGTAACTTGTCATTAGCTGATATGATTCCCTAACACGCTCACCAAAAATATGTTTGTAAATAGTTTACTTTCATTGCATTTTAATTCATGCAATTCATTTTCTAGTTTAGAAACTTTGTTAAAAATCCAAAAAGATTTTTTTATTTCTGCTTTATTTTCCGACAAACCAAAGTGGAGAGTTAATCTTCAGATTCAGAAGGTTGGAGCAGATGTAGAAAGATTCTAAGCTGGATGATGAGTTGGGAGCTTAATATGATGATTGAGAAATTGGAAAGTTAAAACAAGTTCATTAATTTGAAACTTGTAAAATTTCAGAAAATTTGAAAATGTTGAACAAAAATCAGTTTGTTTATGTCATGTATCAACCAAGGTTATTAAGTTGGACTTGGTAGATAAATTGAGTAATCAGGGTCATTAACTTGGACCTGAATACTTATGTGGATTTTTAAAACTGATGAACATTTAATATATTTTTTTAAAAAATTGATTAGATTATAATGTTAGTTGTTTGAGAAGCAGGTAACAAGAGTAAGATCCCCATGGCAAAGAAAATGTTAAAGTTTGAACCAGAATTCAAGTCCCAGCTTATCGAGAGGGGGAGTCTACGAAAGGGAGAGTCAGAATTCTGGATCAACATTCAAAGGGGAGTTTGAAGGTTAAGAGTTTGAAGAAAGAAGATTGAAGGATGTTTTACAAGTTCAAGACAATTCAAGGCAGAGAACAAAAGATCAAGACTAAAGACTGAAGACCGGATGCTAAAGTCTTCGTCAACATCCAAGGGGGAGTCTGTTGATGCACTGATGTCTATTAACTTCGTCTTCATAGAGTCTTGTAATGTACTAGATAGACCAGGGCACGCAAAACGAGAAAACAGTATTTTAGGGTAATTCCGCACGAAATTATACTTGTGTAATTTCGCACGGAATTAAAGAAACCCAAACGAAATTAATGTTTCATGCGAAATTAGGTAATTCCACACGGAATTAACTAATTCCGTATGAACATGTAATTTCGTATGAGTTGAGTTCGTGCGGAATTAATCGTCTATAAATACTGGTCTTGCCTGTTCATTTCGTACGGAATTAGAGTTTGAGAGCCGAGGTGCTGCCGGATTGTTATCTGAATTGTAAAAGCTCAGAAAATCAATATAAGAAGAAAACTAAAGGAAAAACAAGTTGTTTGACATCATTTACATTGATTCTGCCTTTGTATTTGATGATGAACTACTCAAACTGACTATTTAGGGTCACACGTCGATCCAACATATTTGTTGTTGGAGCTGCTGTTGTTGTTCTTCCTCTTGCGACGAGAGGACTTTGACGATTGCAGAGCGGCGGCGGTGGTGTCAGCGGTTGGTGCGGTGGTGGCTTGATGCAGGTTCTTTGAAGCTTTATCCCAAAAACCAGCTTTTACTCGCTTGTCGTTGATTTCAGCGGCAAGCAAGTAAGTTTCTTCGATCGTTGCTGGCTTTGAAGCATGCACAAAATCTGCAACACAATCCGGCACAGCGCGGATATACTTCTTGATCGTCATGTCGGTGGTCTTGACTTGATCTGGACAGATAATACTGAGCTGCTTGAAGCGAGCAGTTAGAGCAGCGTTGTCACCATCCTTCTGCTTGATGTGCCAGAATTCGTCCTCCAACTTTTGCGCTCCTGGGGAGGGCAGAACTCTTCTAGCATGACGTTCTTCAACTCGTCCCATGATAGACCATTAGTTGCATCATTTCCGCGTTTGTTTCTCTCGGCCGTCCACCAGTCTAAAGTGCGAGACTGGAAGACGCCGGTAGCATTCAGAGTGCGGGGATTGTTAGGACATCCACTCTGATGCAGGGTGACCTCGATTGAGTCGAACCATTGAAACAAAGCTGTAGGGCCTTCTTCGCCAGTGAACTCTTTCGGTCCGCATGCCTTGAACTGCTTGAAGCTGAAAGCAGCCTTAGGGGTTTCAGTCCTGGATTCTTCAGACGATTTGCTCATGTTCTCGTATAGTTCACTCACGATCTGAGGAATAGCCTTTGCCATTTGCTTGGCGACGAGAGCAGCAAGGCGTTTGTCTTTCTTGTTTTGTCGAGCAGTGCGGGTGTGACGGGGTCCAGATGACGACATTGTCTGCAACAGACAACGCCATAGGACTCAAACACAATACAATCGAATCACACCTCACACGCCAAATATTTCTAAAGCTCAGGAACACGTATAATCATGTATCCACATAGTCACATAGGCACATAAGCAAAGATTCACATAAGCACAGAAGCACAGTAGCATGTAGAGCACAAAGACCTAGCTATATTTTGCACGTATTCATAGAAGCAGTTAGAATACAGAAACCTATCATTCAAAGTCCGCGAGCGTTCGAGAATAGCAGTCGCGAATAACATAGTGGGTAGTGTAGTATAAGCGTGTAACGTAGCATGCGATCATCCATAAATAGCGATTTGTTGGCGTCTTGAGGTAGGGGTGTAGTGCGAGTCATGTGTGTCGATTAAAGCGAATAAATCACCAAAAAATCATATCACATAAACAGATAATTCACATAAGACACATAAAATCCACATAAAATCGATGAATATCAGAGTCGGCAGTAGCGATATCAGAATCGAAACACATAAAAGTCGAGAGATAGATTGTCTCAGGCTCGTTAGACATTGACTACCCAAAGTGATTCGGTTACTCACAAGGACTTTTAGTGCACACTTTGACCTTCGGGACTGTGCTCTCGCCTCGAATCTGGGTGACCGGCACGCATCCTTTCAGTCATATCATGACTTCAAGTCGTTGGAGTCCGTTGAGACTTCGATGAGAGTTTTGTAAAACAAAAATAGGGCGGAATAAGTCATCAAGGTTCGGGTTTCACCCCTAACTTAACAGCCTTGTTACTGTTTTGATAAGAATAGAGACGAAAACCTGCGTTAAAGTACGGATTTCACTCCTGATTCAACGCAAATTCTCGTGTTTATAGATAAAAATGTGGGTTAAACAAGCAATTTAGTCGAGAGTTTGCGGTTTTCACACCTAATCTCGACCTAATCACTTGTTCATTTTCGAAAACTAGAGTGCAGTGATAGTGTAGCGTAGGCGAGAATAGCGAGAAATAGCAAGTAAGCCCGTACAAAACCCCTACTGGGTATGCACAAGTTGGTCTGTTGGTACCTAACTATAGACTAGGTCGTTTCTAAGACATCGACCCGGACTAGGTCGAGTCTTGCCTAATTCCTTATAGTTCTGGCTCTGATACCAATCTGTCACACCCCAACCGATGGCGGAAATATCACGGCGTGGCACTGAGCAAAACAGATTGTCCAGAAGTTTCCATAACAACTATAATTACCAATTATTTAAAGCAACATGTCCCATACTATGTCATAAAAGATAACATAATTATTACAGACAAAATCTAGTCAATTTGTTCTGTTCCGACAACTCAGATTTCAAAATACAGACAATTGTTTATTG
This sequence comes from Helianthus annuus, assembly GCF_002127325.2. Taxonomy (NCBI): domain Eukaryota; kingdom Viridiplantae; phylum Streptophyta; class Magnoliopsida; order Asterales; family Asteraceae; genus Helianthus; species Helianthus annuus. The sequence goes on from NC_035439.2 coordinate 79,888,818, forward strand.
GTTTCTAGACCTTTCCTAGCCTCGATTTCACACCAAGCAAAGCATTCAAACATCTTAAGCACCTGCCACATACGTTAAAGTAAAAGTTAATACACATAGTGTAAAGGTGAGCATACAAGTTTAATAGATATAATAGAGTTCGAAATCGTTACGCATAACCAGCACGTACACAGTGTAAAATGAGGCATGTTAGTTATCGACATGAATCTATCGATACCAATGACTGCGGGTTGACTGCCCAAGGCAGTTCGTAATACACACTCACCACTGTGAGCCATGTAACAAATTGTCCTTAACAACCCCTGAGTGAACATGTGTTGAGTCCAATCTAATAGTACTATCGTTGCTAAGGCAAGTAGACAGCATTCCATGTGTAAACATAACAAACAAGCATTCATTAAGTCACGTATAACATGCGGTAACGGTTAGCGTTAAAGTATTGCGTAGTGTGTTCGATGTGATTTAGAATAAGTAACGTATGTAACACCCAAAAATGCGTAAAGCAAAAAGGGGTCGAGTATACTCACAGCGATGATGGATTGAAGGGAGCGCTAAAGAGTAATCAGCCTGATCAGAACGATAGCATAGCGATACATGATATGTAAATCGGTGAGAAGAGTCAGTGGATCGGACGGTATTCCGATCGGATGGCAATCCGATCGGGTAGCCGGTCGATCGGGTGACAATCCGCTCGGATGGTCATCCGATCGGGTGACCTTTCGAGTGGATTGTCACTCGATCGGATTGCAGTCCGATCGGGTGGCAATCCATTTGTATTGAACATGTTGAAAATTGTTTAAGTGTTTGAAGTCTAAACGTCACATAGTCGAGTGGTAATCCGATCGGACAACAATTTGTTCAACGTTCAAACCTCAAATGTTGAAATGGAAGTTAAGTGTGGGACCCAAGGTGCAAGCCGATCGGGCAACACTCCGACCTGGTCGACCTGATCGTCTTCTTCCTTGGTTGTTTTGATAGTTTGTAGTTTTATCGAGACGGTGTGATAACATGCTAATCAACAGAACCCCATCTTGACCCCAGTGACCCGATCGAACAGGAATCACCCAAGTTCAACCAGTTAACCGGTTCAAAGTGACGAGCGTTGCGATGCGATGGAGTTTCCTATTCGAATTACTTTTAATCCCAACTAATATATCTAACATATAATCATCCTAAATCACTTGCGTTTAGCGTTTGCGATTCGATTGCGATTGAGTTTCGATTGCGTTTCAACTAGTCACCACACATAACATAAATAAACACGCACAAGTAACACATAAAGGCACACACACTTAAAACAGTATCCAGAACACATAATTCGAGTTGCGAATGAGATTGCGATAAGCGATAACGCGATAAACATCGATAAATAGCGATAAAACCTCGATTAGTAATAGATATTCCACATAATACAACTAACATAAAGCATAAAATAGACTATCTACATGTTAAAGAAGTCAAAACAGGAATTGAGCAAGGAGTGACAGATAGCAATTAGCAATCTTTTCTTCCTTTGACTTCAATCTTGACTTTGACTTTGACTTTCGAAACACGGGGTGTTACAGCCTCCCCCTGTTTAGGGAATTTCGTCCTGAAATTAGGCTTCAGCCGTAACAAACAACTGTGGGTACTTCGCCTTCATGTCGCTTTCGAGCTCTCAAGTGAACTCTGCGCCTCGTTTGCGTTCCCATCGAACCTTCACAATGGGAATGCGCGAGCGTCTGAGCTGCTTGGTTTGGCGATCCATGATCTCGACAAGCTTCTCCACGAAGTGTAGTATTTCGTTTACTTGGAGATCTTCCAGTGGTACGAACAGATCATGCTCAGCCAGGCACTTTCTGAGGTTAGACACATGGAAAGTCGGATGAACATTGCTAAGTTCCTCCGGTAGTTCGAGTCTGTAGGCCACTTTTCCGATCCTTTCCAGAATCTTAAAGGGTCCAACGTATCGAGGCGCGAGTTTCCCTCTCTTGCTGAATCTGATCACACCCTTCCAAGGGGATACCTTTAGGAGTACATGGTCGCCAACGTCAAATTCAAGGGGCTTGCGTCGTCTATCGGCGTAACTTTTCTGACGACTCCGAGCTTTCAGCAAATTGTCTCTTATCTGGAGGATTTTGTCAGTTGTTTCTTGTAATAGCTTAGGACCAGTTAATTGCGAATGCCCGATCTCGTGCCACACAATAGGCGACCGACATCTTCTTCCGTATAAAGCCTCAAACGGTGCCATTTGAATGCTGGAATGATAACTGTTATTATACGAGAATTCGACTAACGGTAGGTAAGCGTCCCAATTACCACCAAAATCTATGACACACGAACGGAGCATGTATTCAAGGGTCCGAATCGTTCTTTTAGTCTGACCGTCGGTTTGTGGATGGAATGCGGTACTTAGATCGGGTGGCAGTCCGATCGGGTGGCAGATCGGTCGGCTGGCCACTCGATTGGAGTGCATGACGCGATGGATTTTGCAGTTTCGATTTGCGTGACGAGCGTTGCGATGGAGTTTCCTATTCAAATTACTTTTAATCCCAACTACTATATCTAACATATAATCATCCTAAATAACTTGCGTTTAGCGTTTGCGATTCGATTGCGATTGAGTTTCGATTGCGTTTCGATTAGTCACCACACATAACATAAATAAACACGCACAAGTAACACATAAAGGCACACACACGTAAAACAATATCCAGAACACATAATTCGAGATGCGAATGCGATTGCGATAAGCGATAACACGATAAAAAAGCGATAAACAACGATAAATAGCGATAAACGTCGTTATGAAGTCCATAGCTATACTTTCCCACTTCCACATCGGGATTGGAGGTTGTTCAAGTAAGCCAGAGGGTCTTTGATGTTCAGCCTTAACTTTCGAGCAAGTCAGGCACCTTCCAACGTAGAGAGCGATATCCCTCTTCATGCCCGGCCACCAGTACTTGTAGCGAAGGTCCTGGTACATTTTGTCGGCACCCGGATGAATAGAATATCGAGATTTATGGGCTTCGTCCATCAAAATCTGTCGTGAATCGGTCCGTTTAGGGATCCAAATTTGGTCCAGATAATGGAATATCCCATTCGACTTATTCACAAGCTGGGCTCCATCGTGATAGATTCTTTCCTTCTTCAGAGTACGCTCGGTAAAGCATGCATGTTGGGCTTCACGGATGAGAGATTCGAGATGATGCTGGGCTGGAACATTGTGGTTGCTGAGCAGATAGCTTCGTCTGCTGAGAGCATCGGCAACGTTCCACATCGGGATTGGAGGTTGTTCAAGTAAGCCAGAGGGTCTTTGATGTTCAGCCTTAACTTTCGAGCAAGTCAGGCACCTTCCAACGTAGAGAGCGATATCCCTCTTCATGCCCGGCCACCAGTACTTGTAGCGAAGGTCCTGGTACATTTTGTCGGCACCCGGATGAATAGAATATCGAGATTTGTGGGCTTCGTCCATCAAAATCTGTCGTGAATCGGTCCGTTTAGGGATCCAAATTTGGTCCAGATAATGGAATATCCCATTCGAATTATTCACAAGCTGGGCTCCATCGTGATAGATTCTTTCCTTCTTCAGAGTACGCTCGGTAAAGCATGCATGTTGGGCTTCACGGATGAGAGATTCGAGATGATGCTGGGCTGGAACATTGTGGTTGCTGAGCAGATAGCTTCGTCTGCTGAGAGCATCGGCAACGACATTTGATTTGCTTGGGTGGCAACGAATCTCACAGTCGTAATCGTTGAGAAGTTCTGCCCATCGACGTTGGCGCATATTAAGTTCTCGCTAGTTGAATATGTGTTGTAGGCTCCTATGGTCGGTGAAGACCGAACACTTTGTACCATAAAGGTAGTGTCGCCAAATCTTCAACGCAAAAACAACTGCGCCTAGCTCGAGGTCATGGGTTGTATAGTTCTTCTCGTAGATGTTGAGCTGATGAGATGCGTAAGCGATAATCTTGTCCCGCTGCATGAGAACACAGCCAAGACCAACGTTCGAGGCATCGCAATAGACTACGAAGTAATCGTTTCCGTCGGGTAAAGCAAGGACGGGAGCATTGCAAAACATGTTCTTCAGGGTTTGGAAAGCAGACTCTTGTTCAGTTCCCCGAACAAAGGATCTGTCTTTATGCGTGAGAGAGGTAAGCGGCACAGCAATTTTAGAGAACCCTTCGATAAATCGACGATAATAGCCCGCTAGTCCGAGAAAAGAACGGACTTCAGACGGATTCTATGGTGTAACCCAACTCTTAACAGCTTCAATCTTCGCGGGATCGACATGAATACCTTGACTACTGACAATGTGACCGAGGAATTGAACCTCCTCCAGACAAAATTCACACTTGGAGAACTTGGCATAGAATCGATTTCCCTGGAGTAGCTCGAGAACCAAACGTAGAAGCTACACGTGTTCGGTTTTTGACTTTGAATAGATCAGGATATCATCGATGAACACGACGACGAAGTGTTAGGATCGGAGGCTCTCATGATTGTGTTTGTTTGTATATTTTGATCATTTAGAGAATATTAAACAGTGAAAAGTGCAGCGGAAATGGATACAAACTTTGTAAACACAAACATAGAAGAGAATAGTATGTTTAAACACTTGTTTTACTTTGAGTCGAATGATTACAACAAAAATCAAAAGATTACAAGCATGCTTACAATACTAAGCTCCCCCTCAGCCTGATACCCCAAGGTTGGTTGCACAAGATGAAAGGATTGGACTGAAGAAGAAGAATCCACTCAGTCAATCAAATGTAACAGTACAGGGTACTGTTCCATTTATAGGCAATCCAATCCACTGACGCATCTCAGCTGACGTCACCATGAAAGTGACATCTAACAACCTAACAAACTCTATCTACTTATCTATACAACTACTGCTTTGCTAACTACTGATATTATATTGTATTACATGAGATAAACATAAACTGCTGCTGCATCCTTCCACTGCTGTGAACCCAGCAGTACTTGTCATGATCAGCAGTGCTTGAACCAAGGCAGTAGATTGAGCAGCATAGCTTTTAGTCTTCATCAGTCCTTGTGTAGAATCAGCAGTTGTAGGTCAGCAGATGTTTATAGAATCAGTACTTTGGAGCATATCAGATGTTTGAGCCACATTCAAGGGGAAAGCAAGGTGTAAACTGCTGCTTATTGTTAGTCCACTGATGTGATCCGGTTTTGGCTTTACATTATCTGTTCCTTTGGTAGGGTTCAATCCCAAGAATCTCCCCCTGGAACAGATAATGCCAAAACCCTTCATTATTCAGGACCTTTATTTATCATCAAGAGTTCCTTAGCTTGTTTCCTGAATTCAGCTTCAAATTCCTTGGCACTCTGGTCATTTTCATCCCTACACAGTGTAAGTTCAAGGAGATCCTGCAAATCTTCAACACTTAGGCCAAGTGCTTCTTTCCTTAATATGTACTTCAGTTCACCATTGGTTCTGACCAGAGTCAATACGTGGGTCTTTTGATCAGATATCCACTTTAGTATTTTTAAACCAAATGGGTTTCTTGGGAGAGATTTATTCTTAGATGAGTTAGGAGATAATGGCCTTGTGAACACTTGCAGACTTTCAGACATTCTTTTGAAGGCTTCTTCAATGACTTTGTTTGCTGCAGCTATGTCTTCTGCAGTTTCTTTCTCAATTTGCTCTTGCCTTTCAATTTCTGACATGTCTGTTGCAGTGTTTGGTGATGCAGGTTTGTTTAATACCTTCTTAACAACGTTTTGAAGCTTGGTTGAGCTGTCTTCTTTTAGACCCATTTTCATGATGGTGTCCTTGAAGTACTCTGCTTCCTTTTCTTTGACCTCTTCTACAGTCAACTGTTTACCTTCTTCTTGGTTTGACACAAAAATAGGTTTGTCTACTGATTTGAACAATGTTCTGAGGTTTTCAATCTGCTGTTCAAGCTTCATCATTTGTTCACGTTTCTTTGAAGCACTTGAAACAATTATCTTTCTTTTCTTTAGCCTTTCATAGGCTTCATCAGTCTGCTGTCTAGACCATTTTGATATGGCTTCAGCAGTATCTATTTTTGCATCCACCAGCTCCTTTTTCTTTCCTTTATACTCTGCAGTTAGGTCAGTAATGAGCTTTTTGTATTTACTCCAGTTCGGAGCATTCTTCTTCTTTGTAGGATCATTCTTGATTTTCTCAATCCTTTCTGCCTCATGCTTTAGAGCAACTAATGGCCATTCTTTGAACTGTTGTTCTTCAGCAGGATAGAATTTCTCTTTCATGATGTAGGCTAGATATTGTTTTCTTAACCTTTTCTTTTGATCAGCCTTTTCTTTGTTTAGCTCTTGTGCAAATTCTTCTATCTGCTTTACTTTTGTGAAGTAGAACTCCAGTCTTTTAGCAATGCCTTCGTCACTTAGACCTTCACTTTCACTCTCAACTTTAGCTCTTAGTTTAGCTTGCCTTGCCTTGATCTTGAGGTAATCATCCATATCCTCTAGTGGCATGTAGCCTATGAGTGAGGAGAATCTTCTTTTTGAAGGATCTTCTTCTGTATAGAATTGCCTCATCTCATTTTTGATAGCTTCAAGTTCCAGTGGATATTGTGCAGCATTAGGATCATGTATACCCTCATTGGCAGAGATTGGCTTTCTTTTTCTACTGAAGAGCTTTTGTTGTGATGTAGGAAAGGTGAGAGTAGTGGTGGATGGTTGACTAACAGCTGTTGAAACAACTGGTGTCTCAACCGCTGTTGTCATTACAACTACTGATGTATCAGCAGATGTCTTCTACTTTTGAGCAGGGGTTATGATGGTAGTTGTTTGAGTGGTGATCAGTGGTTGACTAACAGTAGTTGAAACAACTGGTGTCCCAACCACTGTTGCCATTACAACAGATGTTGTAACATCTGTTGTCTTCTGCTTTTTGGCAGGGGGTGATAATGGTTTAGCTGTTTGTGATGGTAATGGTGGTTTTTGTGCTGTCGACACAGATGGTGGTGGAACAGTAGTTGTGGTGGTGTGTGGTGATGTGGTGTGTGTTGATACTGCAGTTTTGATTTGACTATTTTCTGGCTCAACATACATACCATCATCGATTCCCTTTTTCTTCCACTTGATCTTCTCCCCCTTTTTGGCATTATCTGAGAAGGGTTCGTTCATGAAGAGAACAGTGGAGGGAACTTTTCCAGAGGCACTTTGAATGTGAGCCTTTATAGCTTTTATATCCGCCTGAGTATCTTTGAATCTTGATTCCACCATGTTAGTCAGCTTTTGAACATGTATGGCATGCTGCTGATCTGCCATCTGCTTTTGTTTTTCCAGCAGTGGTTGGAATAAGTTCCATAACTCATTTGCAGCAGGTGCTTGTTGAGCAGATGCTTGAGCTGGAGCAGCAGTGGATTGGGCTTTCTGAGCTTTTAACAGCTGCTGCACCATATCCTTAATTTCGGCAACTGAGGTTTCAAGGTTTTCAACCCTGCCCGTCAATTCCTGATATCTTGAATCATCACCTGAGTTAACAGGATCATCTGAATCCCCACCAGCAGTGGTTTTACCAATGAATGACTTAGGAATAGAGTCCCAAAAGTCAGCCATTGATGCCCCTTGTTCTTGGTACTGGGGACTTCTTTCTTCAGCACTTGATAACCGTTTGATGTTGCCAGTGGTCAAAACAAACTCACTGGTGGTTCTCAGTGGTGCTATAGAAGAAATTGCCTTCAAGGGAGTCTTACTAATGAAACCACTGTCCAAGTGTAAACCTGTAGATTCAACACTTGTAGTGGCTGCTCCACTTGAACTACTGATAGGAATTACTTGTAATTCCTGCAGTGTAACCTCCTCAGTTGTTTCTGGGATAACGAAGATATCAACATCAGACCCAGACACTTGTGGGAGTATCCTCTCAGTGATAGGTGATTGAGAGGAACTGGTTTGTGTCTGAGTAATAGCATCTGTATGCAACAAAGGTTTTATTGATTGTGGGAATGTGATGGGTGAGGGTAAAGGGGTTGAAAGAGACATGTCCCTGGGATTAGGACTGTGGAAGATGGATCCGAGTGGATCCAAAGCTTCATATTGTGGTGTCCCTGTGGATACAACCTGATCCTTTTGTGAGGATGCAGGAGGAGTTTGAGGCTGGGGTTGAGATCTTTCTTCCAACTGCTATGAGGAAGTAGCAGCAGTGGTTATTTGTGACTTTTGTGCTGTCACTGGCATTGTCTCTGGGATCTCATCTTCCAGAGATGCCTTTGATTTGGGTTTGGTGGGCTTTCTGGATATTTTCTTTTTGGTTCTTTTTATGGTGGCAGGTGTGGGTTTCAAAATAGTGGGTGTGCTACTTTGATCACCTGGAGCAGTGGGCTCAGCAGCAGATACCTGAGGAGCAGTTTCATATGCTAAATTCTGCTCAGGCACCTCTGCTTTTGTTTTTATTGGTGCCAACATTCTTGAGAATGTTTCAGGTGTTAAGCAGTTTATTTTAAAAGAGGCACCTTGTTTGGGCAAATATGCTTCTTTCTCTACAAATTTTTGTTCAAAATAGTAGCTTAAAAATCTTGGAAAGGGCAGAAATGCTTTATTATCAACGTTTTTTACCAAATCATCAAATATTTCCTGGGAGTAATTAAAGTTTTTATTGTTTAAAATTGCATACCCCAGGCATTGAATTTGTTGGTATTTCATTAAAAGACGTTGTTTTATTAGAAACACACATTAACAGTGTGTGAAATAAAAATCTGGGTGCAGAAGGAAAATAACCTTTTTGTAAGGTATCCTTTTAGGTTGCTCTGCATAGCCCCTGTTTATGAAATCATTTTTCAACTCGTCTTTAGAAAATGAGGTTTTTCCTTTCAAATCATCGAGTTTAAAGATTTCAGAAATGGATTGTGGAGTGATTTAAACCTTCTTACCCTGTATCGAGGAGTTGATGGCTGTGATGATGTCTCCTTGTTTGTCAAGGGTGGCATTTTTCCAGAACTCTCTCTGGGTTTGAAGATAAATGGGAGCGTCTGCTGTTATCAAAGTTTTGTACTTTGATGCAGATAAGATGTCAATGATGGAGTCGAAAGTGTTGTCAGTTGTGGGTTTTGTGAGTATACCCACATAGTTGTAAGGAGATTTGTAACGAATCTCCGTAGTTTCAGCAGCCATTTGAGTGGCGTCTGATGGGGTGGAGGAAGAAGATGGTTTTGATTTTGACTTCGATTTTGGTTTCGTCATTTTTTATGAAGAAGATCGAAGAAAGTTTTTGGAGTTATGAGAGGGAAACTGCTTTGTGAAGAGAATGTTTGGAATTTAATTCGACAGTGAAACCCTTTTTGGATTTAATCAGGGTTTTATTCAGGGAAAAAGTGAATGCTGATGTGGCAGCGGTTATAATGATCTGACGGCTAAAAACTGACCACGTGCCAACCCCTGATGAAATGGTAAATAATGGAGGACAGTTGTTTTGACAACCACTGATGGATCAATCATCAGTAGTTACAACGGTAATGAAATGAAGCAGTGGGTGTATCAGTGGATGGAACAATGATTTTAAACATCAGTGTTTTTGCAAGAACAGAGGTTGACTATCAGCAGTGGACAGACTTTAGAGAGCAGATGTTGAAGCACAACAGCATTTAAGGTACAACAGTGGTTAAAGACAATAATGGGGATCATTTGTATAACAACTGTTTGTGCAACAGTGTTTTGACTTTTGACAAATAATTTTAGCATCGGCTTGTACTCATTTCTACTAAAGCTACTCATTTTGTGTCTAATTACTTGAACTAGAACATGAGTATCTCAGTAGTTCAAAATCAATTTGCAATCAATTTTTGATCGGTGACAACCAAACTTGAGCTTAACATGACCTTGATATGTGTGCCATTTCCTTTTGATCAGATTTAGGGATAGTAATTTCACACAAAAATAAGGAAATTTCATCCTGACCAGAGATGAACTTTTACTATCAAAAATGAGTAAAAGTACAAAATATATTTTATAAAAAGTGATATATATATCTGGTTTTATTTAGAGAAAAACACCTTAAAAAAATTAAAGGATGTTTTGAAAAAAAATATCAAAAGGATCTGACATATGTTCAATAAATTCATGATCATATCATTCTCAGGTTATTTTGACCATTGTTTGGGGTCATTTTCTTGTCAATTGATTGTAAATTCTTCTTTTAAGGTCAACCACTGGAAATGTCATTGTTACCTGAACGATTCCTGTATTTGATGAAAGCACTTAGTTGTATGATGACCACTGTTTACCCAAACTTTGATCTCATAAGTGTTTTATGCTTATTCTCTTTTTCGTTTGTTTTCAAAAGTTTTGAGATAATCACACTTTGAGATTTGTTCATTTCCCTTTTTCCCTTTTTACCCTTTCCATTCACATGTTCAGAAATACTCACTGGGAGATTTTATTTTGAACAAGCTTAGTCCAGAATCATTTTGAAGTAATGTTTTGAGAGATCTGGCCACATTTGTACATGTTTTATTACCAGATCTCACATTACGTATGATTTGGACTGTTTTGACATCTTATTTTCTTAATGTGTTTTGACAAAGTTGTTTTGGTCCTTTTGAGGATTCTCAACTTGCCTTTGAGCACATAAGAAATTTTGACTAAAGTTGTATTTCCCTCTTTCAATGTCAGCAAAACACTAGTGTTTAGATGAACATAGGTTTTCCAATCCACTAACGCATCTCAGCTGACGTCACCATGAAAGTGACATCTAACAACCTTACAAACTCTATCTACTAATCTATACAACTACTGCTTTGCTAACTACTGATATTATATTGTATTACATGAGATAAACATAAACTGCTGCTGCATCCTTCCACTGCTGTGAACCCAGCAGTACTTGTCATGATCAGCAGTGCTTGAACCAAGGCAGTAGATTGAGCAGCAGAGCTTTTAGTCTTCATCAGTCCTTGTGTAGAATCGGCAGTTGTAGGTCAGCAGATGTTTATAGAAGCAGTACTTTGGAGCATATCAGATGTTTGAGCCACATTCAAGGGGAAAGCAAGGTGTAAACTGCTGCTTATTGTTAGTCCACTGATGTGATCCGGTTTTGGCTTTACATTATATGTTCCTTTGGTAGGGTTCAATCCCAACACGAAGCGGTCTAGAAATGGTTTACACACACGATTCACCAGATCCATGAAAACCGCGGGTGTGTTAGTTAAACCAAAAGGCATAACAACAAACTCATAATGGCCGTATCGAGTGCGAAAAGCGGTTTTGGGTATATCCTCCTCTTGAATGCGTAACTGGTGGTAGCCTGAGCGTAGATCGATCTTGGAGAAACACGTAGCACCTTGTAGCTGGTCAAACAAATCATCAATTCGAAGCAGGGGATAGCGATTTTTGATGGTAAGCTTATTCAATTCCCGATAGTCGATGCACATCCTGAACGACCCATCCTTCTTTTTGACGAAAAGGACTGGCGCGCCCCATGGAGAGGTACTCGGGGGAATGAAGCCTTTATCAAGTATTCCTAGATCGCCTTTTCTATGATAGCATAAGCTTCATTTGGCGTCTTCGTTCCTAGATCGCCTCCTACATTCACATCTAATCTCTCCTGCGTATCGTAATTAAGGCCTTGGTAAAACGTTAGAACCAACTGTCTTTTGGAGAATCCATGGTGTGGAACATCAAGTAACAAATCTTTAAACCGCTCCCAGGCCACGTGCAGCGACTCTCCTTCATCTTGGCGAAAGGTCACAATCCGGTTTCTCAGCTTGGTTATTTCTCAGGCGGAAAGTATTTTTGCATAAATAACTCCGCCAGCTCATTCCAAGTCCTGATGGACCCAGCTGGAAGTGACATAAGCCAAGCTCTCGCTTTGTCACGCAATGAGAATGGAAACAACCTCAACCAAACAGCATCCTCCGAAACATCCCTAATCTTGAACGCCGAACAAACTTCGAGAAAAGCCGCTATATGTCGTCCGGGATCTTCATGCTCACGCCCGTCAAACTGCACCGAATTCTGCACCATATTAATAATAGTAGATTTAATTTCAAAAGTAGGTGCATCGATAGTAGGTCTAATAATACTGGGCTCCAAGCCTGTTTCTCCGGGCTGATTCGATTCATTCAAAGGTCGCTCGTCGTCCGCCATGACTGCGTCTCCTTCGTCCCCTGAGCCTTCGGCTTCAGCGGGTACCACCGGCTCCGGCTCACCAGCTGCGAGCAGCAGTCCAACCGCACGAGATCTTTCGCGAAGACGTCTCCTCAGATCACGTTCAGGTTCGTCTGAAGGCACAACAACGTCAGGAGCGGGGGTTGAGGACATCAACCTGCAAATGAAAAATTGACATAATGAATATATTATCATTATATTAAGGCTGTTTTGTTTTGTTTTTTTTTCAGCTGAAATGAAACAGAAAATTGGCTTAAATAGGCTGAAAATTTTATAAAAAAAATCATAAATTGGCCCGAAATTTGATAAAAATTAAAACAACTAAAATAATCAAATCGGCTAGTGTAAAAATGATTTTTCGGAGCCGAAAGTTCAAAGAATAAATGAATAATAAGTTCGAATTCGAATAAATAAATGGAATAAAAAATCACAAGTTTATGAAATGAGCTTGAAAACGAATAAATTAAATCAAAAACAAGAAATATTAACAAATAAATAAACGAATAAAAAATCAAGAAAATATTAACAAGTATATACACCGATAAAATAATGACTCGGGTCGTTCCTAAAGCTCGCCACATCCCCGGCAACGGCGCCAAAAACTTTACGTGTGCGCGTATATACATGTTTTTACAAAGAATATAACACACGATTCGGTTTTAAATTTATAAAAATGATTTATACTTCAACAATAAAATACACTCGAAAGGGCAAGTGTACCCCGTCATATATGTAGTAAAGTATCGGTAAGAACCAAGTGTCGATCCAAGGATGTGGGGGGAGAAATAATACTAAACCGTCGTCATTAAACTACCGGTAGGAAAATAAGTGTGAGATTTTCTAAAAGCTAAAGTAAGCATAAACAAAGATTCATAAAAACATAATAGACTCCAAATAAGAAAATAAATATATAGCCTTGCTTTATACACAACCAAAGTATATGAACTAAGTCAGTTTTGTCACTTGAAACACTTGGTCAATTTTCCATTTTCAAGACAATTAGTATCCCTTTCGGGAATCCTAACATGACAATCATTCGGAAAGCAAAAACGATAAACACACTTTAACCACCTAAGATTGTTCCTTAACGTGCAATTGATAAATGTCTATGAAAATCCCCTAAAGATAAGTTAGTCATCCGTTAGGAGTTTTCTAACCTCACTTAATCAAGGAAAATGACACCGATAAACACAATGTAACCACCGAGACAAGCATAAACTAGATTAAATCACAACCGAGTTGATTTTACAAATCTTGCACATAAATTCACCAAGATAGCAATTTTGGCCTAAACTACTAACTAAGCTAACAATTCATGCCAAGAATTCAGAACAACGCCATTTAACCCGTTAAGGTCCTTACGTGAGGGAAGGCTTTCTTGATTAACAATAATTACCCCTTATTAAACCACTAACCATTTCTAGTATCATGGTGCACACATTTGACACAAGTTAAACAAGTTCAAAGTCTACTAATACGTGATTAATTAAGCTTCGTCTTTCAATTATCTCAACTAACCATATACTAATCATCCAAGATAATTAACTATAATCAAGAAATCAACATCAATAAACAAGGTTGCAAACTAATCATCATGGATTAACATAGAAAATGCTTCAAAGTGTCATTACAAACATAATTAACATACTAATGGTTGTAATTAAGCAAGGGATACTGGTGTTTTTGCCCTTAGGCTTACAATAATACATAATCATCAACCTAAATGCTTGAAATATGAACAAAAACATGGAAAGATTCACGAATCAAACCATAAACAAGCACAAGATTGAGAATCCGGATGATAACGGAGCTAAACGGCACAAGATGGCTTGAATCCGGGTAAAAAGCAAAGCTTCCGGAGCCTGAAAATCTCCTGTGAAGCTCCCAAAAGTCCAGCGTTCCGAAATGAGAGCTGCCTTCTGTTTTTTATAACTTTTTCAGATCGCACGGTCGTGCCATTAAAGTGCACGACCGTTCACTTTGTATTACTGTTCACCATACTTATGTGACATCAGCAGATCTTGACCGGTCTTCGATATTGGACGGTCGTTCCACAGACTGCATGAGCGTGCATTGCCGAGAATAGGCTGGCACAGACATCTGAACGGGCAGTGCATATCCAGGCTGGGGTAAGTCATCGAATCCGCACGGGGTGCCACCAGAATGCACGGTCGTTTGGTTCCGAGGATGCCTTTCACTCCTGATCGCACTGGTTGTGCAATGCCGGGATGAGCTCTGTTATCGGATCTGCACGGTGGTGCCACCAATTGCACGACCGTGCAACTCGCCCAGGTCAGTTTTCTTCACAGAAAGTTTGCAGCTCTGCCGTTTCGCCCGGAAAATCCTCGTTTTCATCATCTTCTTGTTCGGCACGCTGTTTTAGGCCTGTAAACACAAATACACCTAATTCAGTATCCGATTCTCGGTTTTACGGCCAAAAACGCGTAAAATGGGGGTAAAATAGGGGAATAAAGTGTGTGTAATTTAACGAATATCAAACCTCCCCACACTTGAACCTTTCTTGTCCTCAAGCAAGCTAAAACTAAAATGCAATAAAAGAAAGATCCTAACGAGAACAAGTATTTACAAAATACCTACTAATTATACAAACATACGGTTAGCCGGTTTTTTGAAACGCAACATCAAGTGATTCAAACCAAACAAACACATGCAAATATATGTTTAGATAAGTAAAAAGCCGTGACTTCACTCCGATTGACTTAGCACGCTAATCTTCACACACCTCACAATGTTCACACACACTCGGTTTATTTTTGTGAAACATACATAAAATGTGTATGTGTAAACATTCAATGCCTCGACAATGAAACGTGCAGTATCATAAGCTTGTCACAAGATCTCATCTCCACCAACTAACATGCGAGAAAGGGTAAATCAAGAAGTCTTTAAGGGTTGTAACGATAGGCTTCGGTGAAGGGTATGGAAATGGATTTTTAAAGTGACTAAATGGTTAAAACTCGGTAATAGCGTTTAACAATCGTAAAACAACTAGAATATATATACTAATGCCTTAAAAAGGCGCCTTTTGTGATATCAAGCTCATCAACGAGGTTTCATCATTTTAACACTTAAAATTGCTCGATTTTGTCGACTTCACCCTATTTTTGGGTGTTTGATTTTCTGATTTTTTTTATTTTTTATTTTTTATTTTTTTTTTATTTTTTTTTATTATTATTTTTTTATATATATAAACTAATAGATTTGTACAATGAACAACTAACTACAATAAATGCTAGTTAAACGACTTTTAACCGAGTTTTAACACAAAAGGTTTAAAAAAATAAAAAGGCTAAATTTGGCTAAGTGGGTGATTTTGTTGGGTAAACAAACGAAAACACGGGAAAGGCTCAACATGGTTAATCCTAAGGGGTAATGTAGGGTTTTGGGAAACATAACACAAAGAACAAGGCTAACAACAAAGGGGTTTTCTAAGTGCCTCTATCATTTCTACACAATTTCACACATTTATGGTCTTAACAAGCATGCTACTGACAAGTTCTAAACTACCCGTGACATCCGGCTTACTCCTACTCCGAAATGAACAAACATATAATAATTTTAAGGCTCAAACATGCTCACAAAACGGAAGGAATGGGTAAAAGTGTGAAAATAAACATGCAAGTATTTCTTTGTTTGTCACGTTTTCTAGTTATCTTTTTCAAAACTTATCTGGCTTGCCGGGTTTTTATCATATCAGAAGCTTTCTAAAACAACTAACCGGTTTATTTACTAAAAATATATACAATTTTTTTCATAAATATATAGAGGACAAACAAAGTCAAAGTCAAAATGTTAAACCCCCTTCCCACACTTGAACTTCGCATTGTCCCCAATGCGAAACCGAGAATATAGAGAAAAAGGAGAATAACACTCCCCTGAAGATGATTTAGATGAAACGAGTCTCCAAAGCTGCTTATGTGGTGTGCTCCGGTCTAAGACGTGCTTCCAAAATCTGTACAAATGTCACAAAGCAATGCTAAGCTAAGCAAAACAAAACAGAAGGCAGAGACAATCTAAACGCAAACAAACCATAATTTACATAAATAGAAAGCATACTAAATATCCATACATGAAACATAGCAAATAAACTAAAATGTCTGAAAAATAGAATACATAGCCGTGGGTGTATGAAATGAAAACCAAAATGAACACCCAAGAAATATACTACTAAAATAACACCACATCCACCAACTCAGAACTCCCACTACTGCTCGTCATCCGCATCTCCTCCTGTGCTGGATGGGCCTGCCCCGCTATAGTCGCCTGGGTTCCCGAATGGGAACTGTGGCGGATCGCCAAAGCAGTTAGGGTAGGCGTTCTGAAGCCCCCAAATATGTATGAAAATCCAGCATGTAGCTCCTGGCGCATGAAGTCTTGGTTCGCCCGCATCGCCTCTTGATTGGCCCTAAGTTGATCTTGATTAGCCCTTATCTGCTCTATATTAACCCGCTGCTGCTCCTGGCTAATCTGCATCTGCTGGAACTGGCCAGAGAACTCTAGATAGGAGGGGATGCCGGGAGGCTAGTGCTGGTGCTGCGGGGAGTGATGTTGCTGTGGTGAGTGTGGTGGTGTGTGCTTCTCATGTTGTTTCTCGTCTCCCATAACCTCATCCTCATCCTCTAGCTCGATTGGCAACGGGTCCCAGACCTCGTTTTCCAACCCTTTCAACCAATCTCCATTGTCCGTTTCCACGATAATCCCCATGGCTTTCAAAGAGCGGATGTCAACATACATACCCTCAGTAACCAAAGTAAGACACTGAACCACCTCGTCAGTCATAATGCCCATGTTGTAGGCGATTTGGGTTACATACTGACCACCGTGTATCTGACTGCTGGCGGTTCTACCCGAGCTAGGCACAAAGTACTCAGCCATTCGCGCGACGAGGTTGATGTGAACCCCCTCCGCGAGCGCATAAAGAAATATAATATCCCGGTGTTGGACAGTTTCCCAAACTGTCCATGCGCCCAGCTATGGTATGGCTGAAGATGGGGTGCATAACACTATGTAAAGGGTCTTGCAATCTTGAAGCTTTATGATGCGTGTGAAGTGTGTATTATTTTTGATGTATATTTTAAGCCCTTTTACACTTTTAGCCAAGTTTTAAATTTATAAAACACGATATTTACTAACACTAAACACACATATGGGCAAGTGCACCCATCGTGGACGTAGTATAGTGTTGGTAAGATACCGAGGTCGTCCAAGGACACAAGAGCTTTTAGTACCGGTTTATCCTCAACGTCTAATCAAATCAAAAAGTTAGAAAAAAAGTTTTTAAACTAGAAAAATAAAAACTAACTAAATGCTGAAAAATAAAAATAAAATAAAAACAGATAGACAAGATGAATCACTTGGATCCGACTCGTGTATTAGTATAACCTTTGATTATTTTCGCACTTTTGCACTTGTTTAAGAGATTATCTTAGTTATTGTAGTAGGCCCCTCTTTTGAAGGCGATGTTACCCTCAACCCAGTAGTTTGAGTCAGCAAGGATACAATCCTAAAGGGTTGGATTATTGGAAGATAATGAATTAAGTTATTAATGCAAATTGTGGTAGGCCCCGCTTTTGGCGGTGACGTTACCCTCGGCTAATAGTCTGAGTCAGCAGGGATACAGTCCTAAATAGCTGGGTTATAGTATTAATAGTAGTTAACTTATGAGGGGGTCAAAGAGTTTGGATCCCCGCCATCCAATACCTATGGGCATTGAAGGAGATCCTACTAAATTTGACCCAGGTCCCTTGCAGGACCTCTAAACGCTGAACAAGGGCAAGACCCTTACCAAACCGTTCCCTTAACCCCCGACCAGGTAGCCAACATACCTCCATATAGACCGTGGAGATATGGATGGTGAAAATCTTTTATTTTATATAGACAGTAAAATAATGCCAAGACACCACGGACAAACGATAAGGAAAGATCACCTTCAACATAAGCAACTAGTTATTAAAGTCATTAATACAAAACCAAATAAAAAGTGCAAAAGATTAAAAATAAAAAGTATTATACTAAACACTTGTCTTCACCAAGTGATGTAAGAGACTTAGGCAAACATGGCCTTGATTGTCAAGAACTCTTACGATCAATCTTGGATCCCGAGACGACTCACACACTCTATGATGGACAATGGATGATGGTGGTGGATGATAGTGTTATGGTGGTGGTGGGTGGTGGATGAAGTGTGAGAGAGGTGGTGTGCCAAGGGATGAGTTGGAATGAAACCAAGCACCCCTATTTATAGGCTGAACAGAAGACTGGGCATGGCCCCGTGTCCGTTGGACACGGCCCCGTGCCCGTCTGACACTCTCTCTCTTCATTAATTGTAATTCGCAATTACAATTAATGCGCCTGCTGTACTTTCGCCACGCCCCCGTGCTCACTGGACACGGCCCCGTGGTGGGCAATAGAAGCTTCTACAGGTTTGTCTTTTTTGCTGCTTCTTGGGCACGGCCCCGTGCTGGCTGAGCACGGGGCGTGTTCAGGCTTCTGTTTTTTCTTCTTTGCTTGGGAGGATTCCGTTGAGGGTTCGGGCAGTCTACTTTTGTTCCTTTTCTTGTATTTATGTTAGAATTAGCTGTCTTTTTGCTTCTTTTGTGAATTTGAGCTCATTTAATCCTGAAAATACAAAAGGAAGACAAAAACACTCTTTTTCCAACATTAGTACTTAAAAAGGGTTAGTTTTATGCCTCATTTGATGTAATTTATATGTTGCATTTTACACACATCACTTTAGATACCCGAGGATCATACGGCCCGCCAACTGCAACTCGCCCCCAAAACTCACCCCGCTCGTCTTCGCTGGGGAAGGTGAACTGATCAGTAAAGAACTCGGAGTCCATTTCATCATTGGTGTAGATATCGAGTCTTCGACCCAACCTTCCCACAGTCCAACTGTGGCAATGACCACCTAACCTGAAATTTATCCGTTTCTTATAGCGGAAGTTTGGAACTTTACTCGCTTTTGGCTTGTCATACGAGTAGGTAGCGAAGAATTATAGCGTAAGCTCAAGATAGATCGGCCGGTCAATGTTGACCAACCGCGCAAGCAGAATTGTTAACATGTTTTCGAGCCGGTCACGTTGGTTTAATTCAGTCATGACATCCCAATCCAACCTTCTAGGGGTGCTGAATTGATTCCGCCTTTGCCATAGTGCATTAAGTTTCAGAATGCAAAGATTTTCTGGCGCGTCGTTTTTATTGAATTGGAGAAACGGATGGTTCATCTGCATGAGGGACTACAATTAGAACAGGAGAAGCAGAAAAAATATCATTCAGAACAGCCTAGCACACAGTTATGAAGCTACTGTCCTACTGATCTGGGTGATTCGTACGGGCGTGTGACGAGACGCACGGTCGTGCGTCACCGAGAATCAGCAATGGTGGTCGGTGTTTGTCGGAATTGCATGGTGTGCAATCAATGGCACCCTCGTGCATCACCGAGACCACAACAGAGATTGTGAACAACCGCAACTTAAGCTGTATGCGGGGTGTGGAGCTCGATATCCTCCACCGCCGACTCGATCGGCCCTCCAACGTAAAGCTTCAAGCGATGACCATTTACCTTGAAAATCACGCCGTCCGCGTTCTCAATTGCGACAGTCCCATATGGAAATACATCTTTTACCGTGTATGGACCCGTCCAACGCGAATTCAATTTTCTCGGAAATAAACGCAACCTCGAGTTGTAGAGTAATACAAGATCCCCCACTTGGAATTGCTTATGGTCCTTCAAGCGTTTGTCATGCAATCTCTTGGTGCGCTCTTTGTATAACACGGAGTTCTCATAAGCGTGTTGTCGTAGCTCCTCTAACTCGTGAATCTGAAGGAACCGGGCTTCACCTCCGGTTTTTAGATCCAGATTTGCAGTTTTTAGAGCCCACGTCGCTTTGTGCTCCAACTCCACAGGTAAATGACATGCCTTTCCGTAAACAAGCCTAAAGGGAGTAGTTCCAATAGGCGTCTTGTAAGCCGTACGGAAAGCCCAAAGCGTTTCATCCAGTTTGTCTAACCAATCCTTGCGGTTTGCACCTACCGACCGCTCAAGGATCCTTTTCAACCCCCGGTTCGTGACCTCCACTTGCCCACTTGTTTGTGGATGATAGGGCGTGGATAAACGGTGATGAACACCATAACGGGACAAAGCTCTCTCGAGCTGAGTGTTGCAAAAGTGTGTCCCTCTATCACTGATCAGTTCCTTTGGTGCACCAAACCGGGCAAACAAACTCTTCAGAAATCTCACGACTACCCTGGCATCATTGGTGGGTAAGGCCTGTGCCTCCGCCCACTTCGATACATAATCAACCGCAACCATGATATATTTGTTTCCTCGTGAGGGGGAAATGGTCCCATGAAGTCTATCCCCCAGATATCAAAGACTTCACACACATGTATCCAATTTTGAGGCATTTCATTGTGTGCCGATATGTATGTTGCCCTCTGGCAAGCATCGCATGCACTGACCCACATCTGCGCTTCACGGAATATTGTCAGCCAATAAAACCCTGAATTGAGCACCTTCTTAGCGGTGAAATTGGCACCATGGTGACCTCCTGTAAGTCCCTCGTGACAGTGGCGCAGAGTGTCAGTCGCCTCCTTTCCCGAAACGCATCTTCTAATCACCTGATCAGCACCAACCCTAAACAAGAAAGGGTCATCCCAAATGTAGTGCTTGACGTCCGAAAATAATTTTCTCTTTTGTTGGTGAGTCAATCCCTTAATCAGAATTCCGCAAGCAAGATACTTCGCAAAGTCGGCGAACCATGGCGACTCATCGCATATCTCAACACTCATCAACGACTCGTGTGGGAAATTGTCATTGATTGAATCCCAACGGATGTCCATGATGTCTCCATGCTCCAACCGAGATAGATGGTCAGCCGATACATTCAACGCACCCTTTTTGTCTTGAATTTCGATATCAAACTCCTGCAGCAATAAGATCCATCTGATGAGACGCGGTTTAGCATCCTGTTTGCTGAACAGATATCTGATGGCTGCGTGATCAGTATACACAATTGTTTTTGAAAGCACCAAATACGATCTAAATTTGTCAAATGCGAATACGACTGCCAAGAGCTCTTTTTCTGTCGTGGTATAATTCTCCTGAGCGTCGTGAAGAGTCTTGCTCGCATAACAGATCGGTGAAATTGCTTTTCTTTCTTCTGTCCCAGAACGGCCCCTATAGCGAAATCGCTCGCGTCGCACATAATTTCAAATGGCAGACTCCAGTCAGGCGCGACTAAAATAGGGGCCTCAATCAACTTTTGCTTGAGAAGGTCAAAAGCCCTCAAGCAATCATCCCCAAAGATAAACGGAGCGTCTTTCTCCAACAGACGGGTCATGGGCCTAGCGATCTTTGAAAAATCCTTAATGAATCGCCTGTAGAATCCCGCATGACCAAGAAAGCTCCGTATTGCTCTCACAGAGGTGGGCGGTGGAAGTCGTGAAATAATATCAACTTTAGCTGGATCGATCTCCATACCAACACGCGAAATCTTGTGTCCCAACACTATGCCCTCTCGTACCATGAAGTGGCACTTTTCCCAGTTTAGGACAAGATTCGTCTCCTCGCACCTCTTCAACATTTTCTTCAAATTTTCTAGACAATGATCAAAGGAATCCCCAAATACCGAAAAGTCATCCATGAACTCCTCCATAGAGTCCTCGATCATGTCATGAAAAATTGCAACCATGCATCTCTGGAAGGTCGCCGGTGCATTACACAACCCAAAAGGCATACGCCAGTAGGAGAATGTGCCGAAAGGGCAGGTAAAGGTAGTCTTCTCCTGATCCTCAGGAGCAACAGGAATTTGAAAGTATTCAGAAAATCCATCCAAGAAACAGTAATACGACTTCCCCGACAGACGTTCCAACATCTGGTCGATGAATGGAAGCGGGAAGTGATCCTTGCGAGTAGCATCGTTGAGTTTGCGGTAGTCGATGCAAACTCGCCACCCAGTGACGGTATGCGTAGGAATTAGCTCATTCCTATCATTTGGGACTACAGTAATACCACCTTTCTTAGGTATTACCTGCACTGGACTCACCCACACAGAGTCAGATATAGGATAAATCAATCTGGCATCCAACAACTTAATCACTTCTTTCTTGACCACATCTTGCATATTGGGATTCAACCGCCTCTGAGGCTATGCACAGGGCTTGTACTCGTCTTCCATCAGAATCTTGTGAGTACAAAAAGAAGGATTGATGCCTTTGATATCCATAATCTTCCACGCTAGTGCTTTCTTATGAAGTCGTAAAACACTAAGCAGTCTTCTCGTTTCCTCGTCCGTCAAAGATGATGAGATAATAACCGGCAGACGGCGCTCCTCGTCTAGAAATGCGTATTCCAAATGGGGCGGAAGCTCCTTTAGCTCCAAAGACGGGGGATCTTCAACCGACGGCTTCGACTTTTCTTTATCCTCACGATCAATCTCTGAAAATCGATCTAGACTCTAGGAACCATCATCACCAATCTGATAGACTGGCTGCTCGAAATCGTGGCCCTCCTGCGTAATGCCATCTAGGTCCCCACACAACAGATGTGTGTCCGAATCAATCTCCTCAATCGTGCCCTGGAAATGTGTGCTCACATACGTGTCGACAATGTCAACATAGTAGAGCGCATCATCCTGACTCTGTGGGTGCTGCATGGACCGCTTGATGTCGAAGGTCACATGCTCATCATTCACTCAGAGTGTAATCTGGCCCGCAGCTACATCTACATTGGTTCGGGCGGTATTCAAAAATGGACGTCCGAGAATCAAAGGCACCCTAGAGTCCATATCCATATCCAGGATAACAAAATCCACGGGAAACACAAACTAAGTAAGACTCTGAACCACCTCGTCAGTCATAATGCCCATGTTGTAGGCGATTTGGGTTACATACTGACAACCGTGTATCTGACTGCTGGCGGTTCTACCCGAGCTAGGCACAAAGTACTCAGCCATTCGCGCGGCGAGGTTGATGTGAACCCCCTCCGCGAGCGCATAAAGAAATATAATATCCGGTGTTGGACAGTTTCCCAAACTGTCCATGCGCCCAGCTATGGTATGGCTGAAGATGTGGTGCATAACTCTATGTAAATGGTCTTGCAATCTTGAAGCTTTAGATACCCGAGGATCATATGGCCCGCCAACTGCAACTCGCCCCCAAAACTCACCCTGCTCGTCTTCGCTGGGGAAGGTGAACTGATCAGTAAAGAACTCGGAGTCCATTTCATCATCGGTGTAGATACCGAGTCTTCGACCCAACCTTTCCACAGTCCAACTGTGCCAACGACTGTCTACCCTGAAATTTATCCGTTTCTTATAGCGAAAGTTTGGAACTTTACTCGCTTTTGGCTTGTCATACGAGTAGGTAGCGAAGAATTCTAACATAAGCTCCATATAGATTAGCCGGTCAATGTTGACCAACCGCGCAAGCGGAATTGTTAACATGTTTTCGAGCCGGTCACGTTGGTTTAATTCAGTCATGACATCCCAATCCAACCTTCTAGGGATGCCGAATTGATTCCGCCTTTGCCATAGTGCATTAAGTTTCAGAATGCAAAGATTTTCTCGCACATCGTTTTCGTTGAATTGGAGAAACGGATGGTTCATCTACATGAGGGATTACAATAAGAACAGGAGAAGAGAAAAAATATCATTCGGAACAGCCTAGCACACAGTTATGAATATACTGTCCTACTGATATGGGCAATTCGCACGGGCGTGCAACGAGATGCACGGTCGTGCGTCACCGAGAATCAGCAATGGTGGTCGGTGTTTGTCAGAATTGCATGGCGTGCAATCAATGGCACCCCCGTGCATCACCGAGACCACAACAGAGATTGTGAACAACCGCAACTGAACGACCGTTCCACCTGCGGAACAACCGTGTGACACCGATTTCTGCAGAAATTCAACCCCGAAACAAAACAGCCAGATTGTTTTCGAAAATCAACAAATTTTGGCACAAACCGGGGGTCAGAAATCCGACCGGTTGTTCACAAATCACATGAATCTTACAAGGGCTAGGGTTTCAATTGTATTTATGAAGGGAACCCTAAAAAGCCTTGAAGAAATCAAACAAATCTAACCTAGAACGAGATGAAACAGAAAATCGAAGAGGAAAAACATACCGTGCGAAAGGATCTGAGAAACCGTGCGAAAAATGGTGCGATTTTGGGGAAAACTCGGTTTGGAACGGCTGGTGCAGTTAGGTTTTCGCGAATGAGAATGGGGGCTGCAGATAAGGGTTTTTATATAGCACAAATGACCAAACTACCCTTGGCATGTCGCACGGTCATGCGTCTCCGATGACGACCGATCCTGGCACGCTGACCTCGGTAATGCACAGGGGGTGCGACTCGAGGTGCTGGCACACAAGCGTACAATCGTGCGGTCTGTGGCACGGTCGTGCCAAATCTGCAGATGTGTCTGTTTGCTGCAGAAACCATATCCAGCATCCGTTTTGACCGTTTTTCACCATTTTTGCACTCCGCAAACTGTTTTAACATATTTCTAACATAGAACCATCGCTCGGCATGTATACTAACTGTACAAACCTATGAAAACTACCAAATACGCTAAAAACACATAAAACGGCAAAAACAAAAATATGGACAATTGTACCCCTAAAGCGCCAAAGACGCTCTTGCTACATTTTTGAACCTCGAGTCAGTAGCATAGACTCTCCTCCCCACACTTAAGCTGTACGCGGGGTGTAGAGCTCGATAACCTCCACCGCCGACTCGATCGGCCCTCCAACGCCGACTCGATCGGCCCTCCAACATAAAGCTTCAAGCAATGACCATTTACCTTGAAAATCACGCCGTCCGCGTTCTCAATGCGACAGTCCCATATGGAAATACCTCTTTTACCGTGTACGGACCCGTCCAACACGAATTCAATTTTCCCGGAAATAAATGCAACCTCGAGTTGTAGAGTAATACAAGATCCCCCGCTTGGAATTGCTTATGGTCCTTCAAGCGTTTGTCATGCAATCTCTTGGTGCGCTCTTTGTATAACACGGAGTTCTCATAAGCGTGTTGTCGTAGCTCCTCTAACTCGTGAATCTGAAGGAACCGGGCTTCACCTCCGGTTTTTAGATGCAGTTTTTAGAGCCCACATCGCTTTGTGCTCCAACTCCACAGGTAAATGACATGCCTTTCTGTAAACAAGCCTAAAGGGAGTAGTCCCAATAGGCGTCTTGTAAGCCGTATGGAAAGCCCAAAGCGTTTCATCCAGTTTGTCTAACCAATCCTTGCGGTTTGCACCTACCGACCGCTCAAGGATCCTTTTCAACCCCCGGTTCATGACCTCCACTTGCCCACTTGTTTGTGGATGATAGGGCGTGGATAAACGGTGATGAACACCATAACGGGACAAAGTTCTCTCGAGCTGAGTGTTGCAAAAGTGTGCCCCTCTGTTACTGATCAGTGCCTTTGGTGCACCAAACCGGGCAAACAAACTCTTTAGAAATCTCACGACTACCCTGGCATCATTGGTGGGTAAGGCCTGTGCCTCCGCCCCCTTCGATACATAATCAACCGCAACCAGGATATATTTGTTTCCTCGTGAGGGGGGAAATGGTCCCATGAAGTATATCCCCCAGATATCAAAGACTTCACACACTTGTATCCAGTTTTGAGGCATTTCATCGTGTGCCGATATGTTTGCTGCCCTCTGGCAAGAATCGCACGCACTGACCCACTTCTGCGCATCACGGAATATTGTCGGCCAATAAAACCCCGAATCGAGCACCTTCTTAGCAGTGAAATTGGCACCATGGTGACCTCCTGTAGGTCCCTCGTGACAGTGGCGCGGCACCATGGTGACCTCCTATAGGTCCCTCGTGACAGTGGCGCAGAATGTCAATCGCCTCCTTTCCCAAAACGCATCTTCTAATCCCCTGATCAGCACCAACCCTAAACAAGAAAAGGTCATCCCAAATGTAGTGCTTGATGTCCGAAAAGAATTTTCTCTTTTGTTGGTGAGTCAATCCCTTAATCAGAATTCCGCAAGCAAGATAGTTCGCAAAGTCGGCGAACCATGGCGACTCATCGCATATCTCAACACTCATCAACGACTCGTGTGGGAAATTGTCATTGATTGAATCCCAACGCATGTCCTTGATGTCTCCATGCTCTAACCGAGATAGATGGTCAGATGATACAATCAACGCACCTTTTTGTCTTGAATTTCGATATCAAACTCCTACAGCAATAAGATCCATTTGATGAGACGCGGTTTAGCGTCCTGTTTGCTGAACAGATATCTGATGGCTGCGTAATCAGTATACACAATTGTTTTTGAAAGCACCAAATACGATCTAAATTTGTCAAATGCGAATACGACCGCCAAGAGCTCTTTTTCTGTCGTGGTATAATTCTCCTGAGCGTCTTGAAGAGTCTTGCTCGCATAATAGATCGGGTGAAAGTGCTTTTCTTTCTTCTGTCCCAGAACGGCCCCTATAGCAAAATCGCTCGCGTCGCACATAATTTCAAATGGCAGACTCAAATCAGGCGCGACTAAAATAGGGGCCTCAATCAACTTTTACTTGAGAAGGTCAAAAGCCCTCAAGCAATCATCCCCAAAAATAAACGGAGCGTCTTTCTCCAACAGACGGGTCATGGGCCTGGCGATCTTTGAAAAATCCTTGATGAATCGCCTGTAAAATCCCGCATGACCAAGAAAGCTTCGTATTGCTCTCACAGAGGTGGGCGGTGGAAGTCGTGAAATAATATCAACTTTAGCTGGATCGACCTCCATACCAGCACGCGAAATCTTGTGTCCCAACACTATGCCCTCTCGTACCATGAAGTGGCACTTTTCCCAGTTTAGGACAAGATTCATCTCCTCGCACCTCTTCAACATTTTCTTCAAATTTTCTAGACAATGATCAAAGGAATCCCCAAATACCGATAAGTCATCCATGAACACCTCCATAGAGTCCTCGATCATGTCATGAAAAATTGCAACCATGCATCTCTGGAAGGTCGTCGGTGCATTACACAACCCAAAAGGCATACGCCAGTAGGAGAATGTGCCGAAAGGGCAGGTAAAGGTAGTCTTCTCCTGATCCTCAGGAGCAACAGGAATTTGAAAGTATTCAGAAAATCCATCCAAGAAACAGTAATACGACTTCCCCGACAGACGTTCCAACATCTGGTCGATGAATGGAAGCGGGAAGTGATCCTTGCGAGTAGCATCGTTGAGTTTGCGGTAGTCGATGCAAACTCGCCACCCAGTGATGGTATGCGTAGGAATTAGCTCATTCCTATCATTTGGGACTACAGTAATACCACCTTTCTTAGGTATTACCTGCACTGGACTCACCCACACAGAGTCAGATATAGGATAAATCAATCTGGCATCCAACAACTTAATCACTTCTTTCTTGACCACATCTTGCATATTGGGATTCAACCGCCTCTGAGGCTATGCACAGGGCTTGTACTCGTCTTCCATCAGAATCTTGTGAGTACAAAAAGAAGGATTGATGCCTTTGATATCGATAATCTTCCACGCTAGTGCTTTCTTATGAAGTCGCAAAACACTAAGCAGTCTGCTCTTTTCCTCGTCTGTCAAAGATGATGAGATAATAACCGGCAGACGGCGCTCCTCGTCTAGAAATGCGTATTCCAAATGGGGCGGAAGCTCCTTAAGCTCCAAAGACGGGGGATCTTCAACCGACGGCTTCGACTTTTCTTCATGCTCATGATCAATCTCTGAAAATCGATCCGGACTCTGGGAACCATCACCACCAATCTGATAGACTGGCTGCTCGAAATCGTGGCCCTCCTGCGTAATGCCATCTAGGTTCCCACACAACAGATGTGTGTCCGAATCAATCTCCTCAATCGTGACCTGGAAATGTGTGCTCACATACGTGTCGACAATGTCAACATAGTAGAGCGCATCATCCTGACTCTGTGGGTGCTGCATCAACCGGTTGATGTCAAAGGTCGCATGCTCATCATTCACTCAGAGTGTAATCTGGCCCGCAGCTACATCTATAATGGTTCGGGCGGTATTCAAGAATGGACATCCGAGAATCAAAGGCACCCTAGAGTCCTCATCCATATCTAGGATAACAAAATTCACAGGAAACACAAACTTGTCGATCTTAAC
The DNA here is from genome assembly GCF_002127325.2 of Helianthus annuus. NCBI lineage: Eukaryota > Viridiplantae > Streptophyta > Magnoliopsida > Asterales > Asteraceae > Helianthus > Helianthus annuus. Next base: position 79,917,062 of record NC_035439.2, read on the forward strand.
AAGCATATTCTCAACAAATCCACGTGGATACTTGATGGAACGATCAGCTAGTCGAATGCTCATTCGTGTAGGCGACGGCTCACCTATATCCAACTTTGTAAAAACCTTATAGGGCATAAGGTTGATACTCGCTCCCAAATCAGCCAATGCATGGCTAACAGACATATTTCCAATCAAACAAGGAAGCGTGAAACTGCCCGGATCTCCCATTTTCGTGGGCAGACGATTTTGAAGGATTGCAGAGCAGCTTTCGTTCATCACCACACAGGACATAACCTCAAGCTTTTGCTTAGTCGAGAGGATTTCCTTTAAGAACTTCGCATACTTCGGCATCTGAGCCAAGGCTTCAACAAACGGTATGTTTATGTGCAGTTGCTTAAACATTTCAAGGAACTTACCGTATTGTTCTTCGTTTTTCTGTTTCTTCAGCCGGCCCGGGTATGGAACTGGAGGAGTGTACTCTTTGACTGGCTCTTGGACTTGTGTTGTACTTGCTGGGCCACGCCTGGCTTGCACCTCTTCCGGCGTATCAGTCGGGACCGTTTCAGTGATTGGCGGTGAGTCCGATATGTTGGGTCCTGTAGTCTTGCCACTCCTGGTCATAACCGCATTTACATGCCCGCGCGGATTTGGCTCTGTGTTGCCTGGAAGACCACCTGGGGGTCTCTCCGACATCATCTTCGCCAGCTGACCAACCTGGTTATATTCTGAATCGAGGCTTTCTGACTCCTCATTTCTCCCTCGTGAGCTAGAAAACGATCTTCACTTTGTTGATATCATTTTTCAGCCAATTGATTTGCACTCGTGGAGCTACTAAGAAGCTAAGCCATCATTTCCTCCAGCTTAGAACTTGACTGAGGGGCTTGCTGCTGGGAACTACTCCCAGCACCCTGATTCGGATACGAGTATGGACGTGGCTGGTAACGTTGGTTGTACTGCTGGAATTGCTGACCATGAGCCTACTGCGACGTTGGAGCGCGCTGGGTAAATCCTAGTGGGTTTTGATTACCCACATTCGCTCTCCACCCAAAATTTGGGTGATTCCTCCATCCCGGGTTGTATGTATTGCTGTACGAGTTGTTCTGTGGCCTCACTTGATTACTCACAAAATCCACTTCTTCTTGGCCCTCATATACAACTCCCTGAAAGCATGCACCAAGCTCGTGTGACACTCCGCACTAGTCACATCCAGAACTAGCCTGTGCAGCCATCTAGGACTTATCAAACTTCGCCGAAGGAGCTGAGATTTGTGCAGTAATGGTTGTGTAGTCATCCACAGCGTGAACTCCTGGGTGGGATGATGATGATATCCGACCTCTCTCTCCTTCCCGACGTGAACTAGACTTCAACGCAACCTTTTCTACGATAGAATAAGCTTCATTTGGTGTCTTCGTTCCTAGATCGCCTCCTGCATTCACATCTAATCTCTCCTGCGTATCGTAATTAAGGCCTTGGTAAAACCTCAGAACCAACTATCTTTTGGAGAAGCCATGGTGTGGAACATCAAGTAACAAATCTTTAAACTGTCCCAGGCCACGTGCAGCTCTCGCTTTGTCACGCAATGAGAATGAAAACAATCTCAACCGAACAGCATCCTCCGAAACGTCCCTAATCTTGAACGTCGAACAAACTTCGAGAAAAGCCACTATATGTCGTCCGGGATCTTCATGCTCACGCCCGTCAAAATGCACCGAATTCTGCACCATATTAATAATACTAGATTTAATTTCTAAAGTAGGTGCATCTATAGTAGGTCTAATAATACTGAGCTCCAAGCCTGTTCCTCCGGGCTGATTCGATTCATTCAAAGGTCGCTCTTCGTCCGCCATGATTACGTCTCCTTCGTCCCCTAAGCCCTCGGCTTCAGCGGGTACCACCAGCTCCGGCTCACCAGCTGCGAGCACCAGCCCAACCGCACGATATCTTTCGCGAAGACGTCTCCTCATATCACGTTCAGGTTCATCTGAAGGCTCAACATCGTCAGGAGCGGGGGTTGAGGACATCAACCTACAAACCAAAAATTGACATAATGAATATATTATTATATTAAGGCTGTTTTGTTTTGTTTTTTTTTTTTCAGCTGAAATGAAACAGAATATTGGCTTAAATAGGCTGAAAATTTTATAAAAAATCATAAATTGGCCCGAAATTTGATAAAAATTAAAACAACTAAAATAATCAAATCGGATAGTGTAAAAATGATTTTTCGGAGCCGAAAGCTCAAAGAATAAATGAATAATAAGTTCGAATTCGAACATATAAATGGAATAAAAATTCACAAGTTTATGAAATGAGCTTGAAAACGAACAAATTAAATCAAAAATAAGAAGTATTAACAAATAAATAAACGAATAAAAAATCAAGAAAATATTCACAAATATTCACAAGTATATACACCGATAAAATAATGATTCGGGTCGTTCCTAAAGCTCGCCACATCCCCGGAAACGGCGCCAAAAACTTGACGTGTGCGCGTATATACATGTTTTTACAAGGAATATAACACACGATTCGGTTCTAAATTTATAAAAATGATTTATACTTCAACAATAAAACACACACGAAAGGGCAAGTGTACCCCGTCATATATGTAGTAAAGTATCGGTAAGAACCAAGTGTCGATCCAAGGATGTGGGCGGAGAAATAATACTAAACCGTCATCATTAAACTACCGGCAGGAAAATAAGTGTGAGATTTTCTAAAAGATAAAGTAAGCATAAACAAAGATTCATAAAAACATAATAGACTCCAAATAAGAAAATAAATATATAGCCTTGCTTTATACACAACCAAAGTATATGAATTAAGTCAGTTTTGTCACTTGAAACACTTGGTCAATTTTCCATTTTCAAGACAATTAGTATCCCTTTCGGGAATCTTAACATGACAATCACTCGGAAAGCTAAAACGATAAACACACTTTAACCACCTAAGATTGTTCTTTAACGTGCAATTGATAAATGTCTATGAAATCCCCTAAAGATAAGTTAGTCATCCGTTAGGAATTTTTTAACCTCACTTAATCAAGGAAAATGACATCGATAAACACAATGTAACCATCGAGACAAGCATAAACTAGATTAAATCACAACCGAGTTCATTTTACAAATCTTGCACATAAATTCACCAAGATAGCAATTTTGGCCTAAACTACTAATTAAGCTAACAATTCATGCCAAGAATTCATAACAACACCATTTAACCCGTTAAGGTCCTTACGTGAGGGAAAGCTTTCTTGATTAACAATAATTACCCCTTATTAAACCACTAACCATTTCTAGTATCATGGTGCACACATTTGACACAAGTTAAACAAGTTCAAAGTCTACTAATACGTGATTAATTAAGCTTCATGTTTCAATTATCTCAACTAACCATATACTAATCATCCAAGATAATTAACTATAATCAAGAAATCAACATCAATAAACAAGGTTGCAAACTAATCATCAAGGATTAACATAGAAAATGCTTCAAAGTGTCACTACAAACATAATTAACATACTAATGGTTGTAATTAAGCAAGGGATACTAGTGTTTTTGCCCTTAGGCTTACAATAATACATAATCATCAACCTAAATGCTTGAAATATGAACAAAAACATGGAAAGATTCAAGAATCAAACCATAAACAAGCACAAGATTGAGAATCCGGATGATAACGAAGCTAAACGGCACAAGATGACTTGAATCCGGGTAAAAAGCAAAGCCTCCGGAGCCTGAAAATCACCTGTGAAGCTCCCAAAAGTCCAGCGTTCCGAAATGAGAGCTGCCTTCTGTTTTTTATAACTTTTTCAAATCGCACGGTCGTGCCATTAAAGTGCACGCCCGTTCACTTTGTATTACTGTTCACCATACTTATGAGACATCAGCAGATCTTGACCGGTTTTTGATATCGCACGGTCGTTCCACAGACTGCACGAGCGTGCATTGCCGAGAATAGGCTGGCACGGACATCTGAACGGGCAGTGCATATCCAGGCTGGGGTGAGACATCGAATCCGCACGGGGTGCCACCAGAATGTACGGTCGTTCGGTTCTGAGGATGCCTTGCACTCCTGATCGCACTGGCTGTGCAATGTCGGGATGAGCTCTGTTATCGGATCCACACGGTGGTGCCACCAATTGCGCGGCCGTGCAACTCGCCCAGGTCAGTTTTCTTCATAGAAAGTTCGCAGCTCTGTCGTTTCACCCGGAAAATCCTCGTTTTCATCATCTTCTTGTTCGGCACGCTGTTTTAGGCCTGTAAACACAAATACACCTAATTCAGTATCCGATTCTCGGTTTTACGGCCAAAACACGTAAAATGGGGGTAAAATAGGGGAGTAAAGTGTGTGTAATTTAACGAATATCAATCGCTTACTATACTTTTGGGGGTGTCATAGGGATCTTAGGAAGGTTTTAGGGATCTTAGGACACCCAAATGTATAGTAACAGGATCAAAAGCTAGTGATCAATTAACGAAATAGTGGTAGAACACACTAAGTGTTAAGTTGAAGGTGGCGGGCGTCAAAGTGATAGTTAGGGGTGGCAGTGTCCAATAGCCAATAGTTTGCGGTGATAAAATCCAATAACCCTAAAAAATAAATTTAAACTCTTATATTATTTATTATTTTTAAGATTATACGATAAGACCAATAATTATATCTTTTTGATATGAGTATAAAGCTGATATATATATATATATATATATATATATATATATATATAGGGTGAGGATCAAATAAGAAGTTTATTTTGGTTAGGAAGGATAGGAAACAATAGGATTATGACATGTGGCAAAATTTAAAATAAAGAGGAAGGGTATTTTAGTCAATCATATTCTTTCTTCTTCCTTCTTCTCCCTAGTAACTTCAAAACCCACCATTTTCAAAACCCACCATCTTCAACCATTTCTTCACTTTCTATCTTAGTAATCACTACATTATAGTGCGATTTTCATCACCAATCAATGATTCAAACACCAGATCAACGTGTTCTTCAGTTTTTTTTTTTTTTTTTTTTGAAGAAGCCCAGTTTAATTTTATACAATATCTCATTTTTTCATGTGATTTTGAAGCGAATCACTCGATTCGTTCGATTCGATCGTTGATAAGTGTTTCAATCATTCAAATTTCGTCAATCGTTGAAGAAATCGACTTTGATCCATGTAAGAAATTCTTTAATTTCGTTTTTACGATCTGGGTTTTTGATTTAGTCATTGCGTTTTACGATCTTGGGGGGGTCCGGGGGCAGCGCCCCTGGTAGCAGGGTCCAAGAGGCAGAGCCCCTGGCTTGAGTCAGCTTGGAAATTTTTTTTTCGATTAAATTGCTTTAATAAAAATGCATCAGAAAAATTAAATTTTCTAGAAATTGCCTCATTTCGAAGACAGTAATTCGTAGACAGTTTTTGATTTGCTACTCTCTGGTTCAGACAGTTTTATGTGTCCATTGCGTTTTAGAAATAAGAGAGTTTTATGTGTTTTATTGCCATTGCGTTTTAGAAAAACACATTTTTGAAGTGTTTTTAGTCATTGCGTAACACATTTTTAGGTGTTTTCAGTCGATTGCGTTTTAGAGAGAACACTTTCTTTTGTTTTTTTACGCCATTGCGTTTTAGAAAGGAGACATTTTTAAGTGTTTTCTGGCCATTGCGTTTTATAAATAAGACATTTATTTGTGTTTTTTGTGCATTACATTTTAGGTGAAACACGTTTTTATGTGTTTTCAGTCCATTGCGTTTTAGAAAACAGACATTTTAAGTGTTTCCTGGCCATTGTGTTTTAGAAATAAGACATTTCTTTGTGTTTTTGGTGCATTGATTTTTAGGTAAAACACATTTTTATGTGTTTTCAGTCCATTGCGTTTTAGAAAGTACACTTTCTTTTGTGTTTTTAGGCTATTGCGTTTTAGAAATAAGACATTTCTTTGCGTGTTCTGGCCATTGCGTTTTACAAATAAGACAGTTCTTTGTGTTTTTTGTGCATTGCGTTTTAGAAAAATGTCATTTTTTAGGTTTTTTTGTTCCATTGCGTTTTACGCAACTGGGTTTTTTCCATTGCGTTTTACGCAACTGGGTTTTCGAAATTTTTTTTTTGAAAATATAGCAATAGTATACTCGTTTTAAAGATAAAAAACGCTCGTTTTTTGTGCAATTTTTATAAAAAAAAAATAACGTCATGTGAAAGAGTTATTAACGTCTAAAAAAATGGGGGAGAATTGGAGGAGAGAGAAATTATTGCCTTGGATTGACTAGAATGCCTCTAGACAAACCCACGCGCCTCCTTTTTTCCCTTCAATTTCACTCATTTAATCTTAGCACTTGATTAAATAAATTGATGGTCAAGATTACTTCCTAGGCTTCCTACCCAAATAAACTTCATATTATATCCTAACCCTATATATATATATATATATATATATATATTCTATTTGTTTCTTCGATTGTTTGAACCTCATATTTACCAAAATGTCACTGTCTAATTTCGAGCCATTGATCCTGGGAGATCAATGTTTAAGCTTGTCTCCTAAACTTCGTACAATAAATTTTTTCTGTACATGATCTCTTATCTATATTATATATGGTGAAATTAAAACTTATCTATATCTATACTATGGGTATTTTAAGATACCCAAAAAATAAGAATTTTTCCCGCACTTTATTTATAGAAAGACCCCTAAAATGAGGGTAGTTTAGTCTTTTAAACACTATTTATTTTTTAGCCCGTAAACTTATTACACTTAAATCCCTAAGGTTTTAACAAAATTATAGATAATTAGTTACAATTCACTCATCCACAACAAACTTATAATTTTTTTACGTATTCTTATCATATCTTATAAACTATACTGTTTAAAAAAATCCAAAGATAGCATGGCGACCGGCACATTTTTGTCAACGTTTCGGTAGTTGTCTTGTTCAATATCGACGCACGGATTAAAATGTACAAGTCGATAATGCTTTAATGTATAAGTAATTAATAATTTGATCTAATGCGCCTAATCTACAAAGATGGGCTCCATCTATGCAAACAAAAACAAAAAAAATTAAAAGTACAGTAATATAAAATGAAGATATTATGTGTTTCACATTTTATTTTATTAAAACTGCCTAATATCTGTACTTAGATATATCTTATAAAAACTTAAAACTAACTACAACAAACTTCCTAAATAAAGGGGTGTAAACTTTAAAATTAAACCCTATTGCACTTCTATAGTTACTACTATAAATACATAGCAGGACACCCCTATATCTATTGTTAAACAAAGTTAAAAAATGGATCCAGTTCTGAATTCAACTGTTGCGAAAAATCAAGCATACGAGATTCAAAATTCTAAGGTCAGTTCTGTTATATCGCAGCAGTGAATAATTGTTTTCTTTTATTTACTTTTATGTGAATATTAACTTATTTGATTTTTCAGATTTAGTTGCATGATGAACATGCCAATTTAAACAACTCATTTGTCGAACAAGCTTCTAAGGTATTGATTTTGCTAGTTTTTAAGTATTATTTTTGTGTATATCTTTCATATTAACATGTTCGTTATGTTATTATATGTGTGTTTTATTGCAAGATGATGGTGATAAAAGTGTTGATATTATTTGTTATGGTGCAATGTTTAATCCATACAAGTCTAATCTTTAACACGAATTTAGTGAATAGGTAATTTTAAGGTTTCTTTAATCTTTTTTTTAACTTTTGTATTCAATTTTTGTCCTTTTTAATGATCAAAAGTTTGAGACTCAAAAGAAGAGATCCAAAAGACTCTCTGAATGGAAATGGAGTGAGGTTATTAAGACGATTCTGAGGACAATGACAAAGAAAAGGAATTAGAAGATACTACCGATTCAAGCACAAACCAGAAAACCCGATTAAAAATACCTCGAGTGTCAATTCAGAAGCGGAACAGGTTTCATGCAGTCTAATATGAAATCTATCAAGTGTTTTAATGTTTTTTTTTCAGTTTCAGCTGTTATGTTTGATCTAGACGTATGAATAAAGTTTATTTTATATTTGAACTTTAATTTTTTGTGTTAATATAATGCAGTTATTGACTATATTAATAAAGTTCAAAATAAAATTAGTATCCTAAATTTACAAGTCAACTAAACTTATATTAGTTAATATCCTAAAGTTGCAATAAATAGATATTGCAGTTAGATAGTTAAGCTGAAATAATAAAATATTGCAGTTATTCTTGAATATTAATCTAATAATTTGTATTTCTTAATTAAAAAATAATAAAGTAATAAACTTTAAAGCTAAACAAAAAAACTGAACTTACTACGATATAAAGTTAATAAAGATATAAACTCTTAACATCCTATATTTTACAAAAAAAAATGTTTTTAAAATTTTATAAAAGTATATTATATATATATATATATATAAATGAAATTTAACAATTAAAATTAAAGGTGTAAAACGTACTTACGAGTCAACTACTATTTTTTATTTTTATAAAAAAAAGCTTTAAACTGAAAGTTTATTGAATGAGTACCATGTGGATATATAAAAAAAAAAGTTATGAACTTTAAAGAACAAACTTATAAACTTTATCATTTAACCAAAAATATAAACTTACTTTACAACTATAACAACTTATCTTTTATTGTTTGTCATTTGATTATCATCTTTTTTTAAGAAAAAAACGAAACTTTACATTTGTAAAACAAATTTTTACTTTATTTATAAACAAAACATTTTGTTTTTATAAAAAAAATAATTCTTTTATAAACATTTTTTGTAACAAGTAATATAAATAAAATACTATAGAATTTACAATTTTTACTAGATAAATACTAAATTGTGTTGCAAATCTTTAGGAATTATAAGTTCAACTATATTGTTCTAGATAATATTAGTCAGTTTCAAAAAAAATTATTTATCAACTTGACTATATACATAATAGATTGTGTTGCATATTTTTAAGGATTATAGTTAAAAGTAGACTCATATAGATAAGATTAATTAGGAACTAAAAATCTGAACTTAGTATGATATAAAGTTAATAAAGATATAAACTCTTAACATCCAATTTTCTTTTAAAAAACAGTTCTTGAAATTTTATAAAAATATAAATCTTTATATCTGTAAAAAACCGAAATTTAACAATTTAAGTTAAACTCTAAAATGTACTTACGAGTCAAATACTATTTTTATTTTTATAAAAACGAAAATTTTAAACTTAAAGTTTATTGGATGAGTACTATGTGGATATTTAAAAAAAAAAGTTACGAACTTTAAAGAATAAAATTATACTTTATAATTTAACCAATAAAATAAACATACTTTACAATTATAACAACTTATCTTTTATTTTTTGTCTTTTGATTATTAATTTTTATAAGAAAAAAAAATATTTTTTGTATTTTGATTATTACTTTTTGTAAAAAAAAAACAAAACTTTACATATGTGTAACACTAATGACATATATCCACCACAATAATGTTATCATAAATATTATACGAATAAGAAACTAGCAGAAACGAGTGCCGCAATCCAAAGTGTCGCTCCCGCCGCATCTTGCGGGCACCCTACTAGTTACATTATAATGTATGAGAGAGAGACATTTTAAGATACCAAAAAATAAGAACTTCTCCCCTCTTAATTTATAAATACACCCCTAAAATGAGGGTAAATTGGTCTTTTAAACAATAATTATATTTTAGTCTCACACCTTATTGCACTTAAATCTATGAGTTTTAACATAATTATGGGTAATTAGTTAAATTTTCCACCATCTACAGCATCAAAGAGTTTTTACATTTGTTTATATCTATTAAATACTCAATCAATATTTATCACACGAATCAGTGATCAGGGTTAAAACACTTACAACAGGGCAGAGTTTCACAAATTTAGGGCTATAGTGCAAAGAAACGTAGAACGAGAAAGCAGGGTTCGTGAAAATTCGATCGGAAATGTGCAGAAACTTGAGTCCCACGATGCTGCATTTATAGGTAAAATGGGACCCCCCCTGTGCGTCGCGACAGGTAAGGGGACATCCCCCGCGTGTCGCCTGAGACACCTATTTTGCCTAGACAGGCTTCGTTTCATGTATAGCCTTGCCACACGTGTCCTGGTACTCCCCCGCGTGTCGCGGAAGATTTAGGCCTATCCCCCGCGTGCCTCTTGGGAGTCCAGTTACTAATTTCTTTGTTTTTCTTACTAGTTCGATCCGTACAAGTCCGTGGTTTCGATCAGAGGTCCTTATAAGATGTTATTGGGAGTTGTTACAATCATCCACGTCATCGTCCACATCAAGAAAAACTAAATGGGTTATAACCCAGTTAGAAAAGGATCGATGTGCGCCAAATTCTTACAAATTATGATTGTTAGGAATTTTTAAGTTGAGATTATTATCGACCAACAAATGAAACTTAGGATTATTTAAATTCAATATCCATAAGTTAAAAGAAGATACTAATGAAATTACAGGTATTTAGTGGTTTTAACTGTTTGTTCATTATATACAATCAAGTTGCATTTAATTATATGAAGGCTATACTTAATCACTTTTAAACGCTTTCAAGTTATTTATGCAGATTTTAGGCAAATTGTTTCGCTTAAAACACGCAAAACATTTAGTATTGAAATTTAAGAAGACCCATTCTTTTGAGTTTGCTTTAGGCCTCTATAAAGCTTAAGTCGACCTATATATGATTAATTTATAGTCAAATTGTACCGTATATCTTTAACTTTTGGAAGTTGTATTTTTCGTTTAGCTCTAAACAGTTGAATTTTATGTGAGCTAATCTTTGGTAGGTTTGATTGTGTGGATCATGAAGCTTCTGTATTTTTTAGTTTTATTTTTTATTTTTTGAGCTCTAACCGTTGAGTTTTGGCTTGAGCTTATCATTGTTGGGACTTGGGACGACCGACATAACGAAAGGTACTGTATAGCACTTAATTCACGTGTACTTATTTCATTATTTGTAATCCTCAAAAGGTTTGTCTTTCAGTGTACCTATATGTGCGCAATAAAAATATAAATAATAATAATGAAAATAAGGCCAGGAGGTATGGTATACTGTTCCTAGTTCCTAGTCACCTCAGCCTCGCTAGTGCCCTTTTGGCGCCCCTATCCCATTTCCCAGGCACCATTAACACTTCGCTAGCACACTAACGAACGCCAATGGCTCGAATTTTTTGGCCCCATCACTTTACCGTTGACAACGGTAACATTTAAAAAAAATAACTTTTAATTTTAAAATTCACACTATATATATCCTACCTATTTTACTCAAATCATATTTATTCTCCATCTATTCTCTATAGATGTTATAAACTTTATTATACTCACCTAATGTTTCTCAACAATCAAAACGCGTAGGACTTCAACAATTCGTTTTGGGGTAACTTGGCAAACAACGAGCAAGAAGAACGATACTGAAGAGACCTACGAACGGGTGAGATTGGGTATTATCCAATGCCACCTACCACCCCAATCTCCCCTCATCCGACAACGCCACCCCCGCTTCCCGGTTTTTTGGATACTATTCTGCACTACCATTTTTTCCCCAAACCCAAAACATTCCCGAAACTCAAAACATACCCGAAACCCAACCCATTTCCTCAAAAGGTGGACGATCGAGAAGGTACCGTAAAAAGGAAGAGAATGAAGAACGTGCTCCTAAAACGATCGAGAGGTGGACACCTACCGAAGAACTTGCATTGTTACAAGCATGGCTCGACGTGTCGGAGGATCCGACTGTTTGTAATTTGTCTCCATAAATTTTTTATAAATATATTTCTATTTTTATTTTGTTGCTGCTATTTTTTTTTTCAAATTATAGCAACTGACCAAGATATATTCGTCTTTTGGAGACGTATACGTGAGAAGTTTTTTGCCGTAATGGGTCATAGTAGATATTGTACGACGATTCGTTTTCGGGAAAGTGGACCACAATGCACACCATGATTAACAACTTCAACAACATACACAATAGACTCGTCAACAATCACACAAGAAGAAGCGGTTCAAGCGACGTGGACATCATGACCGCCGCCCACCATGAATATAGAATGTATCATGGCCATCCGTTTACGATCATACCTTCATGGGAGCTTCTACGCAAATCTCCAAAGTGGCATCTTGTACCACCGTTTGACCCAACGGCCCATAGGTCAAAACGGTCCAAATCAACAACGACTAATGAACCATCCGAGTCCGATTCTCGTACTACTATAAAGTTAAACGACGAGTTGGATGAATTGAATTTTGAGGAACCACAAGAGCTGCACGACCAAAGGGTATGGATAGAAGTAAGGCAGCAACACGAGCACGAGTCACCTCCTCTTCAACGCCATTGGATGGCCCATCAAGGTTGGACGAGTTCGATGATAGACTTAATCGGCTTCCTCTCGATCAAGGAAAAGGAGCATGAACAGAGAATGGAGAGACAAATCGAGAAAGATATGAAGTTTCTCGAGAAAGACTTTTCCAACCTACCAGAGGAGAACCGAGTCATTTTAAAGGCTCGTAAGGCAAACATTCGAGCAAAATATATGTAGTTTTTTATTTTGGTTTATTATTATTTTTAAATAGGTTGTTTTTTAAGTAACTTTGTAGTTTTTTTTTTATTTTTTAGTAGTTTGTAATCTCTAAATTATTTTATTGAAGTTATGTTTTTTCTTAATTTGGTTTAAATAAAAATGGTATATAATTTACAAAACTGCAAAATATAATAAAAAACAAATAATTAGGTGATCATGATATGGGATTTAAACCATTACATGCAAGTTAAAAAAAAAAGGACTTTAAAGCTTCCCATATGAGGTGACGCCTACATGGCGCTGACATTACATAATAAAGCCTCTGGGGCTTTAAACCATACTCACTAGCCTAACAATGATAACAAAAAAAATAATAAAAGAAACGTTAAAAGTAAACAAAATGAAGTAGTCGTTCGAACATGTAGTTAGTGTATGGGCATGGGGAGTCTCTCTCATGGAAAAACCAATTGCAGCCACCGCATGGTGAGGGTGGTGTTCCTACAACCCTTGAACTGGTTTCTCCCTTTCTCACCGTAGAACGATTTGATTGGATGCTTCGGCTTTCCCAACGATGGGGTGTTCTGGGTGCACTTCATCCACCCCTAGAACTATGGCAATTGTAACTTGGTGGACCGTTTAGGGATGTTCATTGCAAGGTGGCTTCAAATCAATCTCACTTGTCAAACTCCTAAGTCGATGTTACGCTGTGTTCCCGAGTTTCATTAAAGAAGAGAAAAAAAAAAGAAAATGAGAAGTTTTTGCCCTAAAATTAATCTTTCTAATTTAGAAAGAAATGGAGAGAAAAGAAAAGAAATTGAGAAAATCATTTATTTTCTCTCCTTAAGTTAACCCGTGAACACAACGTTAGAGTGGATCGAAAATAGTGATTTAACCGAAAGAAAAAAAAATGCATTGGTGGGTGCGACTATGGTGTTCTCAGCGGATAAAAATACCCAAGATTACAATGATGGAAGATATTAAACATTACTCTTTCTTGTGATCTCAAATAGAAGCAAAAAACGAAAGAAAAATTGGAACGAGTGGCTCTTGAATCCCATTATATAATTTATTATATTTTATGTTCCTTCATCTAGCTTTGCCTTTTTGCTAGGTGTTATTTTTTAATTTTAATAAAATTTTGCTGTCATAAAAAAAGACAAAAAAATCAGCCGTTAAAAAAGTTCTATGGTTAAGTTAAGTCACTGTGTCGTTCAAAGCATATAGTAAAAACCTTTTAACAAATATTAAAATTAAAAGATGAAAAAAAACTAATAAAAGTATAAGTTATATAAATTATGTATTACCTTAGTTATAAAAGTATTATATATTACTTTAGTTACAGAAGTTGATTATACACTATTGTTGATGCAACAAATACTAGACCAATAGTAGTAGCTGGGCTGGTTAGGCAAAATGGTTGAATGGTTTAATTTTGCCTAATGCAGGTCGTGGGGTCCCCCCACGTTTGCAAGACGTGGAGAGAGGTTCACTAGTTAGATTTTGTTGTTTGCTCGAGATTCTCAGCTGAAGTATGTTCAGCCTCGGATGTAGGAGCAATGGCAATGTGTGTGTTGAAAGTGGGGAAGAGTGACTTGTATGGAACAAGTACTCAAGAGCAAAGACCAAAGATCCCAATGGAATCAGAGCTGATCGGAATGTCCCCAGCACTAAATGAAGTGTCATATATATAGAGAAGGTCATCGCTCAAAGAGGAAACCATTGACTAGTGAAACATGCTTGCAGTGGGGGACTTGTCCTTTTGGGGGTTAAAGCTTTTTGACCTGCGGGTAAAAGACTACACTCTGTGCATTCGTCTTACTTTTGCGGCTAGGAGAGTTGTTGAAGTAATCAGAGACATGACTGATTACTGTGCACGTGCTGCTTTATCCTAACTCCCGGGTTTTAAACCTTTGAACCTTTTAACCTTTTAAGCGTTCATGTGTTTAAGTCATTTTATTTTGGTCTTGGGCTACCCCCGTCATCAGCCCCCCAAGTCAGAGGTTTTTGAAAGTGAGCTCAAAGACTTCTGACTTTTACACATTTATTTGTATTGCTTGAAGGCTTCAAGGCTTGAAAACGGTTGAGCTTTTTTGTTTTTGAATTTTGACAAGACAGTTGATATGACTTGTGGCAGTTTTTGTGTCAGGCGGCGGTTTTAATTTCCTTATCTAATTATAAGATATTGTTCTCATTAATTTACATTAACTTTTTAGAAGAACCATCCTTTGCATATTTCCTCTCAAGTTTTCCCCTTTTCACCATTCAGGTTAGTTCTGATTTCTTTCTTTATGTTTATTTTCTTATATCATGGGGGCTCGTAAGGATTTAGCAAAATCATTTTCTCGATTAACTCAAGAAGAGGTAGAAAATTTCTGTATGGAATGGGGGATTGGGATGAAGTTTAAACCGGTTGCTCCGGCTTGTGATGCTTCAATCGATAAATGTCCTCCTGGTTCCATTGCTCTCTGTTGTCGCCATTTTGAGTTTTCGAAACTCCGTCACCCGTTTTCAAACTTTGTTTTGAGTATCTTGGAGTATTATCGCATCTCTTTTGGCTAGATTCACCCTCAGGGTCTGGCTAGGGTTTTACATTTTGAAGTTCTTTGCCGGGCTTCTGGGTATGATCATAACCTTTTGTCATTCCGTCGTTTTTTTCGGTTGGCCAAGAATGGTGACCGGTTTACATTCGAGACAACCCAGGTTGATACTTGCTTGATTTCGTATATGGTTTCTAGTCTTGGTGTTCGGAAAGACCTGTTTTTCTGGGTTTCTGAGAAGATTGTCCCTTTCAAACTTGTTTGGAGGCATCCGGATGCCGTTTTAAATGAACCTCAACCTTCTGCTTCTGAGATAAACACTTGTTTTCTTGATACCCTTAGGGAATGCCCCTCGAGGCTTCGTCACTTTCTTGAGCATTTATTGGTGTTATTGGGTCTTAGTAAGTTATGGGAAAAATGTGATCGAGATCCGGTGCTTATGAGAGATGGGCAGGGTATGCGTTTATCTTGTTGTGTTGTTATGTTCTTGTTTTTTACTTGCTTATACATTTCATTTTTTGTTTATTTAGTAGTTATTTCTGCACTTGACTTTATCAAGAGGGATGATACTTTCGATGTTGCATTTGATGATGTTGCTGCTACTCCGGGTGAAGATGCAGTTGTTAGGGGATCCGAGCATAGGTGCGAGGGTTCCGGCTATGTGAGTGTTCCCAATGTTAAAGGTTTCACGAAGGCTCCGGGTTCCAAGGTTTCTGTTCGTCGTTCCAAACGTTACTTGAAAGGTGCTGATCAACCTTCTGGCTCAGAGGCCATTGATGTTAGTGACGATATTGAAGTATCGACAGAACAGGCTGTTGAGGTTGATGTGTCAAAGGGTAAGGAAAAAGAGTTGGTTGTTTCCGGCAAGAAGAAAAAGTTGGTTAAGAGAGGTAGCACTCCTACCATCCAGGGTTCGTCTGTCAAAAGTGTTGAGAGCTTCGAGGGTCCAGAGGCTGAAGAGGTGTATGTTCCCAACTGGGGGGTGAAAGTTGGAGATGGCTTCAAGAACCCAGCTGTTTGTGCTGAGGTGTTGGCCCATTTTGCTCCTCCTGGTGTCCGGAGTGCCATTTCTGAAATGGAAGCTGATCACTTTATCTCGAGACTGATGCTAAGCTCCTGCAATCTTCAGGCCCTATTGGACGAAGGTGTTACCCGTTTTACCAAGGGTATGCAGGAGTACGAGGACGCTTCCAAGAAGAAAGACAAGATGAAAGCCTCTATGGCTGCTATGAAGAAGGAGGTTGAGGGGTTCTCCAAGAAAGAAGAAGCTTGGGCGAAGAAGGTTGAGGAGTTGACCAGGAGACATGAGATTGAGGTAAACGATCTCAAGAAAAGTTTTGAAGCTGACCGTTTGAAACTGAAGGCTGATAGGGAAGCCTTGAATGTCCAGCAGAGTGCCTTTGAAGAAGAGAAAGAGGGTTTAAAGTCTTTGGTTACCCAAGCCACTGGTGATAACCAATGGCTTATTGAGCAAGGTTTCCACCAAGTTGTTACATACCTTCTGCACTTTAAGGAGTTCAATTCTGCTCTTGGAGAAGTTTATACCAAACTGCTCAACTTGGGGAATTATCAAGGTCTCATTGCCGGTTACAAGCTTCATGAATCTGGTCATCCTTTGGAAAAGTCTCCCTTGTACCGTCCTGAAGCTTCTAAGGTCTTTAAGGGTTCTGTTGAGTAGATGGAGGGGCTGACCTATCCGTATGTTAATCAGGTTGCAGCTTGTTTTGGTAAGCCCCTTTCTGTCTTGCAGGAGCTAAAACCGGATGGTCTTAACGAAAAAGTTTGTGCTGAAGTGCTCGGTTCCCTTTCAAGAAAGCGATCTTATTCAGGAGATAGTGAGCATACCTTTTCGGGAGAACCTGATGCTTCCAAGGATGCGAGTTTAGAAGGTTCAGCAGTTGGTGGTGATGGTGGTTCGAAAGCTAAGAAGTCGAAGAAGACCAAAAAGGCTAAAGCACTACAAGAAATTTGGTTCATTACCAACATAAAGTATATGTGGGAAAAAGCATATAATGCGTTGTTAGTTTTCTTTACCTACATATAAAACAAGTGTAATGATGTGTAGGCTCATGACTGTGCATATAGGTCATTATCCACACATAAGTTATGTGTAGGCATATAGCAAGCTATACCTACACATATATGTGTGGCTAAAAGCCATTTATATGTGTGGTTAAAAGTACAACAATTTGTTTAGAAGACATCTGACGTGGCAGCTGACGTGGAATCTGACGTGGCAGCTGACATGGTAGATGACATGGCATCCGACGTGGCATTCGACGTGGCAGTTGATGTGGCATCCGACATGGCAGTTGACGTGGCATGAATATATGTGTGGGTAAAAGTAATCTTATGTGTAGGTAAAGGTAATATTATGTGTAGGTAAATGTTGAAGATGTGTAGGTATTGATCTCAATTTGTTTTGAAAAAAAACGTTGATGTGTTGGTAAATATATTTTAAAGTGTAGACATTAACCACACTATATGTAGATAAAAATGTTCAATATGTACAAAACATTTTTCCTACGTCATCATATTCATCATCAATACCTTCTAAGTCATCCACAGGGGCATTTACATTACACATTGCAAGAACTTCCTCGTATGGTAATGTTTCAGGTTCTACATCATTTCGAACTGCGAGAGATGTTTCAGGTAATTCTTCGGTTGGTTGAAAAGGTGGCAACTCACTAGATTCCTCTTCTTGAAATATATCATTCATCAATACTTCATCTTCATCATGCTCAAGTATATCATATATGTTGCGATGGTGTACTTTCTGTACCACCATCCAGTTCTTCCCACGTGCATAATCATTCAGATAAAAAACTTGTTGAGCTTGATTAGCAAAAATAAATGGCTCCTCTACATACCACTTAGATGTAATGTCAATTGATGTCAATTTGTGATTAACCACCATCCTTTTTCCTTTTGGATCAGTATTATACCACTTGCAACGAAACATGAATACCTATCTACCGAGTATAAAATCCAACTCCAAAACTTCAAGTAAAACACCATAATAAATCATTGCTTCATCTTCACCCCCTACAGAAACTCCACTACATTGTGTAGTGAACTTGTCATCACGCTCCTTGCAACGAAATCTAACACCATGGACGATGCAACTTTGCCAACTAGTGTAGCGATCATCAGGAAATTGTGATAAAGCATACAAATCATCGGTTGCTCGAGGATCACCATTGACTCTCAGCAAAGCCATCTATAAACACCTAAGTTTAGTTAGCAATGTGCTTAAAATCAGTTATTAAAAGTAATACATTTTTAGTTTTACCTTGTTCTTGAACCAAAAGGGAAACTCTTGTTTCTGTATAGTATCTAAATTTGTTTCCCTTATACCTCTTGAGGATAAAGCTTCTTTGTGCTCCCTAAATCAAGAACAAATGAGTTATGACTTTAAATTAACTATTAAATACAAAATAAGGGTATACCTAAATATGTTCAACTCACTTTAGGTAACTATCTAGTTCAACTCCACAATTATTGTAGATATACCATTGCACCACCTCAAGATATTCCCCAAGTTGTCTGAATTTCGAAGCCCCCAATGTACGAACTTTATTATTGAATAAATCCATCTCATGTTTAGTGGTCGTTACATCCCAATTGCGTTCTGCACGGTTGAATCTTGTCTCGATATCATCTACATAACGAGACAAAAATGTGACAGCCTCATCGACAACATACGCTTCAGTAATAGAGCCATCAGGACGTGCAAAGTTACGAATATATCCTTTGTACGTACCCATACGACGTTCAATCCCAAACATCCATCTTGACTTACCAGGCCTCCTAATAATGCTTCTTCAGGTAAATGTACACACAAGTGAACCATGATTGTAAAAAATGAAGGAGGAAATATCTTCTCAAGTTTGCATAATATAATAACAATCCCGGTCTTCATATCCTCAAGTTCTTTGGCATATAGAGTTTTAGAGCATATTTTTTGAAAGAACTGGCAAAACTCAATTAAAGTTTCACGTATATCCTTATTTAAGAAAGGGAGAATGGCTACCGGGAGTATTTTCTGAAGCAATACATGACAATCATGTGTTTTCATCCCACCAAGTGTATTGTGGCCCGTCACACATCGACTGATGTTGGACGCATAGCCATCGGGTAGGCGAACAAACTTAATAAATTTGCAAAACTCCACACATTCATCTTTAGTCAATGTGAAATTAGCATGAGGTTTCTCAAATCTTCCATTTCTCTCTTTCAACCATTGTTCCTTGCGAATGTTAAGATCCTCCAAGTCTAAACGTGCTTTTGTAGTATCTTTTGATTTCACAGGATCATTTAACAATGTCCCTACTATATTATCACATACATTTTTTTCTATATGCATGACATCAAGATTATGACGCACCAATAATTTAGACCAATATGGAAGTTCAAACAATATACTCTTTTTTGACCAATTCAACTCATCAGAACCTCGTTTACGCTTCCTATCCAAATTACTAGGTGCTTTTCCGGTAGTGCAGGTAGGTATATCCGCCACCTGTCGCAAAATATCATCACCTGTAAATTGACGAGGTCGTTGTCTTTTCTCTTGCTTTCCGTCAAATTCTAAGTTCTTTCTCCACCTGTGTGTTTTACTTAAAAAACATCGGTGCCTTGTATAACATTGTTTACCACGAATCCTGTTAGAACGAGTATCCTCTAAGCATATTGGGCATGCCAATTTGCCCATAGTGCTCCACTCGGACAAGTAAGCATAAGCTGGGAAGTCACTAATCGTCCATATTACTGCGGCATAAAGAGTAAAAGGAGCTTTTGAATATGCATCATATGCTTCAACCCTATCACGCCATAAAACTTTAAGTTCATCTACAAGCGGCCTTAAGAAGACATCAAAGTCTTTACCAGGAGATTTTGGCCCAGGAATCAATAAACTTAAAAGGTAATTGCTCTTATGCATTGTACACCAAGGTGGCATGTTATATGGCACCAAAATGACTGGCCACATACTATGTGTTGTTGTCATATTACTAAAAGGGTTAAACCCATCTGAAGACAGCCCCAATCGTACACTCCTCGAATCATCTGCAAATTTAGGATACATGTCGTCAAAATGTTTCCAAGCCCTTCCATCAGCGGGATGGCGCAACACTCCCTGCTCATCCTTGCGTACTTCTTTGTGCCACCTCATATCTTTAGCTGTGTGGCGTGATGCATATAGGCGCTTCAAACGAGGCGTTATCGGAAAGTAACGCAACTTCTTATACGCAATTTTGTTGCGCACATAACGACTACTTTGACAAACTGGACATGTTATGGCATCTTTGTTGTCCCCGTAGAATATAGCACAATCATATTGGCACACATCAATAAGCTCGTAACCTAAGCCAGCTTCACAAAGTAGCATTCTAATATCATAATAGCTCTGTGGACAATTATTACCAGCAGGAAGTACCCCACGCAACATCCTTAGTAACATCTCAAAAGAGTTATCAGTCCATTTGTTCATCACTTTAAAATTCATCAACTTCACAACAAATGTCAAGGTAGAAGAATTCGTGCATCCATCATACAAGGGATTATTTAGCGCTTCATGCAGCTTCTCATAACGATTATTTCCATCAACTGGTTGTTGATTTCCAATTAAATCATTGGTAGGGCCAATACTAAAAAATGGATGACCAGTCGCATCCTCTAATCCTGCTCTTAAGCCAGCAGATTCCTCATTAACAAATTCATCCGGTCCCTCATCCTCTTCATCCTCACCGTGGTACACCCAACATGTATACGACTTATCAATTCCTACATTAATCAAATGGGCAGCAATGACATCTATCTTTTGCAGTCTCGTATTGAGGCATTTAGCACATGGGTATAAAGTTAACCCGTTGGAGTTCAAAGTTTGTCGGGCAACATTTAGAAATTCCTTTACCCCATCTATGTACTCAGTCGATACCCGGTTCCCATTCTGTACCCACTGATGACCCATATCTATATATAAATAAGATGCAAGAATAGATTAAACATCCATTTATTCTGTTTGAATGAAAATAAGTTCAAAAACTCATTTTGAATAACTAGTTTAAATAAGGAAAACTAACAAGTGAAATTAAAACAATAAAACATCAAATCAATTTAGATTAGTGAAATCAAGACCACTAGAATTACCTGCTTTTTAAGGATCTTTCAAGTTTGTCGTTTTCCCTTCAAGCGCCTACATTTACAAAATTGAAACAATTAGAATTATATGCTACACATTTATACATTAATAGTTATTATTTTTAAATTTATGATAATATATATATATATATATATATATATATATTTAAACAATAACTTTATAAAAATAATGTTAATAAAACAATAAGCAAGCCAAGCCCAGGCCAAGCTTGAGCTGAAAAACTAATCACGAGGCTAGGCTTAGGTCCTTTTAAGTTTGAGCTTGAGCTTTAAAATAGACCTGGCAAACGGGTTGGGTTGGGTCATGGGTCAAAACGGGTTCGGGTCGGGTTGGGTTGGTTAAGAAAATGTTTTTTTTAAGTGATTGTACATCAAGAGGCAATTTTGTCGGGTTAAAACGGATCCGGGTTGGTAACCTTCGAATATGTACCTACTTTGTCCAAAAAAACAGAGCCTTAATGCATCACCATCTTTGTTAACCTTAAAGCAGGTCTGCATGTATTAGTGGTAAGTTTCTATGAGATATAGTCCTGCGTAACTCCGTTTCACTCTAAATGATAACCGGCTGCAAACACTTGTATCGATCCTAATCGCTAATCTTTTCACTCGTTTATTTCAGATTCAGCCGTGAATTCTTTTTTTTTTCTAATCACAGACGCAAGCTGCAACTATCAAACTAAATCAGTCTTTTTCTACGTTCGAAAACCCGACTGCAGAAATCTAGTTAGCTGTCACAGACGCCATTAACATTGAAAAGTCAGTTGCTGTTAGATCAGCAGTAAACTCGTAAAATCCAATATAATATGTTGAGTATTGAACCCAAATCAAATCCAGATTAACTTTGTAAATAACAGCAGTAACACGACTCATATTCAAAACTAAAATAAGCCGTGATGTGCGTGTATAACTAGATTTTCTTTGATTTAGTTCCTTCTTCGAACCAAACTCAGATATTAATCATCAAACGGAAACTGATTCAAATCTGATTTCGATTCAAAATATTCTTTCATCCGATTTAAAGATACATGAAACAGATCTGATATCGATGTTCTGATCTTGGTCATAAAAAAAAAAACTAAAACTAATCGAGACAATCAACTGAATTCACAATCGCTGAAACAATCAGTGAAACTGATTTCACTAAAATCAACAGAAACTAGTTGAAACAAACTGAATTCACTATGTGCTCAATTCAGACTTAAATTTTGTCTATTATCAATTCGATCAACAACAACAAAATTTAAATTTTCAGTCGTTAATCAGATTCAGTGTATAACAATTTCAATCGTTACTCATAGAATACTGAGATGTGAATCAGTTTCAGTTGTGATAACGCTTATACAGGTCTGCATGTATTAGGGGTACGGGTTGAAACGGTTCGCGTCGAAACTGTAGGCGTCGAAACGGTTCGCGTTGAAACAGTACGAAACTCGTCCTGACCCAAAACTCATCTCGTGCGAAAACTCGTGTCGGCCCAAAACCCGTTGCCATCCGAAACCTGTCCCGTGCAAAAACCCGTGTCGGCCCAAAACCCGGCCCGAACCGACCCCGTTCCGATCCGAAACCTGCGTCGTGCCGAAACCGCCCAAAACTCAATTTGAACTGAACCCATTCCGATCCGAAACATGCCTCGTTTATTTAAGACACTAACCCACATGCCTCATTTGTTTAAGACACTAACCCACATCAACCCATTTCTTTAATGTTGTCGACCCGCTTTGACCTCGTTTATTCAAGTGACCCATTGTGACCCATTTAGTTAAAATATCTTACCCAAACCAACCCATATAATTTTAAAAGCAACCCAAACTGACCCACTTAGAAAGCTTTGGGTCAAGATTGCCCCCTCTACTTTAAAATAAGGTTGCTTAATTAATAAGGCCGAGCCCGAGCTTCAATTATTGACCTTGAGCCATGCTTTCAAAATAAACTGTATAAATTAAAATTTTCAAAGTCAACTGACATTATACATATAAAGTCAAATGCACATTCTTGAAAAAGACCTTTTAGTTGCTGATGTCAATGTACTTCGGGTCTAACAGTTAATGGTATTCCTTGTATAACTGCAGTTTTAGACCAACAAAGCCTGGTGTAATTTTAAATACAGTCAACAGTTCACTGTTAATAAATGCACAAAATAGAATTATAAAGTTGGATGAAGCATTTAATCGAACAGTTGGTATGCGTGTTCAACCTTTCAGTTTTAAACATCAGCTAAAGAATATAAATCCAAAATTGTATTACATCGAATACATGAATCAGGCATAACAAATAAAACAATATTACATCGGTCTCAAAATTCAAATTTCGTTCACGAATATCAACACAACTCCACCAATTTCAATCAATTTTACAAACGAAAAATCAGTCAAAACTAACCTGAGTTCGTTTAATTTCAACCAGAGCCTCCTTCTGAACGTGAAACGCCCTCGCAAACTTGTTCTCTAAGTTCGACTGAAGAAGAGGAAAAGAGCCGATAGCAAATAGTCTTCACCCGTTCTATTTTTTTTTAGTTTCTCATCTATATTAATTAAAAATATGATATGCCCATTCTGACTCCTTTAAATTTAAATGTTAACCCAAAACAACCCATGACTTTTCTTTTAAAGTCCAAATCAGCCCAAACCATACATATGGGCCAAAATTGCTAGGTATTAACTTCTAGGGTATTAACATAGTTAGTCATTGTGTTTTGCACAAAATAACATACTTAGGTGCTAATAGTTTAACAAACAATTAACGTTAATACCTCTAAACGTTACAAAATGAAAAGTTAATGCCGTAGAAAGTGATTTTAAACTATTAGTACCTAAGTATGTTACTTTGTACAAACCACAAGGACTAACTATATAATTAACTCTTAATATAAAATAATTAATAAATAAAATACAAGCCGAGTCGGAGCTTGAAAAACTTCCAACGAACCGAGCTTGAGCTTTAGATGGAGCTCGGAGCCCTCATAATTTATTTTTAATGTGTCCAATATCTACACATATTGTACATTTCTGAATATGTGTAGATATTTTTTTGCCACGTCATTTTAAAAAAGATTTAATTATTTATTTTATATGTATTAAATATCTACACATATTGTACATTTTTAAATATGTGTAGGTATTTAATTTGCCACGTCATTTTCAAAAAAAAAAAAGTATAAATTAACTTAGTTTATCTACATATTTTTTTTAAATTCTTATGTGTTGGTAAGCATAATCATTTACCTACATATATATTAGTTTTTTTTACATATGTGTAGATAATTTAGCTACACATGACAAAAATTTGCTACATGTGTAGGCAATTTTGGGGGGGAAATTTTCCCACCAACACCAAGTGTGACTAAAATGTGTTACCAACACATATTAAGTGTTAATTTATTATGAAAATATATCATCAACTATTACTAACACATATAAAAACATGTGTAGGTAAATACCCACATATTTACATGTGTAGGTAAATTATGTGTGGGTAAACACTCCAATTTCTTGTAGTGGTTCTGGGGCTTCTAAGCCTTCTGTTGATGCTTGAACAACATTCGTAGCTTTCTTAGCACCCTAAAAACAATTTAACGGTTTGTATGTTACCTTAAACAATCTTAGGTTTTGTAGGAACCCTTATGGTTCTTGTTTTGTGGTTGTGGTTTGGCCTTGGTGGCTATTTGAACAATTTCTAGGTTTACAAGTCGTTAAGGCTTGTTTTAACCTGTTTGAATGTTTGGGAGCCTCTAAGGCTCTTATCTTATGTTATTACCTTTCACTATTTGCCTTGTGTTATGATTTTATGTTGGTGCCTGATGTGAGTAAAATGCAACATATAAATTACATCAAATGAGGCATAAAACTAACCCTTTTTAAGTACTAATGTTGGAAAAAGTGTGCTTTTGTCTTCCTTTTGTATTTTCAGGGTTAAAAGAGCTTAAATGAACAAAAGAAGCAAAAATGCAGCCAAATCCAACATAAATACAAAGAAAAGGAAGAAACGTGGCATGCCCGACTCTTCGACAGCATCTCCCAAAGCAAAAAACAAGAAGAAAGCTGAGCATGGGGGTGTGCCCAGCTGAACACGGGGCTGTGTCCAGCGGACACGGGGCGTGTCCAGCTCAACACGGGGCCGTGCTCAGCGAGCACGGGGGCGTGTCCAGGATGGTCAGCCCTGGCAGAAAAGACAAAAGTGATAGAAGCTTCTGTTGCCCACCACGGGGTCGTGTCCAGTGAGCACGGGGGCGTGTTGAAAGTACAGCAGGCGCATTAATTGTAATTCGCAATTACAATTAATGAAGAAAGAGAATGTCAGACGGGCACGGGGCCGTGTCCAGCGGACACGGGGCCGTGTCCAGCGTTCTGTTCAGCCTATAAATAGAGGAGCTTGGTTTCATTCTCTCTCATCCCTTGGCACACCACCTCTCTCACACTTCATCCACCACCCACCACCACCATAACACCATCATCCACCACCATCATCCATTGTCCATCATAGAGTGTGTGAGTCGTCTCGGGATCCAAGATTGATCGTAAGAGTTCTTGACAATCAAGGCCATGTTTGCCTAAGTCTCTTACATCACTTGGTGAAGACAAGTGTTTAGTATAATACTTTTTATTTTTAATCTTTTGCACTTTTTATTTGGTTTTGTATTAATGACTTTAATAACTAGTTACTTATGTTGAAGGTGATCTTTCCTTATCGTTTGTCCGTGGTGTCTTGGCATTATTTTACTGTCTATATAAAATAAAAGATTTTCACCATTCATATCTCCACGGTCTATATGGAGGTATGTTGGCTACCTGGTCGGGGGTTAAGGGAACGGTTTGGTAAGGGTCTTGCCCTTGTTCAGCGTTTAGAGGTCCTGCTTGGGACCTGGGTCAAATTTAGTAGGATCTCCTTCAATACCCATAGGTATTGGATGGCGGGGATCCAAACTCTTTGACCCCCTCATAAGCTAACTACTATTAATACTATAACCCGGCTATTTAGGACTGTATCCCTGCTGACTCAGACTACTTAGTCGAGGGTAACGTCACCGCCAAAAGCGGGGCCTACCATAATTTGCATTAATAACTTAATTCATTATCTTTCAATAATCCGACCCTTTAGGATTGTATCCTTGCTGACTCAAACTACTGGGTTGAGGGTAACGTCGCCTTCAAAAGAGGGGCCTACTACAATAACTAAGATAATCTCTTAAACAAGTGCAAAAGTGCGAAAATAATCAAAGGTTATACTAATACACGTGTCGGATCCAAGTGATTCATCTTGTCTATCTGTTTTTATTTTATTTTATTTTTCAGCATTTAGTTAGTTTTTATTTTTCTTAGTTTAAAACATTTTTCTAACTTTTTGATTTGATTAGACGTTGAGGATAAACCGGTATTAAAAGCTCTTGTGTCCTTGGACGACCTCGGTATCTTACCAACACTATACTACGTCCACGATGGGTGCACTTGCCCATATGTGTGTTTAGTGTTAGTGAATATCGTGTTTTATAAATTTAAAACTTGGTTAAAAGTGTAAAAAGGGCTTAATTATATATTAAAAACATATACACACTGACACGCATCAAGTTTTTGGCGCCGCTGCCGGGGACACAAGGATTTTAAGAAAGCTTAAAATCGACGGCCTAATCAGTTTTTCAAAACCTTTTCAAAACGCGCGCATTTTTTTCTGCATTTTAGTTTAGTTTTGCATTTACAGTAGCTCGAACACGGGGCCGTGCTCGCTGAACACGCCCCCGTGCTGCATATTTTTAGAGTAAATACCCAGATACAGAGTCTGACCACGGGGCCGTGTTCACTCAACACGCCCCCGTGCTCAACGTGACCAGTTAATTTAATTAAAACGCCCAGATACAGTCCCTGAACACGGGGCCGTGTTCACCCAACACGGGGCCGTGTCCAGCTTCTGTTTCCGTCTTATTTTTGTTTTCTGGTCCCGAGACTCAGTTGTAGTCTGTTGAGTGATTCCTATGGATCAATACTCAAGAGATTACAACTACACCTATGATGAGGATGATTATAGAGGTAATTATTGCACTAATTGTCGTAATGCACGCTCGGTTCAATATAATAACTCATATCAACCATCCAATTCATACAACCATTATGAGGAGCCCAGGTACGAGCCACCAACTTCATACACATCCTATGAAGACCAAAGGTATGAACCTCCTTCCTCATACTCATATTTTGATGAACCAAGGTATGAGCCTTCATACTCATACTTTGAAGATTCAACATATGAGCCACCACCTTCATACACTTATTATGAGGAACCATGGCGTGAACAACCCACCTCATATGAGTACTATGAAGAACAAAGTTTCGACCCTTATCCATCATATACTTATAATGAAGAACAATGGTGTGAACCATCTACTTCATATGAGTACTATGAGGAACCAAGGATCGAACAACCGGATTCAAGCTTAGAGGATCCAAATTCTTTCAATCTCACCGAAGTGACCAATAGGATATTAGAACACATTAAAACTATCGAACGTTGCATAAAGGAATCTCGCGCAAGGGAAGAGGAATCCCGCGCAAGAGAAGAGCTAAAAAATGATAATAACGGAGAGATAGTTGAAAGTGTAAAAATGGAAGAACAAGAAAGTGAAAAACCGACACATGAGTTAAACAACGAAAATGGTGAGTCCGATAATGTTAAAATTCAAGAAGAGTCTAATTTTGAAGAAATTAACCTCTTGTCACCTACTTTCGAAAATCATTGTTTAATAACCCCTCATGCCAAGTTTTTAAAAGAGTTAAACACTAGTGCTAAAATCAAAGAATTAGTAAGTGTTAAGTTAACTAATGATCAAACCTCGCTAATAAAAGAAGACCCTTTTGAAATTAACATTACACCGGTTCCATGTTTCTTTCAAAATTCCTTTATTAGTAATATCACCATTGATAAAGATCTTTGTGTTAACATAATGCCTAACTATATTTTTGAAAAATTAAGTATTAGTGATTTTTCTCCACTTCAAATACCCATTTTTCTATCCTATCGGAAAGTAATAAAATCAATCGGTGAAGTGGAAGATGTCTTGGTTCAAACAAATCAAATGGTAATCCCAACCGACTTTGTCATCCTCGATGACGCTCCTCTAGTGTTGGGACGACCTTTTGTAAAAACTCATGAAGCTTTGAAAAACCGGAAATTCAATAATCTATCTCTTCAATTAGGGGCATTCAAAAGGAGCATAGATCTTGAGCGCTCAATGAAATATCCTTTTGGCAATAATGACCCCCTAATTGAAGATGAGCCAGAACCACCCGATAAGGAGGGTCTAGCCAAGGACCCTTATAAACGTGGCGCACCACGGAGGCATTCCGCGGAACTATCCTTAGTTTTAGATTAGTTTAACGTTTATGCTTTCTAGTTTAGTTTTAATTTACAGGAATAAAACACACTCGGGATGGTGAAGGATGCTAAGGGAAGCTTGAACCAACACCCCATACACAAAAACAGAGCCTCTCGACAATTTTTCTTCATTACTGCAAGTTCAGCATGGGGCCGTGCTCACCCAACACGCCCCCGTGCCCAAAAATCTGCAGAAATGCCCAGTTCAGGTACCTGGACACGGGGCCGTGCTCATTGAACACGCCCCCGTGCCCAGCCTTCTGTTTACTTTTGGTACTGGCAGTCTGGACATGGGGCCGTGTTCAGCCAACACCACCCCGTGTTCAGCTACACAGTACCATAAAATCTTGTTTTTAACCCACTTTTACACATTTTAATCAACCGAAAAACTTATTTTTGGGACACATTGAGGACAATGTGTAATTTAAGTGTGGGGGGATGCTAAAACCTTGAATTTTGCAAGTCCTAATAACAAGCCTTACACAAAACTC
Organism: Helianthus annuus; assembly: GCF_002127325.2. NCBI lineage: Eukaryota > Viridiplantae > Streptophyta > Magnoliopsida > Asterales > Asteraceae > Helianthus > Helianthus annuus. The sequence continues at coordinate 79,946,096 of NC_035439.2, forward strand.
TATTGGAACCGCTAATCACCCCAAATTTTTTCAAAAACTTTTCATTTTTTTTACTTGTCTTGGTTTAATTTGGGAATAACAAGTTCTAAAAAGGTTATATTTTTATAAATTTACAACCGATAGCGTCGTGATAAAAAGAACCAAATAAGAAAATTATGAAACGGCATGACAAGCTTAGTTAAAATTTGATTATATATACTGGATCACATAAAAAACCAATTCCCACAAAAGTGAGTTTTGAGCCTTTATTGAGCATACAAATACACATCTTTAGATTAAATGCTCATTTTTCGTTTCTTGTGTGAATAGCCGCTTGGTTTCTTACAACTCTAGAACTTGCCACGACGATACATTCCCGGTCCTTACCAACTTAAACCCGAGTAAGTAAGTGATGGAGGCATTAGGACTAACCATTTTTATTTCTACACCATTAATTTTCCTTTTTTTTTACCACCTACCCAAAAATCCCCCTAGATAACCCCTTTGAGCCTAAACCTTTTCGTTTCTTTCCCCAAGACAAACACACTTTACCCACCAAAACCTTTTTCATTTTAAACCCTTTATTTTAGTAACAAAGCTCGGTTTTCTTGTGACAAAAAAAAAAAAAAAAAAAAAAAGAGAAAAAAAAAAAAAGAGATGAAGTTAGCAATAAACAAACAAGCTCATCAAAAGAAACCTTGTTTGAAAAATGCTTCATTAGAAAAAAAAAAGTGAAGAAAAAAAAAAGAAGAAAAAAAAGAAAAAAAAAACAACAAAGTGTTTTACGAAAACCGACGCTTTTTACGCTCTTCGCCCTTTTACTAACCACTAACCCAACCACCCACCTTTAGCCCAAGCCTAACCCTTCACCCAAAAAGTCCTCTTGATATTTACAATGGTATAAAGTTAAAAAGGAGGAGGATTGATTGCTTGGCAAGCTTATGGTAGGAATAAGTTCCATGCCGCTCTCGAGTGATTCACTAAAAATACACCTTCGGCCGAGTGTTGAGTGATCCCCCGTGAGGTATGTGAACTTGTATATAAATGAAATTTTAAAAAGGCATGTTATGCCCAAATAAGTAATTTCTCTTATGAAACGTTCTAAATAAATCATAACGAATAGGATTGTAAATAGTATAAAAATAAAACCCAATAAAGATCTTGGATTCCCGACACTCAAGACAAGCCCAAAACCTTCTCTTCTACCCATTCCATTTGGGAGTGTAAGCCACATATTAAAGAGTTTTGCTTGAGGACAAGCAAAGATTCAAGTGTGGGGGTATTTGATGTGAGTAAAATGCAACATATAAATTACATCAAATGAGGCATAAAACTAACCCTTTTTAAGTACTAATGTTGGAAAAAGTGTGCTTTTGTCTTCCTTTTGTATTTTCAGGGTTAAAAGAGCTTAAATGAACAAAAGAAGCAAAAATGCAGCCAAATCCAACATAAATACAAAGAAAAGGAAGAAACGTGGCATGCCCGACTCTTCGACAGCATCTCCCAAAGCAAAAAACAAGAAGAAAGCTGAGCATGGGGGTGTGCCCAGCTGAACACGGGGCTGTGTCCAGCGGACACGGGGCGTGTCCAGCTCAACACGGGGCCGTGCTCAGCGAGCACGGGGGCGTGTCCAGGATGGTCAGCCCTGGCAGAAAAGACAAAAGTGATAGAAGCTTCTGTTGCCCACCACGGGGTCGTGTCCAGTGAGCACGGGGGCGTGTTGAAAGTACAGCAGGCGCATTAATTGTAATTCGCAATTACAATTAATGAAGAAAGAGAATGTCAGACGGGCACGGGGCCGTGTCCAGCGGACACGGGGCCGTGTCCAGCGTTCTGTTCAGCCTATAAATAGAGGAGCTTGGTTTCATTCTCTCTCATCCCTTGGCACACCACCTCTCTCACACTTCATCCACCACCCACCACCACCATAACACCATCATCCACCACCATCATCCATTGTCCATCATAGAGTGTGTGAGTCGTCTCGGGATCCAAGATTGATCGTAAGAGTTCTTGACAATCAAGGCCATGTTTGCCTAAGTCTCTTACATCACTTGGTGAAGACAAGTGTTTAGTATAATACTTTTTATTTTTAATCTTTTGCACTTTTTATTTGGTTTTGTATTAATGACTTTAATAACTAGTTACTTATGTTGAAGGTGATCTTTCCTTATCGTTTGTCCGTGGTGTCTTGGCATTATTTTACTGTCTATATAAAATAAAAGATTTTCACCATTCATATCTCCACGGTCTATATGGAGGTATGTTGGCTACCTGGTCGGGGGTTAAGGGAACGGTTTGGTAAGGGTCTTGCCCTTGTTCAGCGTTTAGAGGTCCTGCTTGGGACCTGGGTCAAATTTAGTAGGATCTCCTTCAATACCCATAGGTATTGGATGGCGGGGATCCAAACTCTTTGACCCCCTCATAAGCTAACTACTATTAATACTATAACCCGGCTATTTAGGACTGTATCCCTGCTGACTCAGACTACTTAGTCGAGGGTAACGTCACCGCCAAAAGCGGGGCCTACCATAATTTGCATTAATAACTTAATTCATTATCTTTCAATAATCCGACCCTTTAGGATTGTATCCTTGCTGACTCAAACTACTGGGTTGAGGGTAACGTCGCCTTCAAAAGAGGGGCCTACTACAATAACTAAGATAATCTCTTAAACAAGTGCAAAAGTGCGAAAATAATCAAAGGTTATACTAATACACGTGTCGGATCCAAGTGATTCATCTTGTCTATCTGTTTTTATTTTATTTTATTTTTCAGCATTTAGTTAGTTTTTATTTTTCTTAGTTTAAAACATTTTTCTAACTTTTTGATTTGATTAGACGTTGAGGATAAACCGGTATTAAAAGCTCTTGTGTCCTTGGACGACCTCGGTATCTTACCAACACTATACTACGTCCACGATGGGTGCACTTGCCCATATGTGTGTTTAGTGTTAGTGAATATCGTGTTTTATAAATTTAAAACTTGGTTAAAAGTGTAAAAAGGGCTTAATTATATATTAAAAACATATACACACTGACACGCATCAGTGCCTGTTTTTGTGAGGCAGCTTAGTTGGCTTCAAGCCTTCAAGGCTTCTGACTGTTTGAATGTTTGTAGCTTGAAGCCTTCAAGGCTTCCTATTACTACTTTAGTTTTATGACTTGATGTTTTGGTTTGTATTTTTGAGATTTGGGTTGTGTGCAACTTTTTTACTTGTGTTGTTGCTTTGCTTCTTGAATTGTTGTTTAACTTTATTGTATTGTCTTTGTTGGGTTTGTGTTGTCTTTATGTTTTTTATACCTTAAAGGATTCAGTGTTGTAGTCATTTGGACTTGGTATTTTTAACAAGAAGACATAGCACCTATCCTATTACTTTCCTTAGTTTGATTTTGGTTAGTAAGCCTGTTTTTGATAAATTTACTAAGGCTTAAGGAACATTTGGTGTAGGCTGTTCGGACCCGTTTATGAGACAACTTTGTTTTTTATTATAAGTCTCATGGAGTTGTATTGATTTAGGAACTCACCCCTTATATAGGTTCATTCAACCCTTGAACCTATTGAGCGATATGGCCTGGGAGCTCATCCCCTTACATGGCCCTTGCCATGGAGTTTTTTGCTAGGTTCTCAATCTGATTTTAGGATAGAAAGACAAATTTGATAAAACATCTTCATTCATTCAAGAGATATTGTGTTACAAAAAGTGACCATAGGACAACTCTTGAAATACAACTTGTGAACTACAAACCAGTCTTTCTTGATCAGACATGAAACCTCTTAAGGGTTTTTCCATTCCAATGTCTTGGAAGCTTTTTACCTTCTGAGTCTGCTAGCTTATAGGATCCACCCCTATGTGCCTCAAGGATTGTATATGGCCCTTCTCATTTTGGGCCCAGCTTTCCTTGGTTCTCTTTTTTACCAGCCTCATTGTTTCTAAGCACCAAGTCTCCTGGCTTGAAGCGTTCTTGCTTGACTCTCTTGTTGTAATAGGCTTCCATCATTTGTTTGTATTTGGCTTCTTGAATTGCAGCTAGGTCTCGTGCTTTCTCTAGGAGTTGTAAGTTCAACATGGTCTCTTTGTGGTTTGCTTCAGGATCCATGTTGACCGTTCTTTGAGTTACAACTTCTACTTCAGCTGGAATCACGGCTTCAGATCCAAACACCAAGCTGTAAGGTGTTCTTTTGTGGCTTGTTTTTTCGGTTGTTCTTATGGCCCATAGAACACTTGGCAATTATTCAAGCCAATTGCTTTCATGCCTTCCCAATCTGGCTTTGATTCCTTCAACTATGCTTCGATTCATCCTTTCAACCTGACCGTTTGATTGTGGGTATGCCACTGAGCTGAAAACCTGAGCTATTCTGAATTCTTTGCACCAAACGCTGAAAGGCTTTTCAGCGAACTGCTTTCCATTATCGGTGACAAGCACCCCCGGCAATCCATAGCTACAAATGATGTTTTCCTAAACGAATTCAATGACTTGCTTGCCCGTGATCTTTGCAAGTGGTTTAACCTCAGGCCACTTGGTGAAGTACTCTATGGCTACTAACAAGAACTACACTCCACCTTTGGCTGGTGGGAATGGGCCAACAATGTCTATTCCCCACTTATAAAATGGCCATGCTGAGGATATCAGGACAAGGTCATGCTTGGGGCTCTTTGGGACCGGTGCATGAATTTGGCATGCATCACATTTTCTCAGTCGTTCAGCGGTGTCTCGGTGCATGGAGGGCCAAAAATACCCAAGGTTCATTAGTTTAGCAACCACCGTTCTTGCTCCAAAATGAGCTCCGCATATCCCTTCTTGAACCTCTTTGATCAAGTACTGGCTTTGCTCGGGACCAACACATCTTAGCAAGGGTGCAAGGTAACCCTTTTTATAGAGGATTTCACCTTGCAGCACGTACTGTCTAGACTTGACTTTAACCCTTTTCAGCCTCTGTTTGATCAGCAGGTAACTCACCATTTTTAAGGAATTTTTTAATTGGAGTCATCCAATTGGTGCCTTTTTCGGTGATTACGTCTTAAACTTCCAATTCTTTAATTGATGGAGTTTTCAACACTTCTACCAATACCTTTTTGGTGAGGTGGGCAAAGGTGAGAGAAGCGAGTTTACTCAAGGCATCAGCTTTCTTATTTTGAGACCTGGGAATTTGCTTGATGGTACACGTTTGGAATGTGTTCATCAGTTCTTTGGATTTTTCTTTGTATCTCTTCATATCGGGCTCCTTTGCAACATAATTGTCGTTCACTTGTCTTGATACCAGCAACGAGTCTGTGAAGACAGCTTTTCAACCTTCATTTCCTTAGTCAACCTTAAGCTGACTATCAACGCTTCATATTCAGCTTCGTTGTTGGTGGTCTGAAATTCAAATCGAAGAGCGTACGTGAATTCTAACCCTTCTAGGTTGTTCAGAATGAGTCCAGCCCCTGACCCTTCAACGCTTGAAGCCCCATCGGTAAAAAGCTTCCAGGCTTCAAGGTCTGAGGGTTCAGTGGCTGTTGTGTTTACTTCAGTGATTGTTTGTTTTGGGACTTCTACTATGAAATCAGACAAGACTTGGGCTTTGATCGCTTTTCTTGGAACATAGGTGATGTTGTGTTCACCTAGTTCCACAGCCCATTTGGCTAATCGTCCTGAATTTTCTGGTTTTTCAAGTACACTTTTAATGGGTTGGTCAGTGACCACTTGTATAGGGTGTGTTTGGAAATACTTTCGAAGCCTTCTAGCCATTTGGACTAGGGCTAGAGCAAGTTTCTCCAAAAGAGGATACTTGATTTCTGCCAGTTTTAGAGTTTTGCTGAAAAAATAAACGGGTACCTGAACTTTGTCTCGTTCAATGGTGAGGACCGCACTTATTGTTTCTTCAGCAATCGAAAGGTATACAGAGATCAATTCTCCCGTTTCTGAGGCTGCAATGTCTGGGAGTGAAGCTAGGTGTTGCTTCATCTGGTTGAAGGCTTCCTCAGCTTCTTCAGTCCACTTGAAATCCTTTTTGTCAGAGCATCCTTTGATTGTTTTGAATAAAGGCAACGATCTTTCAGCCAATTTTGAGGTGAAACACTTTAAGGCTGCAAGCTTCCCGTTTAAGCTTTCTACCTCTTTCTTGCTTCGTGGTGGCTTGGTTTTGAGAACAGCTTTGACTTTTTTGGATTGGCCTTTATACTTTGTTTTCCCACAATATGCCCCAGGAACTTACCTTCTTCAAACCCAAACGAACATTTCTCGGCGTTGAGTTTCATGTTGACCTTCCTTAGGTCCTGTAACACCCCGAAAATATAAAATTACATATTAGAATTATAAAACATTAAATAAACAAGAACAAACTAACTAGGACTAAATAACCCAGTTAGTTACAAGTCTTGTAGTAACTCATAAGTGGGTTAAAACACTCAAAATATGAACTAAAGGAAATTAGAGGGACCAAAGGTGTCAAAAATGAAACTAATTATAATAAAAACCATTTTTAATCACAAAACACACATTTGAGTGTGCTGGGATCGATCAAACACAGAAGGGGACGCCCAGAGCTTCTCCAAACCCTAGTTCATGGTATTTGATCAAATTAAAGACCAAATTCTGTCCCAAATCAAAATCCGAACATAGATTAGTGATCACCTCAGTGAAAGGGATCATAAGGTATGTAAATTTTGTGGAAAAATTCTCTTTTAAATTTCTGAATGAACATGGGGAATTCAAATTAGATATTGCATGAGTGTTGTATAGATGAAATTAGAGTAATATGATGTCTAGGGATAAACCCTAGATGATTTCTTGTTAAAATTTAGCTTGATACTAGTGGGGTTCATAATCACCATTGTAGGTGATTAATGGGTTTTGTAGAAACTTGATAAACACTAGGATTATGATTCTTATCTAGTGTAATCCGAGTTTTAGGAAGTAATTTCTGAAATATTGATGTTAAAAACATGTGTAAATTGCCTAATTGATGTTAATCTTGGCTAAACAAAAAGTTATGAACTTAATGATAAGTTATGAGAAATTATGCCCTTAAGGTGTTTGTGAAAATGCCTAAAAGAAGATTAAAAATTGGAAATTTGAGTTAAAACGCGTGTTTATAGAGTTATGGCAAACTATGCGTATTATGTAAACAAAAGAGTTCTAAACGGGTTGTGATTGAACTCTATAGGAAAGGAAACCGGAGCGTCAAGTGGACAAGCCGGTGGTGACGCGCGATTGAAAGGGGTGCTTTGAAAGGTACGTGACTTTGGTCCCGTTACATTACGTATAAACGTTTGGTTTTAGCTTGTTAATAGTGTCATAATGTAGTGTATGCATTTGACGTCTCATTTAAGTGGCGAAGCCCACTCGACATTCAAACGGGTCAAAATATTGGTTAGAAATAGTTTGGCTTGACATTAAAGGGAGGATTTTCACTCGTCAACCAAACGGGTCAAAACTATGTCCTTATATCGATTCTTGCGCGTAAATATTTAAAAGCCTCATATTGCGCTGGTGCTAGATAGCAATTTTAGCAATGAATGGTTATACTAAGTTAAGGTTATGAATCCGTGTTATCGGGTCGAATGGTAGAAACTAGTTGCAAGAATTGCATAAAGTGGCAATGTTTGAATTTATAGAAAACAAGCATGAAATTCGAATACGAGCGTAAAGCCATGTAATGGTATGGATACGCCAAGAATTTCAAGCCCGAGGAATGGGTAAATAAGATTAGAATGCCAAAGAATAAATTGGCGAACAATTTGCACACATAGTTAATGGGTCGAATAATCAAAATAAGGATTTTGTGGGCCATTCGTTCATAATCCGGGTTTCGTTAAGTGAAATTTATATGGTTAGATCCGTAATTTTAATACAGACATATAGGAAAAAGAATCGGCTAAAATGGATATGTAAATAAAAAGTTATGAGGAATTAAGCGAAAAAAAAATATAAGAAGGCTGAGCTGGGCGAACCGTAAGCCACGGTCCTAAACCGTGGCTCACAGTCTGGCAGTTCTGTTTTGAGCTGGGCGAACCGTAGGCCACGGTTCTGAACCGTGGCTTACAGTTTGGCAGTTCTGTTTTTTATTTAAGTAACAGAACTCGTTTTTACTTAATATTAAGATGTCAAAACTAACGATTAATGTGGTTTTGACCATAGGTGATGCTCGTTTGTTGTGCATGTTGATCAAGCAAGGGAACCAAGAACCGAACACAAGTTTTGAATGCTTCCGCGCTAATCTAATCTAGTTTAAAACATGTTGTTTTGTAAACTCTTTTGAATGTTGAACATTTTAATCTAGTTAGTCGACTATGTTTAAATACTACAGTGACGTACATCTTAGTTATTAACTAAGCTTTTGTTGGTCATGTATTTCGAATTTAAAAAATCCGTATTTTATGGTTATAAAATGAAATTATAAATGAGTGTTACAAGTTGGTAATCAGAGCTCAATGTTGTTAACAAAATGTGTTCGGTTCAAGCTTGATCAACATCCGATAAGAATTAGTTATCTAGTAGATTTTATTACGATTATTGAAAGGAAGAAATTCTAGTCGATGTGTATGGGAAGAGCGTGTTAACACACTCAAACCCAGAAAGTGCACTAAACATGAATGGTTTAAGCAAGTGGTGAACTTGGCTAAACCAAAACGAGTGATGCATATGTTATAAAATGAAATGTTTAATAATGAATATAAACATTTCAGATTCAAAATGGCCGATGGAGGGAATGATGATACGGTGCTGGTGGTCACCGAACAAATGAGAGGAGTGATTGCCGAAGAAGTAGGGAAGGCAATTGAGAATAGTCTATCTGGTTTTATAGACAAAATTCAAAACACGGTGCTTAATGTGGTAGAGGAACGAATCCAAAGGTTGGAAGAAAATGCCAACCGAGCTAAGGAAAAGTCCGGAGAACGGAAAGGTTGTTCATACAAGGAGTTCATGGCGTGTAAGCCGACAACTTATAATGGGGAGGTCGATCCGATAATATGCCAACGGTGGCTAAGCGACATCGAGGGAGTGTTTGAAAGGACCCACTGTGAGGTAAGCGATTTTGCAGCTTACGGTACGGGTCAGTTAAGAGGTCAAGCCAAGGACTGGTGGGATAATAAGAAGAAGGAGATTGGGGCCGATGCTGCAAAGGCTATGACTTGGGATAACTGTAAGGCACCATTCCTTAAACACCATAGCCCCAAGGCGGTCATTAACAGAATCAAGGAGGAATTCATCCAGTTGAGGCAAAAGGGTGAATCGATAGACAAGATTACGGGCATCTTTCTCGATAAATTAAGGTTTTGTGACGAGCTGGTGACAAATGAAGAGCAGAAAATATATTATTACTATAATATGTTAAGTGCTGAATATCGGGAGTTCATGACTCCTTCCAAATATGAGACGCTCACCGAGATCATAAATACGGCTCGGGAACGGGAAATCGAACTCAAAAAGCAGATTGAACGGGGTGAACGAAGGGCAGGTTCTTGAAGACGAGTGTTACAGGTTCTTGAAGGTTTCTTGGATGTAATCAAGCATTTGGTATTCTGTTTCTCTTTTGATTACCAAATCATCGACATATGCTTCCATGTTTCTACCAATTTAACTAGCAAAAGGCTTGTCAACTAGGCGTTGGTAGGTTGCACCCGCGTTTTTTAGGCCAAAAGGCATCTTTTGGTAGCAAAAGATTCCCTTGTCCGTGTAAAAGGCAGTTTTCTCTTCATATTCTTCCTTCATGAGGATTTGGTGGTAACCCTTGTAAGTATCAAGAAAACACTTGAAAGGGTAACCAGTGAGGGAGTTAACCTTGAGATCATTTTCTGGCAACAGGTAACAATCTTTAGGACAAGCCTTGTTCAAGTCCTTGAAGTCTATGCATATTCTCCAAGAGTTGTCGGGCTTTCGAACCATGATTGGGTTTACAACCCAGGATTGATACTTGACTTCCCGAAGAATTCCAGCTGATACAAGCTTTTCAACCTCTTGGTATGCAGCCAAACTTCTTTCGGGTGCTAGACTTCGCTTCTTTTGGACAACAGGCTTGACATCGGGTGGTATTTTCAGCTCGTGTTCAGCAATGCTTCGAGGGATACCCGTCATGTCTTCCGGGCACCAAGCAAAGATATCACTATAGTGTACTAGCAGCTTTTCAAGATATGAGAGAGTTTTTTGTGAAAGACTTGGGTTGACCCTTATCCTTTGTTTAGGGTACTTAGGATTTATGAGTAGCCTCTGCTTGTCTTCTTCGCTCTTGGAACTTTCCCCTTCAACCATGTAGGCCTCTTGAGTATGTTGAAGGGTTGTAATCCCTCTCTTGGTATGGAACTTGACTGTGCCATGACCAACAGAAACAGCCATGTAAAATGCACACTGCCCCGACCTTCCTATGATCACATCATAGTTTGAAGGTATATTGATGACCACAAAAGTGAGGGGTTGGATTCTTTCCATTTTGCCTTCGCTGAAACGAACATCAAGGGTTAGTTGCACTAAAAGCTTGAGGGGTATGTCGGCAATACCTTTTATGGAGGTTCCTGAGGGTTGAAGCTTTGAACGCTCCTCATTGCTTAAACGATTGAAGAACTTCTCAAACATGATTTCAGTGGCTGCACTAGTGTCTATGTATGCCCTGCTTGTTTGTAGTGTACCCACAGTTGCTTCAACCACAAGGGGGTTTGAGAGTGGGACCTTTTCTGTTGGAGGGAAACAAACACATTGAAGCTCCCAAACTTCCAACCGCTGCCGTTTGTGGGGAACCTTTCCATCAAAATCCACCATATTAACTTCCTTGCCTTTTCCCTCGGCCATCTTGTCCCTTACTCCCTTTACCAAGTGAGCAAGCTCCCCGGACTTGACGGCCTCTTCAATCCGCTTTTTAAGTTGTAAGCGATCATTAGTATGGTGACCCTTCTCTTCGTGAAATTCACAAAATTGGGTGGAATTTTCATTCTTCTTGTTTTTAGGGAGAGGTCTGGGAGGTCGGAAGCTTTGCTTCACTTCCTCTGTGGCAAGAATCTCTTGAGGGGTCTTGGTAAGGGGTGTGAAATTCATGGCCTTCTCCCTGCTTGGAGGGTTTCGGCTTTCAGAACTTCGCTGCTCTGAACCCCTTTGGCGTCTATCATAGGAGTGAAAGTTTCCCCTTTTCCTAGCTGGACTGTTACCACGCCAACTAGATCCCCTTTTTCTTTGTTCTTTTATGTCTACAGCCTCCTCTCCTCTGATGTGGGCTTCGGCCCTTTCGAGAGCTTATTCCAAGGTTTTTGGCAGGGACTTGTTGAAATCCCTGGTAAGGTACTTGGAGGTAATTGCATTTATGAAGCCGGTTACTCTCATCTTTTCATCTACCCCCACATACGTTAGACCTTCCTTTTTATACCTTTCCATGAACTCTCGAATGTTCTCGTCATCCCTTTGTTTTATCTGGAAGATTATTGTAGCATCTTTAACGTATCGCCTTTGCTAGGAGAAGTTGGCCAGGAACTCCTTGCTAAGGTCATCGAAGCTTCGAGCGCTTTGGGCAGGTAAATCATTGAACCAGATTCTGGCTGACCCGACAAGGGTTTGCATGAACATGAGACAACATTTAGCATTTGACCATTTTTCAATCCTAGCAGCACCGGTAAAGATCTGAAGATGATCTTCTGGGTCCTCAGTCCCATCATATGTCTTGATATGGGATGGCATTTTGATCTTCGTTTGGAAATCATAATCAACGATTTGCTGAGAGAAGCATGACAAATTGCTTGGTTTATATGGCTTGGCTAGATCCTCTTCCACTCTTGCACCTGTGTTGTTGTTGTTATTGTTGTTCCCTTGGGTGGCCAACACTTGATTAATAAAGTGTTGCCACGGGAAGCTTGCCATCATTTGGGCCATCATCTGGGGCATAAGGTTGAATCCTTGTAGGCTTCTAGGTGCAACTGGACAGTTTACCCCCAAGGGAGTGCTCATAACGGCACTCTGTGCCAAGGGAAGCACAGACAAAGCTTGCTCCCATGTAGTCGTAGTTGAGGGTGGAAGGCTTGCTACTGGAGATTGAAGGAGCTGGTCCAAAGTCAGCTCGTGCCCTGAGCACCGGTTGCAATTGGTTAGGAAGAAAAGAGAGGGAAAGACGTTGGATCTGACCTCGTGTACAAATATGGGTTAGGATTCGGAGGAGGATTGTTGGGACCAGCCTCATTCCTGAACACAATTGGTTGTGAGGTTGCAAAAGGAAGAGCAGGTGGTCCAGGAGAAAGTGATGGCTCCAGCTCGTCATAGTCCAAACGGATCCTCACCCCTTTGTCTCGTTCTCTACTCACGTACTGGTTAAGAAGGGACCTTAACTCGAGAAAGTTGTTAACAACCCCTTCGAGAGTAAGGTCAACACGTGAGGGAGTGTTAAAGGCACCAATGTTGGGAGAAGGTACTCCGGAACGAGATGGTGTCGGCGTTTGGAAAGTGAGAAACTTGGGATATGTTGCTCCAGTTGGAGTGCTTCCCGGTGTGGAGAGGGAGGTTGGTATAGCCACAGGAGTTTGGCTAGTGTTCGGGGTAGAGGTACGAGGAACTTGGTTAACCTCTCCCGGAGACTCACCTTCCGACATGTTGATTCTTGAGCAGAAATGAAGCTACACTACTAGGTCTTTTGAAGAAAATTAGTGGCGTAGCCCCACGGTGGGCGCCAACTTGTTGATGCAACAAATACTAGACCGATCGTAGTAGCTGGGCTGGTTAGACAAAATGGTTGAAGGGTTTAATTTTGCCTAACGCAGGTCATGGGGTCCCCCCACGTTTGCAAGACGTGGAGAGAGGTTCACTAGTTAGATTTTGTTGTTTGCTCGAGATTCTCAGCTGAAGTATGTTCAGCCTCGGGTGTAGGAGCAATGGCAATGTGTGTGTTGAAAGTGGGGAAGAGTGACTTGCATGGAACATGTACTCAAGAGCAAAGACCAGAGATCCCAATGGAATCAGAGCTGATCGGAATGTCCCCAGCACTAAATGAAGTGTCATATATATAGAGAAGGTCATCGCTCAAAGAGGAAACCATTGACTAGTGAAACATGCTTGCAGTGGGGGACTTACCCTTTTGGGGGTTGAAGCGTTTTGACATGCGGGTAAAAGACTACACTCTGTGCATTCGTCTTACTTTTGTGGCTAGGAGAGTTGTTGAAGTAATCAGAGACATGACTGATTACTGTGCACGTGCTGCTTTATCCTAGCTCCCGGGTTTTTAACCTTTGAACCTTTTAAGCGTTCATGTATTTAAGTCATTTTATTTTGGTTTTGGACTACCCCGTCATCAACTATCAAATTTGTATATACATAGGCACACATTATATATACAGCTGTGTAAGTTTATATGTCATGATAAACCCAAAACGATTTTAAAACTTAAAAACCTTTGGAACTAGTTTATGGACATGAAACATACTAGGAGATTGGTCATAAAACTTGTGGGTTTAGAACGAGTATGATATTAGATAATACTTGCTCTTTATCGGAAAAGCTTGTGTAATCTTAAAAAATATAATAAATAGCATTATGAGTTTTTGGAAATTTTAAAATATAAAAAATGTGGAACTATCAAAGGTGTAATTGAGTATTTGATATTCCAGACAAGACTTTTAGATGAGTTTAAGATTAAATTTTAGGTAACTAAGGATCTCAACAAGAAACTTTTTACAAGATCATAAATAAGTGTACTTGATACTAATAGGGAAACACACAGACCTAAGTGGCTATAATCAATACAAAAGGGTATGAAACCGTATATAGAAAACATATGTACGATTCAGATTACCAAATATCGTCTCATATTAGCCCGTCTTTGTCACAATTTATATCATAAGGTATGACTAGAATTGCAACCAATATTGATACTGGACCGAACCGGTGCCATACTACATATTCTCAATACTGAAATGTACTTGATACTTACAGAGAAACACACTAGAAAATAACCAAAATAAAAAAAAATGACATGAAACCGAATATGGATAACATATATACGGTTGGTACCAAATCTCGTCTCATATTACATTAATACATTATAAGTAATCAATACCCCATTTGTTGCAATTTATATTAGAGTGAATTTCAAGTTTTGTCCTTTATCTTTAGGCCACTTTGCAAGTTTTGTCCTTTATGTTTAAATTTGACGAGTTTTGTCCTTTATGTTTAAAAATCAAGCACGTTTTGTCCTTTATGCTTGATTTTTAAGGACAAAACGTGCTTAATTTTTTAAACATAAAGGACAAAACGTGTTTGATTTTTAAACATAAAGGGTAAAACGTGTTTGATTTTTAAACATAAAGGACAAAACTCGTCAAATTTAAACATAAAGGACAAAACTTGCAAAGTGGCTTAAAGATAAAGGACAAAACTTGAAATTCACTCTTTATATTATAAGTTACGTATAGAAATAACAATATCCTTTTTATTTTATTCTACGCATTAAACTTTTGTTTTGTCATATTACATTAAAATTGTAGGATTGATTGATAACGGACATGCATTCTATTGAAAACTCTTTTTTATCTGTCAAACAATACGAAGTTTTGGTATACTATGACCGTCGTTTGGTCGAGTTCGTTTTGTCTATCGTTGATGAAAACAAACTATTGGTTATTTTTCTAGATCAAGCCGTAAGCGTCATTTTCCCATCTTTTTAAAATAAATCTCTACATGTTATTTAAATCACTAACAATCCTTTTGTTTTTATAGACGAAAAATAGCCACGTTCGCCCCAATATCTTCAATGCACTTTTACAATTACATGAATTTGTTATGTTTATGATTGTTATTTTAGTATTTGCGTGTACATTTGTTAAGATGCAACAATGGTTTTAATACATACAGTATACCTTTTATGCGAAATTTTTATTTAATTGGTATGTGTAAGACTAATGACAACCCTACAATTTAAGGAATCTTCGAGTCGTCTGGTTAAATTCCCCCTAATTATCAAAACATTGCCTAAGTATTGTGTTTCTATAGTAACGCACAGACAACCTAGTAGTTATACCATATATGTCTGGTCAATACGAGTATAATACGATATACGGTATAATTTGTATTAAATGACAAATTGCCTTTTAGTCTACGTAATAATAATAAATAAATATTATATTAGTAATAAATAAATATATTTTAAAAAAAGAATAATATTACTCACTCCATATCCACATGACATTGAATTCGTTGAAATTGGCGCCGGTGTATAAATACCAAAACCACATTCCATTCTTCCCCAAAAATCTTCTCTCCGTTCCAAGAATAACTCCGGCGCACGATATCCCCTACCCTTCTAACCTGCACACCATTTTCCGGCCACCGTATCTCCGCCTCCCACCGTCCACGTTCCCTTAATATGCACCACCACACTCCTACCTGATTCCTATTCAGTTTTCTCAATTTCAGAAACTGTAGATTAGTACAACATTCAATTCGAACACTCAATGAACGGTGATTACTAATTACTTATTATTGATTATGTTATCTAATTCTGATATATTTTGTTATTGATTTGTGATCTACTTAATTGTAGATAGATTAATGCTTTTTAGTTTCAGTTTTACGATTCTCATTTGTGATATTTCATCACATTTTGTGTGTTTTTTTACAAATTGATTGTAGAAGAAGACCTAAAAAGTCACAAGGATATACCGATCGAAGACTATGAGCAATCGCAATCGTCACCTAGAGGCGTATTGGAAATAACCGTCTCCGGTACGGATTCCGATGACGTAAGCAGTTTCAGCAGCCGTGGTTCGTCGTTCAATGATAAGTCTCCGGCGACGGAAGGAGATGCGGAGTCTGCAACAGATAGTGGCGGAGATGAGGACGACGGCGGCGGAGCGGAGGTGTACGGTCCGTCGGCTGTGAGTCAGGGTTTGCGGTGGAGAAATTTGGTTTATAACTTGAAGTTGAAGTCGAAATCGTTAAAGATGTTTTCGATGAAGAGGTTAGGGATGCGTCATGATGATGACGTGGCGGTTGTTGACGGTGGGGATTGGACGGTTGCGAAACCGTCTTGGCGGAATTTCACTTTTGAAGAACTTGCTGCAGCCACCGATAGTTTCTGCCACGGTAAGCTTTTTCATATTCTCTAGTTCTTTCTATATTATCACTAAGAGCATTCACATCCAACCCCCTAAAATTATACATACATTCCACTAAAAAACAACTCATATATCAATATATTTCCACTAAAAACAAATACTTTTTCTCTCTCCTTTTCAATTAAATAATATTTTATACCTTTATCATTACATTTTTCTCTCTCATTTAGGGGTGAGCAAAAGGGAAAACCCGACCCGACCCGATCATTACCCGACCCGACCTGAGAACCGATCAAACATAAAATATAGAACCGATTCACTACCCTAAATATAGGGTCGGTTCCGGTCATAGGTCCAAGTCGGGTTTCACCATGAAAAGAACCGAGAACCGACCTGACCCGACCCTATTTTATATAAAAAATTGGAACCGATTTAAATACCTAGGTACTTGGGTTCGGGTCGGGTTGGGTATTTTTCGGTTCGGTTCTCGGTTATTTTCGGTCCGGACCTAAACTTGCTCACCCCTACTCTCATTCACTCACAACCACTTTCAATATGTATTAAAAAATTATAGTGGGTGAACAGTGTCCCCCAAATATACAGATGAACAGCAACATTTTCTCTCTCCTCCACTCACAACCACTTTTTATACTTTTTATATTTTAAAAACACCACACTGAGAATATGATGCCTTGGATGTGAATGCTCTAACTAGTTATTGCCCCGCCCGCGTTGCGAGGCAATAAGCCGAATATTTCTCTCTCATAACATGTATGTCTGTATAGAGGGCATCGTAATTATATTTTGAACTGGAGGTGAAATCATAGTTTTAAACTGAGAGCAAAATCATAATTTTGAGCTAGGGGGAAAAATATAATTTCATTTTGAACTGTGGGCAAAAGCGTAACTTTGAGCAGAGGGCAGAATCGTAATTTTGAGCTAGAGGAAAAAACATTTTATATTGAGCCAGGGGCAAAACGTAATTTTAAACGGAGGGCGAAACCGTAATTTTAAACTGGGAACAAAATTAAAAGGGAGTTTTTTAACCGAGGGCAAAAGCGTAATTTTAAGCTAGCGGCAAAATTAGAAATTTATTTTGAGCTGAGGGCAAAAACGTAATTTCAAACAAATGACGAAAGCGTAATTTTAAACAGGGAATAAAATTAAATTAAAAATGGGCTGGTCCAATAGAGACTTGCCAGGCAAATTTTGAACTGGGGGCAAAAACGCAAATTTAAACGAAGGGCGAAACCGTAATTTTAAACGGATAGCGAAACCGTAATTTTAAACTGGGAACAAAATTAAAAGTGAGTTTTTGAACCGAGGGCAAAAGCGTAATTTTAAGCTAGGGATAAAAGTATAATTTTATTTTTAGCTGGGGGCAAAAACGTAATTTAAACAAAGGACGAAAGCGTAATTTTAAACTGAAAATAAAATGAAAATAAAAATTGGCTGGTCCAATAGGAAAGTGCCAGGCAAGTTGCGTCACACTATTCCCTCAAGGTGTAAATGTATTTATGCGCCGCCCGCGTTGCGGGGCGCTAAACCAAAAATTTCTTAGTTTAATAATATGTACGCATTTATTTCGGTAATGATACTTATAACACAATGTAAAAAAAGATACATTGAGTTAACCAATTAATTATTCACGCAGACCATTTGTTTTGTATGTATTAGAAATAGAAATAGAAATTGGAAATAGAAATTGAAATTGTATATTATCTAAACTAAAACCATGTGCGGCTCTCCAGTCTCCACCCACCAATTTCTATCTCATCTTCATTTCCTGAACTCTCTCTCATCTCTACAAAAAAATATCCATAAATGGTTTCATTTTCACCGCATTTCAGTTCATCATATTTCATATTTATATGATCTTGCACAACTAATTTCTTCAACGACAATTTCTCCAACTTGGCCGGCGGCTCTGGTGGCCTCAGAAACTCTTAAACCAACAGCAAAACCTTAAAATTCCGCCGAAATCGTTAAGCGGCTACAGCAAGTGAAGGGTTATTGCATGTCCTCTGTAGTCACTCTTTTTTTGTCCCCTAGACGTTTGTATCAGTTAAACCCTAGATCCGGCCAGCGAAGCAACTTTTCCGGCAAACTTCCGGCAAGCCGATGTAACCTTGCGTGTCTTATTTTTGTGTGAATCGGCATCGTTGAAGTACAATTCAACAGCATGTATACATTTTCTGAAACCGACATAACGGGTGAATATATGGCCTTTCCGGTGACGTGGTTGATTGGCGCCGAGGGTCGAAACCGTTGAGCATGCGGAAGTGGTGGTGACGGGATTTTGCTTGCGGAAATAAGAACCAACAATCATGGGCAAAAATGTAATTTGCTTTGCCGCCCTCGCCGCCGAATGACCGGGTGCCAGGCAGTTGCCTGGCACTATTCCCGGCCATGGGTTTTGTATACGTAGGTTAATTAAAGTTTTATACGTTTTAACATGTTGTATTATAATTTTATTTCTTTTATTTACTAAATTAGTGAAAGGTTTAAATACAAAAGTTTTTAAATAGACAACATGTGGCATTTTCATATATATATATTTATAGGGTCAAGTTATTCTACAAAGGCTTCTAATTGTAAGAAGTGTAAGAATGATTTATAGAGTGACAAGTGTCCAATAACCTAAAACTAAACCCACTACATCACCACCAAAAACCTAAACACCCACCCCCACCCCACCCCACCCCACCACCACCCAAAACCCTAACCCCCCCCCCCCCCAACCAAACACCTAAACACCCCCCCCCCCCCCCCCCCCCCCCGCGGCAAAAAAAAAACAAAAAAAATAAAATTATAGTAGGGTTTAAGGTTTTTTTTTTTTTTTTTGTAGTGGGTTTTTTTGTGTAGTGGGTTTTTTTAGGTTATTGTACACTTGTCACTCTATAAATCATTCTTACACTTCTTACAATTAGCATCCTTTGTATTTGATCCTAATCCTATATTTATATATGTATGTATTAGTTCATAAGATACGAGGAATAGTATTTATTTTTTTGTTGATTTTTTATGAACTTTAATGTTTTACGTTTTTATTATAAAAGTTTGTGTTTTTATTACTTTTCCACAAAAGTTAAAATGAGTTTAGTTTTTTTTATTAGTTTTTATTTTAGATTTCTTCTAGTGTATAATCGTCGTTCGGTAGCTATTTAGTTATATATAAATTTGTGATAAAAATGAAGGTGCGTAAACGAGCTGTGTGGCTTGTGAGCTACTCAAGGTTTGCTCGACAAAAGCTTGAATTGAGTCGAGTTTAAACAAGCTCGAGCTTGGCTCGCTAGCCTAAACGAGCTTTATATATATAATTTCAATTTTTGATATTTAATATATTTAGGTAATAACTATTGTTATATATAAGTTTGTGAAAAAAATAACTTAATGATATATATTATATGGGTAAGGATCCTGTAAAAAGTGCTCAAAGTGTAAGAAGTGTGAGAAGTGTATTATAACACTATATATAATACTATATAACACCATATAAACACCGTATAACAATATGTAACACCATATAATACCATATAACACTATGTAACACTATATATCATTATATAACAAATATAACACTATACATCTATCATAGACATGCTATCAGACAACCTATAGTGTTATATTTGTTATATAATGATATATAGTGTTATATGGTATTATATAGTGTTATATATTGTTATATGGTGTTATATAGTATTATATATAGTGTTATAATACACTTCTCACACTTCTTACACTTTGAGCACTTTTTACAGGATCCTCTACCTATTATATTGTATTGTATTATATTATATTATATTGAAAATTATAATAATTATTATCAATATGTATATAAATAATTATAAAATATTAATAAAATAATTAAATAGTTAATAAATAACAGACTAGGCGAGCTCAAGTTTAAAAACTACGCACGAGCAAGCTCGACTGCTCGAGCCTAAAGAAGCTCAGTTTGGCTTGACTTCTTTACGCCCCTTTAAACGATACATGTTTTTCATGTAAAAATATAAGCATGACGGTTATTGATTATAGTCAGTTATTTTAAAATATGGTATTTCTCATTTATTATTTCAGCCTAATTGATATTTGTAGACTTAGTTATCATCGTCTAAACGTCAGTCAAATAATGGGATTTTCAGTTGACTAATGAATAATGAAAGTCAAAATTAGGGATCTTTTGGATTTAATATTTTATCCATGAGTCATGACCTTTTCGTTTGTTTTTTCATATGATGTGGATTTTGGGTATTTCTTCAAAGTACTTATAAACACAACATTTCGTGTTTATTTTATATTCTTGATTCGTCATATTTTATTTTGAAATACAATAAAATGCTCTAGAAATCGCAAATATTTTACACTTTATTCGCGCTTACTTATATATTTGAATGATTCCTAAAAAAGTAAGTCATGGTTTTTTTTTGTGGTCTGTGGGCCACGTTTTGTAAATTCGAAAACAATCTTGACGAATCGAGAAGTTAAAACGTGTTCACGAAATTATCACACAATTTTTATGGCTATAGGCCATTTTTATGTACTTTGATGGGACATTTTGATGATTCACGAATTAAAACGGCTTCTTAAAATTCTCATCATACTCAAGGCTATAGAGATGAAAAAAACCTATTTGGTGAACACTATGCGTGAATGTAACAAAAAATGGATATATTTGTGGTTTTCTCTTTTTGGAAACTTAATACTTGTTAAAGCTTTCTTAATTACTATGTTAAGAGTGATTAATTACATTTATAGTTAAACTAAGCTAACTAACTACCAAACAAAGTATAAATTCTTTTATCAGAATTGTTAAAAATAAATTAATTTATACTCTGTTACGGCGTTAATTAGCTTTCTTAGTTAACTAGTAATCAATCATAAATGGATTTTTAGTCATGTTTTTTATCGTCTTTAGTATTTATTTCTCAACTAAGAATGAATTGATTTTTCTTCCCATTAATTAATTTCAAATACATTGTTGCTGGAAAGTAGGTCTAACAGTAAACTGATCAAAATTTCTTATTAATTAACGTTCTAAAAAGGCATTACCATAGAAAGCTGTCATCTTCAAGAATTTAGTTTAGTAAGCAAATTTATGGCTGTTTTCATATAACCACAACTAGTTTTTTATGTGCTATATGATATCTAATACTTGTTTTCGTTATGTTATAATGTTCTGATCCTGTTTTTTAATGTGTTATATGGTATTTGATACTTGTTTTTTATGTATTATACGGTATATGACACCTGTTTTTATGTGTTATTTATGTGTCTTGACAAATTTAAGTAGATATTAACTGAAATATTGGTTCACCTATAATCTAGTGTTTCAGGATAGCGACCTTGACATCACAGTCAAATCTTTAATCCAAGTTGTTAGTTGTTGACATTAGTGCAGTCAATGGGACCTGTCTAATTCAAGATTAACCTCCTTTATTTGCGCTCATAAACTATTTTTTTTTTATTTATATCAAAATGATCAAATATACTTCAGTTCTGGTAACATCTCTTGGCGTCAATTATGATTTACATAGATAATTTGGTGGGACGAGGAGGACACGCGGAAGTGTACAAAGGACGCTTACCCGATGGCCAACTTGTGGCGGTGAAGAAAATAACAAAGAAAGAGAAGAAAGACGAAGATCGAGTCGGAGATTTCTTATCTGAGCTCGGGATCATAGCTCATATCAACCATCCAAACGCAGCTCGCTTGATTGGCTTCAGCTCCGATACTGATTTACACCTCGTCCTCCAATTTGCACCTCACGGCAGCCTAGCAACTTTACTACATAGTATGCATAACGTTTTTATTCCACGTGATTCAAACGTCATTCTGTTGATCCAATTGCTTTTCCACAGATGGTGAAGAAAGATTAGAATGGGCGTTACGGTTAAAGGTGGCAATTGGCATAGCAGAAGGGTTGCAGTATCTCCATTATGAATGTAACCGGCGAATAATTCACCGAGATATCAAGGCTTCAAATATTTTGTTGATGGAAGACTATCAACCCCAGGCTAGTTTTATAGCTACATATATCATTTATGCACCCGTATAGTCCAGGGGTGTGAATTTCTGACACGACACGAACCTAACACGAAATTCTCGGGTTTGGGTTTAGTCTTAATTGGTTCGGGTCAGTTTTAGGTTGAACCTGCGAACCCGTTTAGCTAAACGGGTCGGGTTTGTGTCAATCCGATCGGGTTGGTAGGCTGACCCGTTTAACCCATTTATATCATATTTTATTTTATTTTATTTTATTTTATCTTATTTTTTTACAATATGTTTTGTCTCAAATTAAATCGGGTGGGTGTTTTACGTCATAATTATAAATTAAAAAGTGAAATTGGCATTAAATTTTATAATTAAAATGTAATTATATTATATACATTTGTGTTTTTCGTAGTAAAATTTTAACTTTAATACATTCTTTTGTGAAAAAAATAAAAAATTCAGTTTGAAAGGGTCGTGTTCGGGTTCATATGTATGACACAGTTTTCGGGTCGGGTTGAACCCACCAACCTACGCCCCACTAAATTGGTTCAATTCGGTCATGTTTGTACAGATATCTGATTTCGGGCTAGCAAAATGGCTACCGGAGAAATGGGTTCACCATATTGTTTCCCCCATTGAAGGGACTTTTGGGTACATGGCACCTGAATATTTCATGCATGGGATTGTTCATGAAAAGATCGACGTGTTCTCGTTTGGAGTTCTTTTGCTCGAGCTTATTACGGGTCGTGCTGCAGTTGATTCAAGCCGGCAGAGTCTTGTAATCTGGGTATGTTAATAAATAATCAATCTTTCGAATTTTGGTAAGTACAAAGTTACATAAGTTGGTGTGTTTGTCTAGGCGAAACCGCTTCTTGAGCAAAGTAATGTTGAAGAACTCGTGGACCCGCGTTTAGAAAACGATTATGAGGTAACTGAACTAAAGCGTGCAATGTCGGCTGCTTCCGCATGCATTCATCACATGCCAAACATGCGCCCAAACATGAAACGGGTAACTTCATCGACATATACCTTTAAAGAGACTTGATTTCGCGACCTAATAATAATATAATATACTTTGGTGCAGGTTGTACAGATACTGAAGGGTGAGGGGATGACAACCGAGCCAAAACCGAAGACGGGTGGTGGGCGTGCATTACTTTTAGACGCGTGTGACGTGGATGATTACACGGCTACTACGTACCTAAAAGACCTCAATCGACACATGGAACTTGCCATGGAGTGATGGTTGATCAACCTTGTAGAGATGGTGTGTTTTTTGTTTTGTATGTGATGGTTGTGGGTGTATATTGTTGGGAGTTGAGTCAGTGAGAGATGAAGATGGGCCTACAAGAAGCCCATTTAGAAATTTTAAGGACTGATCTTATTTTAGTGGTGGGCTTAGATGGGGCTGAAAAGGTGTAATCGTTCTAGACTTCTAGTTCTAATGAAAATCCCATGACACTTCTAAATCCTAGAAGATAATGATATCCATCGATTGACCGTACCCATAATATCTAACGCGATCAATGAATATGGATATTAAAAATTTGATTATTAATATTCCTTTCTTATGGCAGCCTTGCAACTTCTTTTACAAATGTAAGTAACCATCAGGGCCGTTGGCCGACTCCCTCCTTTATGGGGCCTTCTCAAATTTTATTGTTCTCAATGCTAAAAAATATTTTGCGTGTTTTAAGCGAAACATTTTACCTAAAATATACATAAATAACTTGCAAGTGTTTAAGAATGATTAAGCATGGCGTTCAAATAATTAAATGCAACTTGATTATATATAATGAACAAACAGTTAAAACCACCGAATACCTTATATAATTTCTGTGATATGAACTTACAGTTTTGGATTTTAATAATCATAAGTTTCACCTATTGGCCGAAAATAATCCCAACTTAAAAAATTCTTCCAACAATCTCAACTTGTAAGAATTTGGCCCTCCTCGATCCCATTCTAATTGGGTTATAACCCATTTAGTTTTTGTTGATGTGGATATATGATACATGGATGTGTCTCCTTTTCACCCTTTTCTCCCTCTACCACAACCAACCTATTCTCTCTCTACAACCCCACCACAACCACCTCACCTCCATCTACACCGCTCACCACCGCCATCTACACCGCCCACCATCACTGCCATCTCCACTAACCTGAGATAGTAGTGGATACGGCAATGGTGGTGGGCGGTGTAGATGGAGGTGAGGTGATGGTGGTTATGCGGTGGGAGATGGGTGGTTGTAGAAAGAGTAAGTAGAGCGAGTGTGGGTTGGTGGTGGAGGTAGAGGGAGAAAAGGGTGAGAGAGATATATATCCACATCATCATACACGTCATCGTATATTGACGTCATCGTCCACAATAGCAAAAACTAATTGAGTTATACCCCGGTTAGAAAATGATGGATTGGGGCCAAATTTCTTACAAATTAAAATTGTTAGAGAGATTGGGGCCAAATTTCTTACATATGAAACTTAGAATTATTAAAATACAACAACCCTTTAACCTATTCCATTTGTGGCTATCATCAATTTCATTTACCTTTATTCTCACAACTAATCAGTACACATGGAATCATAATTAATATCAATATTGTTTCATATATAAATCGTATATTATTCCATTTTTACTAATTACGTCTGTTCAAATCCCATATCCCTGGCAAACTTGTTATCGAAAGTCAAAATGTAGAATTGTATTTTCAGAGTAACTTAAGTCTCAAAGGTAGGTTTAAAAATCAGCAAACCCATATTAAATCAACAACACAACTTTAGAAAAAATTACATAATGTCAAAAATTCGTAAATCTACATACACCAGATAAAAGTATGCATTCTTAGACATATTAATTTGAATAACCGACCATAGTTCCACTTTTGTAGACGAAGTTTTGATTTAGATTACCCAGTGGACAAGAATTAAACTTTTTTAAACAACAGGCCTAAACATAATTCAGTAAATTGTTTTCTTTGCCCTAAGCCATCGCTTTAGTTCACTGGCCCAAAAGCCGGCGCTGGTAAGGATACGCCTAGTGGACATCTTTTTTTTTTGAACGGCAAATTTGGATCACTGACGGACCACTGGAGTATCATCGTGCCACCAGCAGAACCACCCGATCATATCCATCTCCACTAGACAATAATGTCTATACACCAATTCAGGAGGAAACCCAATACATCTGGGAAAAACCCCCTTTGTGGGAATCGAACTCATGACCTAATGGTCATAAGCCTTATCCCACCACCAAGATACCACTAGGCTATAATGCCATGGGTGGACATCTAATATTACTCTTCATATGTTACCTACCAATAAACGAAATATAATATAATTATTAATACTCCTTTCTCCAAAAATTGTTGAATATGATTGCATAATGTTATTGGCAAACTTCTTAAACTTAACATGAACTAGATATTAAATATGACCCCAAAGCGGGTATGGAATTGTCTCACCCGGCCCGGCCCCACTTCTCTTCGGGCACTTTCTAATTTTTCTTCTAACTTTTTTAAAATAGCAAACTATCGGACTCCTAAATACCATTATTATACCTCTAAATTGTCTCTCTTTCATACTACCTTCCGAACACCATATACAAATGATTATACGTTAATAGTAGTCTTATATTTGAAGTGCTTATTCTATACGTATTGAAAACTTATACTAGTATAATATAATACTACACATTATACGTGGTTTGTATTGCCTATTAAAATTGTTTCTCTATTTATTGCCTTTCTGAATTACACATTTGAGCAAATCAAAGCTATTGTTCAAAACTTATTTCACTCATAACTAATCGGATAAACAATTCTATAATGGACGTGTAAAACCCATTTATTTAAGTAAAGAACGAAAATAAGAAAATAAACCCTTCTACACATACTTCAAGTTCATAAAAAAAAAAAAGAAAAAAAAATCAGTTTTGACCTTTTCTTTCATAGTGTTTGACTAAATACAGTTTCTTAATGGTGACAGACAGTGGCGGACCTATGATTTTTTTTCAATGGGGTCCATTTTTTTCGGCGTTCAAAATTTTCATAACAAAACGTTAAAATTTTCGGGTCGGTCCTCGTTTGGGTCGGGTCATAGCGAGGTTTGAACTAGATTTAAAAAAAAAAAGAAAAAAATGAGCTATACAAGGATTGAACCCATGACTTCTTGTTGGTAAAGAGAGGGATTTAACACTACACCAGGTTTCTTTTTCTTTCTATGTTGTCCGCCTAATTGTATTTTTGGGGGCCTTATACAATTTAATATACCGAATCTACTAATTTTTTTTAAAAACATTGGGGTCCGAGGACCCGACCCACTCTATGTGGGTCCGCCCCTGGTGACAGAATTGACTTTCTCAATATATTTGAGCAACGGCTGGGAAAGTCAGCATGATCAAAAACTCATCTAGATTAGAATATGATCAAAAAGCTCTGAAAGTTCACATGTGAAAACAGAAACTCTTAATACAAAGAAACATGATGAACTGATAAAGCGCAACTTATACTAGTCAAGTCGCCGAGCTGAAACTAGTGAAAGTTGGATTTGAACCTGCGACCTCTGCTAGAGTGAAACCAAGCGCTTAGCACTGTGCCACCCCTTAAAGGTTCCATGCGTATAGTTTTTTTATATATTTTTCCGTTGACCGATTTTGTATACATGTGTAACGATCTTGTATCTCGGTTAGACTTGAGCAGAATAAAGGTAAGTTGGATTTATCAGACAAACTTAAATCAGCTACATTGGTTAAATCACCATCTGAAGAACAATGTGTCCACTATATTGATCCTAAAACAGATAAATGGAGTTTCTTGATGTTCTATATATGAAGTAGCACAATTACAATCATATCTATCAAAGAATTAGCCTACCAGCATAACCAATCGTAAACAAACTTACATATTCTGTATACATGTATCCATCCACCTGTTCGAGATGTGGGCTTATGCTGAGGTGGCACGCGCAAAATTGACAATTGACTATGTAAGGTCATGCATCCAAACACTTTGCCCATCTGAAAACGCGAGAAACTTTGCTTGGTAATTTATAGTCATTGAGGGAAGATGGATCTGCTGACAGGTCATCAGAGGTTGACCAATGGTACACGCCCCGTTCCTGTTGACTGCCCGGTACGGTGTTGTCTAGTATTGTCGCCACCAAGAGTGTCACCACCATGTTCATTGATAGCAGCGCGTTCATTATAAAATCAAACTGACAGCCAATCATTACAGAAAAATAGATGTTAGATATTCACAACAGTCTACATTCCAATTATACTGAATAAAAAAATTATGCAAATAATAGGGTCGCGTAGGGCTGTAATCGAGCCGAGCCAGGTTGAGGCTGAGTTCAAACTCGAGCTCGAACTTAAACGAGCCAGCTCGGCTCGGCTCATTTAGTTTGTCGAGCTAAAAAGTTGAGCTCGGCTCATAAAATGTTCGAGCCGGCTCGTTAATTTTTTTTACAAATATTGATAACATAAAAAACCAAAAAAATAAAATAAAATATGTATTATTTTTATTTTTCTAATATTTTAAAGATCGAAAGGTATTTTAAAAGTATTATATGAATAATTTTTGTTTATTTTCCCATATTTTTTATACGTTATTGATTAACTACACTCAAAATGTTTTCACTTCAATTAATCAATATAAAATTAAAATAATTCGAGCCGGCTCGCGAGCTCCCGAGCAGAGCCAGGCCTAGCTCGAGCTAGGCAACGAGCTTTTTCCAAGTGAGCCTTGAGCTTTTTGAACACCCCTACTCGCGAGCCAGCTCGATAAGTGAAGCTCAAGCTTATTTTTAAGCTCAAGTTCGGGCTCAAGCTTTTTTTAAGCTCGGCTCGATTCGAGATTTGAGCAGGCCGATCTCGAGTAGCTCACGAGCGGCTTGGCTCGTTTACATCACTAAACATACCTGTTTATTTCCAGAGTGAATTGGCCCATCTTGTGCTGCCGAGTAAGGAATGAAGTAACCGGGAAGAATTAAGGCGGTTTCGGGTTGATACTGTTGAAAATACGTGGGTAAGGATAACCCTAGAAACAGGGATACACCAACTATCATGATATTTCTGAAGCTTGATGTGTGAGTATACCGCAATGTCGAGAGCCCTAATGCCACAACTAAGGCCCACACAAAACACAACAAAGAAGCAGCCAATGCTTGCGGTATAGAAGCAAGAATCGCCCCCACTTTACCTGAAATAACATCTCATCGGTAAACAAATTCAATTCATGAAAACATTAACAAATGTTCAGTGGCGAAGCTTTAGATTTCCGACCAGGGGGCGAAAGTCACCGGACCTAAAATTTTCTATAAAACTGGGGGGTCGAAAACGTATATACCCAAAATTTTCTATACGAAAAGTATATACTCTCCACTACTGAGCGAAAAGTTCGGGAGGTCAGCCGCCCCCTCCCGCCCTACTTAAGCTTAGCCAATGAATGTTATTAAAAACATTAAGAGAATACAGATATATATATATATATACCTACGAAAGAGAAGACGATCAAGATAACCGCACCCACCTCCACTGCCCTTCTACTAGCTATCTTTGTGATGGCAACGGTGTGTGCGTTTTCGGTCAAAGTCGTTGACCCGCCTCCCGTTCCCCATAGCCCAGCCAGTACACTACACATGCCTTCCAAACCAATTCCTCTACTTACGATACCCCGTGTTGGAGGCTTCGCATTAATATGCATTGATGTCGAGTAATACGTTCCAACCTTTCAACATACAAAAATACTATATAAGAATTAAATCTAATCATTGAACATATAGTAACTTGTTCAAATTAACTACAGGGTAAACTGCATAAAAAGTAAACAACTTTAAAAAGTTCTTGTTTATGGTAACTGCACTTTTTTTCCACTTTGGGTAATAAACTTCCAAATGTAGGTTAAATTTTTCTTTTTGGGAAAGTGGGCATGCAAGAAAAAGGTCATTTCGGCTTGGGTGTCGAATTTACTACTTACCCACGTCAAGTTTCCACTACGTAAAATCTTGGTTTTAAAAAGCGAGAGGTGCACAAACGCGACAAGCTCTAAAACTAAGGCACGAAGCGCAAAAGCGGTGGGCTTTTCGAGTTTTCGTACCCGAGGCGCAAAGAGATTATATATATTTTTATATATCCCATAGGTTTTTAGCATACCTTATTCAAAATATAGCTATAAATAAGGTTTATATATGACTTTACCTACATGTACAAGCCAAAAAACCTATAGTATAACATTTTGATGCATAAAAACACCCAAAGTACAGAAGGCGCCTCCGACCCCAGAAAAACCCAAAATTTGCGTTTTTCTTGCGCTTTGTGGACATGAGGTGACATGAGGTGTTGAGCCTTGCGCCCTTGGTTGACATGAGGCCACCAAGGATACAGAAGGTGACATGAGGTGTTGAGCCTTGCGCCCTTGGTTTTAAAATGCGCGCATAATGCGTGATGCGCCCAATGCACTAATGAGAGCGCATCGCAACAGCTGATGCGATGCGTTTACGTGATGCGAGAATATTGCGCGCATTTCGCATAATGCGCTCTGATGCACGCAACATTGTTTCTTATGCCTTTTTTCCAGATTTTATGAACTGTGTTCGGTTTTTTCCATAATTAACATCTTAGTATGCTTGATTTGAACCAAAAAACACAACTCTTATCTTCTAATTACGTCAGTTGTTTTACTTTAAGTATGTTTTTATAAGTTTTTATGTATAAATAATGTTTAACTATTTTTTTTATAAAGAACGCATCACATTCGTGATGCGCTCGCATCACGCATCACGCATCACGCATCAGATTTTTGGACTAAACGCATCGGAGCGCATCACGCAATTTAAAACCAAGCTTGCGCCTAGGCACGCTTTTTAAAACCCAGCGTAAAATAGAAAATATTTAAAAGTCAGTACCTTTTTACGGATAGATATAGTAATATTACCATAAAGATGAATTTGATGAAAGTTTTTATATAAGTTATATATAGACATATAGTTACCGAGTCAACTGAGGCCACCAAGGATACGACAATCATGATAATGGAGGTTCTTAGATGAAAGACGGGGATACCCCATTGCAAAGGGTAAGGTATCCTAATCCAATCAGCAGTGTCCCATGCATTAGATGCATCGGTCCTGCAATGCTTCATTGTATACGCGTGTTTGATACAAGAATCGGTTAACATATTGGAGATAGGTATGTCTGGGCTACATCCTTTGTAGTTGTATGCGCCGCCAGCTGTCAAGAAAAACGCGTACACCCATACAATCACAACGCTCAAAGGGACCTGTAAGAAAGGTCAATGTTGTTGACAACAAGATTATTCATTTATTTGTTGGACATAAAAACTATGATAAGAAACGTAAACAAGAGGATTTATGATACACGTACCGCGTATATATGAAATACTCGATTTCCAAGAATAGATACTCCCCGAAGGTGCTACAGAAACGAAGCAAAACTATGACATTTATGAAATTCAACAAACTAGTACGTGAATCTAGACGTGTGAATTTCTAACACGACCCGAAAACACGACACGAACCTAACACGAAATTCGGTTTGGGTTTAGTCTAAACGGGTTCGAGTCAGTTTCAGCTTGAACCCACAAACCCGTTTAGCTAAACAGGTCAGGTTCGGGTCCACCCAGTGGGTTAACCCATTTTATATTATATTATATTTTTTTTACAATATGTTTTGTGTCATAAATTAAATTGGGTGTGTATTTTATGCCATAATTATAACTTAGAAGAGAAATTGACATAAGATTTTATAATTTAGATCTAATTGTATTATATACATCAGTGTGTGTTTTTAGTATATTTTAACTTTAATATATTAATTTGCGGAAAAAAATTAAAAACTAAAAAAATTCGGGTTGAACGGGTTGTGTTCGGATCAACCCACAAATATTCGGGTCATGTTCGGGTTCATATATATTACACGATTTTCGAGTTCGGGTCGTTTTCGGGTTCGGGTTGAACCTGTCAACCCGCGAACACGACCCGTTTAGCACCCTTTGGTGAATCAAACAGAAACTGTTATACGCACGTACCAGAGAAAATACAAGCACCAATAATATCTGAGGAACGCTGATCTCAACACAAGTACCGGCTTGAGGAAAACCGTAACTGAAAAATGCCAAACCCACGGCTCCGATAGTCGGTGCAACCACAACCGGATTTATCAACCTGCAGCGAACTCACTCACTTGAGCGTCTATTTTATTTCAAAAGTTAACGAATATTAACTGCTTATCATGATTCTTGAGTATATGATCATGAAAGAATTTACCTTAGGAGCAACGACATTAAACCGCTGAATCCAATAACGCATTGAAAGATTGAACTAACAATTATAGCCCCTTGTAGTTCCCTCATTATGTGTCGAAATTTCTGTATTACGGAAGGTTATCTAAGATTAACGCGAAGGAAAAAAAGAACTATGTGACGTGAAAAACGGAAAGCTTACGTTTTCACTAAGATTTCGGTACTCATGAGCGTTAATGATAACTAAAGCCGGAGCCAAAAACACAAATGAACTCCCTTGAACTAATGGTAACCGCGTCCCAAAGTACGAGTGCAAGATTGTGGTTAAACCAGAAACTAGCATTATTGTGGAGATTACAGTGGCGGTGTCCTTCTGTTGAAAATAAAGTAGAAAATGTGTTACAACGGTTAATTGTGGGATTTTTATTAACTAAGGTTAAAGTGAAAAAATCAAAGGAACGATGACGTACGTCGGTGCCACCCATAGCGGGGACAATGATCAACGGGACGAAAATCAGTGAACCCGCAAGTGAGAGGTAATGCTGCATACCATAATACAAGAGAGGTACTGCATTGCACATGATGAATCGTAAAAAGAAGGTAAATTGATTTTTAATGATCCAAACTACGAGTTATCGGTCGATGATAATCCATACTCACATTTTGATCAGCGACACTTCTAGGATCTAACTATGACTTCTGTTGACAAATTAGAACGTTGTAAATTGTTTTGAAAAGACATAAACGAGATTGCATTTGACAACGAAAGTGAAGGTTAGGAGTGCCATTGGTCACATTTTTGGTATAAACTATTATCGGCGAATGGGTCATAGGAGTATTAAAAAATAAAAATCCCATTCTATCGAATAAGTAACTTTGTCTAGTTCTAATTAATATGTTGTAAGTTGTTTTAAAACGACATAAATGAGATTACATTTGACAATAAAAGTAAACGTTAGTCCATCGGTCAGCATGGATTATTATCGGCCAACAGGTCATAGTTTGGATTATTATAATCCAACTCGCCTAAAACGAAACTCAAATTATATAAACAAATGCATTTATTAATCAAACAAAAAAAATAAAAAATAAATAAAAAAACACAAACCTAAACCAGGATTATCTCTAACTCCACACTTCATCTCAGGCAAACTTTCCTCCCCATCACCACCACCACCAGGATACTTCACATCAACCACCTCCTTATCACCACCACCACTAGTTTCAAATACCCCATTTCTCCTTTCCCGGTTCAACTCCGGTTCAACATGATCAGATAAAATGGGTTCAGCCTCATTCTCCACCCTATCCCGGTTCAACTCCGGTCCAATCTCAACTCTCCGGTTCACACCCCTCCCCACAACCGGTTCAACTTCACTCTTCTCCAACCCACCACCACCACCGCCGCCGCCACTTTCCAAATCAACCCCATGTGGGCCACTCCTATCTCTAACACTAGAACTTCCAACTTCACCAGAAAATATGGAAACAAAACCGGTTCTTTTAGCCCAAGATCTCAAATCTCTGGCATTGTGGTCACCTTGGGGCACAAAAGGTTCGATTTTGGATCTTAACTTTTTACCCTTTTGTTTGTTTGTGGATTCTGAGGTCGACCCACGATCCATTTTGTTCAAGATTTTGGGGGAAAACGAAGGTGGGTGTGGATAAATGTGAAGATTTGATCGACCCTTTTGTAAAAATTGAAAATTTATTAGAGGGGTGTGTTCAATTTGGCAATTTGAGTGATTTTGCTGACCGTTACATGGATGAGAGAGAAGGTGGAGTGATGAAGTTGGTCAGAAAAGGTAAGTAAGTGCAAGTGTCGTTTGGTTTCCTTCGGTTTCAAGGTTTTCTTTTTCTTTTTTTTTTTTTTACGAAATTACGGTGCTTTTTTTTTTTCTTTTTCTTAGAATATGTAAATAAAACCAAGGGGTTGGTTGTGGCGAATTTGAAACGTAGATAAAACAAGTAAATTACAAGTTTTGTCTTTTATGTTAACATTTTTTTTTGGTGGGTCCTTTGACGTTAACGTTGACGAATTTTGTACTAAAAAATCTAATTAGGTTAGGCTAAAGGACATAACGTGCAGAATTTTGAACGTTAAATACAAAACTTGTGAACTTTAACGCTCAATGTTTTAAAAACCGGTTCAAACCGGCCGGTTGTACCGATTAAACCGCCTGGTATACCCGGTTGAACCACTCGATACACCCGGTTAAACTGCCTCTAAGGCAAATCTGGTACGACATAAAAAACCAGATTTTAAAACATTATTAGCGCCAAAGTACCCCGCCTGGTGTTAACATAAAGAACAAAAACTATAATTATCTGATAAAAAAATATTGTGATGGTATATTAGAAATTACGAGAAATTTATGTCGTAATCTAATATCGTGTAATTTAAATCTTTTAAAATATTATGATTTTAGGTTTCTTTTTTATTTTTTATATCACCCCTCTTATTCTCCACCGCCAACGACTAGGGTTGCAAACAAACACGAATAGGACCTTGTTCGTGTTTGTTTGTTAAGAAATATATGTGTTCACGAACACTTATCGAACGAGATTTTATGTTCGTGTTCGTTTGTTAAGTTAATGGACTTATTCGTGTTCGTTTGTGTTTGTTTGTTAATTTTAGGCAACGAACAAAAACAAACGTTGACGAACACAAATGAGCAGAAACTAATGTTCATGAACACAAATGTAAACAAACGAACACAAACAATCGTTTATGAACAAAATATATAATACACTGACACTTATTAGATATTTAATTTGTCGAAATTTTGAAGTATTTAAATACATATAAAAACTAAAAACACTAATTAACTATCGAACACGTTACCAAACATTCACGAACATAAACGAACGAACATGACCTCTGTTCATGTTTGTTCATTTAACTAAACGAACGAAATTTCTTGTTCGTGTTCGTTTGTTTAATAAACGAATCAACACAAACGAACTTCCCGCCGTACGGTTCACAAACTGTTCGTCGAACGTTTGGTTTGTTTGCAGCCCTACCAACGACCACTACGTCACTCCATCCCAACATCTACCTCCGGCTCCACCCACACAAACTCAGAAGTGGAAACATTTTCAATTGAAGTCTTCATCTTGATTTGTATAGTAATAAAAACATATTAATTTGCTGGCTACTTGAACATATGGATTGAATTCATTGCCTAAACCTACATTTACTTTACTGGTTCATCTTGCTTGATTCAAATAACAGAAACCTAATTACAAACCAAAAGAAGCCAAAATTCCATGATCCACTAAATTTGCAAATAACTCATGAAATTAAGAAATATCAGCTCTGTAAACTTACGTCAATTCTGTTTAATCCAGACTCCATTACAACTGCATAGAACAAATAACCAATTACCAACTCAGATACTTGCTCTAGGGTTTGATATTGCAACTTCTGAAACAACAATACGAAGACTAATATTGAAATTCCATAAAATTTGAGCGCATCTTTATCTTATTTTTGTAATTTTTTTCAGATAAATTTTAAGTTTTACTTCATGATTTGATTTTCATGGTGAATGTAGGAATTTGGTACAAGCTTTGGCACTGCAATTCAACTGCATGTGTCATACGTAGAACAAGGACGAAGAAGGAAGGAGGTAGGTGGTTGTTTTTCTTTTTATCAGGTCAAGGTCAATTTTTTTTAACTTTGTTATAGAGTTATAAAACTTTAAAAAGATCATTTCCCCTTTTAAGAAAAAAAGACAAAAAGTAGGATATTAACTAAAAAATTTAATTAGATTTTGCTTTTGAATGAAAATGTCAATAAAATTAAACCATAAGGACACAGATTCAAAAAGTTTGAGTTTTGAACTAAAGTGACAAAAGTGATCATACCTTAAAGACAATTTTAAGAGTTTACTTTTTGTATAATAACGAGTTAACGTCAGTCCGCGCGTTGCGACGGGACATTGATTATGAATGTTTTAGTATCACCATATATATAAGATGCGGAAATTCTAGTTTTATTTAAAACACATTTTTCTTGTTACTTTAACCTTAGCCAACAACACAATCCTATGCTATTGCCGAGTTTATATAATACCCTGAAACAAACAAATCATATGCCATATATATGCCTATATATGACTACGATTTTAAACAAACTAAATAACATAAACGATAAACATGAATCAAATATAATCATCATATCATACCAATTTATTATTATGCTTATCTCCTTAAAACCGTCCCGTGAGATCAACCCAATTAATCACCCTTATCTTCAAAATGTATCCAAGAATTGGTGGTGTTGCATTTATCTATATGATCAATATATTTTATCACCCTTATCTACTATCGCATATATTTTATTTTAAGAAATCATCACAATATATTTGAGAATAGATAAAGCATAGTAATCATGTTGCTTCATATGTTCAAAATCATTTGAATTTGATTTATAGTATATGATCAATAATTTATCAAGCATAAGATCAAAATTTTAATTTGAAAGATACTAAAACATTGTTTCCAATTGCATTTCCATGATTGCTTCATATGTTCAAATCATTTGCGTCGTCATCAGCCATTTTGTTGATACAAAAGTCTGATAAGAAAGGTTCAAGGCTGTGGAAGACTGATTTATTGGTATGATGGTGGTTAAGATCGACGGTTGAATGGCTATTATACCTCACTTGGTAGTTATTAGAGAAAGACTATGACAACCCGTATACTTAAGGCTAGCACTACTTGAATTCCACAAACCGTTAGCATGTATCTCTGTGTTTGTTTACCTGTCGCGTGCACTATTAAATGTTTATGCGTGTATAGTGTTTACAAGAAATCAAGTTACGAGTTATTGTGTAATTTAGTATATTGGGAAACTAACTTATTCGGGCCGCGGATTTACACGACACTTGTGGACCACGAGTTATTTGAGCCCAACAGTTGAGCCCAACCCTAAGCACATAGATAAGTCTAATTAGATCACATTTATGCATGGGCTTAGTAAAGCCCAAATGGGATTAAAGTGGGCCGATTAGTTTGGATTATATATACACACACATGTAAGTTACGTAACTTGATAACACAAACATAACAAACCCTACTTCTCCCACTTGGTTGAGACGACAGACGACCCCCCCCTTCATCGAAGCATTAATTGGTTAGTAAATTCATGTTTGCGTAAAACTTTAATTCACAATCATTAATTTTGTTCATGTATGAGTTGAGTAACAAAGAGTGTATACGCATGCTATATGATGTTTATGTTAATGTGATTTCTGTGTGTGACTGCCGTGATTGTTAGAATAGGTTAATGGTTTTAGTATTAATCATATGTGTTACTAGTATGAATTAACTCGATGCAATAAAGAACTTGGAGCGGTTTGATATTAAGGGCCGATGATCATTGCATGTAATAGGGGTTGTATGGTGGGATTGGTGATTACTTGTATTGCTTAGCTCTTGGAGTAGAGGTTTTCTGTTGACGAGTAAATGTTAGGGATGATTATGAGGTTTGACTGTTAGGAGTATTAATTAGATGATAATGGCGATGATATAAGGTTGTTCATGCATAAAATATTGGTGATCATCATGTACCTACTGTAGTTGTGGAAATAATTGCTATGGGTTGTTTGTGAATGATGTGGTAATTCAAGGTGAACACTGAGGGCTATTGAGGAAATCGTTAATTAATATTGTGTCAGTGATTCATGTGACTTTCCTATTAATTCGGCCCAATGAATTGAATATTAGTTGTTCAAATATCAAGAATTAAAACAACAGTTCAACTAATATTTTGGTCCAATAAAAGTTCAGTGAGTAATGATGTTGTCGGTCATGAAAAAGCCCACTAGATTCCACAGTCCATTTAATACAAAATATCATAGGTCCAATTACATGTATGGTAAATCAAATTATCCGGGCTGCATGCTAATCGTATGGGCTTTACATGTGCTGGACTAGTCTAGCAATTTAATCACATGTGTCGCTGGTCTGGGCCACCTATGCGGACTGTTAGTATTCAGGTACGGCTGGGCCATTTGGGCCAGACCGCTAGATTGGGCCACGCAACTTAAGGTGATTCAGGCTTGGGCTACGAATTGTATAAGTTAGTAGGTTATCAGATTAAGTTCTACAAGCTGTGTTGGGCTTAACTGCAACTGGGCCGCGCAACGTAGGACTTCCAGTAGGGGCTGTCAAGTTATGGCGAGTCTTAAACAACGTTAATACAAGATTTTGTAACTAAATACATATTGGGTGATATAAATTATTGTCGGTATTTGCATGATCAATTGAATAGGGATTGGACTGTTATTATGTGTTATGATATATGATCCTGTAACGTGGAAATACATATGGCCCGAATGCTCGTTGTGACTTGTGTGATAATACGTGCCATACTTGATTACTGCTTGTGGAATTTGTGCAAAGAATATCTGGTTTACGTGTAAGCGAAACTAACTGTTACTGGAAATGATATTAGGGGTCGAATGATCAACTGTAAACACGTAACTAAAACATACCGAGCAAACCAAGGTGAGTTCACTGCTCTTTTTCCAAGCATGCATCCCGGGGAGGGATATCGGGTAAAGTTCCGGGGAGGGACGCTTGTTTATCGGGATGTTTGTTATTATACTCAGTTTCTATCATATAAGACCCTTTACATCTACCGACAGTTGCCGAGGAGGCAACGAGGTTATTAGTTGATAGCGCTATTAGGTTTGGCACCCTCACACCGTACCTGGGAGGACGGGCGTGAACTAATTTCCTTAAAGCATGACCAATGTTTTGATAGAGACATTGGGGTTAGGCAAATACATCTTGTAGCCATTTCGGTAATCGAGTTAATAACAACATCAAATCAAATCGTTGAACTGTTTTATACACATATCTGGTAACTAAACTCGGTAACAAAACTTTGAACTCACCAACGTCGTCTGACACACTTGTTTGCATGCTTGTAGGTCGTTAGAAGTCTTGCATTGGGAACTTGCTGTCTGGAATAGCTGGAGTGGTCATGAGTCGACTGGAGGGATCCATGTTATTGATTTCTTGATACTATTTATTGGTTTGTAACTATTTAACTTTGTTTAACTTTGCTTCCGCTGAACACTTTGGTTTTCACTTAAACCTGTTGATGGTATTTTTATTAATAATCGAGAACTTTATTTTGAAATATGTATGGGTTCAATGTAATTAGTGGCTCGTTGTTGGTACGTCACATGCCTAATAGGGACATTCCCTAGGTGGTATTTTAGGGGTGTGACAGTTTGGTATCAGAGCCACTGGTTATAGTGAACTTGGTTTTAAAACATTTTTATAAAACCAAACTATAACCGAACAACTTTTGAATACGACCATGACACTCAGCTCCAGATTGCAAGGTTCGTCTTTCGTTTACTCATTGTACTGCATAACTAGTGAAAACTTACATATGATATTGCATGAGATTGCACATTTAGCACAACAGTATGGATTTATGAGTTACCTGCATGTGTTGAGTGGTTGATAGTGAGGTGTTACCTTAGACATTCGTGACTCATGTTTTGAGATGTTCTTTGTTTGTTTGCTATTCGAGCCTGAGGAACCATTTGACATGAGTTAGGAGGAACTGAGATGAGCATGCAAATCGCATTATTATTGTGGGTGCACACATAATAATAATGTGGGGTGCATGCGAGTCCCAATGAGGCTTAACAAGTGAAAAAGGGGTTCCGTTCCGTTATTTGATCGATGTGAAACGTAACAGTCTATAGGAGCCTTAGTAGTGAATGTCTCCTACCCGAACGTGATCTTTTCACTCCTCTCTGAATCCTCACGAATCTTGATGCCATCGAGTATTACCTGAACACCCATCTGAACGCCTAGCGAACTGTGTAGAATGTTAGGTGCTTGTACGAACATCTCGGAGTTGGATGTTGCAGCGTCGAACGACTGGTCGAAACCTTCTCACTCCTTTTCATCGGTTGGAACTCTGTGTATTGACACCTTAGATCCTGTAAGTGCGATCGTTTCCGCAACACCCTAGCAACGTACTGTGTATTACTCGACCAACTTGCAAGATCGAGGGGCAAGAGGATGATCGTAGTATCTCACCAACTTCAGCATTAGAACGACCTTGGTTTCTAGCAACGAACACCAGCAAATTGGCTCCAATCGAATCTTTAACCCTGGTAAGCGACTTATGGGAGTCGACTCTTACAAATCAATCGGGACATAAGCAACGACAACAGATTATAGGGTGGAATATGTGACTACTAGCACAGTGAGTAGCGCGTTAGGACGTGGCACAGAATGTGAAAAGATGGACTTGGTTGGTGAAAGATCATAGGGTTCCGTTTCAAGCAACGACATTAGAGGCAACAGTCATGGCAACACCAAGGTACTTGTAAGAGTAGCCTACAGTATGGAAATGAAGGTGCCTACGGCATGGATTGGCCGTTGATAATTCTAGACGACAACAACCAAGGGAACGATGACAGTATTGGGAATCCACGTGATCGTAACAACAACACTGGTAGTGGTGCTCGTGGAAGGACATTTAGGATTGACATGGGCGACGACAGGATAATAGCAACATGGTAGCTTGAATGGGTAGCAAATCGCTTCGTCTCGGATCTGTTTAACCCTGATGCTTCTCGAAACCGAACCTGTTGTGGAAACCGGCTGATGGCAAGTCAATTGAAATCTCATATGTCCGTTGGGATGCGAACTCGACCTTGTGGGACAAGTGTTCGGCATCGACTTTCCTCTTGCTATCTTTGATGGTTTCGATGCAGTAGTTGTGTAGATTGGTTAACTGGATATCGCGTAGATATACCCTGTGGGAAGGAAATTTGCATCGCATTATATTTTGAAGTGTCAGAGTGGTGTAAAGGTTAGCATCATATCAGCAAAGAAGGCCCAGAAGTGTCCACGGAAGGATTATCCCGCTATGTTAGCACACATTACTAATGTTGGGACTAAGGAGGTGAGGATCGAGGATCCACCAATGGTTCGCGATTCCTCTCGGTGTGCTACTCGGGGAAATTTCGGGTTTACTTACACAACTGTTAGGCAGAATCTCCGTTTGATCTCACGCCAGAGGCAACCTTAATTCTCCGTACTTCTTACTGTCTTTCGCCAGGAGGGATGCAAGAACTGTCAAATCAACTACAGAGACTGTGGGACAGAAGTTTTGTTGGACCTAGTTTTCGCTCCGGGGAGCCCCATTTATATCCGTGAAGATAAGCCTTTTCGTATGCATACTGATTATCGAGGACTCAACAAAGTGGCAGTTAGGAACCGTTTGCCCCGACCATGTATTGACAACTTGTCGACTAGTTGCGAGAGTTAAGCTCCATTCGAGGATTGGCTAACAAACGAACTATCATCAGATGGAAGTCCAAGGGGAGAATGCTCTTAGAACGGCATATCAAACGCAATGCGGCCAGTGCGACTTTGTACACCATGACCATCGAGATAATCAACGCACCAGCAGCTTATGGACCACCAGAATCGACCGTGTTTATTGATGACGTTCTGGGTCATTTCCTGGAGGAAGGGATATCATGGACGACGTCTGTATCTTATTTTAGAGCTCCTAAGGGAGGAGTCACTACATGTGAAGTCTTGTTAAACGTAACATCTAGATTAGAGAGATGCATTTTGATCATGTAACCAACGAAGTGGAAATACGTAGGGATTGTGCTAGGATCCATTTTGTTAGAAACTGATTGACACCAAAGATTCCTTCGGGGGTACAACAATTTCTTGGTTTTGGTATGTTGGGATTGAACCCTACCAGAGGAACAGATAATGTAAAGCCAAAACCGGATCACATCAGCGGACTAACAATAAGCAGCAGCATACACTTTGCTCTCCCCTTGAATGTGGCTCAAACATCTGATATGCTCCAAAGTACTGCCTATATCAACGTCTGCTGACCTACAACTGCTGATCAACACAAGACTGATGAAGACTAAAAGCCCTGCTGTTTAATCTGCTGCCCTGAGTCAAGCACTGCTGATCATGACAAGTACTGCTGGGTTCACAGCAGTGGAATGATACAGCAGCATTTCTATTCATCTTATGTAAACTTTATACACTATCAGTAGTTAGCAAAGCGGTAGTTGTATAGATCAGTAGATAGAGTTTGTTAGGTTGTTAGATGTCACTTTCATGGTGACGTCAGCTGAGATGCTTCAGAGGATTGGATTGTCTATAAATGGAACAGTACTCTGTACTATTACATTTGATCATTTTGAGTGAGTTTTCTCCTCAATTCAATCCTTTCATCTTGTACAACCAACCTTGGAGCATTAGGCTGAGGGGGAGCTTAGTACTGTAAGCATGCTTGTAATCTTTTGATTTGCTTTGTAACCTTTCGACTGATGAAAAGCAATTGTTTATCAAACTACTCTCTCCTTTGGATTGTGTTTAACAAAGTTT
The DNA here is from genome assembly GCF_002127325.2 of Helianthus annuus. Lineage (NCBI taxonomy): Eukaryota > Viridiplantae > Streptophyta > Magnoliopsida > Asterales > Asteraceae > Helianthus > Helianthus annuus. Next base: position 79,987,741 of record NC_035439.2, read on the forward strand.
GTATTCATTTCCGCTGCACTTTACATCACTTCATATACTCTGAATGTTCAATTCATACAAACAAGCACAATCATGACAGCCTCCGATCCTAACAATTGGTATCAGAGCTTGGACAGTCAAATTCAATCTAACAATCAATTTGAGATAACAGTTCAGCTCAAAATTCATTGATACTGAGGTTGATTGTATTTAGTTGAAAAACAGAGTAACGAGAAATCATGTTCAAAATGATGACTCAAAAGCTCTGTAAAACAACCAAGATGTCATAAGATTCACAAATCTCATACAACTGGTGATGTCATGCACAAATCACTCATAGTTTCCAGATCTGGAAACTTATCTGGTAACTATGGTATGATCATTTTCATTCAAAATTGATTTCAACTGTTGTTATGAAATTTGTGATGTTTTCATATTTTACACTAAAGTATGCACCTCAGATTAGCAAAACCTATGTTCATCTAAACAGTGCTACTCTTCTAACATAGAAAGAGGGAAATAAAGCTTTAGTCAAAATTTCTTATGTGCTCAAAGGCAGGTTGAGAATCCTCAAAAGGACCAAATCAACTTTGTCAAAACACATTAAGAAAATAAGGTGTCAAAACAGTCCAAATCATGCGTAATGTGAGATCTGGTCATAAAACATGTACAAATGTGGCCAGATCTTTCAAAACATTACTTCAAAATGATTCTGGACTAAGCTTCTTCAAAATAAAATCTCCCAGTGAGTATTTCTGAACACGCGAATGGAAAGGGTAAAAAGGGAAAAGGGAAATGAACAAATCTCAAAGTGTGGTTATCTCAAAACTTTTGAATCCAAAAGAAAAAGAGTATAAGCATAAAACACTTATGAGGTCAAAATTGGGTAAACAGTGGTCATCATGCAACTGTGTGCTTTTATCAAATACAGGAAACGTTCAGGTAGCAATGGCATCTCCAGTGACTGTCCTTAAAAGAAGACTTTACAATCAATTGTCTAGAAAATGACCCCAAACAATGGTCAAAATAACTTGAGAATGATATGATCATGAACTTACTTGAAAAGCTGTCAGATCCTTTTGATGATTTTCATAACTCCTTTAATTTTTTTTAAGGTGTTTTTCTCAAATAAAACCGGATATATTATCTCATTTTTCTTGGATAATATATTTCGTACTTTTACTCATTTTTTTATAGTAAAAGTTTCTCACCGGTCAGGATGTAATTTCTTAATTTTTATGTGAAATTACTATCCTTAAATCTGATCAGAAGGAAATGGCACACATATCAAGGTCATGTTAAGCTCAAGTTTGGTTGTCACGGATCAAAAATTGATTGCAAATTGATTTTCAACTAGTGAGATACTCATGTTCTAGTTCAAGCTATTAGACATACAATGAGTAGTTTTAGTAGAAAAGTCTTCATCATCTGGGATGCTAAACCACTGTCAGGAGTAATGAACATGTGGCAAAACCTTGAACAAAATTTCTGTAGATAACTGCTGGCAATTTAATCTTGATAATATACATCTAAAATGTATTTTGTTAAGAATAGCATTTCTGGTATTCAACAAATGTTGGATAAGATATTGTGCTTTCACAAGACAAAATCAATTCCTACATCTGAACAAGCAGATGCTAAAATTTGTCAAAAGTCAAAACACTGCTGCACAAACAGTTGTTATACTAATGATCCTTATTATTGTCTTCAACCACTGTTGTACCTTAAATGCTGCTGTGCCTCAACATCTGCTCTCTAAAGTCTGTCCACTGCTGATAGTCAACTCCTGCTCTTTCAAAAACACTGATGTTTAAAATCTTTGTTCTATCCACTGATGCTTGATCCATCAGTGGTTGTCAAAACAACTGTCCTCCATTATTTACCATTTCATCAGGGGTTGGCACGTGGTTAATTTTTAGCCGTCAGATCATTATAACCGCTGCCACATCAGCATTCACATTTTCCCTAAAATAAAACCCTGTTTAAACCCAAACAGAGGCTCACACTGTCGAATTGAATTCCAAACATTCTATTCACAAAGCAGTTTCCCTCTCATAACTCCAAAAACTTTCTTCGATCTTCTTCATCAAAAATGACGAAACCAAAATCGAAGTCAAAATCAAAACCATCTTCTTCCTCCACCCCAACAGACGCCACTCAAATGGCCGCTGAAACTACGGAGATTCGCTACAAATCTCCTCACAACTATGTGGGTATACTCACAAAACCCACAACTGACAACACTTTCGACTCCATCATTGACATCTTATCAGCATCAAAGTACAAAACTTTGATAACAGCAGACACTCCCATTTATCTTCAAACCCAGAGAGAGTTCTGGAAAAATGCTAACCTTGAAAAACAAGGTGACAGCGTCACAACTATCAACTCCTCGATACAGGGTAAGAAGATTCAAATATCTCCACAATCCATTTCAGAAATCTTTAAACTCGACGGTTTGAAAGGTAAAAACTCATTTTCTAGAGACGAGTTGAAAAAGGATTTCATAAACAGGGGCTATGCAGAGCAACCGAAAAGGGATACCTTACAAAAAGGTTATTTTCCTTCTGCACCCAGATTTTTATTTCACACACTGCTAATGTGTGTTTCTAATAAAACAACGTCTTTTAATGAAATACCAACAAAAATTCAATGCCTGGGGTATGCAATTTTAAACAATGAAAACTTTAATTACTCCCAGGAAATATTTGATGACTTGGTAAAAAAAACGTTGATAATAAGGCATTTCTGCTCTTTCCAAGATTTTTAAGCTACTATTTTGAACAAAAATTTGTAGAGAAAGATGCAGATTTGCCCAAACAAGGTGCCTCTTTTAAAATAAATTGCTTAACACCTGAAACATTTTCTAGAATGTTGGCACCAATAAAAACAAAAGCAGAGGTGCCTGAGCAGAATTTAGCAGATGAAACTGCTCCTCAGGTACCTACTGCTGAGCCCACTGCTCCAGGTGATCAAAGCAGCACACCCACTGTTTTGAAACCCATACCTACCACCACTAAAAAGACAAAAAGAAAAACATCCAGAAAGCCCACCAAATCCAAACCAAAGGCAACTCTGGAAGATGAGATCCCAGAGTCAATGCCAGTGACAGCACAAAAGTCACCAATAACCACTGCTGCTACTTCCTCACAACAGATGGAAGAAAGATCTCAACCCTTGCCTCAAACTCCTCCTGCATCCTCACAAAAGGATCAGGTTGTAAGCACAGGGACCCCACAATATGAAGCTCTGGACCCACTCGGATCCATCTTCCACAGTCCTGATCCCAAGGACATGTCTCTTTCAACTCCTTTACCCTCACCCCACATAATACCACCATCCACCATACCTTTGTTGCATGCAGCTGATGTTACTCAGACACAAACCAGTTCCTCTCAACCACCTATCACTGAGAGTATACTTCAACAGGTGACTGGGTCTGATGTTGACATTTCTGCTATCCCAGCAACAACTGAGGAGGTTACACTGCAGGAATTACAAGTAATTCCTGTCAGTAGTTCAAGTGGAGCAGCCACTACAAATGTTGAACCCACTGGTTTACATTTGGACAGTGGTTACATTCATAAGTCTCCCTTGAAGGCAATTTCTTCAATAGCACCACTGAGAACCACCAGTGAGATTGTTTTAACTACTGGCAACATCAAAAGGTTATCAAGTGCTGAAGAAAGAAGTCCCTAGTACCAAGAACAAGGGGCATCAATGGCTGAGTTTTGGGACTCTGTTCCTAAGTCATTCATTGGTAAAACCACTGCTGGTGGGGATTCAGATGATCCTGTTAACTCAGGTGATGATTCAAGATATCAGGAATTGACGGGCAGGGTCGAAAACCTTGAGACCTCAGTTGCTGAAATAAAAGATATGGTACAGCAGCTGTTAAAAGCTCAGAAAGCCCAATCAACTGCTCCTCCTGCTCAAGCATCTGCTCAATAAGCACCTGCTGCAAATGAGTTATGGAACCTATTTCAACCACTGCTGGAAAAACAAAAGCATATGGCAGATCAGCAGCATGCCATACATGTTCAAAAGCTGACAAATATGGTGGAATCAAGATTCAAAGATACTCAGGCAGATATTAAAGCTATCAAAGCTCACATTCAAAGTGCCTCTGGAAAAGTTCCCTCCACTGTTCTCTTCATGAATGAACCCTTCTCAGATAATGCCAAAAAGGGGGAGAAGATCAAGTGGAAGAAAAAGGGAATTGATGATGGTATGTATGTTGATCCAGAAAATAGTCAAACCAAAACTGCAGTATCAACACACACCACATCACCACACACCACCACAACTACTGTTCCACCACCATCTGTGTCTACAGCACCAAAACCACCATCACCATCAAAGACAACCAACCTATCATCACCTCCTGCCAAAAAGCAGAAGACGACAGATGTAATAACATCTGTTGTAATGGCAACAGTGGTTGAAACACCAGTTGTTTCAACTGCTGTTAGTCAGCCACTTATCACCACTCAAACAACTGCCACCACAACCCCTGCTCAAAAGCAGAAGACATCTGCTGATACATCAGTAGTTGTAATGACAACAGCGGTTGAGGCACCAGTTGTTTCAACAGCTGTTAGTCAACCTTCCACCACTGCTCTCACCTTTCCTACATCACAACCAAAGCTCTTCAACAGAAAAAGAAAGCCAATCTCTGCCAATGAGGGTATACATGATCCTAATGCTGCACAATATCCACTGGAACTTAAAGCTATCAAAAATGAGATGAGGCAATTCTATACAGAAGAAGATCCTTCAAAAAGAAGATTCTCCTCACTCATAGGCTACATGCCACCAGAGGATATGGATGATTACCTCAAGATCAAGGCAAGGCAAGCTAAACTAAGAGCTAAAGTTGAGAGTGAAAGTGAAGGTCTAAGCGAAGAAGGCACTGCTAAAAGACTGGATTTCTTCCTCACTAAAGTAAAGCAGATATAAGAGTTTGCACAAGAACTGAACAAAGAAAAGGCTGAACAACGAAGAAAGTTAAGAAAACAATATCTAGCCTACATCATGAAAGAAAAATTCTATCCTGCTGAAGAAAAACAGTTTGAAGAATGGCCAATAATCGCTCTAAAGCATGAGGCTGATAGGATTGATAGAATCAAGAATGATCCTACAAAGAAGAAGAATGCTCCAAACTGGAGCAAATTCAAAAAGCTCATTGCTGACCTCACTGCTGAGTACAAAAGAAAGAAAAAGGAGCTGATGGATGCAAAAATGGATACTGCTGAAGCCATATCAAAATGGTCAAAACAGCAGACTGATGAAGCCTATGAAAGGCTAAAGAAAAGAAAGATAACTGTTTCAGGTGCTTCAAAGAAACGTGAACAAATGATAAAGCTTGAACAGCAGATTGAAAACCTCAAAACATTGTTCAAATCAGCAGATAACCCTACTCTTGTGTCAAACCAAGAAAAAGGAAAACAACTGTCTGAAGAAGAGGTCAAGGAAAAGGAAGCTGAGTACTTCAATGATGCCATCATGAAAATGGGATTAAAAGAAGGGAACTCAACAAAGCTTCAGAACCTTTTTAAGAAGGTAATAACCAATCCTGTATCACCAAACACTACAACAGGCATGACAGACATTGAAAGGCAAGAGCTGATCGAAAAAGAGACTGCAGAAGACATAGCTGCAGCTAACAATGTTATTGAGATGGCCTTCAAAAGAATGTCTGAAAGTCTGCAAGTGTTCACAAGGCCATCATCTCCAAACTCATCAAAGAATAAATCTCTCCAAAGAAACCCATTTGGTTTAAAAATACTAAAGTGGATATCTGATCAAAAGACCCACGTATTGACTCTGGTCAGAACCAATGGTGATGTGAAGTACATCTCAAGGAAAGAAGCTCTTGGCCTGAGTCTTGAAGATTTGCAGGATCTCCTTGAACTTACACTGTGTAGGGATGAAGATGATCTAAGTTCCAAGGAATTTGAAGCTGAATTTAAAAGACAAGCTAAGGAACTTTTGGTGAGAAATAAAGGTCCTGAATAATGAAGGGTTTTGGCATTATCTATTCCAGGGGGAGATTGTTGGGATTGAAGCCTACCAGAGGAACAGATAATGTAAAGCCAAAACCGGATCACATCAGTGGACTAACAATAAGCAGCAGCATACACTTTGCTCTCCCCTTGAATGTGGCTCAAACATCTGATATGCTCCAAAGTACTGCCTATATCAACGTCTGCTGACCTACAACTGCTGATCAACACAAAGACTGATGAAGACTAAAAGCCCTGCTGTTCAATCTGCTGCCCTGAGTCAAGCACTGCTGATCATGACAAGTACTGCTGGGTTCACAGCAGTGGAATGATACAGCAGCATTTCTATTCATCTTATGTAAACTTTATACACTATCAGTAGTTAGCAAAGCGGTAGTTGTATAGATCAGTAGATAGAGTTTGTTAGGTTGTTAGATGTCACTTTCATGGTGACGTCAGCTGAGATGCTTCAGAGGATTGGATTGTCTATAAATGGAACAGTACTCTGTACTATTACATTTGATCGTTTTGAGTGAGTTTTCTCCTCAATTCAATCCTTTCATCTTGTACAACCAACCTTGGAGCATTAGGCTGAGGGGGAGCTTAGTACTGTAAGCATGCTTGTAATCTTTTGATTTGCTTTGTAACCTTTCGACTGATGAAAAGCAATTGTTTATCAAACTACTCTCTCCTTTGGATTGTGTTTAACAAAGTTTGTATTCATTTCTGCTGCACTTTACATCACTTCATATACTCTGAATGTTCAATTCATACAAACAAGCACAATCATGACATCCTCCGATCCTAACACGGTAGATGCTGTTGTAGATTCATTGTAGGATTTTCGAAGATCGCGTAGCTTAACTCCCTTAAGCACAACAAGGTGCTGTGTTCGTGGGAGACAAAATGGGAGAACGTCTTTCCAGCTTTCGAATCCCAACTCTGCAACACACTGAGCATAGTCTTCACCTGAGGGTGCGGGTGATTTAGTGTTATATCATGATGATTCAAATCAGAATCCCAGTTGCGTGCCGATGCAACACGAGAAAGTGATGGCTTACATAGTGGAATTACAAAAAGAGTTGCACGAATCACAACCTGCAATTGAAACCATGGTCTTTGGATTTAAGTTGGAGGCATTACTTGGACGGTACCAAATGCGCTATTTAGACCGATCACAAGGGCCTCCCGTGTACCGTTGTTTCGAAGGAGCTAAAGCATGTAATGACATCGTTGGATGGACCCCTTGAACGATTTCAACTGTGACACCTACACGTGTACGAGCCTCGCAACACACCATCGACTTTAACCTACCTGATCAGATTTGCCCACTCAAACCGAAGCACTGAAGGAAGAAAATTTTCAAGTTGGGTCCATGCGGGGCATGGAGAAGTGAGTTTTGGCAAGTCCGACGATATTCGCTACTTCGCGGAACGAGCATGGGTTTTACTATACAGCAATCCAAGGGAACTCGTGTTGAGCAAAGCACGCCGGCTTCGATATTCTAGATGTCTGGATTTTGATGAGAGATATTAGGACCTATAAATCTTGTACTGGTGATCGGGCATGAAGACCCACTTACCAAAGTATGTGTATGATGTTTGACTTGTGGGAAAGTCAAAGTGGAGTATCACCTGGGTGATCGATGATTATCCCACGTAACCGGCACGCTTTCTCGCAACCAAGGAAACTGACGAGTCTTCACAGCTGTGGATGTTCCTCTGAGAGAGGCGGCTTTTAGGCACGAGGTGCCAACTCCTGTTACCCCTAATTTTGATCTATGTTTGATTTATGGCAGATAACTCACAACACCCTTGGCTCACGTCTAGGCATGAGCATTGGACAAACGGTCAAAGTTAACGACCCGTCCAGACACTCGAAGGAATGCTGTGAGCATGTGAGTGATTGACTTTAGTAAGAGTAAGGACATCTACCTTTGGTTGAGTTCTACTGCAACAGCCACCGTTTTGGTATTTAGACAGCTCCGTTGAGGCATTGCATGGATAGTAGCGTTAATCTCCTTGTTGGATTAAGGTGGGGGACAACCTAATCACGGGTCCAGGACTCGTACTCGAAACCCTTGGGAAGATTGCTTGGATCGGAAATCGTTTGACAGCAACGCATGACTGTCAGAAAAGTTGATAGGCTTAGGAACACTAGGGGTTCGCTGTAGGCGATCGTTTCATGTTGAAAGTCTCACCTTGGGAGGGTGCGGTACGCCTTCGGAAGCGTGGTAAGCTTAACTCATGTTATGTTGGGCCATTCAAAATTCTGGAACACAATGGCGAAGTGGTGTACACACTTGAGTTACCTGACGAATTAGGTAACGTACACAATGCCATTATGTCTCGAATCTAAGGCAGTGTTTGTCCGATGAAACGCTTGTGATACCCTTATTAGAGTCTGAGATTAATGACAAGTTGCAGTTGTTGAGGAATCTACTGAAATCATGGACCAGGACGTCAAGGTTCGTAAGCATAGTCGAATTCCAATCGCGAGAGTTCGTTGGAACTCAAGATGTAGACCGGAGTTCACGTGGGAACACGAGGATCAGATGAAGCTCAAGTACTCGCTCTTATCCCCAATCAACTAAACTGAATCCGATGCAACTGGTGAATTTCGAGACGAAATTCCTTTCAAGTTGGGGATGATGTGGCACCCGCGGAAAATTCGCAGTCATCCTAATTTATCACTTCACTCCTCTGAGATTGGTTATCAAATTTCGGGACTAAATTCTTTCAAGTTGGGGATGATGTGACAACCCGTAAACTTAAGGCTAGCACTACTTGAATTCTACAAACCGTTAGCATGTATCTCTGTGTTTGTTTACCTGTCGCGTGCACTATTAAATGTTTATGCGTGTATAGTGTTTACAAGAAATCAAGTTACGAGTTATTGTTAAATTTAGTATATTGGGAAACTAACTTATTCGGGCTGCGGATTTACACGACACTTGTGGACCACGAGTTATTTGAGCCCAACAGTTGAGCCCAACCCTAAGCACATAGATAAGTCTAATTAGATCACATTTATGCATGGGCTTAGTAAAGCCCAAATGGGATTAAAGTGGGCCGATTAGTTTGGATTATATATACACACACATGTAAGTTACGTAACTTGATAACACAAACATAACAAACCCTACTTCTCCCACTTGGTTGCGACGACAGACGACCCCCCCTTCATCGAAGCATTAATTGGCTAGTAAATTCATGTTTGCGTAAAACTTTAATTCACAATCATTAATTTTGTTCATGTATGAGTTGAGTAACAAAGAGTGTATACACATGCTATATGATGTTTATGTTAATGTGATTTCTGTGTGTGACTGCCGTGATTGTTAGAATAGGTTAATGGTTTTAGTGTTAATCATATGTGTTACTGGTATGAATTAACTCGATGCAATAAAGAACTTGGTGCGGTTTGATATTAAGGGCCAATGATCATTGCATGTAATAGGGGTTGTATGGTGGGATTGGTGATTACTTGTATTGCTTAGCTCTTGGAGTAGAGGTTTTCTGTTGACGAGTAAATGTTAGGGATGATTATGAGGTTTGACTGTTAGGAGTATTAATTAGATGATAATGGCGATGATATAAGGTTGTTCATGCATAAAATATTAGTGATCATCATGTGCCTACTGTAGTTGTGGAAATAATTGCTATGGGTTGTTTGTGAATGATGTGGTAATTCAAGGTGAACATTGAGGGCTGTTGAGGAAATCGTTAATTAATATTGTGTCAGTGATTCATGTGACTTTCCTATTAATTCGGCCCAATGAATTGAATATTAGCTGTTCAAATATCAAGAATTAAAACAACAGTTCAACTAATATTTTGGTCTAATAAAAGTTCAGTGAGTAATGATGTTGTCGGTCATGAAAAAGCCCACTAGATTCCACAGTCCATTTAATACAAAATATCATAGGTCCAGTTACATGTATGGTAAATCAAATTATCTGGGCTGCATGCTAATCGTATGGGCTTTACATGTGCTGGACTAGTCTTGCAATTTAATCACATGTGTCGCTGGTCTGGGCCACCTATGCGGACTGTTAGTATTCAGGTACGGCTGGGCCATTTGGGCCAGACCGCTAGATTGGGCCACGTAACTTAAGGTGATTCAGGCTTGGGCTACGAATTGTATAAGTTAGTAGGTTATCAGATTAAGTTCTACAAGCTGTATTGGGCTTAACTGCAACTGGGCCGCGCAACGTAGGACTTCCAGTAGGGGCTGTCAAGTTATGGTGAGTCTTAAACAACGTTAATACAAGATTTTGTAACTAAATACATATTGGGTGATATGAATTATTGTCGTTATTTGCATGATCAATTGAATAGGGATTGGACTGTTATTATGTGTTATGATATATGATCCTGTAACGTGGAAATACATATGGCCCGAATGCTCGTTGTGACTTGTGTGATAATACGTGCCATACTTGATTACCGCTTGTGGAATTTGTGCAAAGAATATCTGGTTTACGTATAAGCGAAACTTGTCACACCCTGCTAGTAGCGGAAGCGTATTGTGTGTGACGTAAGAAAGGTAATCATTGCATCCAAATGTATTAACAAAATGAACCAACAACGATGCCATAGATATATAACTTCCAACGAATATTTACATATTTTCCCAAAAGTAGTTTCAAGTACCATACATGTTCACAACCTTAGACATAACATAGTTATCAGTTTGTTTTTGCACATCACAAAAGATAGTTTTAACATAAAACTTAGTAAGGCTTTGTTTCCTATATACCCATACGAAGTTGGGATATAGAATACAAACCCTTCAAAAGTGGCAATCGTTGTCATTTGTTTTCCCGAATCCCATAGTGAATCACCGGCTCAAGACCTGTTTCCTGAAATACATGTAGTTTTAAAAAGTCAACAAAAGTTGAGCGAGTTCATGCAGTATTTGTTATCATATGAAATCTCGTAAATGTTATCTTGTAATCGTGGTATGTTCTGATTCATTCATGGAGTCTGTTAAGGATCTATCAGTGGGTAGCGAGCCCCCTGACATAATGTACCATAAGTAAATAACCAAACCGAGAGCACTTTGTCATCATTTGCGATCACAAAAGCACTCCAGGGTATACCAACCAGGAGTGGGGCGTGCCTCAAGCCCAATAGATCTACACCTTTTGCACCTTGGTCACTAAGTGATTAATGGTTACTAATGTTATCATCCTACTTATGCACATTGATCGTGTTATCTACTACTCCGTAACTAACATACCAATAGTTTTAACATGTATTTCCCCTCGATGTTTTTGAAAACAAAACATTGAAATCAGTGAAAGGAGGGACATGAACTCACAAGTTTGCGTTCCTGTGTTATGATATCGAAGTGAGCATCCGTACGTGTCAATAACCTACATGTGTTCTGATCTCGTTAGACACTAGGTCTTTCGGACCTCGTACAAGTTGTTCATCTTGAATTCTTTATTATGTTCTCATTTGTTATCTTTGGAACAACTTTGTATTTTAGAGCATTGATAGTTTACCCACTCGATTGTTATGTGTATACATGTATTCTATTCGTATTGAATTCATAAGCGTATTCATGTATTCTATGTGTATTGACTTATGTGTGATCGGCTTCGTTCTTCACACGTCCTCGTGCAGTGCACACATGCAATTGAGCCTTTGCTCATGTCATTGGGCCGAGCCCATGTCATTGGGCCAAGCCCATGTCATCTATGTTATCATATCTAACCCATGTTTTAATGTTATTGGGCCGAGCCCATGTTATCTATGTTATTGGGCCTAACCCATGTTTTATTGTTATTGGGCCGAGCCCATGTTATATTGCCGTTGGGCCCTAGCCCATGTATTAAGGAATTTGGGCCTAGCCCATTACTAACTTTGATAGGCCCAATTATAACTTCATGAGTCCATTAACATTATCTTGCAATTTTTACCAAAATGTTACCAAGTAGCAAACTTAAATAAGTTCATTTTTCCTATGAAAAATACTTGGTAATTTTTATAGTTTTCGACTTTCCGGATTCTTGTTATAGGTCACTTACATACGTGCTCGTTTAAACGTCCAAAATATGTTATTTTAGACTCGACTTTGTAGTAGCTTGTTTACGGTGTCGATACGCCCAAATTGTCGTCATCGAGAGTTATGTATTTCCATTTCGGCCATTTTATTTAACTGTCCGATTTCACTAGCATTTCTTGGACCATGTAGGAACATGTATGTGTATTTATTTTGGTCACCCTTTAGGTATCTAATAAATACACATATATCACACATTGCAAGCACTTAGCAAGTTTCCGAAAATATATATTTTTTTTCTTACCAAAAATTACATTTACACATTGTTATATTTTTACCCATTTATTTTTGTAAAAATATAAGTTTAAGTTCATAAGAACTTCTTGAATATTTAAACCTTAAATATTCCCATCAAAGTTTCCATAATGACGTTTAAGACCACTAATCGCGTTTAACATTGTTAATCACCCTTTAATCCCTTCTTTAATCGCGATTAGATTTTTAGAAAAAAATCGTCATAGTTTCCCCTAAACTATGACGTTTCCCACGTTATAAAAACGCGTTTAAATCAATAATCAATTTCCAAACATCACTCATCATGCTTATTCATTCAAAGATTCTTATGAGCATTATTTTGCTTAAACTTTCAAGTCTTCAAGGTTAACCATTTATTAAGTTTATTTCTTACATAAACTTGATTGTAAATTGTTTTTCACTTTTAAAGATTCACACATCTTTATGTAGAAATTTCCAAGACTTTTACATAACACTTTTGATAATTTATATCACACAAACTTATTTTATGTCAAAAACCAAGTTCATTAGTGTTGTTAAAAGCCTTTCACATGATTATTCTTGGTTTAATCTTTCAAGAATCACTAAATCAAGTTTATATATAAATGCTCATAATCTTTGAAGTTGATGATCTTTCTTGATTTAACATAACTATGTTTAAATCACATATTTATGTTCATCATAATAATATGAACACAAATATAAAATACTACATAAAACTAACAACAAGATCATCATAATTATACACTTTAAGCTACTAATCACAACAAAATTAACATAATCAACAAGATCACATGAACATATTAACACTAAACAACATAAATCAACACATAATATATTCATATTTAGTGTTTATTAGTTTTATGTTTAGGGTTTTCGATTATGTTTAACTTTTACTTCAAGATAATCAACTTGTACTTCTATGATTAACTAGTAATAAGAAGCATAAAAATTGTGTTTAGAAGACTCACAAAGTGCACAAGCTAAATTAGATAATAAGAAGAAAAATAAGCTCCAAAGATGCTCCAAATAATGCTCCAAGCTTAACCCATGATTAGATGATCTTGTAGTGGCTAGATTAAGTGAAATTAAGGTGTTTAGTGGTGATTTTTGGTGAGTTTAGTGGGGGGTTTCATGGCTGAACGAAAATGAAGGTGTGGGAGGGGTTTTGGTTTCAACTTTTGGTGATATGAAGGTATAAGTGATGGTGGTGTAAAGAAATGTTATAATTCTCATGATCTTTTCAACTTAATGACCATACTTTCATCAACATGCCCCATACATTGAATCAAAATTTTTCATCATGAAATCTAGTGGGTGGGACCCACTTTGACCAATTTTCAAGAATGGGGGGGGGGGTAAAGTGTAACATTTTATAAAAGTTACCAAAATATCTAGATATTTTGGTAATTAATCAAAGCATGGTGATTAGGGGTTTAATTACACCATTAGAGGGTAATTAATGAACTAGGATGATAATTATTGTTAACTAGTTCACTAAACTAGTAAAAAATGCATTTCGACGCTTTAAATGTCTTCCGTTTGGTCGTCGGTGGGTTTACGGCACTTTTGTGGCGTACCGACGGAACTTTGCCGAAGTTGTTTTCTAGCCTCCAAGTGATGTATGAAATTATTCCGAGTCTCAAAATAGGCTTAACTAGTTCACCAAAGTTTTCATTTGGTTGTTACGATGACAGAAATACTGCTTACTAGCTCGTCAGTTCGCTAACGTACTAGTTTAATGCATAGCGATATAATATCAGAAGCTTATGATTCTGGTCATCTCATTGATATCCTTAAAATGTTTTAGTGTGTTTTTCATCAAGTGACATAATTCCGAAGTCCCGGAAATGCTTTGTTATAGGTTCGGACAAGTTAAAAGTGCTATATTTTTAGCCGAAATAGACATTTTTGAGATTAGGGCGTTATACCGGAAAGTCTTGTTTCTTTGCAAGATGTGTTTTCATAATAATGTTTTCTTATATAAATGGACTCAGTTATGTTATCCGAGTGTCGTTTTTCAGTGTTTCGGTCTGATTTCACGGTTTGCTGGCATAAATAGTGTAACCGTGAATAGTGCACGTGGCACTTTCTACCAACACTTTTAGGACATTGTTTGCTTGGGTTCGCAATGTGATGGAAACCAACATATGTTTTAGGATTGTTTCCTTGTCCTAACCTTGTTATCCAATTAACGACACTGTTACGTAATTAAATTACGCTAAATGCATGAGATTATGTAAATAAAGTAGTGATTAGTTTGTACGGATTTTCTGGTTAATTGCCTTTTGTCACATTCTCCCCCTGTTAAAAAGAATTTCGTCCCGAAATTCAAGCTGAGTTATCCTTTGCAGGAGTCTTCTCGAACAGGTGGGGATATTTTGCCTTGATCTGATCTTCACGTTCCTAGGTGTACTCGGGTCCGTGACGTGAATTCCAGCGGACCTTGACTAGTTCGATATGACTTCTCCTTGTCTTGTGGACTTTCCTGTCCACAACCTCGACGGGTTCTTCGGTAATCTGGAGTTTGTCGTCTATATGAATTTCATCAGTTTGGATGATAACTGTTTCAATGGTCGGAATTTTCTTGAGATTCGACACATGAAATGTGTCGTGTACGTTACTGAGTTCTTCTGGTAGTTTCAACTTGTACGCGACTGTACCGATCCTTTCTAGAATCTCAAATGGCCCAATGTATCTCGGGTTTAGTTTTCCGCGTTTCCCGAATCTAGCTACGCCTTTCCAAGGCGAGACTTTCAATAAGACTTTGTCTCCGACCTCGAAGGATAATGGTTTACGTCTTCTGTCCGCTTAGCTCTTTTGTCTGTCACGAGCCACTTTGATACGGTCTCGTATCTTTGCTATCTTGTCCGTAGTTTCTTGGACTAGTTCAGGGCCCACGAGTTGTTTGTCTCCGACTTTCGCCCAACACAGCGGTGATCGGCACTTCCGTCCGTATAGTGCTTCGTATGGGGCGGATTTGATGCTTGTGTGATAACTGTTATTATAGGAAAACTCTACCAGAGGTAAATGAGTATCCCAGTTTCTGCCCAAATTCATCACACAAGCGCGAAGCAAGTCTTCCAACGTTTGGATGGTTCGTTCGCTTTGCCCATCGGTTTGCGGATGAAATGTTGTGCTTAGATCCAAACAAGATCCAAGCGATTCTTGAAATGATTGCCATATTCTTGACACAAAGCGACTATCGCAATCCGAGAATATTGAAATAGGCACTCCATGACGTGCTATTATCTCTTTGAGATAAAGTTCAGCTAACTTCTATGTACTGTCTTTCTCGCGAATTCGCAAGAAGTGGGCTGACTTGGTTAATCGATCGACGATAACCCAAATCATATCATGACCTCGAGAGGTCCGTGGGAGTCCTGTAATGAAATCCATTGATATCTATTCCCATTTCCAAATAGGAATCTCGGGTTGTTGTAATAGTACAGATGGCTTTTGATTCTCGGCCTTGACCTTTGCACAAGTTAGGCATTTCCCAACGTAGGTCGCAATATCTCCTTTGAGATTAGGCCACAAGTAATATTCTCTTACATCCTGATACATCTTATCAGATCCGGGATGTATTGAATATTTTGACCTATGTGCTTCATCCAACACTAAGTCTCGCAATCCGCCAAAGTAATGAATCCAGATTCTACCCATGAAATACCTTGTGCCATCTTTGTTCTCTTCCATTTGTTTCTCTAATCCTCGCAAGGATTCTGCTTGGATGTTCTCCGGCTATAGAGCTTCTAGTTTTGCATCGTGCACACGAGTAGTGAAGTTCATCTGAATGGTTAACTCTAAAGCTCGTACTCGTAATGTTTTGACTTGCTCTTTCCGGCTCAAAGCATCCGCCACAACATTTGCTTTGCCCGGATGATACTTGATTTAAGAGTCATAGTCATTCAGCAATTCTACCCATCGCCGTTGGCGCATGTTTAATTCTTTTTGATTGAATATATGTTGAAGACTTTTATGGTCTGTGAATATGGTACACTTAGTACCATAAAGATAATGGCACCAAATTTTTAAAGCGAATACCACTGCGCCCAACTCTAGGGGTCATGAGTGGTATAATTCTTTTCATGAACTTTCAACTGTCATGACGCGTACGCGATGACTTTTTCACGTTGCATTAATACGCAACGCAAGCCTTGGTGCGATGCATCACAATACACAACAAAGTCATCGGTGCTGTTAGGGAGTGATAAGATTGGCGCTTGGCATAGTTTAGCTTCAAGTAATTGGAATGCCGTTTCTTGTTTTTCACCCCAATCGGACTTCCTATCATTTTGAGTGAGCGAGGTTAGCGGTTGAGCAATTTTAGGGAAATTCTCAATGAATCTACGATAGTATCCCGCTAAGTCTAGAAATTGTCTTACTTCCGTTGGGGTCTTGGGAGCGTTTCAGTTCTTTATGGCTTCTATCTTAGCTGGGTCCACATGTATTCCATTCTCATTCACAGTGTGACCAAGAAATTGTACTTTACGAATCCAAAATTTCTCATTTTGAGAACTTCGCGTACAATTGTTCTTTCTTAAGCAACTCCAGGGTAGTTCTTAAGTGTTGTTCGTGTTCCGCCTCTGTTCGTGAGTATATTAAAATGTCATCAATGAATACGATCACGAACTTGTTGAGGTATGGTTTACATACCTGATTCATCAAATCCATGAATACGACGGGAGCGTTTGTTAGGCCGAAAGGCATAACAAGGAACTCGTAATGCCCATAGCGAGTCCTGAACACTGTCATAGGAATGCTTTCCTCTTGGATCCTCATCTGATGGTGTCCAGATCTTAGATCGACCTTGGAATAGAAGCTGGAACCTTGCAACTGATCGAACAAGTCGTCGATCCTCGGTAAAGGATACCGATTCTTGATAGTTAGCTTGTTTAGTTCTCTGTAATCGATGCACATACGAAAGGTTCTGTCCTTCTTCTTGACAAATAGCACCGGAGCTCCCCAAGGTGAGAAACTCGGTCCAATGAATCCCTTGTCAAGCAACTCCTGAAGATGAGTAGATACTTCATGCATCTCCGAGGGTACGAGTCTATTTGAAGCTTTCGCCACCGGTGCAGCTCCTGTCACAAGATCGATACTGAATTCGACTTGTCGCTGCGGAGGTAGTCCCGGCAAGTCTTCTAGAAAGACTTCAGGGTATTCCCTTATCACAGGGATGTCCTCCACCTTGCGCTACTCGACCTTCTTGTCGACCACATGGACCAGAAAGGCGATGCATCCTGTTCCCAGACTCTTCCGAGCCTTCATACAGTTGTTGGTCAGCAGCCGTGTGTCGTGTTTTTCTCCGTGCACCAAAAGATGTTCTCTCGTCAGACAGGGGGATGCAAATGATCTTCTCGACCTATGAATTCGGCTCGATTATTAGATAGCTAGTCTATGTCAAAAACTATGTCGTAACAAGCCAATTGATTGAGTGAAAGGACGATATTAAGTTTTTGACCTCAAGATTCGAGTGTGCATCCGTTAATTTCTTCTCCAGACTCATCTAATTTACCGTTGGCCAATACTATGGAATGAGAGGATGTCTAGCTTACTTGACTCTAGGCCAAGTATATTTTGAATTCTAGGAGGATGAAACTAATACCGACACCAGTATCAGATAAAATGGATGTAATGGGTCGGTTGATAGGAAACCTATTAGTGACCCTTAATGACTTCATATGACTCTGTTAATTTTCCATTAGCTACTTGATTGAGTAAGACATGTCTAACCTACATGACCCTAACTCATGTATATGCTTAGTATCTAAAGACACTAAGTTAAGCCGACGTTGATATCCAAGGAATGGATACATATTGGTTATAGAGTAGAGTGTACCCATGGCAAAAATGGGATTTTGGGGAGTATTCATAGTTCCACCCATACACTTACTTATTCACTTGCTTGATTCGTCCTTAGACATCCATACTTGTCGTGATCTCCTTGCCACAGTTAAAAACCTCCTCATCCATTCTTGAATATAACTAACTCATTAGTTTCCGTTATGTGCCCGTCTCACCACACTGCTACAATTGGCACTTTTGCAAGTGCCCTCATGATGAAGGCTTCACTTATCTCATTCAAGATTTTGGCAAGTTATTAGCATACTCCATGTTGCCGGCTTCATATCTCAGGCTAAACCCCAAATGTAGCACTCAGCGCGTTTTGGATTCAGGTGTTATCTAGTATGCAACAATCTTTTAGAGATCGTAGAGGTGTCGGGGGCAACCAATAACATTGGTTCTAATCATGATCAAGTCCTAGAGTCCTAGAGTTCGGTTTCCAACCTTGGAATTTACCACTAGCGAGCAATACTATTCTCGCGTAAGATCCTTGAGTTCTTCCCACAGTAACCTCTTTGTTGTATTACTCCCTATAGTTTGCACGTGGAGATTCCACCAAGTTATTGCCTCCCTCAACAGATGACTATTAGTTTACCAAATCGTTTACTTAGAAATACATTTACTAGCACGGCTAACTAGCTTCATTGTCTTTATTTAGCGGACATAACTTACCGCACCTCTTGTACCGATGAGGTCTCGCGGCTTGTAATCCGGAGATGCCTTAGAATTAAAACCTGGTGTGATTGCATCTCCAAGTGTGGCATTACCACTCGTTCTCGTCCCATCGGGATTTGAACCACTTGAACTACCGGTACCATCAGTACCATCACTAGTGTCGACTCGACAACCTCATGTTGTTCCATATGACCTCTAGTTCAACTTTAATAGTAGGGCGCTGATTAACTGACCCTCTTCTAGGCGTCGATTTTTTTTGTCGACGCCACGTTGTTTCTGATACATAGTATCATTAGGTCTAGGTTTTTATTTGGACAGATATAGCCTATCATGCACCTGAGAATTAAGAATGTGATTGGTCATGGAAACCTCAAGACAGCGTTGCTCCGGTATGTTTGAAGAATGATATTCATGAATAAATGCATTCCAAAATGCATAGTACCTCTTGAGTGTATTAGCCATGTGCCTAAATGGGAAAAGAAGTAATTCGTTGAGGAGAAGAAACCAAACGGTCGTCTCCAATGTTTACAACGTGTATCCCATAATTCATGGATCTTGAGCGCCCAAAGTAGGAAAAATCCTTCGCCGCACTAGCCCATGTGACGAATAAATTGATATTCCTTGAGCTCCACGAGCTTCGACAAAATTGTATAATTCCCATAGATGTCGAATAATACAATGAAGGGGTTGTAGCATGGCCCATGCCATACCATCCCTTGGAATAAGACAAATGTCAAACGACGGAGTTTAATGTAATCATTTTCGATAACTAAGATAAGGTAAGGTGTCACAGACACCAAAGAACCAGCCCATGTATAAGAATTCCGAAAATGTTGAGAAAAATCCTGCATGAGTGGCTAACGAGTTTTGTTTGCTTTCGATGACTATTCTCAGACGACTCGTGTTATAGATCGAATGTTAAGTGAAAACAATACGTGTAGTCTTCCTGTATCGTAGAGTGTTATAGTAACCATTCCGGTTAGTGTTCTACTAGATAGAAATTTGAACAACTTAAGAACTTCGAATGGATAGTGATCGCTAGTTTGACCCGTAGAGCCCACCAGGATTCCCCATGCACTACAAGTTAATATTACGTGGGCCCCCGTAATAATAAATTGTCTTGCATGGTCACCCTAGTATTCTCTTGTTCAAGCAGACGATCAGTCAAAGAGAGGACATTGTTGTCTATATACCTTCAACATAGAAGGGACCTTCGTGCTGGTCCACGTGCCAATGCCCTTTGTCATTATTCATGAAAGGGAACAACGTTAGTCTAAAAAGAATTCGCAATAATAACCACTGGAGGGGCACCTTCAAGATGAATACCTCATCTTCCTTGCCTTAACAAGAATGTAATCAATCGTGACCTTTATGAATCTCAGGGACCTCTTCCCACTAATAGAGTTGTTGTCCAGGGCTGCCACCTCTGCCTCGTCGTCACAACCGAAGCTAGACATATACTACCCGGGGGAAGCAACCATCTTCCACGGAATCAATGCTTTAGGGTCTCGATTAGGGACCACTTCCGCCAAAAGCTTCGTAATAGACGCGAGGTCGTCATTCTCATCGAGTGAGTTAAGTGTAACAATAGAATTCATAGTTGAAGGTATTTTCGTTCATGGCAAAATATTCCGTACAACACATATATAAATACACTATATATATAATCACTAAATCTCATGCTGTTTTTGTTCTCGTGTTTCACATGTAAGCCTTAGTGCTTTCAAGTCTATTCCTTATCGACTATCCATGTATTGATCCATATTTGTTACTAGTGATTGAGCCAGCGTGATAGATTCTCATGTTATAGTGACACAATGAAAACCATTTGTCATTTTTTTTGTCATACTTTTGAAATCACTTTTGTAATGTTATCGACTTTGTTTTCATGTGAGAGCCCTTCGGTGATTGTAGACCAAACTTTAATAAAAGTTTTTCCCCGGTTCACTACAATCGGAGCTCTGATACCAATCTGTCACACCCTGCTAGTAGCGGAAGCGTATTGTGTGTGACGTAAGAAAGGTAATCATTGCATCCAAATGTATTAACAAAATGAACCAACAACGATGCCATAGATATATAACTTCCAACGAATATTTACATATTTTCCCAAAAGTAGTTTCAAGTACCATACATGTTCACAACCTTAGACATAACATAGTTATCAGTTTGTTTTTGCACATCACAAAAGATAGTTTTAACATAAAACTTAGTAAGGCTTTGTTTCCTATATACCCATACGAAGTTGGGATATAGAATACAAACCCTTCAAAAGTGGCAATCGTTGTCATTTGTTTTCCCGAATCCCATAGTGAATCACCGGCTCAAGACCTGTTTCCTGAAATACATGTAGTTTTAAAAAGTCAACAAAAGTTGAGCGAGTTCATGCAGTATTTGTTATCATATGAAATCTCGTAAATGTTATCTTGTAATCGTGGTATGTTCTGATTCATTCATGGAGTCTGTTAAGGATCTATCAGTGGGTAGCGAGCCCCCTGACATAATGTACCATAAGTAAATAACCAAACCGAGAGCACTTTGTCATCATTTGAGATCACAAAAGCACTCCAGGGTATACCAACCAGGAGTGGGGCGTGCCTCAAGCCCAATAGATCTACACCTTTTGCACCTTGGTCACTAAGTGATTAATGGTTACTAATGTTATCATCCTACTTATGCACATTGATCGTGTTATCTACTACTCCGTAACTAACATACCAATAGTTTTAACATGTATTTCCCCTCGATGTTTTTGAAAACAAAACATTGAAATCAGTGAAAGGAGGGACATGAACTCACAAGTTTGCGTTCCTGTGTTATGATATCGAAGTGAGCATCCGTACGTGTCAATAACCTACATGTGTTCTGATCTCGTTAGACACTAGGTCTTTCGGACCTCGTACAAGTTGTTCATCTTGAATTCTTTATTATGTTCTCATTTGTTATCTTTGGAACAACTTTGTATTTTAGAGCATTGATAGTTTACCCGCTCGATTGTTATGTGTATACATGTATTCTATTCGTATTGAATTCATAAGCGTATTCATGTATTCTATGTGTATTGACTTATGTGTGATCGGCTTCGTTCTTCACACGTCCTCGTGCAGTGCACACATGCAATTGAGCCTTTGCTCATGTCATTGGGCCGAGCCCATGTCATTGGGCCAAGCCCATGTCATCTATGTTATCATATCTAACCCATGTTTTAATGTTATTGGGCCGAGCCCATGTTATCTATGTTATTGGGCCTAACCCATGTTTTATTGTTATTGGGCCGAGCCCATGTTATATTGCCGTTGGGCCCTAGCCCATGTATTAAGGAATTTGGGCCTAGCCCATTACTAACTTTGATAGGCCCAATTATAACTTCATGAGTCCATTAACATTATCTTGCAATTTTTACCAAAATGTTACCAAGTAGCAAACTTAAATAAGTTCATTTTTCCTATGAAAAATACTTGGTAATTTTTATAGTTTTCGACTTTCCGGATTCTTGTTATAGGTCACTTACATACGTGCTCGTTTAAACGTCCAAAATATGTTATTTTAGACTCGACTTTGTAGTAGCTTGTTTACGGTGTCGATACGCCCAAATTGTCGTCATCGAGAGTTATGTATTTCCATTTCGGCCATTTTATTTAACTGTCCGATTTCACTAGCATTTCTTGGACCATGTAGGAACATGTATGTGTATTTATTTTGGTCACCCTTTAGGTATCTAATAAATACACATATATCACACATTGCAAGCACTTAGCAAGTTTCCGAAAATATATATTTTTTTTCTTACCAAAAATTACATTTACACATTGTTATATTTTTACCCATTTATTTTTGTAAAAATATAAGTTTAAGTTCATAAGAACTTCTTGAATATTTAAACCTTAAATATTCCCATCAAAGTTTCCATAATGACGTTTAAGACCACTAATCGCGTTTAACATTGTTAATCACCCTTTAATCCCTTCTTTAATCGCGATTAGATTTTTAGAAAAAAATCGTCATAGTTTCCCCTAAACTATGACGTTTCCCACGTTATAAAAACGCGTTTAAATCAATAATCAATTTCCAAACATCACTCATCATGCTTATTCATTCAAAGATTCTTATGAGCATTATTTTGCTTAAACTTTCAAGTCTTCAAGGTTAACCATTTATTAAGTTTATTTCTTACATAAACTTGATTGTAAATTGTTTTTCACTTTTAAAGATTCACACATCTTTATGTAGAAATTTCCAAGACTTTTACATAACACTTTTGATAATTTATATCACACAAACTTATTTTATGTCAAAAACCAAGTTCATTAGTGTTGTTAAAAGCCTTTCACATGATTATTCTTGGTTTAATCTTTCAAGAATCACTAAATCAAGTTTATATATAAATGCTCATAATCTTTGAAGTTGATGATCTTTCTTGATTTAACATAACTATGTTTAAATCACATATTTATGTTCATCATAATAATATGAACACAAATATAAAATACTACATAAAACTAACAACAAGATCATCATAATTATACACTTTAAGCTACTAATCACAACAAAATTAACATAATCAACAAGATCACATGAACATATTAACACTAAACAACATAAATCAACACATAATATATTCATATTTAGTGTTTATTAGTTTTATGTTTAGGGTTTTCGATTATGTTTAACTTTTACTTCAAGATAATCAACTTGTACTTCTATGATTAACTAGTAATAAGAAGCATAAAAATTGTGTTTAGAAGACTCACAAAGTGCACAAGCTAAATTAGATAATAAGAAGAAAAATAAGCTCCAAAGATGCTCCAAATAATGCTCCAAGCTTAACCCATGATTAGATGATCTTGTAGTGGCTAGATTAAGTGAAATTAAGGTGTTTAGTGGTGATTTTTGGTGAGTTTAGTGGGGGGTTTCATGGCTGAACGAAAATGAAGGTGTGGGAGGGGTTTTGGTTTCAACTTTTGGTGATATGAAGGTATAAGTGATGGTGGTGTAAAGAAATGTTATAATTCTCATGATCTTTTCAACTTAATGACCATACTTTCATCAACATGCCCCATACATTGAATCAAAATTTTTCATCATGAAATCTAGTGGGTGGGACCCACTTTGACCAATTTTCAAGAATGGGGGGGGGGGTAAAGTGTAACATTTTATAAAAGTTACCAAAATATCTAGATATTTTGGTAATTAATCAAAGCATGGTGATTAGGGGTTTAATTACACCATTAGAGGGTAATTAATGAACTAGGATGATAATTATTGTTAACTAGTTCACTAAACTAGTAAAAAATGCATTTCGACGCTTTAAATGTCTTCCGTTTGGTCGTCGGTGGGTTTACGGCACTTTTGTGGCGTACCGACGGAACTTTGCCGAAGTTGTTTTCTAGCCTCCAAGTGATGTATGAAATTATTCCGAGTCTCAAAATAGGCTTAACTAGTTCACCAAAGTTTTCATTTGGTTGTTACGATGACAGAAATACTGCTTACTAGCTCGTCAGTTCGCTAACGTACTAGTTTAATGCATAGCGATATAATATCAGAAGCTTATGATTCTGGTCATCTCATTGATATCCTTAAAATGTTTTAGTGTGTTTTTCATCAAGTGACATAATTCCGAAGTCCCGGAAATGCTTTGTTATAGGTTCGGACAAGTTAAAAGTGCTATATTTTTAGCCGAAATAGACATTTTTGAGATTAGGGCGTTATACCGGAAAGTCTTGTTTCTTTGCAAGATGTGTTTTCATAATAATGTTTTCTTATATAAATGGACTCAGTTATGTTATCCGAGTGTCGTTTTTCAGTGTTTCGGTCTGATTTCACGGTTTGCTGGCATAAATAGTGTAACCGTGAATAGTGCACGTGGCACTTTCTACCAACACTTTTAGGACATTGTTTGCTTGGGTTCGCAATGTGATGAAAACCAACATATGTTTTAGGATTGTTTCCTTGTCCTAACCTTGTTATCCAATTAACGACACTGTTACGTAATTAAATTACGCTAAATGCATGAGATTATGTAAATAAAGTAGTGATTAGTTTGTACGGATTTTCTGGTTAATTGCCTTTTGTCACAAAACTAACTGTTACTGGAAATGATATTAGGGGTCGAATGATCAACTGTAAACACATAACTAAAACATACCGAGCAAACCAAGGTGAGTTCACTGCTCTTTTTCCAAGCATGCATCCCGGGGAGGGATATCGGGTAACGTTCCGGGGAGGGACGCTTGTTTATCGGGATGTGTCACACCCCGATTTCCACGTGTATCACCGGTGGGCCCGGTGGGGGATTACCGTGACGTAGTTGGCAACAATATAGTCAAACCACACAATATATAAATGCACAGCGGAAGCATAAAGATAAATTATATTTCAACCACTGATTGTAATATCCAAGTATCACGAGTAGTCGAAATAAATCCACAGGGGATCAAAATAAAATATAAAATTATTGTTCAACAGATATTGGCATCCCAAGCTTGCGAGAATCTAACGATGCTAAAGAGTGGCCAGCCTATTACGAGTAGAACCTGCATTAATCTTTTTGGGGAAAATACCTCAGTTTACACTGGTAAATACATTCAACCGACACTTTTGTAAAATGTTTAATAAAAATTGATTTGAATGCACATGGCACAAACTCTTTATAGCGTTCGATAGCCCGGGTCGTGCCGGGTTTAAGGTTAATAGACACGCCACAAAGCATAAAGCCGTGGCGGGAAAACCAATGGTTATACCTTTAATAATATAGACACATTGCTGGGTGTACGCCTACACCCGCGTGTCGAGGTCGTGGCCATTTCGTAAAATGATGCCAAGGATATCCGGGACATGGTCATTAAGCTCCCAAAGGCGTAAAGCCAACAAAACCAATTTTTAAACGGGTCACATTGAAATCACCCGACTACTAATGAGTTGGGGTCAATTGCCCGACCAAGCGGTATTTTAAATACCGTAACCCAAGCCCATATAACGGAAAATAAGTTAAAAGTATTTACCTGAGCAAGTAATATCCTTAATAAACAAATGCAAGTTTCTTTTACGGGTCTCCTATTCTGGAACGAAGGTTTAAACAACCTATTAGAATCCTAACGGGTCTTTAATTTAGCCTTAGCTTAGACCGGTCAGTTTCAAAGGATAATTACGGTTTAATCGCGTGAAAGGCGAAAACCGTGAATGGAATGTGATTCGGACCCAACAAGTTTGAAGACTTGTTTTATATGGGTAATATAACCACACTCTGGATTTTGAGGTCAAAACAATAAGGTTTGACCCGTTTCGGGTAGTTTATGTAAACTAGTTCAATAAACCGAACCGTGCGCGCAAAAGGCGTAACGGGTAACCGTAAGAGTCCTGCACAAGTTTTCTAAGTCAATATGCTTTAAAGAGGTTGTGGTCACTCTGGATTTTGAGGTCAAAACAATAAGGTTTGACCCGTTTCGGCTAGTTTATGTAAACTAGTTACATAAACCGAACCGTGCGCGCAAAAGGCGTAACGGGTAACCGTAAGAGTCCTGCACAAGTTTCCAAAGTCAATATGCTTTAAAGAGGTTGTGGTATCAGTAGGATACCTTCCATAATGCCCGTAACGAGTTTAAATCCATTATATGCCACGTAGGGGTATTTCGGTCATTTTAAAGATTATAAAAGAGGTTTCTGAGTTCTACAGGAAATCTGAGTTTTCCGAATAGTTTATAAAGTCCAAAATACTCTATTTATTATTTAAAATCAGTAGCAACTGGAATCGGGTCAAAATACCTTCTAGAACTCAAGTTATGCTCGAAAAGGGTATATTCGGTATTTACCGAACCGATGCCATAACCGCAGATTATGAGCAGGTTAAAAATAATTAAAAATATTTAAAAATTCCAAAATATTATTTTACATCAGTGTGTAAAAGGTTTGGTGCCGAAATTTGGGTTTAGATAGGCTTTATGCTAAATGCGCCGTTTAATTACTAAAGTTTCCGTAATTGCGCTATTTAGCATAACTCCTATTCTAGACCTCGGATTGACGTGAAATTTTAGGGACATGCTTAGAAATTAGTAACTAAGGTTATTGTCCTTCCAAATATTCAAAATTCTCGTTTTAAGGTAAAAAGGGTGTTACGGTCAACTTTTAAGCATTTAACGGAAATGTGCTATAGACTTGGACAAACAACGAACCGGTCACAGAGGGTTAAACCATCATGTAACCTGGTCCTAAGAGGGTTCTAAGGCATATCTAACTCATACCAAAACGGGTCAGAACTGAAGTCAAAGCAAAAGTCAAAGTTTTGCGACTTTCGGTTTCGAACCGGGTCAAAACAGTAAATGGTCGGATCAAAGTTTTCTAAGCAAGTTTGACTCGACATTCAGACTAGTTAGAGTGGGAATCAGAGGGTGCCCTTTTTGGGGTTTAAAGCCTACATGATTACCAACATATAACTACCTTTGATTCGACAAACCACTAGAGCATTTGTGATTTATCGTAAAGTCAATCGTTAATTACGACGGATTGACTTTTAGGCTATAACTAAGCAAAAACTAAACCACAAAGGATTAGGCATACTTACAGAAGTGTGGTACACGACCAGAGATGTTAGAAGAGTGCTCTTGAGCTCTAGAAGTGATCCAGAAAGCAGGTTTGAGGTGTGGTTACAATGTGCACAACTTATGGCCTTTTATAGTAAAAATGGGAGCACAAGATCATCACAACTAAGGCTACAAGGGCTCCTTGATCATCAACATGTGTCCCTGGGTGCTAGGGGTCGTTTAGGGGGCGCCCATGCTCTCATAATGGCATTCTAAGGCGGTTAAAATAGCAAACAGTGAACCTGTCCCCGTATTCTGCATCTGGCGGTCTGACGCAGCCCGCGTTAAGGATCAGGCTACCCTTACGCGGGTCGCCTGGATCCTATTGTCAGCAAACGAATCTGCACTGCCCGCGCGGCCCACGTAAGCTCCATCATCACTCTAACGCGGCCCGCCTGAAAGCTAATTTTCAAGATTTTCAAATCTTTTGTAATCATTGACCTGGCCTTTCGGTTTCGAAGGGGTAACTTTGCGATTTGGGCCTCGATTATTTGCGTATATGGGCCTCGAAATTCCTACCCAACATATTAACCCTTGGTTAATTTATTATTACCCGAAAAGTCTTATCTTTCAATGTTTGACGCTTTTAACCCTTTTTAACGAATTCGATCATAACTTTCTCGTTTCGAATCGGAACTTCGCAAAATTTAAATCACGCATTCTAGTGAGTATAATTTACCATTACAGAGCCTCAGGTATGCTCAAAGGTCACTCAGAGGTATAACTTAAACATGTTGACACATTTGGCCCCTATAGTTTGTAATTCCTCACTTTCTTCCACAATTCGTTCCGTACGATCCATGATTCATTCGTTTGAAGGTACGAGCATCATTTAGGGCTACTGTACAGTACATTTATCCCTCGTTGACATTTTTAACCCTCGAATTTACATACTTTCAAGGTTTGTCAACTTTAGTCCTTTATTCTGTATTTAACACCACGTGTAAACTCAAGACACGTGTCAATACATTATTGAACGCAAAATTTCGAGGTGTTACATCCTCACCCCCTTAAAAGAAATCTCGACCACGAGATTTATTGGAATAGATGAGGGTACTTCTCCTTCATCATGGACTCTACCTCCCACGTGTACTCGGGACCTCTACGGGCATCCCACTTCACCTTCACAATCGGTATGTGTTGGATCTGAGTTTGATTTTGATTGTATTTTATGTTTGTAAATAAGATGAAGATGGATGAGTGTGCAGCGGAAATTAAGATGAAAACAAACTTTGCATACAATCAAACGAGAGTAATACTTTTATCAAACATCTTTACACAATGAACCGAAAGATTGAATTTATTTCAAACACAATACAATGATTGATGAATGAATGCAGCAGTTATGGGTCAGCAGTTTAGCAAGATCAGCAGATAGGAGGTCATCAGTAGTTGTAATCACTTTCAAGGGGAGAGATTTGTATATCAACATCTGCTTATTCAGGATCCACTGCTCTGATCCAGTTTTGGCTTTAATTATCTGTTCCTCTGATAGGGTTCAATCCCAACAATCTCCCCCTGGAACAGATAATGCCAAAACCCTTCATTATTTGTGTACATTTTATTGCCTCATTAACAGCTCCCTTATCTGACCTTTAAATTGTAATTCAAAGTCAAGGGCATCTGTATCTTCATCATCCCTGCTAAGTGGAAGATCAAGGAGATCCTGCAAATCTTCAAGACTCAGGCCAAGAGCTTGTTCCCTTGATATTTTCTCCACTTCTCCACCAGACCTGAGCAAAGTCAATACGCAGGTCTGTTTGTCAGTTTCCCACTTTTGTATTTTTGAGCCTGGTGGGTTTCTTGGGAGATGCTTATTTGCAGAAGTATTTGGTGAGGCTGGCCTGTTCATCACTGGCTGAGCAGTGTTTGCAGTTTGACCCAAGCCAAGAGATTCTATGATCATTTTCTTTATGCCTTCTTTTACAAGGTCATCTCCTTCTATCATCTCTTGGATGGTTTCATCTCTCAACTGTTTGTGTATCCTTCTTTTATAGATGGCATTACCAGTTGGAGCAGTGGCTCTCCTGATTTGCAGCTTTGATGGTCTTTTGGAAACCGCTGCTTCAGGATAGTCAGGTTTTTGAGGAACTTTTGGATCTTTCTTTCTTAATTCCTCCAACCTTTTGTAGGTTGTCCTGACTACATCTTCTTTCCATCGAGCAACTTGTCTTTTGGTACCATAATCAGCAGCAACCAGTTCTTCTTTCATTCTTTTTAGTTCCAACTGTTTGTCAGATACATTCTTTTTGAACTTTGCCCAATCAGGAGGAGTGTGAGTGACTTTCCTTTTTATCATGTCTTGAATTCTTGCTGCTTCAACTTCAAGCTCAGGAACAGTCCACTCTTTGTACATGTGTCTCTCTCCTTTGTATCTCTTGTGAAACATAATGCTTTCAATGTAGTCTTTCTTCAAAGTTTCAGCTGCTCTTTCTGAAATTTGTTGACTGACATTCTTTGCAAAACGTTCTAGGGAACTGACTTGTGTGAGCAGATATTGATAGTATCTTGAAACTTCTTTGTCAGATTTCCCTTGTGTGTTTCTTTTCGAGATATCTTCTGCTTGCTTGGCCTTTATCTTCAAATATTCATCAATATTTTTGGGCCAGGGATATCCTTTTATTGAAGGCAAAATCCTTTTGGCAGGGTCATCCTCAATATAAAAAGACTTTATTTCTTCTCTAACAGCTTCTAGTTCAAGAGGAAATTGAACACCTGCAGGAGGTAAGGGTTTGTGCATTGGAACTGAAGAAAGTGGAACTGGTTTTGGTATATTGACAAGAGCTAAAGATTTTGAAGATGTTTGTGATGGTGAAGAGACATCATCTTTAGGAATTAGCCTTCTCCTCTTTATTTGAGGAGGGACTGATGATGTTTTGGATGGAAAGGTGGTTGTGGTGGCAGTGGTGGGTGATAGACTAACAGCTGTTGAAACAACTGGTGTTCCAACCACTGTTGTCTTTACAGCAAAAGTGGATGTAGTGTGTGTTGAGATGGTGTGTGTTGAAGTGGGAGCAGATGTTGAAACTACTGAAGTACCAACAGCAGGTGATACAACAGGAGTTACAACAGCTGTTTTAGGTGGTGGTTTTTGAACAGACTTTGAACGTCTGACTGGAATGGATTTGGGTAGCCTTACTTTTCTTGTAGGCTTCTTCTTTTCATCATCTCTTGACCCTGAAGTACCCTGATCCGGATAATCCACCCTGGCTTTCTTTTTGGCCTTTCTGTCCCTTTTCACACATGCAAGTGCTTCTGCAAGTGCATTTGTGGTCACATCAATTTTCTTACTCCCATCTGGCAAAGGAATCTGTTTGGTCATATTTGAATTTTCTGGTGCAAGGTAGAGACCATCTGTTATTCCTTTCCTTCTCCACTCCTGAATTTTCTCCCCCTTTTTGGCATTATCTTCAGGGAGTTGATCAATGAAGAACACTGGTGGAGGAGCAGTGCCAGAGTTGTGCAGGATCTGAGTTTTGAGAGCCTTTAGATCAGCCTGAGTGTCTTTGAACCTAGACTCCATAGCATTTCTCAGCTCTTGAACATGTTTTTCATGTTGCTGATCTGCTACTTGTGCTTGATGATGGAGAAAAGGTTGAAAGAGATTCCAGAGGTCATTTGTAGCAGGTGCTTGAGGTGGAACAACAGTGGATTGTACCTTTTGTACCTGTAACAACTGTTGGAGCATATCTTTGAGCTCTGCAACAGAGTTATCAAGTTTTTCAACACGAGCCGTCAATTTCTGGTACTTCAAATCATCACCCAATTTAATGGGATCATCTGATTTCCCACTAACAGTGGTTTTATCAGTGGTTGAAGTAGGGAGTTTACTCCAAACATTAACCACTGATGCCCCTTTTTCTTGGTACTGGGGTCTTCTTCCTTCAACACTTGACAACCTTTTGATGTTGCCAGTAGGATAAATAAATCCACTGGTGGTTGGCAGAGGTGCTATAAAAGGAATTGCCTCCAAGGAAGTCTTATTGATGTAACCACTGTCCAACTGTGTAGGATCGATTGCTGACCTAAACGAGTCGTTCAGAGGCTTTCTCCTTGGTTTCAGGTGCGGAATAACAAGAAACTAAGGTAGAAATAGCACGCAAATCACTTTAACTACTTGTTTATTGATCTGACAATCTTTTACAGCTCAAATCTCGCACCGGCAGCACTTCGGTACGATTTCAACACCCGTTTTTGACTAGATCGCTCATTGGAATATATATAGGCGATTGGGTTCGCTTATTGGACAGGCCCAATAAGCGAACCTGTTACTTGCCGTTCGAGCGGATCCAACATCTTGTCGTTCGAGCAGACCCAACATTGTATAAATGAGCGAACCTGATCAATGCTGTTCGAGCGGACCACTCATATATCCACTCGAGCGAACCTAACCTAATTAGACCAATGAGCGGACCTATCTATTACATATTTTCTCATTTTCCGTTCATTATACAATCAGTCGTATTCTAAGACTCGAACGAAGATGTAGTCGACAGACAACTGCACCAACAGACTCCCCCTTGAATGTTGACGGAATCTTCAGTGAGAGTCTTCAACATGACATTCTCGAATATTGCTCGGTCTTCTTCAGGAATTCCGCCTGGATCTTTCTTTGGCTATAACTATCATTAGACTCCCCCTATCATCATGCTAGGATCGCCGTCTGAGATTTGTTACCACCATTGAAATCATCTCCTGGCTTTATCTCTTCAAACTTCTTCTCAGGATCTGATGTTTTTCCTGGCTTTCCGTAGCAACAGGATCAGAAACCTGCACAACTCAAACAATCTATCACAAACAAACACAATTGTGATTCAACTTAATGAATCAACTAATCATTTGATACTTTTTACAATTAAACACTGATCACAAATTTGAAACATTCCAATTTCTGATTCAACCTAATGAATCATTTTAAACATTTCAAACCAATTAACCAACCTGTCTGTTCATCAAGTTTAGCTTTTGAGATTTTGAAAATCAGCTCTTCAACATCAGTTGTCGAAAATCTTTTTGGATTTTTCAAAATATGAAATGTAAATGCAAAGACAGAAATTAAAATGCAAAACAAACATGTTTTTGTGAGTTTGTGCAAGAGGATCATATCAGTTTTTGAGACACATCACAAGCACCGTTAAGCTTCTAATCGTTTTAAGTTCTAAACGATTCACGTAGATTGACGATATAGTTGTCCTCTTAAATTTTCATACAATTTTCAATCTATTCAGGATACTATTTAAGTGTTTTATGAAATTAGTTCAATTCATGTGTCCCACCTCTTGAATATACTCCCGTATCCAAAATCCCAATATTCAGTCTTACAGGTATGTATACTACAATGATATCTGTACATAAATTAGGGGAAAAATGCAAGAACTGAAGGATCTCAGGTCAGAACTTCCGTTCAGCAGAGAGATATCAGATTCGACTTAGCAGTGTGTCCCCTTTAGAGGATCTTTTCAGCTACAACAGATGATTATCAATTTTATTGTCTAATCAGCTGAGGGCTTTATGCTATGTTTCAAGCATTTTGCGGAAAGTATTAGCCAAGGACTAGGTCAGAACTACCGTCAGCAGAAGTCCCGGAATAATACCCCAGACATCATAGAGTATAAACACCTATTATATCAGAATACGAGACCTTTCAAACGAGATTTCAGGGGTTACCTATATATCCAAGTAGTATTCCCCACGAATTTCACAAGTTTGAAATTTTAGGTTTATATCCCGAATAAATCTACTAAATGTACAAAAATCTATCGTCACATCATCAGTAAGACCGTTTATTACATTTGACATTACATTTCTTTAGCGTGCTGTGATAGTCCACTGATTTACAATCATTTCCTCTTGTTTCGCAACAAAACTCATTTTTGAATTTTACAATGTTTTTGACATTTTCAAATTTTCTAATTTTTTTAAAAATTTTTCTCCCCCTAAAATCAAAATATGTTTCAATTTTGATTTTCTGGGAAAATTTGAAACAAAACTATACAAATTTGACAACTTGATGAGAATCACTTCAATTCTCCATCCACTTGGCATAAACAATCAGAACTCCCCCTCACAACAAACTATTTTCCCATTATGATCTCAAAACACTTAAGTTTATTTTAATCAAAATGGTTTTTTCCGGAAAATAAGTTTGATTGATTTTACCACTTGTAGATTTATCAAACAAATGTTCGGGGTTACGGTTCATCATCTTGTCTTCCAACCAGATGTAGGAAAATACAAGTACAAATTAATGTCCTTGATTTACCATATGCAATCAAATCATCTAACCACTTGTAATTATAACCAACAAACATAAACAAACCTCTTTACCGATTGTATGATTGACGTTACCGAATAAAATTCAAGAAAGATGCCGATTCATGCTCCACGCTTACCAACCTGGGAGCTCCGGCAAGTCAGGGTTTTTCATTTGAAAAGATTCACCCAAGCCTGACCAACCTTGGGTGATTTCGAATTCTTATTTAACAATGGTGGAAAATTTGCATCATCCATTGTTAAACTAGAACTCTCCTTTTTTACCTCAACCAATGGCTCCTCTGGCTTTGACAAACCAGAATCATTGCTTGCAGGTGGCTTGTCTGACTTCGACACATCAGATTCATCGCCAACCATTTTCTTCTTTCTCTTTTCCTCTTTCTGTTCTGTCCTCAGATTTTATATCTGATGAATTCGTCTTGCTAGACTTTTCAATCAAAGGATTCGATTCATCAGAACTCTTATTTTTCCCAACGGATGAACCCGAGGACAAAATCCTTTCGAGATACTCTCTCGCCTTCTTCCTCTTCTTCCTCAGTCTGTCTTTCTGCCCCTGTGAAAGTTTAACTTTCTTTTCCTGAATTGACCGTTCTTGAACTTTAGGTTTCAGAACCTTCTGTTCCTGGGGCTTGACTTTGACTGGAATCTTTGCCGATTTATGAGAATTATCCCTCAATCTTTCATTCGATCTCCTTGGGCAATCTCGGGCAACGTGACCTTTGATGTTGCAGTTAAAGCACCTCCTGGTCTCATAACTCCAATACTGGCAGTTAACAGCAATGTGTCCGTGATAGCCGCAGCTGTAGCACATTCTGTTATCATACCAGTTACCACCGTTGTACCAAACGTTCAAGTCGTAACATTGTTTGGCCTGGTGGTATTCCTTCCTCAAATTTGTTGTATTTGACGCTTTAGCACTGTGGTCTGACCTGCACCACTTATTACCAACATTTTTTGAATTTACATTTTTTACTTTTTTTAATTTCTCATTTTGATTGGATGATCGATCTGATGAGCTTTTATTATCTTTTTGAACAATTTTCTCATTTTTAATTTTTTGTTTCTGTTCCGCTTTCTTCTTCAAAGGTTTTTGCTTCGAGCATTCACCCTTTTCAGTCGATTGCAGAACAGTTTTCTGAAAATTTTCCTTTTTATCATCAGATTTTTCACCACAATCTTTAACTTTGACATTGTCAAAGTTTGTGACATTGTCACTTATTGGAACAGAATTGATTGGTTTTGGACAGGGAAAATTCAAACTGTCTGATTTAGTCACAAAACCTATCAATTTCTTCTCAAGTTCATCAATTTTGTTCCTCGAATTCTCAGCTTCACTTTCAAGCTGAGATATTCTCCCAAAATGAGACTTGATTGTTTTCTCATTATTATTCTTTAAATTTTCAAGAACAAATTTTTCATTAATCAAAACTTTTATCTGTTCCTGAAATTTTGATTCATTCACTTTTAGATTTTTGTTTTCAAGCTTAATCTAGAAATCTAAATCTTCTGAAGATTTCTGTTTGCTTTCAAGCTCTTTTTCCAACTCTTTGATTTTCATTTGAGCACATTCACCTTCTTTTTCAAGTTTGATAATTTTCTGAAGATGGGAATTTATCATTTTCTGTTTTTCAATGTTGTTTTTACTGAACACATTTCTCCCATCTTCAAGAATTTTCATTTGCTCTTCAAATCTTTGATTTTTCAATGTCAAACTATTAAAATCATTTAACAGTTTGTCATTTTCTGCTTTTAGTGTCTCACAATTTTCATGTAGCCAAAGAATCTGGTTTTCAGCAGTGTGCTTCTCGTCTTTCAACTTTTTGACTTCAGATGCCAGACTTGCCATGTCTTTCACAAGTTTGTCATTATCAGTCTTGACATTATCGCATTAAGAGCACATTGTTTCATTCTCCACCGATTCTTCAGCTTTTGGAGCTTATTCTTCCTTTGCTATGAATGTATCTGCACAAAAGATTTTAACGAAATCAAGAGGATTTCCAATATTGTCAATATAACAACCTCGTTTGAAATCGTATTTCATCACATATTTTGCCCTAACACATTTAGCAACCCTTTTGTGCATCTCCTCAATCACATCTGAACCCAAATCTAGCACATTATTTTCCAAAACCTTGATCATTTCTTTCTTTTTCTTTCTGGTTTCAAGTTCATGAGCTTTAAGTTTGCTAATGAATTGATTTAGAGGTAGTTTTGAAAAATTTGAGTCCTTCCTTAAATTTTCAAACATTCACCCCATTCAATCGGTAATGCATCTGCAAACTTCTCTAATTTCTCAGCATTTGACGGATATATCTCATGATCTTTCAAATAATTCAGTAAGACACCATATCGGTCTTTAAGATCTTCCAATGTTTCGTCTTTCAGACACACAAAATATTTAAACCTTTTTGCCCATCCATCTTTGCTTACTTTTCTATAACCCTCATCTAGAAATCCGTGATGCCAATCATTAAATCTTTTAAAATAATAGTTCTCCTGTTCATCAAACACCATTGCCATTTTTCGCGAAAACCCGACACGTATTTGTTGACTGATAAGCGAACCAGGATGTCAGAAAAGCGGACCAATCAGCAATTGGACACAAAAGCAGACCGGATGGGTTAAATGAGCGAACTGGATGTATAAGCGGACCGGACAAACTGATTTGGAGCGGACCGGACAGATAAGCGGACCGGACAGATAAGCGGATCGGATGAGTTGTTCTTGGAGCGGACCGACCATATAAGGACGAGTTGACTTTGGAGCGGACCGACCTTATAAGCGAATCGATCGACCAAATAAGCGAACCGGACGAGCGAATCTCTATCCGACCGAATAAGCGGACCGCCTGGTTTGACCCATTTTTCTTTCGAATTTCAACACCAAACTTTCCAGGGTTTGTCTCGATATCATTGCGCACAATCTGTAAAAATTTGGACCAATTTTGACCGTGAAATCTTCCCGAATCAATAAAAGAAGGTGTAGAAGTAAGAAAAAGTGACGGAATCCGGCTATTTTCTGCAGAGAACCTCCTCCTGAGCTCTGATACCAATTGTAGGATCGACTGCTGACCTAAACGAGTCGTTCAGAGGCTTTCTCCTTGGTTTCAGGTGCGGAATAACAAGAAACTAAGGTAGAAATAGCACGCAAATCACTTTAACTACTTGTTTATTGATCTGACAATCTTTTACAGCTCAAATCTCGCACCGGCAGCACTTCGGTACGATTTCAACACCCGTTTTTTACTAGATCGCTCATTGGAATATATATAGGCGATTGGGTTCGCTTATTGGATAGGCCCAATAAGCGAACCTGTTACTTGCCGTTCGAGCGGATCCAACATCTTGTCGTTCGAGCGGACCCAACATTGTACAAATGAGCGAACCTGATCAATGTTGTTCGAGCGGACCACTCATATATCCACTCGAGCGAACCTAACCTAATTGGACCAATGAGCGGACCTATCTATTACATATTTTCTCATTTTCCGTTCATTATACAATCAGTCGTATTCTAAGACTCGAACGAAGATGTAGTCGACAGACAACTGCACCAACAAACTGTAAACCAGTGGGTTCAACAGTTGTAGTGGCTGCTTCACTTGGATTACCACAAAAAGTTACTTGTAGCTCAATGGGTGTAACCTCCTCAGGTTGTGTTGGTGGGTTAGCAATGAATGATACAGCAGGCTCAGTCATTTGTTGAGGCATATTCTCATTGACAGGTGAGTGAGAAGGACTGGGTAATGCCTGGTTCAAATCAATTGCATCCAACAGTAGTTGTGTTTTTGGTGGAATTGTGGATGTGATGGTTGGTGTAGAAAGCGGACTTGCTCCGGGTATTGAGCTGTGGATGTTGGAAACGAGTGTATCCAGAGCATCATAATGTGGTAGCCCTTTGTGTACAACCTGTTCTTTTTGTGAAGAAGCAGGAGGAGTTATGGTTATGGGTTGAGATATTTGTACCAACTGCTGTGAGGAAGAAGCAGCAGTGGTTTCTTGTGACATTTGTGTTGTCACAGGCATTAACTCTGGTATCTCATCCTCCAGAGTTGCCGTTTTGATTGGTTTGGGGGGTTTTTAATTTTTCTTTTTGTAAAGCCTTTTGGTTTTTGTAGGTGTGGGTTTCAAAAAAGTTGGTCTGCTGCTTTGATCACCTAGAGCAGTAGGCTCAGCAGCAGATACCTGAGGAGCAGTGGTAGCTGCTAAATTCTGCTCAGGCACCCCTGCTTGTGTTTTGCAAGGTGCTAACATTCGTGAAAAAAGTTTCAGATGTTAGGCAGTTTATTACAGTTATTTCACCTTGGTTTATTAAAGCTAAATCATCCTTACTGAATTTCTTTTCAAAATAATAACTTAAAAACCTTGGAAACAGTAAGAATGATTTGGTTTCAACATTATTAACCAAATCTTTAAAGATTTCCCGAGAATAGTTAAAATTTTCTTCTTGAAGAATTGCATATCCCAGATTTTGAATCTTTATAGGGATCTCATTAAAAGAAGTGGTTTTGTTTGAAACACACAGTAGGAGGGTATGAAATAGGAATCTGGGTGCAGGAGGAAAATAACCTTTTTCTAAGGTTAGTTTCTTCATCATTGTGGCTTCATACCCTCGTTCAATGACGTCAATGTGCAACTCGTTTTTAGGGAAGGAAGTTTTACCTGCCTGATCATCGAGTTGAAAAACTTCGGAGATGGATTGTGGCGTGATTTGGACCTTTTTACCCTTTATAGAAGAGTGTATGGTGGTTGCAATGTCTCCTTGTTTGTCAAGGGTTGCATTCTTCCAAAACTCCCTTTGGGTCGCCAAATAGATTGGTGCATCGGCGGTGAACAAAGTTTTGTACTTTGATTTTGCCATGATGTTGATGATGGAATCGAAAACATCGGTGGTTCCTGGTTTTGTTAGAAGACCCAGGAGATTGTGAGATGATTTGTATGGAATTTCAGTGGAAGTTGCCTTTTGAGAGGCTGTTTTCGATGATTTTGATGTGGGTTTTGCAGATGACTTTGATTTTATCGTTTTTGAAACGAATGATCGAAGGAATTTGTGAGTGATGAGAAGAAAAACTGCTTTGAGAAGAGAATTTTTAAGAATTCAATTCGACAGTAAAACCCTGTTTTGGTGGTGAGTGGGGATTTTATAGGAAAGAGAATGAATGTTGACGTGGCAGCCGTTACAAAAGGTCTGACTGCTATGTACTGCCCACGTGACAACCACTGGTGAAAATGAAGGACAGTACTTTTGATGAAAGCAACTGATGAAAGCAGTGGAAAGGGGGCAGTGGATGATTTTCACTATCAGTGGATAGCATATCAGTGGATAAGACACTGCTTTTGAACAGCAGAGGTTATCAAGAAATAAGAGAACAGAGGTTGTCTTTCAGCAGTGAGCAGACTTTTTGAAGTAGAGCAGACTTTTGAACAATCAGTGGTTATGGCAGACTTTTAAGGATTTTAATGAAATTTTCATTTTTAGCTATTTTTATGGATGGATTTTTGATTTTCTGAAAACATTTTGTTGCTTTTATTCATAGAAAAACAAGATGTTGCTTGTTATTCCATGTTTAGCATCCCAATCCTAGAGACCAGACTTTCAAAAGTGGCTGTATCAAGTGCTTTTGTGAGCACATCTGCCAGTTGGTCTTTGGTTGGGACATGATGCAGAGAAATCAAACCTTTTTCATAGCAATCCCTCACAAAGTGATGTCTGATGTCGATGTGTTTTGTGGTAGAATGGGAAACTGGATTTTTGATGATATTTTTTGCTGCCTGGCTATCCAACATGAGTGGTGTCTTTAAGGCAGTGATACCAAAATCCAGCAACTGATTTTGAAGCCACAGGAGTTGGGCTGTACAGCTTGCAGCAGCAATGTATTCAGCCTCAGCAGTGGATGTTGAAACTGCTGCTTGCTTTTTGCTTTGCCAAGGGACTAAGCAATCACCTAGAAACTGGCACCCTCCTGAAGTGGACTTCCTTGTGGTGTGACATCCAGCAAAGTCACTGTCTGAAAAACCTGAAAGCTTGATATTCCCATTAGCTGGATACCAGATACCAAGTGTGGGAGCACCTTTTATGTATCTGAGAATCCTTTTTACAGCAATGAGATTAGATTTTCTGGGAGCTGATTGACTTCTTGCACAGACACATGTTGCAAACATGATGTCTGGTCTAGATGCAGTTAGGTACAATAAAGACCCAATCATGCTTCTATAAAGTGTTTGGTCAATCAGCTCATCCTTTTCATCAGACATGACCAGCTTATTTGTGGCCATGGGTGTGCTGCATGGTTTACAATCATTCATATCAAATTTGGTTAAAAGTTCTTTAGCATATTTGCTTTGATGAATGAAGGTTCCATTTTGCAATTGCTGTACTTGGAGACCAAGAAAGCATTGCAGCTCACCCATTGCACTCATTTCAAACTCAGCTGTCATGAGTTCTCTAAACTCTTCACACATTTTGGTACATGTGCTTCCAAAAATAATGTCATCCACATAAATTTGGACAATCATTAAATCTTTCCCTCTCCATTTAAGAAACAGTGTTTTATCAATGGTACCTCTTTTGAAACCATTTGAGAGTAGAAAGTTGGAAAGAGTTTCATACCAGGCCCTTGGTGCTTGTTTCAGGCCATACAAGGCTTTGTTTAGCCTGTAGACATGATCAGGATAAAATGGATCCTCAAAGCCTGGAGGTTGACATACATACACCTCTTCTTGCAATGTACCATAGAGGAAAGCACTTTTGATATCCATCTGAAACACCTTCATGTTGTGGTTGACAGCAAAGGCCAGGAACAGTCTGATAGCTTCCAATCTTGCAACAGGGGCGAATGTTTCATCATAACCAATCCCCTCTTCCTGTCTGTAACCTTGAACCACAAGCCTGGCTTTGTTCTTGACAACAATGCCCCTTTCATCTGTTTTGTTCTTAAAGACCCACTTTGTGCCAATGGGACTAACCTCTTTTGGCAGTGGTACAAGCTCCCATACTTGTTGTCTTTTAAACTGTTGGAGCTCCTCTTGCATGGCTTCTACCCAACTGTTGTCTTTTAGTGCCTCTTGGTACTTGACTGGCTGATGGAGTGATAGAAAACCAGCAAAAAGACAAATGTTTTGGGTTTGGATTCTTGTGAGCACCCCTTCATTGATGTTGCCAATGATTTGATCAGGTGGATGAGATCTCAAGAAGATTAAATCTCCTTGGTATGGTATGATGGCATTTGTTGGTGAAGGCTGCAAATGTGTATCATCTGAGCTAACCACTGCTGGAGACTTTGATGACCCAACAGTGGCTTCAAAAGGTGGTGGAATGGGTGGTAATGAAGTGGACCACTGCTGACTTTTATCCACTGTTTGAGGACTTTTGTCAGCAGTGTTTGAGGATGTGGAAGCAGTGGTAGATGGGCTACTTTGGTCAACAACTGTTGAGGTAGCAGTGGTTGAGCTTTGGCAGCTGTTTTGAACAACTGGTGCTTTTCCCTTTGTGGCAGACCTTTGAGGGATGATGATTTCATACCCATAGTCTGGTGATGTATCCTCTGATGGACCTGCACTGTTTGTCTTGATAGCAGTATTTTCAAAAGTGAATTTTTCAAGATCAAACAGATCAGCAGGATTTGCTGGGATTTTCATTGATGAAAGTTCATTGAACTTAACATCCAAAGTCTCCTCCACTACCTTGGTCCGTGCATTGAACACTTTGTAGGCCTTGGCAGTGGTTGAGTATCCCAGAAAATAACCACAATCAATTTCGGCTGCAAATTTTGAAATGGAATCTTTTAAGTTCAAAATAAAGCATGGGCAGCCAAACACCTTGAAGTATGAGATCAGTGGTTTGATTTTATACAGAATTTCATAGGCAGTCTTTTTATGCCTGGGGTTTATTAAAACTCTGTTCTGGACATAACAAGCAGTGTTTACTGCCTCTGCCCAGAAAGTTAATGGCAAACCTGAATCTGCAAGCATAGTTCTGGCAGCCTCAATCAAAGTTCTGTTCTTTCTTTCAACAACCCCATTTTGCTCTGGTGTTCTAGGGATGCTGTACTGCCTTACAATCCCTTTCTTCACACAGAAGGCATCCAACTCCTTATTTTTAAATTCTATGCCATTGTCACTCCTAAAGCTTTTTACTGGAAGATCAAATTGCTTTTCAACCTGTGTCACAAAGTCTTGCAAAATGCCTGCAGTTTCATTTTTAGAGTGCAAAAAGAAAGTCCATGTAAACCTAGAAAAGTCATCAACTATAACCAAACAACATCTTTTCTTTTTGAGGCTCATGACTTGAACTTGTAACACCTCGAAAATTTACGTCCAATAATGCATTGACACGTGTCATAGGCTTTGCATATGCGAAAACATACTTTTGAGGGACTAAAGTTGACAAACAGTGAAAAATATGGAACGTAAGGGTCCAAAGTGTCAACAACGGATAAATAGACTCTATAATAACCCTACATGGTGTTTATAACCCTAAACGGATAGATCATGGATCATACGAAGCGGAAAATGCACGAAAGTGAGGAATTACAAACTACAGGGACTAAAAGTGTCAACATGTTGAATTTATACCTCTGAGAGATCTTTTGGCAGCCCCGAAGCTTTGTAATGCTAGAATATACTCACTAGGATATGTGGTAAAAATTTCATGAAGTTTCGTTATCGTATGAGAAAGTTATGGCCAAAACCGTACTTGAGGGGTTAAAAGCGTCAACGTCGAATTTCATGACTTTTCGGGTGAGCGCAAAATTAACCGAGGACATTACCATGTTGGTAAATGTCCCAAGGTTCTTAAAAATCAGCTTTGAGGGTCTAAGGGTCAAAATAAACGGCCAAAACTTCGTAACTAAAGAACAGGCACCAAAACTGCAACATTTGACAAAAGTTTGGGAGCTGCAGACCCCAGGCGGCCCGCCTGGGCTGCGTTAAGCGGGCCGCGTGCCCCTGCCAGTAACAGAATTCGCGAAATTTTGTTTTTAAGTCGGTTTTATGAGTTGAAAACAGCTAGCACCACCTCCAAAACTCACCAATTGAACGGCATGCATGTTGGGACACCTGCGGACTTCTTACAACACCTGAATTCCCTTATAATCAGATCAAATTCATCACTTTTGAGGTCTTGTGTTAGAAACAAGAACACTAGCAACTTTCAAAAACTCACAAGACAACTCCAGGAGCTTTCTGATCGACAAGGCTACTTCATAGTGCTATCTAAGCTTCATTAGGACTCTGGTAAGCATCCATAACCTTCTCTAATTCGTTCTAGCATAGATTATTAGCCAAAAGTCAATCCGTCATAGTTATAGTTTGACTTTTCGATTAAACGAAAATGGCTCAGTCATTTCTCAAATTGAAAGTACCTAAATGTTGGTATTTATGTGGGAAACAAACCCTCAAAAGGGTATTCTCTGATTCCCACTCTAAGCATGCTATTTGTCGAGTCAAAGTTGTTCTTAAAAAGTCAACAGGAAGTGTTTTTGCAAATTATAGCATAAATGGTAATATAGATGACATGCAATCAGTTTGATCATCAAAAATAACTTTATAAAGAATATAAGAATATGTTTTATCATGATCAACTCGACAATCTTTAGTACAAACTCGGATCGGAACCGAAAGTCTTATAAAACGACTTTTTCTTTGACTCTTGATTCGGATCCGTGCATGCATGTTTGAGATCTGCATTAGAGCTTATTTTTGACCATTTATATTTATGTGTAACTCTCTGGAATTTTACTACTTGAGTCTATGCTTAACCGATTCATATGCATGTTTCCGATTATGCTTAAAATTGACTAATTTGCCCTTTTTGTTATAAAACGTGATTTTTGGAAAAATGAAAGAATAGAAACCTTTATTACTGATTCATAAACTTGCACCGAAAATTTGATATCAGTTGAAGGTCCGGATTTTGAGTTATGGCCGATATCGTAAAACTATAGCTTCATGTTAAATAAACGGCGCATTTAGTGTATAACCAATTTAAGGCCACTTTTTGATATAAAACTTTTTACCCACTGATGTTATATAATATTTTGGGATTTTTGAAGATTTTTATTTAATTTTTGGCTGATCGTATCATAGGTCTCTAAGTTGATTCGGTTAATACCGGTTTTGACCTTTTAAGCCATAAAATGAGTTTTATGCATCCTTTTGACCCCAAACCTTTTTCTACTGATTTTATTTGTTAAATAAATTATTTTGAGCATTCTGGAAATATAAAAATCTCAGCTTTCTTTTAAAAACCCGGAAACGGCTCTAAATCGCCTTTCTAAGCGTTTTTAGCGCATAGTATGCGCTATACCCATATTAAACGCATAAGGATTATACCTACTGATGTATTTAGTGTATTTTTATAAAATAACAGTAAGTATAAATTTTTGAACTCAGGTTTCCAGTTTTGACATTTTTAGCCCTTGTAAAATTACCAAAATACCCCTAAGGTGCATAGTTTGATTTTAAATGATAAGTTTTGTATATGGGTCATACCCTACTGTTATAATATGTCAAATTAAGTATATTTACTGTATAAATCAGACCTGTAACTCAGATTTCCAATTTAACCCTTTTATAATCTTTTAAATGACCAAAATGCCCTTATAAGGCATAAATTGAGTTTAAATTCATTCGGGGCATAATGGAACATAACTTGCTGATATTATATCATATTTAAAGCATATTATCTCAGGGAACTTGCATATGACTCTTTTGGCTACCCGTAACGCTCTTTTAGCGCTCGGTTCGGTTTATGTAACTAGTTTGCATAAATTGGCCGAAACGGGTCAAACGTTATCATTTTTGTCTCAAAATCCAGAATGTATTTAGTATACCCATATTA
Source organism: Helianthus annuus (assembly GCF_002127325.2). Classification (NCBI taxonomy): domain Eukaryota; kingdom Viridiplantae; phylum Streptophyta; class Magnoliopsida; order Asterales; family Asteraceae; genus Helianthus; species Helianthus annuus. The sequence continues at coordinate 80,032,244 of NC_035439.2, forward strand.
TACAAGTATTCAAACTTGTCGGGTCTAAATCACATTCTATCCGGTCTTCGCTTAATCGTGCGCTTGAACCGTATCGTCCTTAAAACTAACCGGTCAAGCTTAGGCTTAAATAAAAGACCCGTTAGGAATCTAATAGGTTATTATAAACCTTTGTTCCAGAATAGGAGGCCCAGTAAAAGCTACCCTCACTTGCCAATTGTGATTCATACTTACTCAGGTAAATACTTTTAACTTATTTTCCCTATACGGGCTTGGGTTACGGTATATAGAATACCGCTTGATCGAGCGTACAAATCTTGCACCTTGGGTGTTCAATTGAATAATTTGATCGGCTCGTTTAAACAGTCTTGTTTTACTTTAAGCCTTTGGGGGGTTAATGACCATGTCCCGGATATCCTTGGCATTATCTTACGAGATGGCCACGACCAGAGCACGGGGTGTAGGCGTACACCCGTCAGTGTATAACTCTATATTGTGGTGTGTCTATTAATCTTTAACCCGGTCTGTGAATCGCACTACTGAACGCACGAGTAACATGTAATTCGTTCACAAGATTATATTGCATAATTATCCCAAGTTATAAAAATATTTTATGCCATGTGCATTTAAATCAATTTTCAATCATTTTTAAAATGAGTCAGTTAATTTGTATTTACCAGTGTAAACTGACGTATTTTTCCCAAAAGGTTAAGTGCAGGTACTACACGTACTAGGCTGGCTGTCTCCTAGAGCGTCCACAATAGTCTCGCAAGCTCGGACGACAATAAAACTGTTGAACAATTATCTTATTTTATTTGATCCGCCTGTGGATCCGTTTCAACTACTCGTGATATTTAATATTACATTTTATTTAAAGTTGAAATGAATCTATTTCTGCTTCCGCTATGCATTATTATATTGTGTTGTTTGTCTATGATGATGCCAACTACGTCACCATACCCTCCACCGGGCCCACCGGTGACACGTGGAAATTGGGGGTGTGACAGGTTGGTATCAGAGCCAACGCTGAGTGAATTAAACACTAGTCTTTTGTGTTTAATCTCAGTTACACAATTGCACATACCTCGAATCTCGAGTCTAGACAAAAAACTTAGGAAATATTCAAAATTTATTTTAATTTCTAACTTTGTCTTATATATTTTGTTGTGCCACTTGTTTGATTTTTGACAGGTTCAAGATGCCGCCACGTGTAAGAGGAAGGGGACGAGGAGCATTCGCAACCTCACATGATCATGAAGCAGGGCCTTCGCATAGGCGAACCCCTTCAGGACCCCAAAACACTGATGCCCGAGATCTTTGGAGATCGTTCGCTGAACCCGCCAGGCACTCAGCATCACTGAGTACCACACCTTCCCTACCACACTCTTTTGGGCCTCATTCTGAAAATGAGCCCCACAACTCCCACCAATCCTACATTCCTCTTCACCAGTCACCTTATGATTACCCAGCACCTGTCTATCAGGGCCTGTACAACCCTGATGATTACTTGGGAGAACCAGTGGGTCATAACCCACTTGGACCTGAAGACCACTTCCCGGGTGGCAACGAGATGGAGGTCGATGAGGATACCGATCCTTCCATGCCACCGTCCGGAACACCGAACCACCCCATTGAGATTTCAGATGGGTCACCGTTCAGGGGATCACCTTACAATGGTCTCGACAGTTACGAGGAGAGATTCAAGCAGCACGACTGGGTTTATACCCCTAGCTACCATAACTCTCCCATGCACCAGTCCTACCACAGCTCTCCCGTGCACTCCCAGCATCACTCCCAGCAGCAGCTTCAGCAGCAGCCTCAGCAGCAGGATCCTTCAGAGGGTCTCTGGCGCGACGTAGTCACTCCGCCGCCGCCACCACCTCCGGTTTTGCCTCCTCCGCCTCAGAGGTGAAGGGGAAGGAACGCCCGGATGTCCACACGAGGAGGGATACGCATCGGCACCCCTCCGCATTCAGGTAGCAGCCGATACTCGCCCCTTCATGAGGAGCCAGAGATGGGAGAATCTTCGCATCCCGTCTCAGAGGTATCATCTGCGCCAATCGCGCCACCACCACCTCAGGATTTTGGGAACCCAATCCCTGCGTATGCTAGCGCAGCACAGTTTAATCCCTTCGAGCCGACTTTTCCCCCAGGTTATGACTATACAGGGGATCCCTACTGGATAGCTTCGGGCTACTACCCTCTCAATCAGGAGGGTGCTTTTGGAGGTCCCTGGGCTACGGGACAATCGACCTTTGGATACTTATCGCATGGATACCAGCAGCCGCAGCCTCCTCAACCACCGCAGTATCAACCACCGCTGCCGGCGCCGATGATGTCGCCACCGCAAGTTCAAGAAATCCTTCAGGGGATAAACGATGTGCGACGTGAATTGCGACATGAAATGCGGGAAGATCGCCGACATAACCGCGGAATGTTTAAGAAGATGGTTGATTTGATCAAGGGGAAAGGCAAGAAGGATTATTAAATCCTTTGTTTGTTAGCTTATGTACTCATGTCCCTGCGAGGACATTTATTCTGTACTTTGCCTCTGCGTGGGCATATTTCCTTTCCTGTTCTACCCCTGCGTGGGTATGTTTGTTTTTGTTTAACCCCTACGTGGGTTTGTTTGTTGTTTATTTGGTTAGCCCCTGCGTGGGCATGTTATTTGAGTAAAAGTCCCGTTTAGGGCAAACTGGTACTAGTCTATTTTATTTAAAATGGTTAATTTAAGTTTTTCATTTTATCTATATGCATGAACATAATATACAAATAAATGAAAAATATCAATTATTATTTTAATTTACCATTTTAATAAGAATCTTACAAAGGTAAAACCTAGCTTGAATGTCTTATTTAAAAAGGCCTGGCCAATATGGTAAAACCTGTTTAAAAAGATTCAAATCTCTGTTAACATCTGTAAACATGTTAACATTCTTGGCTAGCGTGATCTGTAAAATCACACAAGTCACCCTTTTTAATAAATTATCCAAAGATTATATTTGTATATATATCTGATTGTGACTTAATGCCTACGGGTTATAACTAATGTCATATAAAACAAAAAGGCAGCCGTGGTTTATAAACTCCCTGCCAAGCAAAGGATTATTTGTTTTAATTATACAATTCTAATCCTATAAAAATTCTAAATTTAAAATTTAGAAATTTGTCCAAGTGACTAGGCCTATTGTGCCAATATATATATTTCATTCTATGATAAAGATGCTAATAAAAGTCCTGAATGAAATTGATTTAAATTAACTAATATGGCTTTTATTACCATGGTTAATAGATCGTCAAGAACGATAATACTGTTAGGTTTCTAAATAGACCTTGTCCTTACTTTTATGTAGCTCCTAAAGCTACATGGCCAAGTCGGAAGAAACAAACAGTCATTCTGAGGAAAACCCAGATAATACTAAGATTCATGTAACTGGTGCGGAGCTACAAGCACTGGTAGAAAATGCTGTTGCCAGGGCCATTGATAGGCAATTCAGGGAATCGAGTGGGACCCGAAGTAGGACCCAAACCGTATCACATGTCAAGCCCAAGACTCATTCAGAGGCTCATAGCAAGCCGCCCTCTAAGAAAGACGTGTCTAAGAAAGAGGAGCTAAAGAAGGATGATGAAGATAATCATTCCTCTAATCACAGCAGTGTTCCGAAAAAGGAGATCAAGCAGAAGCATGAAACGCACAGCAAGTCCTGTACGTATAAATATTTCGTCTCATGCAAACCCAGAGATTTTACTGGGGAGAAAGGAGCGGTCGACTGTATGACCTGGTTAGATGAGATGGATATGGTTGTTGATATCAGCGGGTGTGCTGATCGGGACGTAGTGAAGTACGTGTCCCAATCATTCAAAGGGGACGCACTGGCGTGGTGGAAATCTCTCTTGCAAGCTGCCGGTAAGGCCACACTTTACAGTATGTCATGGGATCAGTTTGTAGCCCTGATCAAAGAAAATTTCTGCCCGCAACATGAAGTTGAAAGGATCGAATCAGATTTCGTATCCCTGGTGATGAAGAATCTCGACTGCCAGGCATATCTTACCACTTTCAACACTCTATCTCGATTAGTGCCATACTTGGTAACTCCAGAGCCAAGAAGGATTGCCCGTTTTATTGGGGGTTTGGCGCCTGAAATCAAGGCAAGTGTTAAGGCATCGAGGCCTACGACGTTCAGATCAGTAGCTGATCTATCTCTCTCACTCACCCAGGATGTAGTCAGGTTGAGAGCTCTTAAGAGCTCGGAGGAGAACAAGAGGAAACGTGAGGACGATACCTCACGAAGATCGGAGAAAAGACACCGAGGGAACAACGACCACAGGAAAGGGTCGGGATCTAAGAGAGATTGGCAACCATCAGGGGATAAGCCCCGATGCAAGACCTGCAAGAAACACCATTTTGGGAAGTGTCGTTTAGAATCAAAATCCCAGTCTCACGCAAAACAATGTGGAATCTGCAAATCCACGGACCATAAAGCCTTGGAATGCAAGAAGCTAAAGGATGCAACTTGTTATGGTTGCAATGAGAAAGGGCACATCCGACCTAATTGCCCAAAGAATGCTAAGAAAGCCGATGAGGGAAAGAAGACCAATGCAAGAGTCTTCAAAATGGACACTAAGGAAGCAGTTCAGGATGACAACGTCATTACAGGTACTTTTCTTGTAAATGATGTTTTTGCTAGAGTTCTATTTGATTCAGGAGCAGATAAGTCATTTGTAGACGATAAGTTCTGTAAGTTGTTAAACCTACCTGTTAAAACCTTAAGTGTGAAGTATGAGGTGGAATTAGCCGATGGAACCATAGAAACCGCCTCGACTGTTCTAGATGGATGTGTTATATCCATTAGGAATCATTCTTTCCCATTATCCTTGCTTCCCTTTAAGCTAGCTGGATTCGATATAGTGATAGGCATGGATTGGTTATCGCATAACCAAGCCCAGATTCTGTGCAACAGAAAGCAAGTGGTAGTTAAAACCCCGTCTGGTGAGTCACTCACTATCCAAGGAGATACCCAGCATGGATTGCCTGAGCAAGTGTCCATGCTCAAGGCATCCAGATGTCTGCAGAAGGGTTGTGTCATTTATATGGCACAAGTCACTATTGATGAGCCAAAGCCAAGGATTGAAGACATCCCTGTCATCTCAGAATACCCTGAAGTATTCCCTGAAGAACTCCCCGGTTTACCACCGGATAGGCAAGTGGAGTTTCGAATAGACATCATTCCGGGTGCAGCGCCAGTAGCGAGAGCACCATATAGGTTGGCACCAACGGAAATGAAGGAGTTAAGGACGCAGTTAGATGATCTGTTAGCTAAAGGTTTTATTAGACCTAGCTCGTCTCCTTGGGGAGCGCCAATCTTGTTCGTTAAAAAGAAGGATGGATCGATGCGTCTGTGCATCGATTACCGTGAGCTTAATAAAGTCACTATCAAGAATAGATATCCATTACCCAGGATCGACGATCTGTTCGATCAGTTGCAAGGAGCAAGCTACTTTTCGAAGATCGACTTGAGGTCGGGCTATCACCAGTTGAAGGTCAAGGAGGAAGATGTACACAAGACAACGTTTAGGACTCGTTATGGACATTACGAGTTCCTAGTGATGCCTTTTGGGCTCACTAACTCACCAGCCGCATTCATGGATCTCATGAATCGCGTCTGCAAGCCTTATCTAGATAAATTCGTTATCGTCTTTATTGACGACATCCTTATCTACTCGAAGAACCAAGCTGACCACGAGAAACACCTTCGTTGTATTCTCAAACTTCTACATCATGAGAAACTTTATGCCAAATTTACGAAGTGTGAATTTTGGCTCCGAGAAGTCTAATTCCTTGGACATGTGGTAAGTGAGCGTGGTATCCAAGTAGATCCCGCTAAGGTAGAAGCAGTTATGAACTGGCAAGAGCCAAAGACTCCTACCGAAATTCGCAGTTTCCTAGGATTAGCAGGATACTATAGGCGATTCATCGAGAACTTTTCGAGGATTGCTGCGCCCCTAACTTCGTTGACTCGTAAGAAGATTAAGTTTGATTGGGGCCCTAAGCAGCAGGAATCCTTTGACGTTCTGAAGAAGAAGTTGAGCAATGCACCAGTGTTAACACTGCTCGATGGTATAGAAGAATTCATGGTGTATTGCGATGCGTCACACACTGGTATGGGTTGTGTACTCATGCAGAGAGGCAAGGTCATTGCCTACGCTTCACGACAGCTAAAGGTGCACGAGAAGAACTACACCACCCACGACTTGGAATTGGGTGCCGTTGTATTTGCATTGAAACTGTGGAGACACTACTTGTACGGAACCAAGTGCGTGATTTATTCGGACCACAAGAGCCTTCAACATTTGTTCAATCAGAAGGAATTGAACATGCGACAAAGGCGATGGATGGAAACCTTAAATGATTACGACTGTGAGATAAGATACCATCCAGGCAAGGCAAATGTAGTTGCCGACGCCTTAAGCAGAAAAGAAAGAGTGAAACCGATCAGAATCAATGCCAAGCGCATTGAAATAAGGAATAAGCGCAAAGATTGTTCAGATTCGCGATCGTTTGAAAGCTGCCAGGGATAGGCAGAAGAGTTATGCGGATCCTAAGCGCAAAGATTTTCACTTCGATGTAGGTGATAAAGTGTTGCTTAAAGTATCGCCCTGGAAGGGGGTGATGCGATTTGGTAAGAAAGGCAAGCTAAGCCCGAGATACGTAGGACCTTTCGAGATTGTCGAACGTGTCGGGTCAGTTGCTTATAAGTTAAACTTGCCTGAAGAACTTAGCGCTATACATAATGTGTTCCACATCTGTAATCTGAAGAAGTGTTTCGCTGACGAATCACTGGTCATACCGCATACAGATATACACATTGTTGAAAGCTTGAAGTTTGTGGAAAAACCGTTGTCGATTGAGGATCGACAGGTTAAGAAGCTCCGAAGAAAGTACATACCTATTGTTAAGGTCAAGTGGGATGCCCGTAGAGGTCCCGAATACACATGGGAAGTGGAATCCACGATGAAGGAAAAATACCCTCATTTGTTTCAGTAAATCTCGAGGTCGAGATTTCTTTTAAGGGGGTGAGGATGTAACACCTCGAAAATTTACGTCCAATAATGCATTGACACGTGTCATAGGCTTTGCATATGCGAAAACATACTTTTGAGGGACTAAAGTTGACAAACAGTGAAAACTATGGAACGTAAGGGTCCAAAGTGTCAACAACGGATAAATAGACTCTATAATAACCCTACATGGTGTTTATAACCCTAAACGGATAGATCATGGATCATACGAAGCGGAAAATGCACGAAAGTGAGGAATTACAAACTACAGGGACTAAAAGTGTCAACATGTTGAATTTATACCTCTGAGTGATCTTTTGGCAGCCCCGAAGCTTTGTAATGCTAGAATATACTCACTAGGATATGTGGTAAAAATTTCATGAAGTTTCGTTATCGTATGAGAAAGTTATGGCCAAAACCGTACTTGAGGGGTTAAAAGCGTCAACGTCGAATTTCATGACTTTTCGGGTGAGCGCAAAATTAACCGAGGACATTACCATGTTGGTAAATGTCCCAAGGTTCTTAAAAATCAGCTTTGAGGGTCTAAGGGTCAAAATAAACGGCCAAAACTTCGTAACTAAAGAACAGGGACCAAAACTGCAACATTTGACAAAAGTTTGGGAGCTGCAGACCCCAGGCGGCCCGCCTGGGCTGCCTTAAGCGCGCCGCGTGCCCCTGCCAGTAACAGAATTCGCGAAATTTTGTTTTTAAGTCGGTTTTATGAGTTGAAAACAGCTAGCACCACCTCCAAAACTCACCAATTGAAGGGCATGCATGTTGGGACACCTGGGGACTTCTTACAACACCTGAATTCCCTTATAATCAGATCAAATTCATCACTTTTGAGGTCTTGTGTTAGAAACAAGAACACTAGCAACTTTCAAAAACTCACAAGACAACTCCAGGAGCTTTCTGATCGACAAGGCTACTTCATAGTGCTATCTAAGCTTCATTAGGACTCTGGTAAGCATCCATAACCTTCTCTAATTCGTTCTAGCATAGATTATTAGCCAAAAGTCAATCCGTCATAGTTATAGTTTGACTTTTCGATTAAACGAAAATGGCTCAGTCATTTCTCAAATTGAAAGTACCTAAATGTTGGTATTTATGTGGGAAACAAACCCTCAAAAGGGTATTCTCTGATTCCCACTCTAAGCATGCTATTTGTCGAGTCAAAGTTGTTCTTAAAAAGTCAACAGGAAGTGTTTTTGCAAATTATAGCATAAATGGTAATATAGATGACATGCAATCAGTTTGGTCATCAAAAATAACTTTATAAAGAATATAAGAATATGTTTTATCATGATCAACTCGACAATCTTTAGTATAAACTCGGATCGGAACCGAAAGTCTTATAAAACGACTTTTTCTTTGACTCTTGATTCGGATCCGTGCATGCATGTTTGTGATCTGCATTAGAGCTTATTTTTGACCATTTATATTTATGTGTAACTCTCTGGAATTTTACTACTTGAGTCTATGCTTAACCGATTCATATGCATGTTTCCGATTATGCTTAAAATTGACTAATTTGCCCTTTTTGTTATAAAACGTGATTTTTGGAAAAATGAAAGAATAGAAACCTTTATTACTGATTCATAAACTTGCACCGAAAATTTGATATCAGTTGAAGGTCCGGATTTTGAGTTATGGCCGATATCGTAAAACTATAGCTTCATGTTAAATAAACGGCGCATTTAGCGTATAACCAATTTAAGGCCACTTTTTGATATAAAACTTTTTACCCACTGATGTTATATAATATTTTGGGATTTTTGAAGATTTTTATTTAATTTTTGGCTGATCGTATCATAGGTCTCTAAGTTGATTCGGTTAATACCGGTTTTGACCTTTTAAGCCATAAAATGAGTTTTATGCATCCTTTTGACCCCAAACCTTTTTCTACTGATTTTATTTGTTAAATAAATTATTTTGAGCATTCTGGAAATATAAAAATCTCAGTTTTCTTTTAAAAACCCGGAAACGGCTCTAAATCACCTTTCTAAGCGTTTTTAGCGCATAGTATGCGCTATACCCATATTAAACGTATAAGGATTATACCTACTGATGTATTTAGTGTATTTTTATAAAATAACAGTAAGTATAAATTTTTGAACTCAGGTTTCCAGTTTTGACATTTTTAGCCCTTGTAAAATTACCAAAATACCCCTAAGGTGCATAGTTTGATTTTAAATGATAAGTTTTGTATATGGGTCATACCCTACTGTTATAATATGTCAAATTAAGTATATTTACTGTATAAATCAGACCTGTAACTCAGATTTCCAATTTAACCCTTTTATAATCTTTTAAATGACCAAAATGCCCTTATAAGGCATAAATTGAGTTTAAATTCATTCGGGGCATAATGGAACATAACTTGCTGATATTATATCATATTTAAAGCATATTATCTCAGGGAACTTGCATATGACTCTTTTGGCTACCCGTAACGCTCTTTTAGCGCTCGGTTCGGTTTATGTAACTAGTTTGCATAAATTGGCCGAAACGGGTCAAACGTTATCATTTTTGTCTCAAAATCCAGAATGTATTTAGTATACCCATATTATACAAGTATTCAAACTTGTCGGGTCTAAATCACATTCTATCCGGTCTTCGCTTAATCGTGCGCTTGAACCGTATCGTCCTTAAAACTAACCGGTCAAGCTTAGGCTTAAATAAAAGACCCGTTAGGAATCTAATAGGTTATTATAAACCTTTGTTCCAGAATAGGAGGCCCAGTAAAAGCTACCCTCACTTGCCAATTGTGATTCATACTTACTCAGGTAAATACTTTTAACTTATTTTCCCTATACGGGCTTGGGTTACGGTATATAGAATACCGCTTGATCGAGCGTACAAATCTTGCACCTTGGGTGTTCAATTGAATAATTTGATCGGCTCGTTTAAACAGTCTTGTTTTACTTTAAGCCTTTGGGGGGTTAATGACCATGTCCCGGATATCCTTGGCATTATCTTACGAGATGGCCACGACCAGAGCACGGGGTGTAGGCGTACACCCGTCAGTGTATAACTCTATATTGTGGTGTGTCTATTAATCTTTAACCCGGTCTGTGAATCGGGCTACTGAACGCACGAGTAACATGTAATTCGTTCACAAGATTATATTGCATAATTATCCCAAGTTATAAAAATATTTTATGCCATGTGCATTTAAATCAATTTTCAATCATTTTTAAAATGAGTCAGTTAATTTGTATTTACCAGTGTAAACTGACGTATTTTTCCCAAAAGGTTAAGTGCAGGTACTGCACGTACTAGGCTGGCTGTCTCCTAGAGCGTCCACAATAGTCTCGCAAGCTCGGACGACAATAAAAATGTTGAACAATTATCTTATTTTATTTGATCCGCCTGTGGATCCGTTTCAACTACTCGTGATATTTAATATTACATTTTATTTAAAGTTGAAATGAATCTATTTCTGCTTCCGCTGTGCATTATTATATTGTGTTGTTTGTCTATGATGATGCCAACTACGTCACCATACCCTCCACCGGGCCCACCGGTGACACGTGGAAATTGGGGGTGTGACAGAACTGGGCCAAACAAATCCATGTGTAGCATTTGCAAACACTGGATTGTTTTGGACTCTTCAATGGACTTGTAAGAACTTTTATGCTGTTTTCCTTTTAAACAGGAAATGCAATGTTCAGGACATGAAAACAATTTTTGTGGTAGGCCTCTCACCAAACCATTTTTTGAAATTTCTGTTATTGTCTTAAGATTTGTGTGCCCCAGTCTTCTGTGCCAAAGTTCTGTCTCTTTGTTAGAGGCAGCTGAGAACAGACAGGCATCAGCTCTGGGACACTCTTTAGACATGTCAACAACATAAACATTGCCACTTCTTTGAGCAACAAGTTTAGTTTGACCATTTTTTATTATTGCTTCAATCTTTTTGACCATTTCTTGTCCAACAATCCTACAACAGTCTTTCGTGAAGAATGACCCAAACCCTTTATCACTCATTTGAGATACACTCAGAAGGTTGAATTTCAGATTGTCTATTAGATTGACATTTTCAAATTTTACATTACCAGATTGCACTGTTCCAGACCCCAGAACTTTCCCTTTACTATTATTTCCAAAGGATATATCACCCCCTCCATGGATTTTAAAGTCTTTGAGGAGGGCTTTACATCCTGTCATGTGCCTGGAGCCTCCACTATCTACATACCAAAGGCTATCAAAGCATGCAGAAGCTCCCTGCACATGAAGTAAAAGGATTAGTTCATTAAGGACTCCAAAGCCAACAGGGCTTTGGATGGAGTCTCAACAGTGTCTGGTATGGATGCAGTGTGATGGACAGTGGTTAAGTCAGGGGTTTGGACAGTTTTAGTACTGTTTCTTGCTAACCACTGTTGAGGGTCTTGCCTAATCACCTGCTGATACCCAAAAGGATGCCTATTCACTCTGGGTTTAGAGGGCTTTTTGTAGACCTCATAAACGTGTGGAATCCTTTGGTAAGACTGTTTTTTCTTGCCTTTTCTGAACTGATTGGCAGGAGGTGCATCAGTAACCTGAACATCTCTTTTGACAGATGTTTGGTTCAGCTGTTTTGTGACAGCTGTTTGAACTGGCACAAACAGTGGTTGTTTCTTTGTGAATTTGACAGATGGTGATGATGTTGATGAACTCAAAGATGTTTTAGCCATGTACTCATTCTTCTTCTCATTAAAGTTTTTGAGATACACACATGCCTGAGTTTTATGGTTTGTTTTACCACAAACACTGCAACTTTCAGCTGAAGTAGTGACACTTGTTTTAATTAAATCATAAGCTTTTAAGTGGAAGCAATCTTTTGTTAGATGGTTCCTCTTCTCACAGAATTCACAAAACAAGTTATCAATTTTTTCTTTCTTCTTCCTCTTTTCAGACTCCTTTGCAGCAGAGGTTTTGACCACTGCTAGGATGTCCTTAAGAGGAATGACTTTAGCTTTTGGAGCTTTAACACCATCAGTTGATGTAAAGTCCATTGGCTTGAAATTTTCAAGAATATCACACTCATCAGACCATTTTGGTTTAAATTGATGATTTTCAATCTCCTCAAAAACAGAGGGGCCCATAGGTCTGTCAAGTGTGATTTTGTTACCAAGTTTGTCAGTGATTTTCACTTCTTGGCCATTCTTGTTAGTGGGGATGAACTCAGCAGTTACATCAGTGGTTGAAACAGATTTTTCAAAAGCAGTGTTTTCATCATCATGTTTTCTATAACCAACCCCAAATTTCACATTGCTTTTTATCTGTTTCTCAAGCATAACTTCATACCCTTTGCATGATTCCACCCATCTCTCACATGTGATCTGGGTGGATTCTAACTCCTTTTTGCAACCTTGGTATTTTTCTACCAAGGTTTGAAGTTGGGTTTTGGTTATGCTTTGCTCTTCTTTCATGCTGCAAATCTCTTTCTCTTTTTCAGCCAATTTGTTTTTAAGTTCTTTTAGAGACCTTTCAAATATGACTTCATCAGATAAGATTTTATCACGAAGATTTTCATTCACCTCTTTGATGTTAGCAAAAGCAATAATGCAATCGTCAGAACACAGTTTTTCAAGAACTTGAGGTGATACCTTTGCAGTAGCCATCATTGCACAATCAATTTAGGATTTTCCTCATCTTCAGCTCTCTCTTCTATCTCACCTGTCTTTTCTTCTTCGGACCATGGATCTGTCAGTGGTTCAATCAGGGTGCCTGAACTTTCTTCCAACAGTACTTCATTAGCCACAGCAGTAACCACTTCTTCAATCACCTCATCCACTGTTTCAGAGACCAGCTGTTCCTCTTCAGATTCAACACCCTCCTGTATTGACTCTAATGCCATTAAACAAAATTCATCATGAGAAGAAACATTAGAAGCATAGAGTGCAAAATTTTCATCACTGAGGTCTTCAGGCATACTGCTCCAGTCAACAAATTCTTGAGTAAAGAAACTTTGTTGATCTGGTTGTGTTACTACTGGAGCAGTGGTTTGTGGTGCAGGTTGCACTTGTGCCTGAGGAGCAAGGGTTTGAACATATTGGATCTGTGGAGCAGCTGTTTGGACATAATGCACTGGCACAGGAGCAACAGCATAGTGAGCAGTGTTCACATGTGCTGCTGGGGCATATTGGGCATAGTGCACAGTGTTTTGATTTTGAGGTCTAGGATTTGAACTAGGGTGAGTGATTATGGGACCAGTTGTTTGACTCCTACACTCTCTAGCAAAATATCCTAACCTGTTACACTTATAACACTTGATTTTCGATTTATCCAACCCAACCCTTAGATTCCCATGCAACCCTGGGAATTTTCGCCCTGTTCTTTTATAAAACTTGCTAGTTCTAACACTTAGCAAGGCCAGTTGGTGCAGGATGTCCATTTCCTCTAGATCAGTGGGGTCGAAATGCTGTAGATCATTTAGTTCAAAGCTTAAATTGTCTGACATCTGGTTTTCATTTGCAGTGAATGCATAACCTGTAGAGTGAGGATCAGGGTTGTTAAAATTTGCACCAGCAGTTATGTCAATGAAGTGATCATAACCCTGATCCTTACCACTACCACCAGATTCTTCTTGACCCAGAAGAGAAGTGTTACCGAATGAATAATCATCAACGGTTTTCCCTGACTCTTGTAACTTCCTTTTCTGGTTCAACTCCCTTTCGTAGGTCAGGAGTCGACCATGGAGTTGGGTCAAGGTCAGATCCTTGAACTCAGGTGAATTTCGGGTGACAAAAGCTATGGTGTCCCATTTCTCTGGCAGTGACCTGAGGAACCTGCTATTTTGAGTTGAGTTTGTAAAAGTGGTTTTAACAAGCCTCAGTTCACTGATGAGACAACTGAAACGCTCAAATTGTTGCGTCAGTGATTCACCTTTAACATGACAAAATGTTTCATACTGTTGGTTCAGGATTTCCCTATTGTTTTCTATGACTTCTTCGGTACCCCCAAACTGTTCCTTAAGCGCGTCCCACAACTCTTTGGCACTGTCACAATGTAACAGTCCAGCATATATTTCGTTGGGCAGCGCTGATGCTATGATACTAAACACTTTAGCATCTAGTTCAAATTTTTGATAATCTGTTTCAGTATAATTTTCAACAGGTTTTGGAACTTGTTTTTTAGCATCTTCAGCGCTTGGCACTATAGGAACATGAGGACCAAAGATGACAGACTTCCAACAACCTGTGCTTTGTTGAGCGAGGATGTGACCCATCCTCCTCTGCCAGATGTTGTACTCATTTCTTTTTAGCATAGGTGGTTTAAATAGAGAGCCGATGTTGTTTTTATCGTCCTGAGATTGTGACGTCATTCTTGTTGTTTTACAGGTACTGAGAAATCAACTTTAATGGTGATTAATCCTTACTCTGTTTTTCAACGACAAACAAATGATCAGTATCAACTGTTTTGAGCTGAACTATTTACGTCAAAATGATTGTTAAATCAAATTTGACTGTTCTAGCTCTGATACCAATTGTTGGATCTGAGTTTGATTTTGATTGTATTTTATGTTTGTAAATAAGATGAAGATGGATGAGTGTGCAGCGGAAATTAAGATGAAAACAAACTTTGCATACAATCAAACGAGAGTAATACTTTTATCAAACATCTTTACACAATGAACCGAAAGATTGAATTTATTTCAAACACGATTACAATGATTGATGAATGAATGCAAACTCCCCCTCAGCCAGAGCTCAGTAGTTTGTTCGTGCAAAGAAGACGAATGATGCAAAGAGCTAATAGAACAGTACAAAGTACTGAACTATTTATAGGCACTTGCAAACTACTGAGCATCTTAGCTGACGTCACCATGAAAGTGACATCTAACCTTCTAACAAACCCTAACCTCTGATCTATACAGACACTGCTTGTGTTAACTACTGCTAATACATTCTATTACAAAACAGACTTCAGAACAGCTGCTGCAACCTTCTACTGCTGTGAACCCAGCAGCACTTGTCCGGATCAGTAGTGCTTGACTCAAGACAATAGATTGAATCAGCAGGACTTTAGTCTTCCATCAGATCTTTAGTTGAGCAGCAGTTATGGGTCAGCAGTTTAGCAAGATCAACAGATAGGAGGTCATCAGTAGTTGTAATCACTTTCAAGGGGAGAGATTTGTATATCAACATCTGCTTATTCAGGATCCACTGCTCTGATCTAGTTTTGGCTTTAATTATCTGTTCCTCTGATAGGGTTCAATCCCAACAGTATGTACTTCCTGCGAAGTTTCTTAACCTGTCGATCCTCGATCGACACAGGTTTCTCAACGAATTTTAAGCTCTCGTCGATGTGTACATCTGTATGCGGTATAACCAGTGATTCGCCAGCGAAACACTTTGATGCGTGTTAAGTGCGATATATTTTTGATGTATATTTTAAGCCCTTTTTACATTTTTAGCCAAGTTTTAAATTTATAAAACACGATATTTACTAACACTAAACACACATATGGGCAAGTGCACCCATCGTGGACATAGTATAGTGTTGGTAAGATACCGAGGTCGTCCAAGGACACAAGAGCTTTTAGTACCGGTTTATCCTCAACGTCTAATCAAATCAAAAAGTTAGAAAAGGTTTTTAAACTAAGAAAATAAAAACTAACTAAATGCTGAAAAATAAAATAAAATAAAAACAGATAGACAAGATGAATCACTTGGATCCGACTCGTGTATTAGTATAACCTTTGATTATTTTCGCGCTTTTGCACTTGTTTAAGAGATTATCTTAGTTATTGTAGTAGGCCCCTCTTTTGAAGGCGACGTTACCCTCAACCCAGTAGTTTGAGTCAGTAAGGATACAATCCAAAAGGGTTGGATTATTGGAAGATAATTAATTAAGTTATTAATGCAAATTGTGGTAGGCCCCGCTTTTGGCGGTGACGTTACCCTCGGCTAAGTAGTCTGAGTCAGCAGGGATACAGTCCTAAATAGCCGGGTTATAGTATTAATAGTAGTTAACTTATGAGGGGGTCAAAGAGTTTGGATCCCCGCCATCCAATACCTATGGGCATTGAAGGAGATCCTACTAAATTTGACCCAGGTCCCTTGCAGGACCTCTAAACGCTGAACAAGGGCAAGACCCTTACCAAACCGTTCCCTTAACCCCCGACCAGGTAGCCAACATACCTCCATATAGACCGTGGAGATATGAATGGTGAAAATCTTTTATTTTATATAGATAGTAAAATAATGCCAAGACACCACGGACAAACGATAAGGAAAGATCACTTTCAACATAAGCAACTAGTTATTAAAGTCATTAATACAAAACCAAATAAAAAGTGCAAAAGATTAAAAATAAAAAGTATTATACTAAACACTTGTCTTCACCAAGTGATGTAAGAGACTTAGGCAAACATGGCCTTGATTGTCAAGAACTCTTACTATCAATCTTGGATCCTGAGATGACTCACACACTCTACAATGGATGATGGTGGTGGATGATGGTGTTATGGTGGTGGTGGGTGGTGGATGAAGTGTGAGAGAGGTGGTGTGCCAAGGGATGAGTTGAAATGAAACCAAGCACTCCTATTTATAGGCTGAACAGAAGGCTGGGCACGGCCCCGTGTCCGCTGGACACGCCCCCGTGCCCATCTGACACTCTCTCTCTTCATTAATTGTAATTCGCAATTACAATTAATGCGCCTGCTGTACTTTCGCCACGCCCCCGTGCTCACTGGACACGGCCCCGTGGTGGGCAATAGAAGCTTCTATAGGTTTGTCTTTTCTGCTGCTTCTTGGGCACGGCCCCGTGCTGGCTGAGCACGGGGCGTGTTCAGTCTTCTGTTTTCTCTTCTCTGCTTGGGAGGATGCCGTTGAGGGGTCGGGCAATCTACTTTTGTTCCTTTTCTTGTATTTAGGTTATAATTAGCTGTCTTTTTGCTTCTTTTGTGAATTTGAGCTCATTTCATCCTGAAAATACAAAAGGAAGACAAAAACACTCTTTTTCCAACATTAGTACTTAAAAAGGGTTAGTTTTATGCCTCATTTGATGTAATTTATATGTTGCATTTTACACACATCAAATACCCCCACACTTGATCTTTTGCTTGTCCTCAAGCAAAACTCTTTAAATATGTGGCTTACACTCCCAAATGGAATGGGTAGAAGAGAAGGTTTTTGTCTTGTCATAGAGTGTCGGGAATCCAAGATCTTTTTGGGTTTTATTTTTATTTATTTACAATCCTATTCGTTATGATTTATTTAGAACGTTTCATAAGAGAAATTACTTATTTAGGCTTAGCATGCCTTTTTTTTTTTAATTTCATTTATATACAAGTTCACATACCTCACGGGAGAAATCACTCAACACTCGGCCGAAGTTGTATTTTTTTAGTGAATCACTCGAGAGCGGCATGGAACTTATTCCTACCATAAGCTTGCCATGCAATCAATCCTCCTCCTTTTTAACTATAAACCTTTGTAAATATCAAGAGGACTTTTTGGGTGAAGGGTTAGGCTTGGGCTAAAGGTGGGTGGTTGGGTTAGTGGTTAGTAAAAGAGCGAAAAGCGTAAAAAGCTTCGGTTTTTGTAAAACACTTTGTTTTTAGTGACTTTTTATTTTGAAGTATTCCTCCAAACAAGCTTTTGTTTTCATAGCTTTGTTTGTTTTTAACTTCATCATCACTTTTTTTTTGGTCACACGAAAAAAAACGAGCTTACGAAAAAGCGAGCTTGTTACTAAAATAAAGGGTGAAAATAAAAAGGGTTTTTTGTGGGTAAAAAGGGTTTTAGGGTAAAGAAATGAAAGGTTTAGGCTTAAAAGGGGTTAACTAGGGGGATTTTGGGTAGGTGGTAAAAAAATGAAAAATAATGGTGTGGAAAGAAAAATGGTTAGTCCTAATGCCTCCATCATTTACTTACTTGGGATTAAGTTGGTAAGGACCGGGAATGAATCGTCGTGGCAAGTTCTAGAGTTGTAAGAACCAAGCGGCTATTCACACAAGAAACGAAAAATGAGCATTTAGTTTAAGGATGTAAATTTGTATGCTCAATAAAGGCTCAAAACTCACTTTTGTGGGAATGGGTTTTTAATGTGATCAAGTATATATAATCAAATTTTAATTAGACTTGTTATGCCTTTTTCATAATTTTCTTATGTTGGTTCTTGTTTATCACGACGCTCTCCGTTGTAAAATTGTAAAAATATAACCTTATTAATCTTAGGATTCCTAACTTAAACTTTAGACAAGTAAAAAAAATGAAAAATTTTGAAAAAAAAAATTTGGGGTGTTTAGCGGTTCCAATAGAGTTTTGTGTAAGGCTTGTTGTTAGGACTTGCAAAATTTCAAGGTTTTAGCTTCCCCCCCCCCACACTTAAATTACACATTGTCCTCAATGTGTCCCAGAAATAAATTTTTAGGTTGATTGGATGTGTAATGTGGTGTTAAAAAGCAAAGATTTATGTTACTGGTAGTCTGGACACGGCCCCGTGGGGACCGGACACGGCCCCGTGTTCAGGTGCCAGTAACAAAAATTAAAGAAATGAGACAGAAGCCTGGACACGAGGGCGTGTCTGGTGAACACGGCCCGTGTCCAGTTACCTGAACTAGGCATTTTTCTGCAGGGGGTTCAGCACGGGGCCGTGTTGGTTGAGCACGGCCCGTGTTGAACCTTCTGTAATGGAGAATTTTGTGTCGGGTTGCCTCGTTCTTGTGCATGGGGCCATTTTTCTCGTTCCCTTTTTCATCCTTTACCACCATGAGTGTGTTTTATATATTATAAACCATCAAACTTTTAAAAACCATCATTTCATTGCAACCATAGAGAGACATTACATAAAACTAAATATGAAAACACATAAATATTAAACCATGGAGTTCTAGCCCTATACTTTATTTTAATTAGCAAAATTTCCAAGAAGCTACTAATCTTGGTTAGATAAGGCTTTTTAAAACTCCTTCTTCCGGGTGTGGCTTTCCTCACATGTCGGCGAGCCACTCCTCCACCTCCCTTGGAAGGAGAAAAGATGGCTCATTGGCATTAGTTTGAGGAGTTTCGATTTCCGCTGGGATCTCTTGTTGGTGTTCCACGGGAGGTTCCGCCGGAAAGTCTTCCCACCCGGTAGGGTTGTTAATCCCGAGTGCCAAGTTCCAATCCTGTTGTGGAAGGACTGGTTCCATCAGGGGTGCTACAAGAATATTTAACCTCTGGTGCAAGAGGTTAATTTCTTGGAAGCTGCTTTCGAGTCCCACCGTAAGATCGTTAATACGGTCAATTAGGACCTCCTCTACTGACATCATTTCGTCGAGAGCCTCCCTTAATGTTATCACATAGTGCACAAGCGTAGCTTCAACGGAGGGCCTCCTTCCTCTTCGGCTGTTTGATGAATGCACGGATGATGTTTCGTTGTTTTCACTCGACATTCTACGAAAAATAAACTGAAAAATAGTTTATTTGATGAAACAGTATCTGGACACGGCCCCGTGCTCAATGAGCACGGCCCCGTGTTCATCTTTCTGTAGAATTTTGAAGCAAGGAAACTTGAAATTTTAAGTTATTTTCTGAACTTGTGGGGTCTTTTTAAACATTAATAACTTAAAACAATGTTACATAACATGTTTTTACCAAGATTCCTTGAACAAAACTCATTGCTTCCTACCACCAAGTTTGAAGAATTCAAATTTTTAATGGTAGTTTTTGGAGAAAGATGGAGAAGAAGGAAATGTCTAGAAGAGGAAAGGACAAGATGGGTTGTTGGAACCTTCTTTTAGACTTATCTAGGATAGTTTGAGAGAAGATTCCTTCAAATCTCTGTCCCAAGTTGGTCCAAATGTGCAGAATTCTTGGCTGCATTTATAGAAAACGACAGCATCCTGGACACGGCCCCGTGTTCGTTGGACACGGCCCCGTGTGCAGATGGAGTTCTGACACAGTTTGTCCGTATTCTGACGTACTGATCAGAAGGGAATCTTTTGGTGAACACGGGGGCGTGTTGGCTGGACACGACCCCGTGTCAAGGGACCATTTTATGAAGTTGTCTAGTTTTTTAAGGAACTTACCTGTATCAGGCGGCTCTTGATTGGTTGGAACAACCCCAAAGTGCCTAAGATACCTTAATTACCCTAGACTAAGGCGAGAACGCAAGAGGTTGTCGGTGAGGGTAATTCCTATTTTTATTCTAGGTGGACAAGTCCAACCCTTTTCTGGGCTCTCGTTAAAGAAGGTGTATGCCGAATCGCTCAGGTCTATGTATGCACCGAACGAAGTCGATGGAGAGTCCTTCACGGCACAATAAAATCCTTCCTAAGTTCTTTTGACCAATTTAGAATTAGCTCTTCTAGTTGAAATAACTCGTCAAGGAGCATTTCCCCTAGAATATCTGGCTGGGCGCATTCGAGGGAGAGATAGTGCTTATTTTTACTTTCGTCCCTCTTAAGGTTATAAGGAATTGGTGGGTCTATGTAGTGGGGCCTATAATTTAGGAAGTAACATTTTAATTCCTCATGTTCGCCTCCACATAATTGACACCACGTACCATAAGAGTGCCGAAAGTAAAAAGAATTACTATCACTCATGTGTATGTCAGAAATTACCAATCGCCGGGATCTTACGGTTCTATTTTCAGTAAGAGAATCTTGGGCATGGGGGCGTGTTGAGTGAGCACGGCCCCGTGTTCAGCTTACTGTCTGACTTAAAACAGGATTGCCAGTTCCAATGATTGAGCACGGGGTGTGTTCAGCGGGCACGGCCCGTGCTGAGCTCTGCAGAAGCTGAAAAACTAAGAAAAATCCTAAAAAATTAAAAAGAAAAATAAAAATATGATTAGGCCGTTGATTCCTAACTTTCTTAAAATCCTTGTGTCCCCGGCAGCGGCGGCAAAAACTTGATGCGTGTTAAGTGCGATATATTTTTGATGTATATTTTAAGCCCTTTTTACACTTTTAGCCAAGTTTTAAATCTATAAAACACGATATTTACTAACACTAAACACACATATGGGCAAGTGCACCCATCGTGGACGTAGTATAGTGTTGGTAAGATACCGAGGTCGTCCAAGGACACAAGAGCTTTTAGTACCGGTTTATCCTCAACGTTTAATCAAATCAAAAAGTAAGAAAAGGTTTTTAAACTAAGAAAATAAAAACTAACTAAATGCTGAAAAATAAAATAAAATAAAAACAGATAGACAAGATGAATCACTTGGATCCGACTCGTGTATTAGTATAACCTTTGATTATTTTCGCACTTTTGCACTTTTTTAAGAGATTATCTTAGTTATTGTAGTAGGCCCCTCTTTTGAAGGCGACGTTACCCTCAACCCAGTAGTTTGAGTCAGCAAGGATACAATCCTAAAGGGTTGGATTATTGGAAGATAATTAATTAAGTTATTAATGCAAATTGTTGTAGGCCCCGCTTTTGGCGGTGACGTTACCCTCGGCTAAGTAGTCTGAGTCAGCAGGGATACAGTCCTAAATAGCCGGGTTATAGTATTAATAGTAGTTAACTTATGAGGGGGTCAAAGAGTTTGGATCCCCGCCATCCAATACCTATGGGCATTGAAGGAGATCCTACTAAATTTGACCCAGGTCCCTTGCAGGACCTCTAAACGCTGAACAAGGGCAAGACCCTTACCAAACCGTTCCCTTAACCCCCGACCAGGTAGCCAACATACCTCCATATAGACCGTGGAGATATGAATGGTGAAAATCTTTTATTTTATATAGACAGTAAAATAATGCCAAGACACCACGGACAAACGATAAGGAAAGATCACCTTCAACATAAGCAACTAGTTATTAAAGTCATTAATACAAAACCAAATAAAAAGTGCAAAAGATTAAAAATAAAAAGTATTATACTAAACACTTGTCTTCACCAAGTGATGTAAGAGACTTAGGCAAACATGGCCTTGATTGTCAAGAACTCTTACTATCAATCTTGGATCCCGAGACGACTCACACACTCTACGATGGACAATGGATGATGGTGGTGGATGATGGTGTTATGGTGGTGGTGGGTGGTGGATGAAGTGTGAGAGAGGTGGTGTGCCAAGGGATGAGTTGAAATGAAACCAAGCACTCCTATTTATAGGCTGAACAGAAGGCTGGGCACGACCCCATGTCCGCTGGACACGCCCCCATGCCCGTCTGACACTCTCTCTTCATTAATTGTAATTCGCAATTACAATTAATGCGTCTGCTGTACTTTCGCCACGCCCCCGTGCTCACTGGACACGGCCCCGTGGTGGGCAATAGAAGCTTCTATAGGTTTGTCTTTTCTGCTGCTTCTTGGCACGGCCCCGTGCTGGCTGAGCACGGGGCGTGTTCAGTCTTCTGTTTTCTCTTCTCTGCTTGGGAGGATGCCGTTGAGGGGTCGGGCAATCTACTTTTGTTCCTTTTCTTGTATTTATGTTAGAATTAGCTGTCTTTTTGCTTCTTTTGTGAATTTGAGCTCATTTCATCCTGAAAATACAAAAGGAAGACAAAAACACTCTTTTTCCAACATTAGTACTTAAAAAGGGTTAGTTTTATGCCTCATTTGATGTAATTTATATGTTGCATTTTACACACATCACATTTCTTCAGGTTACAGATGTGGAACACATTGTGGATACCACTGAGCTCTTCCGGTAATTTTAATTTGTAGGCAACCGACCCGACACGTTCGATTACCTCGAAAGGTCCAATATATCTCGGGCTTAGTTTGCCTTTCTTACCGAATCGCATCACCCCTTTCCAGGGTGATACCTTTAGCAGTACCTTGTCGCCTACTTCGAAATTGAAAGGCTTACGCTTCAAATCTGCGTAGCTCTTCTGCCTGTCCCGGGCAGCTTTCAATCGATCGCGAATTTGGACAATCTTGTCCGTCGTTTCAAATATTATATCAGGTCCTGTCATCTGGACATCTCCAACTTCTGCCCAACAAACGGGCGTTCTACATTTTCTACCATATAAAGCTTCAAAAAGTGCAGCCTTAATGCTTGTGTGGTAGCTATTGTTATAGGAGAATTCGACCAATGGTAGGTGGTTATCCCAACTACCACCTAAGTCGATCGCACATGCACGAAGCATGTCTTCTAACGTTTGGATTGTACGCTCACTCTGTCCATCTGTCTGAGGGTGGTAAGCCGTACTTAAATTCAAATGTGAACCCAAAGATTGTTGGAAGCTTCTCCAAAAGTGTGATGTGTATCTGGTATCTCTATTAGAGATGATAGACACAGGCACTCCATGAAGGGCTACAATCTTGTCTACAAACAACTGGGCTAATATATCGGAGCTATGAGTCTCCTTTATGGGTAGGAAATGTGCTGACTTAGTCAGTCTATCCACTATTAACCATATTGTATCGTTTCCCTTCTTTGTTTTTGGCAACTTGGTGATGAAATCCATCGTCACCATTTCCCATTTCCACTCGGGAAGTTCAGGCTGTTGTAGCAAGCCTGACGGCTTTTGATGTTCAGCTTTTACTTGCGCACAAGTCAAACACTTTGCGACATAGGTGGCTATAGACTTCTTCAAGCCTATCCACCAAAAGTTTGCCTTCAAGTCCTGGTACATCTTATCAGCACCAGGATGAACGGAATATCGGGAACTATGGGCTTCCTGAAAAATAACTTCACGAAGACCTCCATAAACAGGAACCCATATCCTTCTATTCAATCTCAGAATTCCGTCTTTGCCATAGGATAACTGCTCCTCAGTTACCCCTAGCTTTTCGTTTGGATAGTTAGCTTCTAACACAGCTTCTTTCTGTGCAGCTAACAATCGTTCATTCAGACTGTTCTTGATTTCAATGCTCTTGGCATTGATTCCTATTGGTTTCACTCTTTCTTTCCTGCTCAAGGCATCTGCGACTACGTTGGCCTTACGTGGATGGTATCTTATTTCACAGTCATAGTCGTTCAGAGTTTCCATCCAGCGTCGCTGCCTCATATTCAGATCTTTCTGATTGAACAGATGCTGAAGGCTTTTGTGATCAGAATAGATCACAAATTTAATGCCATAAAGGTAATGCCTCCAAATCTTTAGTGCAAATACAACAGCACCCAACTCCAAGTCATGGGTGGTGTAGTTCTTTTCATGCACCTTCAATTGTCGCGAAGCATAGGTAATCGCCTTGCCCCTCTGCATAAGCACACAACCCATACCGGTGTGTGATGCATCACAATATACGACGAATTCTTCCATTCCGTCCGGCATTGTCAACACTGGAGCATTGCTCAACTTTTGTTTGAGGATATCAAAAGCTTCTTGCTGCTTAGGGCCCCAATTAAACTTTATACTCTTCCTAGTTAAAGAAGTTAGGGGTGCAGCAATTCTTGAGAAATTTTCGATGAAGCGTCTGTAGTATCCTGCTAGACCTAGGAAACTGCGAATCTCCGTAGGTGTCTTCGGCTCCTGCCAATTCATGACGGCTTCAACTTTAGCGGGATTCACCTGGATACCACGCTCGCTGACTACATGTCCAAGGAACTGGACTTCTCGTAGCCAAAAGTCACATTTAGAGAACTTGGCATAAAGATTTTCTTGATGAAGCAGTTTAAGAATACATCAAAGATGCTTTTCATGGTCAGCTTGACTCTTCGAGTAGATAAGGATGTCATCGATGAAGACAATGACAAATTTTATCCAAATAAGGCTTGCAAACGCGATTCATGAGATCCATGAATGCGGCAGGTGCATTAGTGAGCCCGAAAGGCATCACTAGGAACTCGAAATGACCATATCGAGTCCTAAACGCAGTTTTGTGCACGTCTTCGTCCTTGACCTTCAATTGATGGTAGCCTGACCGTAGGTCAATCTTGGAAAAATAGCTCGCTCCTTGCGACTGATCGAACAAATCGTCGATCCTGGGCAAAGGATACCTATTCTTGATTGTAACTTTATTCAGCTCACGGTAATCGATGCGTAGACGCATCGAACCATCTTTCTTCTTGACGAACAGGATTGGCGCTCCCCAAGGAGATGAACTTGGTCTAACAAAACCTTTGGCTAGTAGATCATCTAGCTGCGTCCTCAATTCTTTCATTTCCGTGGGTGCCAATCTATAAGGCGCTCTCGCGATAGGCGCGGCTCCTGGAATGATGTCGATACTGAATTCCACTTGCCTGTCTGGTGGCAAACCAGGCAATTCTTCCGGGAAAACTTCAGGATAGTCAGAGATGACTGGGATGTCTTCAATTTTGGGTTTCTCCTAACCGATGGTCACCTGTGCCATATAAATGACACATCCTTTCTTCAAACATCTGGATGCCTTTAGCATAGATACATGTGCAGGCAATCCATGTCGAATATCTCCCTGGATGGTAAGTGGTTCTCCAGACGGAGTCTTGATTACCACTTGTTTTTGGTTGCACACGATCTGGGCTTGGTTATGCGATAACCAATCCATACCCAACACTACGTCGAAACCAGCTAGTTTAAAGGGTAATAGAGATAAAGGAAATGAGTGATTCCTAATGGATATAACACATCCATCTAAAATAGTTGAAACTGTCCCCATAGTCCCATCAGCTAGTTCTACTTCATATTTTACATTCAAGGTTTTAACAGGCAATTTTAACAACTCGCAGAACTTATCATCCACAAAGGATTTATCTGCTCCAGAATCAAACAATACTCTTGCGAATACATCATTGATAAGAAACGTACCGGTTATAACGTTTTCGTTCTGGATAGCCTCTTTAACATCCATCTGAAAGACCCTCACATTGGTCTTTTTACCTTCTTCAGCCTTCTTCGCTATCTTCGGGCAGTTAGTCTTGATGTGCCCTTTCTCGTTGCAACTATAGCAAGTTGCATCCTTGAGTTTCTTGCACTCAAGAGTCCTATGCTCAGAGGACTTGTATATCCCACACGCCTTCGGTTGGGATTTCTTTTCAAACCTGCACCTTCCAAAATGGTGCTTCTGACAAACCTTGCACAAGGGCTTATCGCCGACTGTCGGTCATTTTTCTTGTTCTCTGACCCCCTCTTGTGGTCACGATTGCCCCGATGCTTCTTGCTGGATCTACGTGAATCATCATCCTCACGTTTCCTCTTTTCTCTATCGGCATTTCTCAACGATCTCTGCCTCAC
Organism: Helianthus annuus; assembly: GCF_002127325.2. Taxonomy (NCBI): domain Eukaryota; kingdom Viridiplantae; phylum Streptophyta; class Magnoliopsida; order Asterales; family Asteraceae; genus Helianthus; species Helianthus annuus. The sequence goes on from NC_035439.2 coordinate 80,058,303, forward strand.
TGCATCAAGCGTGAGAGACAGATATATATCTGCCACGGATCTGAAGGTAGCAGGCCTAGAGGCCTTCACGCTAGCTTTTATTTCTGGGGCCAAACCCCCAATGAAGCGCGCGATCCGTTAGGGTTCCGGTGTTACAAGATCGGAACCAATCTCGACAGAATGTTGAAAGTCGTGAGATATGCCTGGCAATCCAGGTTCTTCATGACCAACGATAAGAAGTCAGACTCTATCTTCTCAACCACGTGCTGAGGGCAGTAATTTTCCTTGATGAGAGCAATAAATTCCTCCCATGTCATACTATACAAAACAGCCTTCCCAGAGGCTTGAACCAGAGATCTCCACCACGCTAGGGCTTCACCCTTGAACGACTGTGAAAAAATTTCACCACGTCTCTCTCAGCACAACCACTGATGTCCACAACAGTGTCAATTTCGTCTAACCAGGTCATGCAATCCACAACGCCCTTTTCCCCAGTAAAATCTCGGGGTTTGCAAGAAACGAAATACTTGTATGTGCAACCCCTGGCGCGAGGTGCATCATCGACCACTTTCTTTTTAGGATGGACACTATTCTCATTGGATGAGTGCCTATCGTCGTCCTTCTTAGGCTTAGACGGAGTCGAGGGTGGTTTGCTGTGAGATTTAGAGTGGGTTTTTGGCTTTGGGTGTGGTGTAGATAGGGTTCTGCTTCGGGACTCGGTGTATTCTTCATACTGTCGATCCAAGGCTGCCTTAACAGCGCCGTCTACAAGAGCTTTCAATTCCGCGCCCGTTAGATGAATTTGGGCGTTGTCATTTTCATCTTCCTTTGATTGACTATTAACTCCACTTGGGTCAGCCATCGAGATCTTGATCTGCTACAAGGAATATGACAGAATTTTATTCAGGAGTTTTATTATGGAATTGTCTTTTATGGCAATTCATTAACCATGGTAAACATAGACCATATTTGGTTAATTTGTTACTCACTTTTATTTAGGATTTGAATATAGCTTATCCTATTTATAAACAATTTTGTTAGTGGCACAAAAGCCTAGTCACAAGGACGTTTTTTATAATATAGGCTGGGATTATAGAGAATCAAGGCATGAAGGTTTGAACCGTAGTCCTTTTACCTTTTCTGACAGGGAGTCATAGACTACAACTGTCTTTTGGTCTTATATGACAATAAGTATGGCCCGTAGGCACTACACCGCTAATGGACGCTTAATAAGTTTGGCCCGTTGGCACTACATCACCAATGGATGTTTAACAAATGGTCATCTTTATTGACGATTTAGCCCATGATTTATAAATCATTAATTTGGGTCTTGGAATCCTTTGGAGGATTCTTATATAAGAATGACGCATGTGATTTTAACGAATCACGTCTGCCAAGGATGTTAACGTGTTTACAGAGGTTAACTGGAATCTGAATCTTTTAATTGAGTCTTACCATCTTGGCTGGGTCTTATAATGACACCGGGCTAAGTTTCCCCATTTAGATTCTTTATTTAGGCAGATTAATTTAAAAAGGAATGATTTTTTTATTCATTTCATATAACAATGTATATAATAAAAATGAAATTTATAACATATATTCCATTAATCATAATAATGATTACACACTGCCCTAAACGGGACTTTTAAATAAATAAATACCTACGCAGAGGTTTACAGAAAACAAGTCCACGCAGGGACTAAAGACATAGATAGATGTCCGCACAGGGACTAAAAAATAAGTCCACGCAGGGACCAAACACATAGATAGATGTCCGCACAGGGACTAAAAGATAAGTCCACGCAGGGACCAAATACCTAGATAGATGTCCGCACAGGGACTAAAAGATAAGTCCACGCAGGGACTAAAATGCAAGTGTCTACGCAGAGACTAAACACAGTAAATGTCCACACAGGGACAAAATACTCAAAACAAATGTCCTCGCAGGGACTTGATTGTAATAGTAAATACTATAGTACATAAAGAGACTAATGATCTCGTTTCTTCCTCCCTTTTAGTAGGTTTGCTAGGCCTTTGAGGAATCCACGATTACTTTTACGTTCTTGCTCAAAGTCTCGTTCCACTCGGTTTAGACGGTGGAGGATTTCTTCCTGCTCCAGTGGAGAAAAACGTGGCTGCTGCGATGGTTGCTGAACCGGAGGTCTAGGAGGTGTTGGATACCCATGAGCTGAGTAATCTACTCCCCAAAGGTTTTCGTAAGGCCCTTCAGGATGGAGAGCATTGTAATTAGCCGCTACCACGTATGGGTCGGCATCATAATTATAGTTGTAGTGCGTGTGAGTCGGCTGCTCAAACGGGTTGTACACGGTGGAACCGACGTACGCTGGTATCGGATTGTCATATCCGAATGGTGGCGGAGGTGGTGCAACTGGTGCAGAATTCACCTCTGCAGGGTGACCAGAAGGTTCCCCTAACTGTGGTTCTTCAGGCACTGGCGGAAAGTGACTTGCACTCGAGTGGCGAGGGGTGCTAAAGTGGAATTCCCCTCCTCGGGTAGACATCTGCGCGCCTGATCTCCTACACCTTGGCGGACCAGGAGGTGCTTGCTGAACTGGTGGCGGAGGAGGTGGTGGCGTAACTGCCACGAAACGCGAATCCTCGGAAGGATCCTGTTGCTGTTGCTGCTCATGAGGCGAGAAGTGGTGTGAAGGTGTGAAGTACCAATCACACTGGTTAAACCTCGCCTGGTAACTGTCGGGACCTTGATAGGGTGTTCCATGAAAGGATGACCCATCAGAGATCTCGATAGGATGATTGGGAGTACCTCTTGCGGGTTCTATGGGATCCGTGTCTTCATCCATATCTACCGCATTATCTTCGGAGAAATGGTCTTCGGTCCTAAAGGGTTATAACCTACTGGTTCTTGGACGTAATCAGCCGGGTTAAATCGGCCTTGAAAGAAAGGAGTAGGATCGCCATAGGAACGGTGCGAAGCAGATCGCTGGAGAGGTATAAACGAAGGTTGAGGGTTACTGGGATTTGGTCCAGAAGAGTGACGGTATGAAGGTGTCGAACTGTGTGAGGTAGACCGTCTTGCTGGCTCAAAGAGGTTTCTTCTACGTCTTTGAGGTTCTTCGCTCCTCGTGCTGGAAGGAGCTCGCATGTTCGAAGGTCCGGCCTCGTGATCATTATGAGTAGTGATCGGCCCTTTGCCTCTTCCTCCTCTTCTAATTGCTGGTGGCATATTTCCTGCTTAACAAATCTTTAAATCACAATAGACAATAAAAGACAAACTGGAATAACAAATTCGAATTTGTCCTATGTTCTTGTCTAGACTCAAGTATGTGCAATTGTGTCATTGAGATTAAACACATAAGGATAGTGTTTAATTCACTCAACGTTGGCTCTGATACCAACCTGTCACACCCCGATTTCCACGTGTATCACCGGTGGGGGATTACCGTGACGTAGTTGGCAACAATATAGTCAAACCACACAATATATAAATGCACAGCGGAAGCATAAAGATAAATTATATTTCAACCACTGATTGTAATATCCAAGTATCACGAGTAGTCGAAACAAATCCACAAGGGATCAAAATAAAATAAAAAATTATTGTTCAACAGATATTGGCATCCCAAGCTTGCGAGACTCTAACGATGTTAAGGAGTGGCCAGCCTATTACGAGTAGAACCCGCATTAATCTTTTTGGGGAAAATACGTCAGTTTACACTGGTAAATACATTCAACCGACACTTTTGTAAAATATTTAATAAAAATTGATTTGAATGCACATGGCACAAACTCTTTATAACTTGGGATAATTCATAATCAAATCTTGTAAAAGAATTACATGTTCACTATGCGTTCGGTCGCCCGGGTCGTGTCGGGTTTAAGGTTAATAGACACGCCACAAAGCATAAAGCCGTGGCGGGAAAACCAACGGTTATACCTTTAATAATATAGACACATTGCCGGGTGTACGCCTACACCCGCGTGTCGAGGTCGTGGCCATTTCGTAAAATGATGCCAAGGATATCCGGGACATGGTCATTAAGCTCCCAAAGGCGTAAAGCCAACAAAGCAATTTTTAAACGGGTCACATTGAAATCACCCGACTACTAATGAGTTGGGGTCATTTGCCCGACCAAGCGGTATTTTAAATACCGTAACCCAAGCCCGTATAACGGAAAATAAGTTAAAAGTATTTACCTAAGCAAGTAATATCCTTAATAAACAAATGCAAGTTTCTTTTACGGGTCTCCTATTCTGGAACGAAGGTTTAAACAACCTATTAGAATCCTAACGGGTCTTTAATTTAGCCTTAGCTTAGACCGGTCAGTTTCAAAGGATAATTACGGTTTAATCGCGTGAAAGGCGAAAACCGTGAATGGAATGTGATTCGGACCCAACAAGTTTGAAGACTTGTTTTATAAGGGTAATATAACCACACTCTGGATTTTGAGGTCAAAACAATAAGGTTTGATCCGTTTCGGCTAGTTTATGTAAACTAGTTACATAAACCGAACCGTGCGCGCAAAAGGCGTAACGGGTAACCGTAAGAGTTCTACACAAGTTTCCTAAGTCAATATGCTTTAAAGAGGTTGTGGTATCAGTAGGATACCTTCCATAATGCCCGTAACGAGTTTAAATCCATTATAAGCCCCGTAGGGGTATTCGGTCATTTTAAAGATTATAAAAGAGGTTTCTGAGTTCTACAGGAAATCTGAGTTTTCCGAATAGTTTATAAAGTCCAAAATACTCTATTTATTATTTAAAATCAGTAGCAACTGGAATCGGGTCAAAATACCTTGTAGAACTCAAGTTATGCTCGAAAAGGGTATATTCGGTATTTACCGAACCGATGCCATAACCGCAGGTTATGAGCAGGTTAAAAATAATTAAAAATCTTTAAAAATTCCAAAATATTATTTTACATCAGTGTGTAAAAGGTTTGGTGCCGAAATTTGGGTTTAGATAGGCTTTATGCTAAATGCGCCGTTTAATTACTAAAGTTTCCGTAATTGCGCTATTTAGCATAACTCCTATTCTAGACCTCGGATTGACGTGAAATTTTAGGGACATGCTTAGAAATCAGTAACTAAGGTTATTGTCCTTTCATATATTCAAAATTCTCGTTTTATGGTAAAAAGGGCGTTACGGTCAACTTTTAAGCATTTAACGGAAATGTGCTAAAGACTTAGACAAACAACGAACCGGTCACAGAGGGTTAAACCATCATGTAACCTGGTCCTAAGAGGGTCCTAAGGCATATCTAACTCATACCAAAACGGGTCAGAATTGAAGTCAAAGCAAAAGTCAAAGTTTTGCGACTTTCGGTTCCGAACCGGGTCAAAACAGTAAATGATCGGATCAAACAAGCTTAGACTAGTTAATACACTTATTATCATGTTATATGAGTGTTAAAACAGATTACACGCCATCTACATTACTGATTATGCATAAAATCGCAAAATAGCATTCTGTTGACTTTTTCTAAGCAAGTTTGACTCGACATTCGGACTAGTTAGAGTGGGAATCAGAGGGTGCCCTTCTTGGGGTTTAAAGCCTACATGATTACCAACATATAACTACCTTTGATTCGACAAACCACTGGACCATTTGTGATTTATCGTAAAGTCAATCGTTAATTACGACGGATTGACTTTTAGGCTATAACTAAGCAAAAACTAAACCACAAAGGATTAGGCATACTTACAGAAGTGTGGTACACGACCAGAGATGTTAGAAGAGTGCTCTTGAGCTCCAGAAGTGATCAAGAAAGCAGGTTTGAGGTGTGGTTACAATGTGCACAACTTATGGCCTTTTATAGTAAAAATGGGAGCACAAGATCATCACAACTAAGGCTACAAGGGCTCCTTGATCATCAACATGTGTCCCTGGGTGCTAGGGGTCGTTTAGGGGGCGCCCATGCTCTCATAATGGCATTCTAAGGCGGTTAAAATAGCAAACAGTGAACTTGTCCCCGTATTCTGCATCTGGCGGTCTGACGCAGCCCGTGTTAAGGATCAGGCTACCCTTACGCGGGTCGCCTGGATCCTATTGTCAGCAAACGAATCTGCACTGCCCGCGCGGCCCGCGTAAGCTCCATCATCACTCTAACGCGGCCCGCCTGAAAGCTAATTTTCAAGATTTTCAAATCTTTTGTAATCATTGACCTGGCCTTTCGGTTTCGAAGGGGTAACTTTGCGATTTGGGCCTCGATTATTTGCGTATATGGGCCTCGGAATTCCTACCCAACATATTAACCCTTGGTTAATTTATTATTACCCGAAAAGTCTTATCTTTCAATGTTTGACGCTTTTAACCCTTTTTAACGAATTCGATCATAACTTTCTCGTTTCGAATTGGAACTTCGCGAAATTTAAATCACGCATTCTAGTGAGTATAATTTACCATTACAGAGCCTCGGGTATGCTCAAAGGTCATTCAGAGGTATAACTTAAACATGTTGACACATTTGGCCCCTGTAGTTTGTAATTCCTCACTTTCTTCCACAATTCGTTCCGTACGATCCATGATTCATTCGTTTGAAGGTACGAGCATCATTTAGGGCTACTGTACAGTACATTTATCCCTCGTTAACATTTTTAACCCTCGAATTTACATACTTTCAAGGTTTGTCAACTTTAGTCCTTTATTCTGTATTTAACACCACGTGTAAACTCAAGACACGTGTCAATACATTATTGAACGCAAAATTTCGAGGTGTTACAGGATGTTTGTTATTATAATCAGTTTCTATCATATAAGACCCATTACATCTATCGACAGTTTCCGAGGAGGCAACGAGGTTATTAGTTGATAGCGCTATTAGGTTTGGCACCCTCACACTGTACCTGGGAGGACGAGCGTGAACTAATTTCCTTAAAGCATGACCAATGTTTTGATAGAGACATTGGGGTTGGGAAAATACATCTTGTAGCCATTTCGGTAATCGAGTTAATAACAACATCAAATCAAATTGTTGAACTGTTTTATACACATATCTGGTAACTAAACTCGGTAACAAAACTTTGAACTCACCAGCGTCGTCTGACACACTTGTTTGCATGCTTGTAGGTCGTTAGAAGTCTTGCATTGGGTACTTGTTGTCTGGATTAGCTGGAGTGGTCATGAGTCGACTGGAGGGATCCATGTTATTGATTTCTTGATACTGTTTATTGGTTTGTAACTATTTAACTTTGTTTAACTTTGCTTCCGCTGAACACTTTGGTTTTCACTTAAACTTGTTGATGGTATTTTTATTAATAATCGAGAACTTTATTTTGAAATATGTATGGGTTCAATGTAATTAGTGGCTCGTTGTTGGTAAGTCACATGCCTAATAGGGACATTCCCTAGGTGGTATTTTAGGGGTGTGACAAAGACATTCATCGTTGAATCACTGATATATATATATATATATATATATATATATATATATATATATATATATATATATATATATATATATACGTAAAATAAGGAATCATCACACATGTAAGGAAATGCAAATGGTTAATTTGTAATTAACAAAGAAAAGTTGCAAGTTGTGAACCTCTCACATGCATCGAAGGGTAAATAATATACAATAACTTATTATTAAAATGTTGGTGGTTGAAAAGCAAGAGTTGCAATGGTTAAATTAAACTCTTAATATTAACCGAAATATCATTGCAACGATTCGCAAAGTATTAAACGTTTTTAATCATCACTGTTAGAGAAAAGTGTTGGAATTTGGGTGTGTGTGAATGGTAGTCTCATATGGTAAAACACTTGTCCCACATTGGTGTGGAGACAAAGAAAAAGGGTGTTTATAAGGTAAAACATTTACCTAACAAATATCACTTTATTGACATGTTTTACCACAAGTCCCTCGCGCGTGCGCGCAGGGGGGGTGCAAAAAATGGAACCGGATTTAGTTGAACTCGTGTGCGCCCGCGCGTCCTGCGGACACGAATGCAGCTCCGAAAAACCCGGATCCGCGCGAGGCGAGTTTTTGCACTCAAGACTGCAACCGTTTTTTAATGAGTTTTAAAACTGAAATAATTAAGATGATTATTCTCATTGATGATGATCATTATCTGGTCTTCGGTTTTGAATATCAGTTTCGAAACTGACTCAATGATGACCATTATTCAGTTTTAATTCATGCAATAATGGGTCAGATTTCGGTTATAGTTTAGAGACTATAAACCAGAGGTAAGCTGCTCAGTTAAGACACACCAGAAATCATCATACTCTTCTCTCGATCTCTCTACAGCATTCTCTATTTCTTTTCAGGCAAGTGTTCAGGTCCGGCAGTACGCTGTTGCTACTTCCAACTGGCGTACCCTGGGAATAGACGACGAATCTGTTTAAGGGAATTGTGTCAAACACAAGCCCGGTTCTCGTTAACTATTTCTGTTTCGTATTAATTTTGCTGTTCTTATCAGTATCAGATTTCTAACAAACTTAAACAGACTCTATTACTTATTTGTTCCTGCATTCTCTTTCTTTTCAGAATGGAATCACAACCGATGACTACCGCTGTTTCTGCTGTCATGACCAGTGCTGTTTCTGCGGTCATGACTTCCGTTGTTACCGTCACTACCGGTCTGGTGACACCACTGCCTAATGCAGTGTCGCATGCTGAGAAACCAGAGAAATTCAATGGTGTGAATTTCAAACAGTGGCAGCAAAAGATGTTCTTTTATCTGACCACGTTGAATCTGGCGAGGTTCCTGACTGAACCTAAACCCCATGTTGATGAAGGGGATTTGGATACTCAAACTGTGAGTGCGATGCATGCTTGGAATCATTCGGTTTCCTGTGCCGCAATTTTATTTTGAATGGTTTGGTAGACACATTGTATAATGTGGCTTGCAAAGCCAAGACTGCCAAAGAATTGTGGGAGTCTTTGGATCGCAAATACAAAACAGAAGATGCGGGCACTAAGAAATTCGTGGTGGCAAAGTTCTTGGACTTTAAAATGATAGACTCAAAAACTTTTATGAGCCAAGTCCAAGAATTGCAGGTTATCCTTCATGATATTCATGCGGAAGGAATGATGCTCAGCGAGACATTCCAAGTTGCTGCAATGATCGAAAAACTGCCACCAAGTTGGGTTGATTTCAAGAACTATCTCAAGCATAAGCGAAAGGAGATGACCATTGAAGATCTTGTTGTTCGTCTTCGGATTGAAGAAGATAACAAAGTGGCCCTAAAAAAGGTTGATGGTCCTGAAACTGTGAAGGCCAATCTTGTTGAACATGGGCAATCTTCGAAGGGAAAAAACAGTGGAAAGGGCGGAAAGAAAAGTCATGGGAAACGCTCCAACCTTGGTCCTAAGGGGGAAGTTGGGAAAAAGAAGTTCCTTGGAACTTGTTACAATTGTCAAAAGCAAGGCCACAAGGCTAGCGAATGCAAGCTTCCCAAGAAGAAGGAAAATGCTCAACAAGTGAACATGGTAGATGAAGTCGATAAGCTTGTTACCATGGTCACGGACCTCTCGATTTTGGTCACGGAAGTGAACATAGTTGGGCAAAATAACAAGGATTGGTGGGTCGATACGGGGGCTACTCGACATGTGTGCTTTGACAAAAGCCTTTTCAACACCTTCTAGGAGGTGACTAATGGAGAAAAGGTTTTCATGGGAAATTCTGCCTCGGCGGAAATAAAAGGCGAGGGTAACGTTGTTTTGAAGATGACTTCTGGAAAAGAACTCACATTTTCCAATGTGTTGTATGTTCCAGAAATTCGTAAGAACCTTGTTTCGGGGTGGCAATTGAACAAGTTTGGGTTCAAAATGGTGATTGAGTCGGATAAGGTCGTGTTGACCAAAAATGGTGTGTATGTTGGTAAGGGCTATGCCCTAAATGGAATGTTTAAACTCAATGTAATTGTCGTGAATGCAATGAAAGAAAACGCTACTAGTTCTACTTACTTGATTGAGTCTTCTAATTTATGGCATGGTAGACTAGGTCACGTAAATTATAATTCCATTCGTCGTTTAATCAAACTTGATTGCATACCAACATTCGATATCGACTCAATTAATAAATGTGAAACTTGCGTAGAAGCAAAACAAACGAAATCGTCATTCAAAAAGGTGGAACGAATCACCGAACCCCTCGAGATGATCCACACTGATGTGTGTGATCTAAAAGCAATTCCTACTCGTGGTGGGAACAAGTACTTCATCACGTTCATTGATGATAGTACAAGGTATTGCTATCTGTACTTACTTAAGAGTAAGGACGAGGCTATTGTCAAGTTTATCTTGTTTAAAGCCGAAGTTGAGAATCAACTAAATCGGAAAATCAAAATTGTAAGGAGCGACCGAGGAGGTGAATATGTTTCACCTTTTATTGACGTATGTGCAAAAAGTGGAATCATCCACGAACTCACAGCTCCTTACTCCCCTCAATCAAATGGCATAGCGGAACGGAAAAATCATACCTTGAAAGAAATGATGAATGCCATGATGATAAGCTCCGGTGTAAACCAAAACATGTGAGGGGAAGCAATCTTATCGGCAAATTATGTGTTGAACATGATACCCAATAAAAAAAGGATGTAACGCCATACGAATTATGGACGGGAAAGAAAGCACCATATAAATCCTTGAAAGTGTGGGGGTGTCTAGCTAAGGTGGTGGTCACACCACCTAAGCGGCTACTAATAGGTCCCAAAACGGTGGATTGTGTATTTATAGGATACACCCGTCCTTATGGTCCTTATCGTTTTATTGTGCATGATTCCAAGAACCATGGAATATGCAAAGGCACCATAATTGAATCTAAGGATGCATTATGGTTTGAACATGTGTTCCCATGCTTAGATAAAAGTGAACCGAGTTCTTCTAGACCGGTTGAGGAAATTGTTCCCGAGGGTGAAGTTGAAAACGATGAACCTCGAGAACAATCTAAGACCGAGGAAGTTGAAATCAGGAAAAGTAAACGACAAAGGACTGAAAAATCCTTTGGACCTGAGTTTCTTACCTATATGGTAGAAGATGAACCTCAAACGTACCAACAAGCGGTACATTCCTCAGAAGGACCTCAGTGGAGGGAGGCAATCAAAAGTGAGATAGACTCTATCTTATAGAACCATACCTGGGAACTAGTGGACCTTCCTCAAGGATGTAAACCACTAGGATATCGATGGATCTTCAAGAAGAAGATGAAACCAGATGGAACCATCGATAAGTACAAAGCAAGGTTGGTGATCAAAGGATATAAACAGCGAGAAGGTTTAGACTACTTTGACACATATTCGCCAGTTACACGAATAACATCCATCAGGTTGGTGCTTGCCATTGCCGCCATTAGAAATTTGGAAGTTCACCAAATGGATGTGAAAACAGCTTTCTTGAATGGAATTCTAGAGGAAGAAATCTACATGGAGCAACCCGAAGGCTTCACAGCTATTGGGCAAGAAAAGAAAGTGTGTAAACTTGTGAAATCCCTGTATGGATTGAAACAAGCTCCAAAACAATGGCATCAAAAGTTTGATCATGTCATGCTTGATGTTGGGTTCAAAATCAATGAATGTGACAAGTGTGTATATGTGAAGGACACATCTGATGGATATGTCATTTTGTGTCTATATGTAGATGATATGCTCATTGCTGGAAGCGATGACAAAATTATAAAATCTACAAAGAACATGCTAAAAGCAAGATTTGACATGAAAGACATGGGTCATGCGGATGTGATTTTAGGGGTCAAAATCACACGAACCCAAAGTGGACTCGTTTTAAGTCAATCCCACTATGTGGACAAAATTCTTGAGAAGTTCAATGCAAATGACTCTAATGAAGCTAGAACTCCACTTGACACAAGTCAACATCTAGCCAAGAATAGAGGTGAACCCGTAAACCAATTGGAATACTCAAGAATTATTGGTAGCTTGATGTATCTTATGAGTTGTACTAGGCCAGACATAGCATTTGTTGTGAGCAAGCTAAGTAGATACACAAGCAACCCAAGTTCAACGCATTGGAACTGTATCACTCGGTTGCTTCGCTACTTAAGATACACTCGGGAATACGGGTTGCATAATAACAGATATGTTGGTGCACCTACGTCTGCTGACTACGTCTTACATCGAGTCTTGAAGTTGAACAGAGCAAGCATGACACGGAAACCTAGAAATAGGAGTTTGTAATAGGTCCGCTTATTTGTCACTAGGTTAGGTCCGCTTATGTGTCAGTCTTGTTCAGGTTCGCTCATATGGTATGTTGTTGGATCGCTTTTCTGTCACGATGTAGGATCGCTTATACGTACGTGTACGTATAAGCGAACCATGATGTCTATAAATAGGTTCTTATGAGCGATCAGAAACACATAGTTGAAGGTGTTTGTTCCGGTATGCTGCCGAAGTGCTGTCAAATCGTGTAATCGAGTTCAACATCAATAAAACAGCAAGTTTAAAGTGAATACAGCTTCAATAGCACCGAATTATTAGTTTCCGCCTCTTAATTCGGATACGAACTTCTCTGAACGACTCAAACAGGGCCGAGAACGATCCTACAATTGGTATCAGAGCTCAGGAGGAGGAGTTCTTGCCATTTTAGCTGCATTTCTTCTGATTTTCTACACTTTCTTCACGTTTTTCAAAATTTTTTACGGTAAAAAGGCTCAAAATCACACAGTGCACTCGGAATCATGAATTAACAAACCCTTGAAATTTTCAAAACTAAAAACGACCTAGAAAGTTGATTTTTAGGGGGTTCGCTTTTACGTACTCGCACAAAAGGTGACGTCATCACTCTGGACCGCTCCAAAATACCTGTCTGATTCGCTCCAAGGAACATTTTTGAGTTGGGTTCGCTCGAAAATTCAACGTGGTCCGCTTTTAGTGACAGTTTCTGGTTCGCTCATTTGTACAATCTGACTGGTTCGCTCATTGGACACTTCATCCGATCCGTTCCAAAGACATCTGGTTGGTCCGCTCATTTATCAATCAACTGGTTCGCTTTTCTGGTCTAATCAAGAGGTCCACTCGATCGGTTTGTCTAGTTGGTCCGCGCATTTAGACATTGTGTTGGTTCGCTTTTGGAACAGTTCGCTTATTTGAACAAGTTTGTCAAAGTTAGGAAATTGCTGTGAATTTGTGAACAATTTGTAAACGATGGATACTGAATTTTATAATGCTTTTGCTACTCCAACCTCGATTACTCAAAGTGCTTTGATCGAAAATGAAACCGGAACATCTCAGAAACCGCCGAAACTCATGGATATTGATGATCATCTAGATGCATGGGAACACACTGAAGAGCCATATGTTAGACCAGTTAAAAATGGAGTACAGCAAACAATACGAGAAATGAGTACAGATGACAAAAAGAAATACCGTAATGAGAAACTTATGGTGAGTCTGCTTCAGCAAGCAATAAAAGAAGACATTCTGATCTTGCTTCAACATGATGGAACTGCATATTCGATTTGAACAGAGTTGGAAGCAAAGTTTATTGGAAGTGATGATATGCTTAAGAATAAAAAATCTCTCATGAAGAAAGAATTCGATTTGTTTCGTGGTTTAAAATCTAAAAACACCAAGCAGATTATTGATAGATATTGTAACTTGGTGAGAAATATGACAAAACTTGGTATTAAGAAAGATACTGATGAATTAGTTGAAAAACTTGCAGATGCGCTTCCACACGAAACATGGGGAACATTTCTGATGATGCTGAGATCTAACAGAAAAGATTACAAAGCTATGACCTTGGGAGATTTTATCAAGCATCTGGAAGCTCAAGAGATGGAGCAGAGGAAGATCGCTAGGATGAAGAACTATGATGGAGAACAGGATATCAGTCTGTACTACAAGCATGGTGCTACTGATTCAACAAAGTATTCTCCTAAGATCGAAACTGCTTACAGTGTTAAAGATTCTACTGAGAAGAAGGCATCTCAAGGATCAAGCAACAGTACAAGATTTTCATCTTTCGATCCTAACATCTCTGTAACAAAGAATGGTAGAAAACTTTAGTGTAACATTGTATTAAGCCTTGAAAATGATCAAGACTACACTGAAGAG